>NC_079553.1:6954052-7645605 GCF_015846415.1 Triplophysa dalaica
CGAGTAGAATGAATTTAATGGATTTAGTTTGTAATTTGTTATTTGAATTTACGAAATAAATTCATGTGTTTGGAGGAGACATGACTTTGGACGGCGAATCGCATAGAGGGTGGGATTACAATTTCAGTGCTAGCAGGCTTAAGTTAGCACCTTTCAAAATCAACCACCCCACCTTTAAGTATATAAAATGCATAGCAAATGTTGAAGTACACAAAACAAGCATGGTTTCACTACTCTGGAATACCAGCAGTTGCTATCCCCATCACAAGTGTGAAACATGGGTTTAAAATTAAGTTAAAAAAATTACAAACTAGCTTTAAACAAAACACAACACTAATGTAAAGTAATATGATGACGATACCCTGTATATGCACTTGTACGGTTCACTTAGCACGCCCTCGTCCCCTCCTCTCTTCTCTAGTCTTCTCAGCCGGCTGTTCTTCGCTGTGGGATCCAGCTCTCGGAGATGTTCGCGTGTTCCGCTCCTGTGCAACGCCCCGTTCACCAAACCGTTTTTAGGCTCGCAGCGTGGAAGCAGTAGAGCAGCATGCTGTGATATGTCTCCCTGACCCTCCAGGGGTCCGCTTCTTCTCTCCAGGGACTGCTTTTCCGTCAGCACTTCTTTCTCCAGCTGAGACCTCTGAGTCGGTGAAAGGGAGTCATAGGAGAGCAGGTACTGGCAGTAAGCCTCCTGGAGCTTGGCGAGACGATCTTGAGCTGAGCGTGGGATGCCAAGCAGATCAGCAAGCCGGCCCCATGTTTTGAGGTCTGTCACCTGCTGCATGCCTCCCATATCATTTAGAAGCTGGAAGAATCGGGCCAGATCCAACTCACATCCACCTGATAGGAAGCAGAAGAGACACATGCAGATGAAAATTTTTGTAAAAGACTGTTTAGAAAATAACACACAGGGCAAGACTGAAGAGATGTGATAATCTTAATTCAGGCAGCACAGGCCAGCACTAATACAGACTGTCTGATTCAGTACACATTACTTACAAACCTTATGAAAATAAAAATGTTTTTTTGTGATCTGGCAAACTTTAATTTGATTGGCTGATGCAACTTCCAGGCACATACCATTTTGCAAGATGAGAACAACACTTTTCAACAATTTTTGAACAACAATTCAATTTATATCTTAAAGGTCCAAATGGTTTGTTGGTTGCATTTTACTCTAACATCTGTGAAATGTCAAAAAACTAAAATTTGTTTTGTCACCAGGGAACAAAAGTTGTATGAAAAGTCTATACAGTCAACACTAATAAATACAATTATTATGTAATTTGCCATGCTTGCTAGGTTTATATCACTTACAACACCAAATTCCAAATAATGTAATTTTTTTTCTTATTATCAGTAATAATAATAATAATAATAATTTTACGAATTAGTATAATTATTGTTGATGTAATTATTGATTAATTATTATTAATAATAATAATAAACAATTATAACATAATCATATTATTGCATAGTTTTTATTTTTATATTGTTATTTATAATAATAATAATAAATAATTTTCAAAGTACTTAAGACTAAGAAAATAGTTAAGTTAATACTAATTATTATGAATTATGAATACTAATAAAACCATCATGTATCCAACAATCTTATTTACCATGTTTTCCAGGTTAATGGCACTTACAACAACATATTCTACATAATGTTATTATTATTTTATTATAAGTAATTTTAATGATTTAAATTGTAATTCATGAAATATTAATAATACATATTTTACATCATTATTATTTTGTTAATATGATTAACAATAATAATAAGAATATAAATAAAATAATAATAATTTATAGTTTTATTAGTTAAAAACATAATAATAGTCATAATGATGAACCAAAAAAACAAATGCCATTTAGAAAACCATCTAGTTTCTAAAGTTCTCATCAATGCTGTTAAATTGTTTTTTGGTTCTCATCTCTTAATGTGTACTGTATACACACACTCCTTTATTCACAGGCATCCGAGAAGCTCATATGAGTGCCAGCCTGTTCTCTGCAGGGCACAACATGGTCACTGTTTGAGTGGCACACAGAAACTGGAGAAGGAATTGAAGTTGGCAGGAAGAAAGCAGTGCTGTCTGGCATCTGCGTGATGATTTTCCCACTCAGACAACAAGAAACGAGAGCGAGCTGCTTATTTGAGTTCTGGCTGTGTGACAGACGGCCAGAGATGCACTGTGTGATCTCCTTAAAGGGAAGCTTACCTAGCACCAGTTTGGAAATCAATCCACACTGGACTAGATGTGCACTTAAAACCGAGAGTTTCAGCAATACGTGAATATGCATTTGGATGTTGATAGAGCACAAAAAAGCCACTTATTGCTTGATGCAAGGTATATAAAAATAATAAACGACGGTAAATTTAACAAACTGTAGGAACTTTCGATTTTTTACTTGAAACAAAAGTATTGATTATAAAAACAGTAAATGCATGTCCATACCTATGAGTGGAGGCTCCTCTATATTAATGCCTTGTGTCCTCAAGTGTTTCCTGATGCAGGCCAGTTGCTGTACATTCGGTCCCCAGCGTCTGCCCAACTTGTGCACATGCTGCACGTACGACACAAAACGCATCTCCTCTTTAAGCTTGCACTCGGGACGCCAGCCTGCTGGCGGCACAACCCGGTACAACCCGAACGGTTCTGCTTGCTGCTGCACAAACTCCATGTAAGCCAGCGGGTCGTGAAACTCTTTCGTGCCAGGATGAAAAACGGGAACCTCTGTAACCGTCATCGTCTCAGTGACCGTACCACGCCTGCCCCGCTCTTTAGGCTCGACGGGGTCGAGGGGCTCAGGACTGATTTGTTTTACAGAAGAGTTTGTTTTTGGGGGGTTGGCTGGTTTTATAATGTCTTGCGTTGAGGTAGTGGGGCTGTTCTTGGCCTGAACCGTGGCTTTACAGTGTTTCTGTTTGGTGATCATAAGCTTCCCCGCAGTTGTCCGTTTGGGTCTCTGCGATCCCGCTGCTTGCGCTCGCGACCGTTTAGCATGGCTACCGGGTGCTGGTGTCTCCTGAGCTGCTTTCCTACTCCGTGTATTCAAGGGAAGGACTTGCAATTTGATCTTTTTCACCTCAACCTCTGCTCTGCTCAGACTGCTCTCCAGCTGCCTTTTTGACTGTCTCAGTCCATTTCGTCTGGGTGGAGACGCGTCGTTCTGGCTCAGCCTCCTGGTGGAGGCTGGTGATAGCACCTGTTTTTGCATCTTGGCGTGGCTGGTTTGGGCTTTTCCTGAGTTGGAGTGCTGAGGGTTGGTGTGCTGCGAGCTGAGCTGCCTTTCGTGTGTGCTCAGGCTGAGCTTGGCCTCTTTGAGCAGTCTGGCTTTGGTGTACGTCACATGGCCCTTGGGGTTTTTCACAGCTTTGGTCGGGGGAGTGCGGAGTTCTCTTGTCTTTCTCGAGTGGACAGCGGAGGTTCCCGATGTTCCGTTTATTTTGGAGGACTGGTGGATGAAGGAAGGAACAAAATCAGCACTTCTATAATTTCATTAATTTACCATATAATATCAAACCAAATGTTGTGTGGTGTACGTACAAGCAACCCAAAAGAGCATCAATGGCATTGGTGCTGAAAAAGCTGTTCGGAAATCGTCATTATTCTGTCAATACCATTTAATATCGCTATGAAATTACCAAAATTACACACCAAATGTTTAAAATCTTATCAAAATGTATTTTTATTCAGGTAAATCCGGTCACTTTTTGACAGTCATCTCAATGTCAAACTGTCCCAATTTTACCCAATTGGCTCTAAAAGTGACCACACTCTTCCACTAGGGGTCCTAGTGGAGTCACTCTTTCATTCTTCAGGAGCGCATGATGCACGTGACCTGGGGCATGTTCTGTGATTGTTCCATCTGCATGCTGTGGGGGATGGGAGGACATTAATTTGTCCAAAACCAAAGTTCTTGTTAGAAACCACAACCCATTTACAAATGGCCCACCAAACAGAGACATAGTTCATGTTTACTAAATTGGCCCTAATCCCGATTATGTGGTACTCCCACACTCGAATGGTTTGGACCGTGTGTGTGGGGGGTTGGGGAGAAGAGGAATGACATCATGTGTTGCTATAGGCCTGCTGAAGGATGGTAGGGAAGGGTAAACCGTACAGCGTGCTGCTCTGCGAGCCCATATGAAGCTTTGGCAGGAGGGGAGGAAATTTTGTTGGAGGTTCATAAATGGCTCTATATTATTAGTGACGGTGTATAGTGATGGAATAAATAGACACAGAGAGATATCATGTAATAAGGACAGTTCATTTGTTTGATAAGCCCGGTGTAGAAGTATTTTTTTTGTCTTGACAGTATTCACCCACAGTATGTAAGATTCAACGCAAGAGATTTTAGATAATAAAATATGTTATTGTACCTCTTCAAAACAACAAAAGGGTTTATTACATTTCAACAAAGTCTTTAGTTTTGAGTACCCCTTGACAGAGCTAAAATCCAAGTGCAGACCATAAAAACATACCTGTTGTTTTTTTTCCTGAACAGACCTGCTGGGCCGTAAATTGTGTGTTGTGGAGCTCCTAGCTAATGTTATGGAGTTTTTCTCCTTCCCCTGGATTCCTTCTTTCCCTTTGGCCCTCAAACTGCTCTCTTGTTCCACGGCAGCTCGCATCTGTCCATTAAACACTGGGAGAAGAAAGAGCACATAGCACTAAAAGTGAGAACTCCTATAACAGTGAGCACATTTTGCACAACTATGTACACGGCGATTTCATGGAAATCTCAACCTTAATCTTAAAAAATTAACCATATTGATGCATGTCATTATTTGGTGGTTTAATATCCATGTGAAGTGTCTCTTAAAGGTGCTTTGTAATTTATTTAGGCTCTATTGACAGAAATGCAATATAAAACTATACATAACTATGTCTTCAGATGTGAAGAAAGACCATCTGTAATGAAGCGTTATGTTTTATTATCTTCGAATGAGCTATTTCTATATTTACATATATCACAGGTTCCCTTACATGGAATTCACAATGTTGTTTCAACGGGAGCCCTAATCGGACAAACTATGGAAGCATATTGGTTGCTATTTACAATTTGAAATGCAAAACGCACAATGGCAATGCAGTATCTAAAATGATTTATATATATATATATATATATATATATATATATATATATACATTTTAAATAACATATGTGCAAACATTAAGTGCAAAATGAAAATAAAATTCAATTACATCAATTAGATTTGTCAGTTCCTGCACTAGTTTTAAAATGGTATTTAAATGGATATTTTTAAGGCTCTTTAAGTTACAAAATGGAAATGAAAATGCATCCCTGGATTGATTACATATGTTAAAGATAGTCAAGCAAAACTGTAGCAAAATGAAAATTTCGCTTCCATAACCAACTGCTCTACAGAACGCGTTTCGTAAATATGCTCTCCCATTCGGCATTGGAGCGATGGCATCTTTGTCTTGTGAGAGCCACCAAAGTGGTTGGTTGTAAATCGAAGCTAGATGCCGCTAAAAAAAAAAAAATTCCATGGTCAGGTAAGTCAACTGTCTCATCCATAATTGTCCATATTCCTCATAGATAGTTAAAAAAACTATATAATAACTATTAAATGTTCTATAAAGAGCCATCTGGTCTCCATTTGTTGGGCGTTGTTGCTTATGGTTTGCACATTTTAACTCACAGAAATCCTATACTATAAGTATGATGTAATTCAAAAATCTGTACTTAATCTGGGGTTTAGTAAAATATAAACAGATCGTTCAATATATTGGTAATAAATACATTCTCTGAGAATTTATATTTTAAGTCTTGACTAGAATGTCACATCCATAATCCTGGAATAGCCCACACATAACTATCATTTCCAAAAAAACTTAAAATGGCATATTGATATAAAAGCATACAGTGTGAATTGCAATTATATTCAATTAGAAGTGTTATTATGTGTTTTTTGGCTGAACAGTGCCCTAAATGTCTGTGCACTAAACCAAGCTATTTTCCTCCTATATGTGATTTAGTGGTATAGTGGAAAATAAACCCAAGCCCAGAGGTTTGCTACTGAATAGTAGGGCTGTACCTGTCTGCTCCGCTTTCCACTTTCTGAGCACTTGACTTGAAATATTGCTCTTATAAAACACTGCCAACAGCTAACAGTGTCTGCACACCAGAGTTTATAGGATTTTAAAGCTTATACATTGTAAAAGCAAAGCTGCTTATTGGTCTCAAACCAGCATCAACAAATTCCAACATAAAACATTAACACAAATTGTGAAATGCTAAAAGCCACTATAAGTGTGCACATATGAAATTAGAAAGATTGTGTTAAAGACTAATCTCTTGCTTTGACTGTAATATCAATATAATATAACATAAAAGATTGACTGGAACGGCTTTGGATTCTTTTTTCCTGAGACCACAGTGCCACCCACACTGCAGCGAGACAAAAGAAAGATTTAAAGTTTTGAGACTACCTTAACTTAACATATGGTGCGCTAAACATAGAGCCTATGTTAGCAATAAAAAAATACCAAACAAGTATTGAAAAGCTTGTTGGGTCACTCTGCTAAATGAAAGATACAGTCTGTTGCTTCTGGTGGGACCTACTTATCACTCAAACAGTTTGGAAATCGTCCAATGGCGCACATAAAAGTGACATATTTAGCTTGTGGCAATACTATATACATGAAGTGGCTCTGGTTTCGTCATAAAGTATGAATGCTCAACATGACTCCCAGTTTTATAAGGCATCACACAGAGTTTTCTTTCACCATGCTATGGCACACCGGCCACGCAGGACTGTCTGCAGAAACCAGATTCACCAAGTCTCAACTTCATTGAAGGCATTTTAAATAACCACACTTATTTTTAAGAATGCTATAAACACTGAAAGGAAGAATGTCAAATAAACCCCAGAAAGATGTTGAGGCACCAGTTCAGACACTACACATGTTCATCCAAGAAGATCACTTTGACCTGAAACCCCCGTGAGGGTGAGATTGGAAGAAAGGGTCTATGGGGGTAGATTGTCCAGAGCCTCTCAGACATGAGTATGTGGAGCAATATAAGGTGACTGAGGTATCTGATTACTCATATGTGCAACAGAATCCGGTTACAAGAGGGATAAAAATTGGGAAAAGTGGTGGAGTAGACTACAGTACCAAATCCAATATTTTGCTAAAAGGAATTAAAAATTCTGTAATCATTTCCTCCCCTACTGTCTTTTGTAAACTTGTATGCAGAACAGAAAATGAGATATTTTTTATTTCTTTACTGCTAAGAGTGTTGGTAACCGGTGGTACCCTTTCACTATTGTATGGACTCAAAACCAAGTCAATGGGTACTGCCGTTATTCGGTTGCCAACGTTCTTTAAAAATATCTTCTTTTGTGTTCTGCAGAAGAAAGAAAGCCATACAGATTTGAAATGACAAGAGGGTGAGTAAATGATGAGAGAATTTTCATTTATGGGTGAAGTATCCCTTTAATTTAGCTTGTTCTGCTTTTCTGTGTCAGCTATAATTTGGAGAGAAGGAAAACAAGCATAGTGATACCGTTATTAATATACAGCAAAAAAACACGTGAATTCCTTGTGGTATATGGTATACAACAAATGTAGGCAATCTGAAAGAGTGCTGTGTATAGACATGGCTCATAAACTGTATGGTGTGGAAAGAGGCAGGACCATAACTCACCTCATTGGGGTGCTAAAATGGAAACCAAATGTCCACCCTTTCTGCTACTACTGGCAGTGAAATAATACACTGACTGAACACTACAGAGACTACATGGTAAACTACATGGCTAAGCGTTATTTGAATTTAAAAACAACTAAAAAACAAACTGAGCAAAATTAAGTTAATAACAATAATCTGTACAGTATGTGGACTTGTGTTGGAGTGTGATTGTTTTCAATGTGTAAGTACCATAACCGTTGGCATTGCACTTGCTGGGTCCTCTTCTCTTGCGTGGAGTAGACGTGCAGGAGGCAGAAGCACTGCAAACACTCTCTTCTTCCTCTTCCTCATCCTCATCTACATCTGCCTCATCCTTAGAGCTACCAAAGTATGCTATGTTGCTGGGCAACGCAGCGGAGCCTGGACCAATAGGAAAGAGAATAAAGATGAAGTGAGGGAGTGTCACGCAAAGAGAAACGGAGATAGTAAGAGGGAGAAATACAAAAGACACTGGGAATGGCGTTCACCCAAAAACACAAATTCTGTGATTGTTTACATCATCAAAGCCAAAATGCTAATTCTTTCATTATTTAATCATCCTCATTTCATTGCAAACCCCTAGACTTTTTTCTGCAGAACACAAAAGAAAATATATAAATATATATTAACTAAGCAACACTGCACCCCAATGACTTTCATTGTGAGGACACAAAGAGATCTCTAAAAAAAAATCTTTCTTTGTTCTGTGATCCACAGGTTTTGAAAGACATGAGGTAAAAGGGGTCATATGACACGGCTTAAACAAATGTTATCGTTTGTTACAGATGTACGCAATGTGTATACACGATTTAAGATTTAAAACGCTGTATTTTCCACATACCGTCCCTGTTTGTATCTCCTCTTTGCCCCATCTATCTGAAATGTGCAGATTTTAAACAAAGCTCATCGCTCTGAAAAGCGAGGTGTGCTATGATTGGCCGGTTAACCCGTGCGTAGTGATTGGTCAAATACTGCAAGCAGAAATTTAATGCCTCTTACCATATTTGGATCATCATGTTCAAAAGCAATTGTACTGACAGGTATGCCCACCTTACTTGCGTATACATTTGGGCGGTCTTAGTCAAATCATACCCCCAACTGATGTAGATTAGTGGGGGTGTGGTTACACGAGACGTTTCAGGTAGGTCTGGGTGACCATTCGCTTTTACATAGAATTCCTCTTTTGTTCCGACACTTTCATTTTTGCAATTTTACATGTCTAATACATGCATGGGCAACTTATAACCCACCAAAGACACAGAAAAACACGTATTCGCGCCATATGACCCATCAGAATTTTTATTTTGGGTGAACTTTCCCTTTAAATGCTTATGCGCAAGTTTGCATTTGTGTTCCTCTTCAAAGTTCCATATCTCGCCTCTCGGCTATCCCAAATATTAATCGCTTTCTTTAACTAAGCACTGGGATAGCAGAGTGGTTCGCTGCAGTGTTCATCGTGCATGATCCTCACTGAAGGGTTCTGTGCTCACAATGAAGTGCCTGTTCAGAAGCTTCATTCCACATTCCCTCAATAGCCATTTATCTGCACCAAAGTCACTGGGTCCATTGGGCTCGCATGTGCTGTAGAATGTGATTGCGTGTGTGAGAGACCGTGTGTACGTGAGTGCTTGGGTAGGGGAGAGGATTATGGTGGAAGAGCGGCCGTATGGCTGCTTTAGTATTTAGTAATTCCAGCTAAACCTGTTTTGTGAATCTAAGAAGACCACAATAACTGACAGCGCACTAAATATCTATTGATACCCGACCGTATCTGCTATTATTCGATTTAAACAGATGATCTATGCGAAACGTCATTAGCATCTGATTGTGGATGGAGAGCTATAATTTTCAGGTGAAATAAGAGTTGGGTTGAATGATGAAAGAATGAAATTGGGCCCCAAGATTACTGGGAAAGGCTCTTTAAGCCAATCCTCGATCAACAAGGGCTTTATTATGGGCTCCTAGGGGCTTTGAGCTTCTGACTATTGTTCACAGCTCATGGGGTAACCGAACGATTCGTCTCTGTTCTATGATAATGCTGTAGAGCTAGGATTTGAAAGAGTCAGTAGAAATCTGGAAACGAATGCTGTGATTTCCATACCAACACAACTGGTACTGTTGAATCAGAACTCTATTTACGCCAATTAACTTTGATATTGATTATTGAGGAGACACTTATGAAGTCTATTTTCTTGAAAGGAGAATCAACATTATGACATTATATGTGAAAACATTATGACACATATTTGATTTCTTGCTCGAAGCAAAACGTGACGTTGCATGAGAAGTTTTGTGTTTTTTCTGTCCCTGATGGGGTGACGTAGAAAGAAGGAAAGAAACATATGCTGAAGGATTGTAATATACTTTGATAGTTTTAGTCATCTGGTCACAGCAAAGATTTTCACTTGAATGAGTGATGAGAGGAGTGTATGAATAAGTCTCTAAATACACCTGACCTAGAACGAACAAAGTATTATTAATATTTTTAATACAGATTTATGAGGGCCATAGGATTGTGAAGCTGAGTTATGACTGACATCATCTATAAAAACAGCCATGACTTTTTAAAAAGGCAATAAACCGATCCACAAACGTGCTCTCAGTACTGACCCAATAATGAAAACAGGTTCTGTATTATCACAGCGACGACTGAAACTCGGAAAAGATGTTCTCATTTACATTCTTTATGTCTGAAAATCCATTAACCCATTTTGCCCTCAGCCAAGAGTCCGTGGCAAATCTAATCAGTCTGTTCTGTGTCTTTAGCCGTGCGTGTGAAAAAGAAGACACAGTTAAACGTTTGCATAGCCTGGTAAAATAAGACCGAATGTGTAGTTAAAGGAGTAGTTCTGTCATGAAAATTCTGCCATTACACGCCCTCTTGTCATTTCAAACCTGTACAACATTCTTGTTTCTGTAGAACACAAGAGAAGATATTTTGAGAAATGTTGGTAACAGAACAGCACAGACCCCCCCATTCACTTCTATTGTAACTAATGCAAACCAACATTCTTCAAAATATCTTCTTTTCTGTTCTGCTGAAGAAAGAAACTCATACAGGTTTGAAATGACAAGAGGGTGAGTAAATGATGACAGAATTTTCATTTTGAAGGTGAACTACTCCTTTAACTCAATTTGTGTCCGGTTTCTTTACCGGCCAGTAAAGAAAATGTATGTAGTAAGAAAAATATGAGTACAACACTTACAGCTGTCAACAAGACAGATTGGGATTACATTATCACTGCTGCTGATACCCAACTCCTAACATCCTCTGCACGCACACAGTAAATGAAACCCAGTTACGACTAAACTGACATGATGCAGCAAAGCTGCTGTTTTCTTGACAGATGTTTAGATGTACTTGTTATCGTGCTCTGCAGTCCCACACCTTCCTGTCTTTCAAGAAACAACCTGCATTTATAGAGTGGAATTTCATTTTAAAATATTCCAGATATCCTCATGAACTCAAACTGCATTAAACCAATCCCAGAATTCTAGCATATAACACAATAAATCAATAATTGAAGTCAACGTTTTTTTTCCCTCTTTTTTTACTCGCATATATCAACTAATATCAACATTTTATGTCCATCTTTATGGATTTAGTTCGGTAAGCAAAGAACTGTAACTGTCAGGGTCCTCATTGCGCTGTGAGGGATTATGTTGTAAAAGTGACCGCCTCACTGAACATTATGCCTTCATTTATAATGCATCACCAATAATTAGGGGCAATAACTGGCAATAAATTGAAAAGCAAAGAGAGATACAGGCTTCTCAGTGGCAAGGATATCTTCAAGACCAGCGTAATATGAAAAGCCACAAAAACAACGTTATGGTCAAAGCAGACCTTGTGATTATATGTTTGTGTCTATAGAAGCGAAAGATTGGGGTTGAAGTAAGCACAGCTTTGAGGTTTGAGGTAAAAGCTGAGCCTTCACCAGAGTTCTGCGAGACAGGCTTTGACTGTAATGTGCCCTGGGACATTATCCAAACACAAATAATGTAAAGAATATCAGAGGAAGGAAAAATCACATACGAGATCTCTTTTATAGGCCTATATGGCTTTAATAGCTTTCAAGGCTTATGCTTCTCAGATTTCACCCCTGAGTTTTGCTATCCACATTCATTTTCTTTAAGCTATGCACAAGCAATAAAAGAGACTCCCATGAGATAAATAAATGTGTGCTACTAAGAATAATCGAGGATGTTTACATTTTTGGAGTTGAAGGAGTGCAACAAAAGGAAGAAGACAGTGATTGCATGGACCCACCTCGGAGACAAAGGAAGGTGAGAAAGTCTTCTGTTTTGGGTTTGCGCTTTGTGAGGGGGATGAGAAGGGCAGCAGGGCTTGGGGGTATGACCTCTAGCACCTTCAATGGGGTGGAGGTGGGAGAACAGGGATGAGACTGAGCAAACTTCCTCTGAGCCCGCAGTTTAGGCCTGGTGCGAGAAACCAGAGAGAGAGAGAGAGAGAGAGAGAGAGAGAGAGATGGGAAAATTCATTTGAAACATTTTTTAAATGCTGTATAATAATAAGCACTACTTCAGGAGGTTAATAATGAGACAATTCCAAATTTTCCTTTAATCAGCATTTTTAGATGTACTGTGTCCATTCCAGTCCAGTGTCTGTTGAATTTCAACAAAATCAATCCTCAGGAGTGACAAAGTCATCCAACAGCAATGTGAATGACTGATAACATGACAAGACACATGAAGACTGTGATAAAACAATCAATGTTATCACACAAAAAGTCACAATTCCTGTTGTATTGCTTAAAAGTCAATGTGAACTTGTTTTCTTTGCTGTATTTGAGGTCTGAAAAAATACAGAGCATCGTTTCTGTTATTTTTACTTGTTTCTACAGTTTTCATTTTCTACAAATAAAGGCAAATAGAAACAATATTTTTACTTACAATTTGGTAGGAAATATAATTTTCCCTAAACACATACCAAGTCAATTTGAAAATCAGAAAATCAGGTTTTGAAAAGGTATTTTTTATTTGACTTTTACAAACTAGATTTTCAAAGGCCAAGAGAGGAAAAATACAGAAGCAAGGTGCTTAAGAACACGCAAAGAACATCTGTACACAAACATAGGTCATGTTTTCTGAATTGCTCTTTTGGTGGGAAAAGAGATGTACTGTATTCTCATAGAGAAACTGTGGAGAGCAGCAGTTTTGTCTGTCATATAAAAGCTCAGCAAAATCTGTCTGTGTGAACAATTTTTCTTTGTTAAAAAACAGCATAATTGCATTTAAGCTGCTGCTCCCCACAACTGGAAGTCCACAGACTATCTTAACCAGCAAGACTTTCTTGATCAACCAGCAAACAATTACTAACTAACACAGACAATAGAGACGGAAAGGAAATTAATATCTTTTGTAATATACTCTACATACATACATTGAATACAATACAAGAGAATACAGTTGTGAACTATAACATGTAATAGAAGTGATATTTTTACACTTAATTCAAACTTTGTACATCTAGTCACCACAGCTTCTGTCTGGAGATCTTAAACAGCCACAGAAATAATCACGGTAAACTCACCTCTTTCTGACAGGCTCATCTATTGAATACTCATGGCTGCAGTCTTTGCTCTGAGTTGTATGCTGTGTCCTGTCTGACTTACAGCTTCCAGCATACAGCCCAGCCTTAGATCCCACACCATTTAAATGACCATTTGCAAAGGAGCCTGGGAAAGGAGGTACAGTTAAGGTAAAGCAATTGACGTAGACACATAGTACAGAAAATAGCAATTATCATCACCCTATTATTTCTATCCATTAAAAACTTCAAGTGTAACGGAAACAAATGTTAAGCAATTCAACTCTGTGCTGCTCCTCAAAGTCTCAGAGGTTTGATGCTGGACTGTTATTACTTCCAATAATTTATTCTAAGCTCTACAGTAAATGAACAAAGTGCACACGAACAGTGTTCTGCCAAGACACATTTATCCAAGGCATTATTCATGTCAAATGGCCCGAAAATGAGTCTTAACTTACAAACACAAAGCTATAGAAAAAGTATTATTATAATTTATCTGCCCTGTATTGTAGATCTGTCAAATTATGAATGACCCTATAAGAACCCTATAAACTCAACAAAAAATTGTGCAAATCAAATTAAATGTCAAAAATTAACTGAATGGTTTCTGGCTTGTGAATTGCAATAAAACTTTTCTGAATTCTGAAATTGACTGTAATTTTACTGCGTAAAATGTTCTCAAAACTCCTCATAGAAGCGATGCTTTCAACAACTCCTCTAGTGTTTGCTGCCGAACACACATACGTTAGGTGAGCTCAAGAGCGGTTCTCTTCATGCCCTTGACATTCTTTTCTAGATGATGCAGTGTACCATACACAAGCAGACAGGTCATTGAGTTCACCCCATAAGAGTGCAGTTATTTAGGCAGTGAGAACACAGCGCAGCCCTGACGTATGACACCCTTATAGAGAGGGTATTATTCAAGGCATAATTTACTTTGCTCACACATTTTCAGCGCAATCATGGCAGAACAATAAAAACCCTAATGGATCATTGAGATGCTGATGGAATAATGTTTAA
This sequence comes from Triplophysa dalaica, assembly GCF_015846415.1. Classification (NCBI taxonomy): domain Eukaryota; kingdom Metazoa; phylum Chordata; class Actinopteri; order Cypriniformes; family Nemacheilidae; genus Triplophysa; species Triplophysa dalaica. The sequence goes on from NC_079553.1 coordinate 6,968,331, forward strand.
GAGAGTCACAGCTAGATGCAAAAACATGAGCTGGAGAATCTGAGGTAAAATAACTTCAAATACTGTGCCGATGCCAATTCACCTTTAAAATAGCTCATGATAAGTTTACTTGACAGATTATATACACATCACTGCAAAAAATGACTTTCTTACCTTTCCAGTACAAATGTCTAAACATTCTTGAATCAAGATACATTTTCTTGATAAGTAAAGAAATAAGAAAAAGAAAATAAGTCTCGTTTTTAGTGAAAAAATATGAAATTTTAGTGAATTTGTGCTTAAAACAAGCAAAAAAATCTTTACCTTTTTCTTAGTCACCAAATTCAACATTATTTTTCTTACCCCATTGGCAGATTTTTTGCTTGTTTTAAGCACATATTAACTGAAATTTCATTTTTTTTACTAAAAACCAGACTTATTTTCTTAGGTCAGTTTGCTCATCACGAAAATGCTTCTTGATTCAAGAATGTTTAGACATTTTTACTGGAAAACAAGAAAAGTACGAAAGTCGTTTTTTGCTGTGAGATCGAGTTAAACTTGTGAGTCGACATTTTCTGTGGTGTAACATCTTAAAGTGAAAGTTCACCCACAAAGAAAATTTCTGTTATCCTTTACTCACTTGTTTTTTCAAAACTATATTGCTTTCTTTGTTCTGCAGAACACAAACGAAGAAATCTGGTTATAGAACAGCACTGGGACCTATTTACTTCTAATGGACACAAAACCAATGCAAGTGAACGGGTGCCGGTTACCAACTAAAAAAATCTTTCTTTTATGTTCTGTAGAAGGTCATATGACATGAGGCTGAGTAAATGATGACAGACATTTGTATTTATGGGTGAACTATCACTTTAAAATCATTTGCAACAGCATTTTATATTTATTATGCATGCAGTTCCTACGAACTCATACTGATCGAGACATATGAACTGTCGGACTGTGAGACTATTTGAAATGAATGAATGCAGACAAAAATTTGATAACATAGTGAAAACTAAAATAGAAATAGGAAATAGTAATAGTGTTCAGTCAAAGGAGTTATATGCCTTTCTTATATATAATGTTGTTGATGTTGATCAAAAAAAATGTATGCAACTACCCATTAAACCCATTGAAATTCTAGTGTTGCCTTAATGTTTCATTTTGTTACAACAGAACTAGATCATCTATAGTAAAAACCTATTACTTGAGTTAAAAAATTAAATACTTTGACATTATTATATAAGTGCAATATTTTCTATTCATATTGTGTAACATTAACTTTTTAAAGCAAATTTTCTGTCTAGTGTGTGTTAAGTACTCTAATAGGTTTCGAAAAGAAATGTCAGATGTTCGTGGTCATAAATGTGACAGCTGTTCCAAACATCAACATCTTCCTGTAGTCGAGAGCACTACAGGCAACTGCATCATAAAAACAACCGTATGCTGAATCTAAAAACAGCACATACAGTATGTGTTTGCACCGTTGTTACATTCACATTTAAACAACAAGAAAGAATCAATATTATAAATAATACTTTACACAGTATACTCACCATTAACCATTCCAGTGGAGCTCTCCACTTTTCTCTTCTGAGCTCTCTTGAACTCTTTAAGAGAGAGGTACAGGACCCTGCGGACCACTCTCTCTTCTGACCAAGGGATTCCATCATTATCATCCTGGAGAAAGAAAAAAATACAGTCAATTTTAAAGATGATAAACCAAAACTTTTCTAACTGTTGTGGGACCATTGTAAAAAATAGATATTTTTACTTGAATATTCACTCTTAAAAATAAAGGAGCTTAAAAGGTTTTACCATTTAGTAGAACCATTAGTTAAAGGTTCTATAAAGAACCATCTCTTTCTAACCTTTTATAATCTAAAGAAAGTTTTTAAAAGTCAGAAAGTTTCTTTGAACGTTAAAAGGTTCTTTATGGAACCATTTAGACAAAAAAGGTTATTCTTTGGCATCTTGAAGCACCATTATTTTTAAGAGTGTACATTGACTGACTAAAAGCTTCACAATCTTTGAACAGCTTGTGTCAAAAGGGCTTCAATTACTGAATGCTCCAAAGGCAACCACACTTCCGTTTTTTTTTTTTTTTTGCTGTTCTTACTATAACACTCGTTCTCCACAGGTTTTGTGCTATACACAGATGAGATGTGCTATACAGTAACACGTCTTTCACACAAGTCACTCACTTTTTCTGTGGTGGTGTCAAAACAAGAATTTGATCCTATAATGATATCTTTAACACTCTTAATTCGCATCACTGTTACTCAATCTGTCGCCAGCACAATGAAAAGGTAAACGTTTAGGCACATGCAACCAAGCTGTGCTTTCTGTCATGTCCCCTGGTCTAGAACTGTCATAATATTCCCAACCAACGGGCCATTCAACACATTGTCATAAAAAGGCAAAGATCCACAAAATATTTGATTTAACACCGTGAACATTCACGTTTAAGATCACCGTAACATTCACTTGTTTACCTAGAATCATATATTGAAATGAAATTACTTAAAGGAACAGTACACCCAAAAATTAAAATTCTGTCTCCATTTGCTCACACTCAAGATGTTCCAAATCTGTATAAATGTATTCGTTCTGATGAACACGGAGAAAGATATTTGGTAGAATGCTTGTAACCAAACAGAACACTTATCCAGTAGAAATATTTTGCAAGTGCTATATTATAAGACAGCTTTTCACCTACAGACTCCTATAACCACACCTGTAACTTTTGTTTGCGAACCGATAACGAGACAGATAGAGGCGCTTCATAAGCACGAATGCTCCCCTCCCCCAACGACAGCAATGTGAAACGCTTGAGATGATTAGAAGGATGTGAAGTGCTTGACTTGACCCCATCTTAGGGCCCCCTCATGGCACACGAAAAAGTGCCACTCTCTAGGAAACTTCTAGTTGCCATGGAGACAGTCTTCTACAGGTCCTCTGTGTCAGTCATGTGAAAGTCTCTGTCTGGTTGAACTCAACACGATATGACATTTTGAAAGCGAGGGGCATCCTATATTATTTACTAGATTACACATACAGGTGTAGAGGAAGCCACTATCAATAAACTGCATCATAAATCGTTAACACAAACGCACAAAACAAATCTAGTCAGCTTGATGTCGCGTAAACTTACAATGCACATGTAATTAACAATAATGCTTTGTAAAAAATAAAAATGTGTCAGGGAGTTATCTGTCAATAAGCATATGTTCTGCAAGCATGCAATAGCGTTTAATTGGTTGTTTATAACTCTGTTGGGTTGATGTGCTGCATGAAGTGCTGCCCGAACTGATGTCTTCTCAGTAAAAAAAAACATTCTGGTCCTTACAAGAGGTTGTGTGCATGAGACTGATAAAGCAGTTTTATATCCCACTAGTGTTAAAGTGGCTTCTCAGAGCTTGTGTATTACTGGAGTACGGCCACATTCTGAATCCGTGGCCAAATTCACCATCCAAATGCCAGCACAGTGAGCACACAGTGCTCTGCCAATATCAAAATGAAATTTGCTTGCTTGTTGATTGAAAATTGACAGTAAAGTAAAAGACTATTATGGTATAAATACATCCATTAACTCATGCAGGAGCCCAAGCAGGAAATAGTTAAAAAGCAACATACAGTATGCAATACACAGTAACTCCACAGTGTCCATTGTGACTAATTCAGCTTTTCTGTTTTTAAAATATACTATTCGTCTATAAGTAATATAAGTGTACATGTGTTTGGTAGCATGATCATTTTTGTTTCATTCTTTTAACTACTAACAATATTTGTCTACCAAATTTCAAATAAAAATATTGTTTCTATTTGTATTTATTTTCACAAAATGAAAACAGGAGAAACAGGTCAAAATAACAGAAAAGATGCTTTTTATTTTCAAATACAGCAAAGAAAACAAGCCCATATTCACTTTTAAGCAAACAGTAATATTTGTATGTATTTAGGAAAAGCTCAAAATGTATTATTCTGTGTGATAACCTCGATTTTTATCACAGTTTGCATGTGTCTTGACATAATGTCAGTCTTTCACATTGCTGTTGGATGACTTTATGTCACCCCTGGGGTTTGATTTTGTTGATATTTAACAGACACTGACACTGTATTTACAATACAAAAATTTGAAATGGTATCTTAATTCTTTCTCGGCTGTATATAAGCATATGGGCCCTGACAATATTGGATTTTCACTTCATGATTATCATGGCAAAAAGAATTCGCGGTCACAGCATTATCAAAGTATCTATTGAAAAGGACAATAAAAGATCTTACAATAACACCACCATCTCTCATCATCACAGATTTCTGATCAGTGAGCTACTCTTTATTATTGTCCCAGCGGCAATGTCTATTATTGATAAAGGTGTATTGTGTATGAAGCCATCTGGATAAGTCTATCATGGTACACGCACAAAGCAACTCTTTTAAGACAATGTACAATATACAAGGTATATATCGCAATAGAAGTAAAAGATTTTAGTCTAGCAACATTAAGGAATCTGTTTGTTTTTATATACTTTTGCTTTTATACAACAGGAGGCAATTGTAGAGTATGAATAGTAGGATGTAAATGGTATCAGGAAAGGATACCAATCCCATATATTCCTTCAGGTCATACCTATGATTGGAGGAATAGTTCAAAATAAAACTAAATATGTCAAATATGTGATGCGCAAAATACAGCTTGTTGTTTGCCATGACTGGTGGTCTACAACAGGGTGGGTTGCCATAAAAAATGCAAATAAAAAGCCACCAGCCTTTCGAATTGACTTCCCCTCGATCATGACCCCTGAGGTGATTACCTCACATTAACAACATCAGCAATCTTATAAGGTTAGTGGCAGCAAATCAATTTACAGCCCCTGGTTAAACATCACCATGTTTGCACGATTATTTTCAGGTTTTAAGTTTAGGATATTTTTATTTGTCAAAAGAAAACGTTGGTTATTATCGACCAAAGACAAGACATGACAGAAAGACCATCGACCTCAGGTACAAAAAGAGACTGGCGTTCTATCACTTATCAAGGACATCTATCAGCACTCGAATCAGTTTGATGAAATGAAACCAGGGGCCAGTCTCAATAAGGAGGTTCATCCAACACCCAGTTAAAATGTGAACTCTGAGTTGATTTACACTGAGATGCAAAACTTTGTCCTTTCAGGACAGCTGATTTGAGTCAGTTCAATCAACTCTGGGTGGGCTTACCTTGAGTTAAGCAAGTGCGCCATGACTACGAAAAGCCATGATCAATGGATCTCCGATATTACGATTCATCATGGCAACAGCACCAAAAAAGCAACATGGTGGGAGAAAGCTTTTGAGGGCGAGGCACACTTTCCTTACTGCTCTGCATGTGGATTTACTAATGTGATTAATTAGTCTGATTAATTAATAAATAAATACATGTACCAATAAACAAATAAATTAATACATTTTGGAGAGGTGCGCATCAGGCTACGCCGAAAGCTACTCCATAGGTTATGGCGTAGGTCCTAAGCGCAACTATAATTTACACTTAAGTTACTATGGTTACTGACTCGGGGTAGAAGTTACGTTTCTTTTAGAAAGCGGCTTGACTTACCCCTCTTTCTCGGGTTTGACATACCTCGCATTCTGAAACAGAAAACTCAGAGTTTCCCTCATTTCAGGGTAATACACTGAGAGTTTTCACTAAACCTCCTTTCTGAAACGGGCCCCTGTAGTAACAGTTTATGGTTTATGTTTAACAACACGTAAAATAATGAGCAAATTACACAAAAATTATATTATGTTCGACTGTGTTCTTTTGTGTTTTCATTATGCATGTGTTATGTGCTAATAATTGCATGTGCGCAGTATGGTCAACATTTGTATACTTTAACCACCTCCGAGGATAGTGGGGGTCTCGAGTCACTGTTATTTTGGGGATCGTGGGCTGTAAAATTTGGGAACCGCTGGTCTACAACACTGGAAAATGTTTACATTTAGTGTCTTCAATCCAGAGATCATGTAAAGGCACCAGAACAACAATCAATCAAATGTCAGAAAAGTAATTGCAAAATAATAGGATGCAGGCATGTTTTGCAGATTAAATTATAGTCTGCGGGTTTGATTTGCATACAGATAACTCCTTAAACTGCTTGTTTAAATCATGATGGCTTTGGTGAGTAAACTGGTCCCTCAAGCATAAGCAGCTTGTGGTGAAATCAGGAAATCCTTTGCAGCACAGCCTTAAATTAATGCTTTAACTCTATCTAAAGGTTTGAGCACTGATTTCTAATGAGCTCGTCTGAAGTACATGAGATGGATCTACAGATACAGATCAAATTTAAACACGGCTGCAGGAGCAACAAGGCTGCGAGCCAACCTGCCAACAGCTCACAACTGACCTTGCTACCCATCTGTCTCACACAAGACACTGGCCACTCTCTCTCACACACACACAGCTGACGACTACTAAAGTTTAAAGAAGCAAGCTGGCATGAAAGAGAAATAGATCTATTATTTACAAAGGGCCAAGAAGCTGACATTAAAGCTGCACTGGCTGGCCTATCGGCACGGTGCACGCTGGCAGGTGATTGTACACGACGTGACCGGCTGTGCTCGCAAGGAAATTTAACTCGCATAAGCTTCTCCAAAAAGCTATACAACGTGTCTCAATGTCACACAACCTGTCCAGCCAAAAAGGTGACCGTTAATTTGCGCTTCTTAAGTGCTATAACTGATTCCTCCTTACTGGTTAGAATTGAAAAAGATGTAAAGAAATGTGCCAGTGCTCAATGCATAATATTGCATGCTGTATTTGGATGAGAACCAGAAGACAGGAACAATCCTTATCATTTTAAAATTGCTTATTGGCAAAGTTTAAAGCTAAACTGCAGCCACCCCCCTTAAAAACAGCTGCTGATCTTTATACTTGCTTGGCAAATAAATTGCTCAAAATGTTGAAACCAAGTATTCAGAAAGCGATGCAATTTTTCATGCTGTGTACTTTAGAGCCCGCATACCTGTAAAATTATACTTAATGCTCTAGGGGGACTCCCCAGTCCCCACAATACTGTTTATGGCACCATATCCTATAGGTATGTCTATTGTCTATCAAGGACACTTTGTTTCCAGTGATGGCACCTCCACACATTCAGCTAGCTGTGAAGACAGATTGCTGCAGACAGAGCCAAGAAAGCACACACCCACCCCTCTCCTGCCATGAAAACTCCTTACCTTACGCTCTCCCTTTCCATGCATATTTTTTATGTATTTGGGATGCATCTTAAAACACAAATCTGGGTGAACCGAGAGACAACAGCTGCAAATTGAATTCACCTTGCACTAATTTGCACCCAATGTGATGCTGAGAATTAAAGGGACAGTTCACCCGAAAATTATCAATGTCATCATTTGCTCACCCTCGAGTTCCAAATCTGTGTCAATTTCTTTGTTCTGATGAACACAGAACGATATTTAGAAAATGGTTGTAACCAAGCAGTTCTTGGTCACCATTGACTACCATAGTAGGAAAAATTACAATGGTAGTTGAAAGTACCCCAGAATTGTTTTCATTCCTAAATTCTTCAAAATATCTTCTTTTGTGTTCAACAGAACATATAAATATATACAGCAAACATTCCTACTATGGTAGTCAATGGTGGCCAAGAACTGTTTGGTGACAAGCATTCTTCCAAAAATCTTTCTCCGTGTCCATCATTTAATCAAATTAATTTATACAGATTTGGAACAACATGATGATGAGTAAAGGAAGACAGAATTTTCATGTTTGGATAAACTGTTCCTTTAAGCTATCGGTTACATGTGAACGATGTAGAAGAACCTTTCTTTATCAGGCTTCAGAAATCAAACAGAAACACAGTAGAACCATGGTTCATACTCCATGCCAGCAAAAACCTAAATGCAGCAATGCTTACTCATCACAAGCGCTTTGAATACTCCAGAAGCAAATAATCTGTCACGCGAACAAATGACAGAGCTGTTAAATCAAACAACAATAAAGCCAAATACATCTCCGGATAATAACAATCTCTCGATAACAACGTCGCAGTAATAATCACAGTCTGTTAAGCAGGCCCATTGTAATACAGTGTCTATGGAGTTTGGGATGACTGCATCAATTAGAGCACAGCTGGACACGTCTGAGATGGAGGGATGGAGCAGCCATTACATGCTGCCTGCAGTTTTTACATCATCCTTTGTTTTATTTGAGAGCTGTAAGACAGCTACAAAATTTCATATCATGGATAAAGTGCAATAAGGCAGTGCAGCGGCAGCCTAGCCTATGTGATATGACCGATATGTTTCTAGACTTATTTTTCATCTCATGAATACTATTCAGTCATTGACGGTTGTTTAGGGCGGAAGTTTGAGAAAAACATTGTGAGTTTCCAGTCACCGCTAAACATGTTATTCATGATGTGCAATTTATTATTTCCCAAACCAAATACATTTCTGCGAACACGGTCATATTGTCGTGCTAGTCTTTGTAAATGTAGCTCTATCTAAAACTGGGTCAGTGTTGCATGAGCTTTAGTTCTCCATTACTGTGTGAAGCAAACTGATGCCAAGGATGAGTATGAGGGAGCTAAACATATCAAATATCTGACTACTGAAGCCAAAGAAAATGAGCAGGACATGAGAGCTCACGGTTTAGATGTTCTTCTCTGGCATGTGAAGCAGGCCTGTGGACATTGTAAACACTGTGCGATATACATCTGGCGGTTTTTACTCTGTTGTGATACTAAATAGATTGTTGGCCCTGGGAGAGTGCAAAACATGATTTCTTATAGCCTTCTGTATTTGTGCAACCTATTTGGTCAAATAACACTTCACATGAATAATATTACAAGAATCCATGCTATGTACTGTGACCTTATCTAGAGTGACTTATTTTATATTCCTTAACAGAAAGAAAAGGATTACATCACATAATGGGAACTTTAACACAAAGGGAACCACAGGTCGGTTTTCACTAGAAAGTGACATCGATTCAACTGCGGCCGATTCATTTAGGCCTACCCTTAAATCTTTTGATCCTTATGTTGATATAATATTCAAGAACATCCTGCTTGGCAAGCGAGCAGGAAGAATGTAAAATATTCCCAGTCTGAAATTGCAAAATGCGCTATTAATAACCACAGCCTTTTTTTTTGTTTAGTCATAACACTATACCTTCTGTTGAAGTGTTTGTGCTAGTAATGACTACTACACAACATCTTTTGTCCTGATAAAACACACAGTGAAAAGCACCTTCTTATCAACAGCTCTTATCAACAGCTATATGAACCAAAGCATTGGATTACAGTGAAATACCGACAAAGTTCATTATTGTTCCTATTGATCATTTTCAGCCTGTACTTCAAGCCATGTACAGGTATTAAAATAATTAGTGACAACAGTACAACTAGCCATTAAAACTGCAAAATTAAAGTCAAACTCCACCTGAATGAAAGCGTCTCATAAACCTTAAGTCTATTACAGTACAGTACATTTGCAAGTTTACAGATGACGCCTTCAATGGCAAAAATTCTCATCAATTCTTAAAAAAGGGGGATAAATGGCATTTCCATAACCAAAAGCACATAAATATTGGACACTGTACTGAAAGCAATTTAACAAAACCTATTATAGAGTTAAATGTCGCAGATTGAGATAAGATTAACACCAGTGATGCCACATGATAAGATGTAACCAGAACAGTTTTAGCATTTGTATGTTTGCTATAAAGGAACGACTACCCAATCGATAGAAGGTCAAAGATAGGTTGTGCCTTTACTACAAAGCAAACACAAGCCACGATCTCAATAGCGAAGTTCTTGTGACATTGAAAGGCAGACGCAGACAGACATCGCAAACACATACACGTCCACGTCCACAAAGTGACCCCGATGTAACGTCTCGCGTCTCAGCTCAGACTCGAGACACATCTAAGGCGGTCGGGATCCACAGAACAACATGACACACTAACCGGAAATGGGAAATGTATCAGTGTACACTTCAAATGCCCAAAGCATGTGGGTCAACAGCGAGATTTACATCGCCCATCATGTCCTTAACCTCAAATTCAAAGTCGACTATTAGATTGGTCATACTAACATTTGACCTAATTCTGTCATAAACCCGACGATGTATAAACACGGGCACACTGAATATATGGATAACATTAATGCAAATTAAAACTGGTCACGCGGACAATAAACGCGATTAAACGTCAAATATCAACTTACAAATTTCTTCTGGATGATATTTCTCTTCGGCCGTTCCCTATTCATTTTGCTCTCCTCATTAAAGGTCGGAAGGCCACATCAATTGCGATAAAAATCTTTCCGTTGTTGTAACACGTGATTATTTAAATCCCTGGTAGCAATATGTCGTGTTAGGCAGCAGAGTGTGTGTTATCCCGATCGGCGGAGCCTCTTCGTTTCACTGCTCGAACAGACCAAAGAGGTGCAAGAAACCGAATCTAAACATCCATGGCGATTAATAATGGTTTATGCAAAAAGCACAAGGGCAACATATCCACGGAAGCGAGCCGATCTTCCATATGAAAGCTGAAACGGCGTATTGTCAATTCTCCCCGCACGAGATTCTTGCAGTCAAAATAAAAGCCAGCGTTTGGCTTCTATCCACGTAGGTCGTAACGTGTCGTTTATTGTAACATTATGCGGATGCAAAATAGACAGTCGCACCAAAACGAAAGATGCGGAGTTGGGTTTTGGCTGCGTCTGCGCTCCTCATATTGTGTGAACTCGATGGCACCGATGTTAATGCGACCTAGTGGCGTCTTTCGTAGGAAGGTCCGTCCTATTACTCACGCCGAGCAAGTTTAGCGGTACATTTAAAAAGGCTGCCACACATTATTTCGCAAATCTTTGTCTTTGGTATTGTTCTCCTCGTGTTCCAAGAATTTGTATGATTTGTTTAAGAATTTATCTATTTGATTTAATAACTGTTATTTGTAAACAAAATCAATTATCTAAGATTTATCCAGATGATATTAGGAATGTCATGATTGTTTATTACTGTCATCTCTCTGACATGATAAACAATGTTTCATGAATGTGGCCATGTGTTTTGGTCAATGATGACAAAATAAAAGGCCTGACTAAATATATAAACGATATATTTATGAGTTAACTGCGTATTTGCAAAATTGAATGACTAGTTTATACTTAGTGAAGGTTGCATGTTTTTAATTGAATCGGTTACTTTAGAGACTTTAGATAATCAAAGGATGAACAAACACAAATGTTTTGCATGAAAAATCATACTTCAGGGCTGGTTTACCTATAGGTTATGTGAATGTACAAACAATTATACTGATAGTTTTTAAACCCACATTCCAGAATGCATTGCACTGTGCCATGTTGGTAACATCAAGGAGCCTTTAAGGATTATAGCAAACCCCACTGTGATAATCCACAGATTATTTCTAAAAATAAACATTATGATCAGCTATGCCTGTATAACAAATGGTGTACATTCTCTTATCATAGTGTTTAATGATTGTCATTCATTTGAATACGACCTAAAATTCTGTCTCAAAATGACATTTGTGTTGCCAGTTGTATCTTTTTTACAATGCTTATATTTTCAGAATGATCTCAGTTTTCTTACAAAATGGGAAAATACAGAAGAAATGTTATCATCAGAGCCAGGGGGCAGAAGGCCTCTTTAATTGGAATAGGGTTAAAAATAACCTCAAATTGTATCAGGGGTATATCACAGCACAAGAGACTATTTCATTCAACAGAACCGTCTGGTCAGATATGTGAAGACAAGGACAGGGAAACTGAAAAGAATTTTGGGCTATACATGTTATTTTAATATAGTAAATACTATAAAACCAATGCTTTTGCATAAAACTTTTTTGTTTAGAATGTCACACTAACTTTAGACACAAAGCAGTCAGTCATTGAATTGGTATGAATAGATGACTGTCTGTTTTATATAAAGAGGAACATGTGATTTTGTAGGACCCTTTGTTTTGTTAAATCACATGACTAAAATAAGACCTTTTTCTGAATTTTCTTCTGGTCAGTACTGAAAAATAGTGGTTAAAGTCGACAATGAATGCTTAAATATACTAATAATGGGCCACCCTGCTGGCAGGGGAATCGATTCATCAGTTTAAAACATGCCTGTCCCCGGGGCCAGAGTAAGAGATGGCTAATTGTGAAGCACTAGACATTGAAGGGAAGTGCTTAACAGAACCAAAGATTTTGGTTGATGGCCAAAGTAAACTCTCAGGAATAGTTTTCATACAAAGGCAGGACACAATTAAAGTTTTTAGAGATTGTTCTACTTTTGTAGATGATGCTTTTACTGCATCCACATTGTATGCATTGTTTAGTTGTTTTAAATCGACATGTCATGAATGAAATAATTGTATTATTTAAATAATATAATATTTCTGTTCACTTTTCACTTCCAGTGTAGCAAAAACATTTTTAGAATATGAATCATGACACCAATTTTTTTTAAAACATATAAAGAGGTATACTGAGTTGTGGAAAATGTACTCACAAATGGTTGTTGTGGACCTTTACTCTGTATTACCTGCCAGTTTAGCAGATGGACTTTGGGTGTTGACTGTGAAAACTCTGGCATCATCACATTAAAGTAGCCAATCCTAAAACACTTGACTGAATTATACCACAAATTCCTCTAGTGTTCCATGCTGAAAACTTACATTATAATGGTAATATAAGATAAACGATCAGATCCAGTTAATACATAACAAATTAAACAAGTTGTTTGTGTCTGAAGCTGAACCTCCACACACACACATATCAGAACAGATGGAAGCGACAGGAAACCTGGAGCACTGTAGCCAAATAACCCTGTACTAACTGTGCTGGAATTAATGCAATGCCTCTTATTCTGTCAAAGACTACAGGATAGTGTGTTCTTTTAAATGCTGTTGTTATTAAACTGTTATTTTACGTTTTAATGTTATTTTTTAATAAAATAATGAATCATGTGGTTTCCCAACACATATGGGTTGTTTTTCCAATTCAGCATTGTAAAGATTTGAATGGAAGTGATATACTATTGACAGCTAGATTTTCGAGGTCACAACAAATGACACAATTTCATGATATGGGTAAACTCGAAGTAAATGTCAACAAAATTGCTCTAAAGTAATTCATCTCGTGAAGAAATGTATATCATTGCCGGGCTTCTAACGCTCTCTTCTGGTTACTTGCGTGATTACAACACTTGTGGTCTTTTATAAAGTAGAAACGAAAGAGAAACAACGGATAGACTATTTGGAAAGTAACAGTCTCTTTGTCAGACATTTGATCATTTTTTGAGACGCTACAGCTACACATGAACGATTTACAGAATCGCACTTTTGATCCTAATCGGTACTAGATTAACCATGTCTAGGTGAAAAAGCAGGCTAGCGTTTTGCTCACAAATAGAGTCGTTTGTGGAAAGACTGGGTCGAGCGACTTTCACACAACTGGTGAGAAAGAAAGGTTGCTCATTTAAAATTAAATGCATAATCGTTACAAAAACGATTCGGGTTTTTTTTTACTTAAAAACATACATTTGTTTTCATTTATGTTTTTTTCACAGATTATGGAGAAAGCATGGGTTCTGGCTACCACATTTGGAACAAAATGGGGCATCTATCTATGTTTTGCCCCTCTTATCGAGAAACATTTCACTGTAATACCATACGATAAATTCGTGATGAGGAAAGAGGACTTCGCTGACAAAATCCAGGCAGTGATGGTGTGGGGTGTTAATATAAAGGTTGACCATGATCTGTTACAGTCCTTACCTAACCTCAAAATTGTAGTGAATGGTGGGGTAGGAGTGGATCATCTTGATATTCCTCTTATCAATAGCTTTGGAGTGAAAGTTTCCAACACCCCTCATGTGGTGGATAATGCAACAGCTGATATTGGAATGGGTTTGATGTTAGCATCTGCACGAAATATTGTCAAGGGTAAGAGCTGTAGTTTTTGTTCTTTACCTGCTTCATCATAGTTTTTGCTATAGTTATATTTCTTAATTCTATATTTTATTTGAATGTTTTTTTCTCGGCAGGTCACAACTATTCTAAGTTTCGGGAATCTGAAGATTTGCCAGAAGCTTATTTGGGCTGCGATGTCAGTGGAGCCACCCTTGGCATCATTGGCATGGGTAGAATTGGATACAAAGTAGCCAAGAGAGCTCAAGGGTTTGAGATGAAAATCCTTTACTACAATAGGAATCGACGGTGAGTCTGCTGGACCTTGATTCACTAGGTCACTACACAGTTTCTTTATTTAATTAATAAGTAAGCCAATCATTTTCGCCCTCTTCAGCATAACATGGGTAAGTTAAAAGGATACTCCACCTAAAAATGAACTTGCTGCCCTCAAGTTGGTCCAAACCTGCATACACTTTTTTTGTTCTGCTGAACATGGAGAAACATATTTGGAAAAATGGTAGCAGCTGACATTTCTTGGACAACATTGACTACCATAGGATAATTCACATAATAGCTGTTATCTTTTTCTTCCTTCTAATTCAAAATGTCTAATTTTGTGTTCAACAGAACAAAAAAAAATATATAATAGTTTTTCCTTTATGTTATTCAGTGATTTACCAGAAATGTCAGTTGCTAACATTTTTCCAAATATCTTTCTCTTCGTTCATCCGGACAATCAGAAATTTTCACAGATTTTGAGGGTGAGTAAATAATGAAAGACTTTTATTTAAATAAATAGTAAACAAATTACATTTTAGGACAGTGTTACTGTAGTAAGATCTAAACTGGCAACCAAAAAGTAACCAAAATTCCTTTATGAAGGAATGGATTAGATCATATATCACACTAAGAGTAACTGAATTTACAATTTACCCCTCAAGATGGTCAAAGGGTCATTTCAATGTTGTAGTCAGAACATTAAATAAAATGCATTTGGTCAAAACATTGACTAAATCTTTCATCATTTATTTACCCTCATGTCATTCCAGACCTTTAGTTCTCACTTCTGCAGAGCACAAACGAAGATATTTTAAAGAACATTGAACAACATTATGCCCCATTGACTTACATTGTATAGATACCAAATTGCTGAGACATTTCAAAACATATCTTTTGTGTTCCATGGGAGAAATATGAAGGGTTTGAATAACATGGGCGTGAATAAATTATGACTATGTTTTTTTTGTAGAGTAAACTATACCTTAATAAACTATACATGTAATTTCACATTGTTTTCTTCTGTATGTGCAGGCTGGAGAGTGAAGAAAAAGCAGTTGGGGCCACATATTGTAAAAGTATGGAAGAGCTGCTACAGAGGTCGGACTTCGTCATGGTGGTAGTCAATCTCTCCCCTCAGACACACAAACTGATTGGTGCAAAAGAGCTTTCAATGATGAAACCCAGTGCCATCCTTATCAACATCAGCAGAGGTAACAAATTGGTTGTATCATTTAAATTCAATTAAAGAAATACTTTCCTATTCAAGACCAATTCACATGTTATTGAAAACAGATTGAATGTATTTTTTTCTGTTACTTGCCTTTCTGCTTGTTGAGTGGAGATGATCCAGGCTTATATTTTTCCAACATTTCTTTTAGTATAAAAAGTCTCCATTACTCTTTTCTAGGTGTAGGTTACTTTAACCACACTAAATAGGAAGAGTTTGGTTCCAAAATGAGAGTCAAAATTAAACTTTGTTTTGATTTAAGCCATAATAAACTAAAAAAATACAGCTAACTAACACAATAAAACACAATAAAATACGTAATAAATAACATTAGTTTTGAAAATGTTTAAAAATGGAGTTATCTCATTTTGGAACCAAACTCTTCATATATTTTGATCAGTTTGTTAACATATTGTATACTTTTGTTGTTTTAGGTTTAGTAGTGGACCAAGATGCTTTAGTGGATGCTCTCCAAAAGAAAGTAATACGAGCTGCAGCTTTAGATGTCACCTATCCAGAACCACTGCCCAGGTTTGCTTGGCTTATCATGCTTTCATTCTATTGCACTTGCTGAAGCGTGTATGTAAAGGACTGTACAATTTCAAACCCTTCATTCAGCACATCACTGTTGCAGTATTACTGATACTATGTTTTATACAGGGACCATCCCCTGCTGTCCTGTCCAAATGTTATCATCCTGCCCCACCTGGGAACCCACACTTTGGAAACGTCTAAGGTTATGGTGGAGAGGATGGTGACCAATGCCTTGGCTGCGCTAGCTGGAGACCAGCCTCCTGATGAAGTCAAGGCATAAGGCCAGATCACAGAGCCATCTGTCTCTCCTTTCTTTTAACCCAGCTAAACACAAAAACTACTGATTAGATGTTAATTTAATTATATTGTAAAACTGTAAAAACACAGGAGATGTGATTATGTTTGTGTATGATTCACAACTTGAATAACAAAAAGGCTTTTTTTATTATATTATGTGTTATTAAAGCGTTGTGTAACACTTCTGTTCCTGCTGTTCAGAAAATGTAATCATCCTGCCACAAAAACATTACATCAATGAACTTTACAGTAAATAAAACAAAGTGTTTATAATTCATTATAGCTTGTTTATTATTTAAGTCTTTGTAAATGTAAAATGTATGAATAAGCGCATAATCTTAAATGCGTAACGATCTGCCGTAGAAAGCAAATAAATGTGACTAAAAAAGAACTACAACGAGCATATTATGTCGTCTTCATTCGTACATACTTTTGACAGAACATTTGCTGCTTTTCCGCTTACTCAGTGATGCGTAAAGCTATTTGGTCATGCAGAGCTAAACAAAACCCAAGTGGTTTGCGGAGATTGTGCAGTTGACTGCTCATCGGAGAACATGAACAAGACGCTTAAGTCGCAATCTCTGCGCTGCTGCTCTATCCTGGAGGTGAAAAGTAAAGTAAGTGAACCTGCACGTGCTTTTTCTTGTTATCATTGTGAAACGTCATTGACTTGTATGTGCGTGGCCGTGCGTTATTGTGCAAACATTGCTTGTTTTTTGGCTCTATGCATATTATAAATGTAAATTAATCAGGTTATATTAGTAATATGGTAAAATATAACATTATATTTATAAATAATTTTCGAAGTTCATTCACAGATTGTATTTATTAGGCTACAGAAATACATTTTGTAAACAAGGACCTGCACACTTCCACAATATGTCTATTGTGTCATCCCAATGAAGACCCTCTCACTTCTTCTGAGGCTCACTATACAAACCGTAATGCATGAAGACTGTTGCAAAATTGTATAATTTTGACAGATAAAGTCTTGTGTTATATAACCTTATTCATGTGTTCCCACAGTATGGTGCAGAATTCAGGAGGTTTTCCCTCGATCGTTCTGATCCCGGGAAATACAGAGATTTCCACCGACTCATTGTGGGTTTTCATCACTTATGGCAAATGGACGTCCTTATCGGATACGCGGATGTTCATGGAGAACTGTTGCCTATCAATAATGATGACAACTTTTGGAAAGCTGTGACCTCTACACAATATTTACTGCGCATCTTTATTCAGCTGCAAGGTACAGAAAGGGCCAAGGAGAAAATTTGAATCCTTTCTGTCTTGTATCTCGTATTCTCGTAACTCACAATAAAAAACCTTCTATTGGTGTATCTGTATAATAAGGGGTACATTTTTAACTAAGTAACATATACAATGTGTATAAAGATGTGTATTAGAAGGGCTTTCCCAGACTAGTTAGTCCAAATATGCATAGTATGAAAACCAGTTATGTACGATCAATTGAAAAACATTGTGTGCAATGTTTTAAGTATTTTAAGAAGCATTATGACAGATGAATGTTTCAGGCCAGTGTGCTTTATCTACATGATGGTAGGAAGGAAGAAACTTATCTTGGGCATCATGTACTTGAGCATAATTGCTTTTCCCAAATGGTACGCTTGTTTTGCCAGCTAGATGATCTTATTGCTTTCCGTCCAAGTTCATGTGATCTAGGGTTAATTCCTCAGTAAACAGTTTAAAAGGGCAAACTGTATAAAGTAGCTTTTATAGTGAAATGATCAAAACAAAGTCTTATGAGATTAGAAAATGATGATAACTGTCATGTCCTTGAATAATCTTTTTTTGTGAAATCACGATTATGGACTGTTTTTTACACACTGTTTTACAGATGAAGCGGAGCAGTGTATCATTGGAGTCGATGACATGTTAAAGCGAAAGAAATCTCCAGCAGCATTATGGGGCGACGTCAGCCACAGAAAATCTCAGTTTCAGATCAGCATGCCACACAACTTCCGCCCCGTTTCTTCCATCATTGATGTGGACATCCTACCAGAATGCCACAGAAGAGTCCGCCTCTACCACCAGGGCTCGGACAGACCTCTAGGATTTTGCATACGTGATGGTACTACTCTTAGAGTTACTCCTTACGGCTTAAAAAAAGTGCCAGGGATCTTTATCTCACGCATAGTACCCGGCGGACTGGCAGAGAGCACTGGACTTCTGGCCATCAATGATCAAGTTTTGGAGGTGAATGGTATTTATGTAATAGGAAAGTCTTTGGACCAGGTGACTGACATGATGATTGCCAACAGTCACAACCTCATCATCACCGTAAAACCCGCAAACCAGCATAACAACATAAGACGGAAAAGCTGTGGTTCCTCAAGACATATTCTTGATAACACGGACTCTGTAAGCTACCCAGGGCTACCAATGATAATGAAAGCTTACGGCTTGACAGGTAATGGGTCTCAGAGTGAAGAAGATGCAGATGTGATTGTCGAGAGGGCCATCAAATACAATTCCAGGCGCTCCAGTGCTTCAACAGATTCTTATACTTCTCATCCACATGTTTATTCTTCTCATAAACCCAATGTTTTTGCTAGACTACCCAACTCATTAATTTCTGCAGCCGCCTATCACTCTCAGCCTTGCCTCAACTATACAGCTCACGGTGAGCAAGACCTCCCAATTTACAGGCATAAGACCCCCCAAAAGCATTATGGCTATAAACCGTCCATCAGACAGAAAGGGTCGAGCTGTAGCACCCATGACCTTCTAAGCACATGGCACATAGATGTAAGTCAACATTTAATGTTGCACCAGGGAGAAATGGAGGAAGATGGAATTGTTGTCATTTTGTGAGGACATTGTGTGTACCCTCATGTTAACTTTACCCTGGATTTAGTTATCCCAAAACAAAAAATAATCTGTCATCATTTACTCAAGTTGTTCCAAACATGTATCAAATTCTTTGTTCTGTTGAACACAAGAAAGATATTTAAAAAAATGTAGCATCCATGGGGCACTATTGACTATCATAGTAGAAAAGATTTAAATGGTTGTCAGAGGTGCCCCAGGACGGTTGGTTTCCCTAAATTCTTCAAAATATCTTCTCTTGTGTTCAACAGAACAAAGAAATGATGCAATATTTTTCTACTGTGGTAGTCAAAGGTGCCCCAGAAATCTCAGTGGCTAACATTCTGCCAAATATCTACCTTTGTGTTCCACCAAACAAGGGTGAGTGATTCATGACAGTACTTTCATTTTTGGGTAATTTAAGATTTTTATTTTCCCTCAAGACCAAGAAACATAGTGATATGAGTTTTCAATGACAGTGGTAACCCTGCTTTTTGCATGCCACTTAAATTTAACATTACTATAAATATTACACTAAGTTTTAAGATTATTGCAGGTTCAAATGTAACACATTGTAGTGTAAATAACATTATGCACCACATGAGAAATCTGTTAATCTTAAACACTATGATAGACCGAAGACTTTCACAATCTGTATTTACTTGACTGTTTAAATCTTACCACTAAATAAAAGCCTAATTATGACATGAATGTTGCCATGTGCGAGTTACTTAATACAGTTATTTCATTTGACAACATTTATCAACAACTAATGCGTCACATTACATATTGGAGACACCTGCTTTGCGTACATAGTTTTTAAAGGTTAAAGATAACCATGTTATAAATTATGCTGACCTTAGATGAGCTACCTGAGTTGACATCAAATACTTAAACATCAACAGGTGTACATTGCATATCATAATGATTTAGCCAAACAGCACACCAATTACCTGTCAGCCAGTTATCAGCCATGACATGATTCCATCTCTCAGCCCATCATGCCACTGGCAAAAGTGAGGTGCAACAGGTGTGCCTACAACATCCACAGGTAAGGACCACAGACATGGTTCTGTCATTATTGATTCCTATAACCCATGGCTATCAAACTGATCAACTTTGTAAGATCAGCCCACCCTTCTTCCATTGGTTGAGCTGCACTATGCAATATGTAAATGAGACAACGTCACTTCCTGTCTTCCTGTGCGCCATGTTTTTCAGCAGGAGTAAGGGTGATGTTTAACTGAGGTACAATTAAAAGTGAGCAAATCTTGTGGACGGTTTAAATTTCAGCATACGATCGCGGATGTGATAAGGACGGCGGATCGAGCGCAACTCGGATGCCGCGGACTATGAAGTAGCAGATTCAATACCGCGCGCCATCCAGTGACGCCGGAAGAATCGGACGGACCTCCATCCACTCAAACGGCAGCGTTGTGCCAGAATATTGAAGGTAGACACAGGTTTATAATAGACGTCACAATCAGTTAAGCAACACAGCGTGATGTATGAATGACGGGTTGAGGAATTTCTCCCATTGATACAACTTAATGGCACGCCTGGTTTTTACAGAATATAATTTGTAGGAAGCGCATCACAGAAACGACAGGGACATAGTTACAACGAGCTACATATATTATAACCATGTTATAGACTCAATAACTTTGGAGGATCGTTTGGGAAATGGTCATATAAAATTGGTGTCTCAATAGCGATATATTGTGGCATAGATTTTTGTGTTCGTCAGCCTGTGCGTCAGTTTAATAGGATGTTATCATTTTAATTTAAGTTGTCACTCACAGGACCAGCAAAATGTATCAAATTCCGGTTAAGAACCTGACAAAACTCAGACGACCAAGAAAACGGGTCAAAAGCATTCTGTGTGACATTGGGATGCAGCAGTGTCAAGATCTGATAGAGGTAAAACAAACTAGAGATTATTTTTGACATGAGCATCTTTGGTATATGTGCTAATTTCTCTCCTCATTTCCAACAGACATACAAAGATTTTGATGCCGGGGAAGCAAGTTTCAACAACACAGAATGGGACAATTTCACCGATGGTCATGCTGGCAGAAAAAGAAAAAAGGTAGTTTTGTTTAAAAGTCCCTTAGTGCTTTTCTTCTTTCCTTCATATACTGTATTTCCAGTCATACACTGCCTGTCAAAAGTTTAGTGTCATCTGCTCATTGTTTATTAATACTTTTTCCACATTATATAAGCATAATATTACACTTAGCAAAACTATGTCATAACACAAATTAAGCTATAGAAGTTCTGGCCAATCCAGTATAAACGGAAAAACGAGTTATATATTGATACAAGCCACTTTTTGCCTAGAATTTGCAAAAAAAACTGCTTTTTATTAAAACACTTTATTTTAATTTTTGTCTGCAAAAATAATTTCAGACATTTAAGCATCTTCAGAAAATTCACCTTAAAAATATTTAGATTATGAGAAACTCAAAGTGAGTAATTAAAGTACCAAAAAGTGCTTGTCAACTTTGACAACACGGTATTTAATAGAAAAATAAAAAATGAAATAGTGGGATTATAACAATTAGTCCTATTAAGCGAATCTGAAATTAAAAAGTACAGCTTTTTTCCATTTCCTGGAAAACAGTGAATTGGAGATCCAAGGTTTCATAAGGAAAGCGATAATATATTACCAATATTTATCAACATACTCTAAACAAAAAAATCATCATAACATCACTTTTGTCTTGCAGTATCCATACCGGAGCCAGGCATTGTGCTGCAGTCTCTGCTGGTACTCCAGCCGGTCCGTGCCAACGTTCAGAAGTCATATTCATCGCTGCCATGGGGAGGAGCTGGACCTGGCCTGTCTGTTAATATGCCCCCACTGCTCTTTTGTTAGCACCCCGAAAGTAACAGATCAACACATTAAGTTTTTTCACACCCTGCCATCAAAAGGCCGGCCCATAGCTATTCAAAACATCCCTAGACACACTTTGGCCCACGCCCCCAAAACTGTATCCGTTACAGTCTCTGCTGATGCAGCCGACGACCGATACATATGTGCAACTTGTGGCTATCACGACTCTTTACTGTATGTGATGAAAAAGCATGTCTTAGTTAACCACTATGCTACAATGTTGGACCGTTACTTCGGGCTTGGCTCAGATAGTACACAAAAGAAGGAGGGCGAGAAAACACGGGATGTCACTTCTGTAAAATATCACTGTAAAATGTGCAAGCTGCCAGCCGAAACCATTGAGCATCTACTTTATCACATTTTGAGTTCGGAGAAGCACAAAGACCTGCACTGGCAGATAATGCCTTCCATAATCGAAAAGAGCTGCACAAGCCAATTTGCTAGACAACAGAATCTGCTAAGCCTCACGCCGAAAGCGATGCAGCAGGTCACTCTGGTTGCGAGACCAAACTACTTACAACAGCAATCGCAGCAAACAAACGGAAACGGCATCCAAGCCTCCAAGCCTAATGGCACCGTAGTCATGGCTGGGCCAAGCAACACAACTGCTTTGTTTTGCTCTCCCGGTGGAGGGCGGATGTTTCTGTCTCCACAAACGCAAGCCTTACTTTCAGGCACAGCAATGACTGCTCTTCAAAACACACAGCAGCAGCAGCAGCAACAACAGCAGCAAGTGTTGTCTACCTCTCCGGTAGTGAAGTCCATTAATATGGTGGTGCCACAGAACGCACCCAAGACAGTACCCATTACTATGGCTATGCCCAGGTTGCCCCACACTCAGCAAGGACAGAAGGTTCTTTTCCCGCCTGGGGTCCAGGTCAACCTCCCAGGCGAAAAGGCCCTGCGTCAACCCATTCTTGTTACTCCAGGTCTTCAGCTGAATCAGTCTTTGGCTTCTCAATCTGTGCGTCTCATTCCCACAGGCAACCAAGTCAACGGCGTTCCAACGTACACTTTAGCACCTATGCAGGTCACAATGCCTGTTCAGGGTGGTCCTGCTCAAATGGTTTTGAACACTTCCCACATCAGCCAGCCTCTGAATTCAGCAGTAGTGCCTGCTGGTCTTATGCCTGCTGTTCAGAGGGCAATAAACAGGAATTCTGCCCCAAACGAGTTGGCTGTGCTCGCTCCATTTTTGAAAAAATACGACAATCACACGGTCAGATGTCTGAGGTGCAAAATTTTACTGAAAGAGCAGGGGATTTTCCAGCACTTGTTACACGGCTTGAAATGTCTGTTCTGCCCTCAGATGTTCTATTCGTTCAAACAGGTAATGGAGCACACAAATAAAGATCACAGTCTCAAAATCAAGGAGAATCGCAATCGCATAAAAGAGCAGTTTGGTCTTGATTGTGACGATGAGGGCAACCTGATGTTCACTACCTTTAATCTAAACACAGATGTGCCCAAGGATCTGCTTGATAACAGAGAGCTCAACCTGGCATTGATCACAGGCTCGCAGGAGAAAATCTACATTAAAATGTATCCAGATAAGGCAGAATACTCCGCCACATTGAAGGCTATGGCTACTGACTGTCCATTCTGTCAGGCGGAGTTCAAGTCGTCGCCTGATGACTACGAGCGGCATCTTCAAACGAAACACCACGTCGTTCCCACCATTCACGCAATACTGAAAACCCCTGCTTTCAAATGCATATACTGTTTCGGAGTGTACACCGAAAAGTCGACACCAAAAACTATTTCCATTCACGTGCAGCGGTGTCGTTGTGCTCCCAAAGCAGTCAAAGAAGCTGAGAGGCAACTGAATCCAGATGTGATGGAACGCATTGATGGGGATTTATTTAATTCTATTAAAACCGAGAATTCTCCAGAACCTGTTACGGAGGATAAAGTGGATTGTGTCAAGCCAAAGAGAGTGTTTGTTTCAGAAAAGACCAGGAGGAGGAGAGCTACCAAAGTTATCAAGTCAGAAGACCCTCCAGCTACAATTGAACTCGTCTTGAACCCTACAGGGATGGAATTTACGTCTTTCGAAGACCGAAAAGAATTCCTTTCCAGATACTTCCACCGAAAGCCATACTTGTCAAAGACTGAAATGGAAATGCTTGCTTCACGTTTGTGGATAAACAAGGCTGATGTAAAGGCTCACTTTAATACCAAGCTTACGAAGTGCTTAAAAGCAATCCAGAAGAAAAAGACTCGGGTACTTCTTGGGTTTAAAATGAATGACGTGAACCGGATGCAACATAATCTGTTCATTCCGGTGGTACAACCTAAGAAAAGAATCAGTCAAACTCAACAGGGTTTATTAGATGACAGTGTATGTATACAGCATGTTCAGACTCTGATGTAAACCATTGCAAGGTATAATAGTTTGGATATACACATGATTTGAGGTGTTTTCTGAAAAGTAAAACTAACCAAATCCACCCTATTTTATTTGAATTTGTGTTGTATATAGTTTATGGAATAATTATGTTAATACTGTAAAAAAAATACAGATCTTTACTGTAAGATAAAAACACTCAATCTAACATATTTTATATTTTAGTCACATCTGTTTTTGCGTTGTTTTGTTTTTGGAAGGTTGTACTATATATTTGGGAAATTACGTAGTTAAATAGCTCTTCATCTTACATTTTATATCACAATTGTACAAAGTGAAGACGTGGTTAACCTACTACTCACTGGCAAAAGTCAAGAATTTAAAATCTGTATCACTGAGAGGGACACTTTTAGTATATTATGTTCGGTTTTTCCACTGTTTATCATTACAGACGTGAAAAGAAGTGCCTCCGTGTCCTCTTCAAGGTTTTAAGTTGTATTTGCATCCCGGAATAAACGTCACTTAATGTCATGCGTGTTTCTCTAACTAAGAAAAGTACTGTAAGTAACAAGTTCCTTTTTGTTTATACATTTTTATGAAATTAAAGGGATACTTCTCCCAAAAATTCTGTCATCATTTACTCACCTTCGAGTTGTTTCCAAATCTGTATACATTCCTTTGTTCTGATGAACACAGAAAGATATTTGGAAGAATGCTTATAACCAAACAGATCTTTCCCCCCACTGACTCCCATAGTAGGAAAAATTACTTTATCATTTTTTGGTTCTGTTGAACACAAAATAAGACATTTTAAAGAATATAGGAAAGCAAACAGTTCTGGGGAACAATTTAACAATTGCCAATGATTTTTTCGGTTTCTTTAATGTCGTTTCGGTCTGTTTATAAGCCTACTTCCAAATATCTTATACATTTTTACAGATTTGAAACAATTCGACGGTGAGTAAATAATGACAGAATGTTCATTTTTGTCTTTACTCAGAATTTACAAATGAAATAAAAAAAAATTCGACAATCGGCACATTGCGTCGAAGTACCGCGAGAACGACTCAAAAACATTGCTCTCGAATCGCTCTCGCGGTACTTTGATGTCAAACACCGATAGCGCCGCAAAGAACAAACGTAGAAAGTTCGATTTAATCTCCTTTCTATTACTTTTCCTGTCACATTGCATTCAGACGGATGTTGTCGATGTTAAGCATGTAACGTGAGCTCAAGTTGGCGAATATGTTGACGGTGAAGAGAATCCTTTGCTCTAAAGAATGGATATTAAGTCCATATACAAATGCAATAGCAAGAATGATGTGTCACATAACAGCACGACACGAGTTGTTGGCTGACCAGCACGTTTCCTGGCAAATGACCTTTACAGAAAGGTGCATTCATAGTTCAGCATGTCTATCTGGTGGTAATACACTGATGAAAATGCTGAACAATAAGAAGTAAGTGATCGTTTATTGTTTACATACAAAATGAAACAGAATCTCTAGTTCTGATCACAGTTACAAACTGTAAGTTGTCTATATGTTTTCTTACAGGAAGAAGCATTGGTATAAAACTCCCCTACAGGTAAGCAACCTAACCCTGCTGAAAAAAAGCAGTAGAATCACAAAATGACTTAATTGTTGTTATGGGGAATTGTTGTAATGTATATAGATTCATATACTTTGCCCGTTCAGTCCAGACCACTAGGTCTACCTGACTTTCTAAAACCGTCAAAGAAAAACCAGGAAGACAGTGTTCGTGTAAGAACTTTAAACAACATCATCTACAAAGCAGTGACCGACTTACTGAACTCGTACGAGGTCAACTCCGAGATTGCTGCCTACAACATACAGATATCCAAAGTAGGATTCTTTCTGCAATTGAAATGATATACAACTTATCTTTATGAGTGCTTTTCTTAATGCACCGTTTATACCCATGTGTAGGTTTCGCTACCACCAGATTTCTCCTCTTGTAGGATATACTGGAAGACAAGTCTGTCAGCTGAACAAGACAGTCAAATTCAGCATGCTTTAGACAAATGTGCTCCTCGTATACGGTATGCCTTTCTCTATGCACATTTAGATTTGGTTTTGAGGGATGAAGGTAATAACATATTTTGTTTTATTTGATCAGATACCTTCTCATCTCTCACCAAATCCTTGGTGGCCTCCCTGCTTTGGTTTTTATTAGAGATAAACAATATGCTGCGATGATGGAGGTAAACAGACTACATTGTGGTTCATACATTTTGGTGATGGAACTACCATTTGTATTTTTTCTTATTGCATTGCAAGGTTGAAAACCTTCTCAAGATCGCAGATTATGGGTCAGGTGAAGATGAAATAAACAATTCATCCATCAGTGACGTTGGGTAAGAAGAATTGAAAGAAAGCACAATACACTCCTTAAAATTAGTTTCCTTAAGCTTTTTGATGTTCAATCTCTCAAAGGGCCAGACTGCATCTGATGGACTCGGGAGAAAAGAAAAGACCAGTGTTGTTTGGTGTGGATCATGATGCACTCCACAAACAGATTGAAGCTTATAAACGAGAGAAGGGGTCGAGAGAGTCTCTCGCACAAAGTTCTGGAGCAGGAGGATTAACTCAAGAGCAGCTGAACACACTGGCAGAAATCAGGAAGCAGAAACTCATAGAGAAAAAGAAACTTAAATCCAAACGGACGAAAGATGATGACATCACTCCAAAAGACTACCTGCTGGCCAGGAGTCTTCAGAAAGAGGAACAAGAGGAGGTGGACAACAATGAAGACAGGCTGCTGGATAGCCAAATCTCACAACTGATGGCAGAAGACGACAGGGGGCACTAAAATGAACTGAATTTAAGGGTTAATGTCACACTGTTGACTTTGTAAAAAAAATTAAAATAAAATGAAATTGTTAGCACATGTTGACATAATGTGTCATTTGATCACTTGGGTAAATCTCAGAAATTCTTTAAAATGAGATTTGATGAAAACAAAGGTGTCTCAAAAACAATCGACAACATTCTTTAAATACATGTTTTTTTATTATATATAGCCATACACTGTATGGGAGCTTTGTATATAAAATCTACAAAAGGTTGATGAACAGAGTCACACAGTAACTCCATTGGAAGTATACATTCTTACAATCATATACCAAAAAACAAAAAAACACCTGCTTCATATGTAACGGACTACTACTTCAGATAGATGTCGTGAATGTGGAGAAAACAATTCAAGAACTGCCTTGGAATGGCTAGTACACTAAATGAGGTCCCAACGATCCGCAAATAACAAGGCTACAACAATAACAAGGTCCCTGTTCTTAATGGGTCTTATAATCCACAAGTATGACCATAATAGCAAAAACGATACAAGTATACTAGAGTGTTTTAGTTTGGACACTTCTATGCGTTTTACCAGCACACTCACTAAACTGAGGTGGACTCCTCAGATTGCACAGTCTCCTGAACCGCTTCCTGAACGTAGACTATAAACTGAGACGCATCTTCACCCTGTGTGTATACAGTGACCGTTTTGATGCCTTCCATGTCATCCGAAGACACCACTAGATGGTGCTCCTCTCCAAGGCCCACCGTTGCCTGCTGCAGTGCATCCTGGATCATCATGGCATGGTCGGTCTGCTGCTGCTGCTCCTCCTCCGACACCTCGAATGGCAAAACAAAAATATTACAAAAATCTGGTAGAGGTGAAACACTTTCCAGCCCATAATGAGTATTATTGAAACAATTCATGTAAGCTATTACTGAAATTAAATGGACAACAAAAAACAACTGCGATTTCCGTAAAAGACATAATGTTAGTTAAACCCTTTCATGAATGCAGGTGTCTAGAAAGTTGAATTTTTATGACACTTACCTGCTCTACGACAGTAACCGTACCAGGAGCCATAGTAACCACTGATGCCACAGTGGCATCATGGTTCTCTGAGCCCAGTTCAATTATCTGCTGGAGGATGTTGACTGATGTTTGGTCTAGTCTGTCTCCCGCTGATGCAGACACAACACCTGAAAACATAGGACAAGAGTTCAGCTCACATATGAATATTACAGAAATGGTTAGCTGACCCTATCTACACCGGACGCAACGTGTCACAATTTGACATGACAAAAGACAATAGAACCCATTAGAATCCATTATCATTTTAGATTTTGTCTAAAAGACGTGTCATGTCGCATTGCTCGAGTCTGGTGTAGACAGGATGTTAAGCTGTTTCTGTAGTTGCATGTTCTGACCATTCTGTGTGTTGAATCGCAGGTCCTGCAGCGCTGATACAGCAGTCTCTGTTCCCTGTGGATCTTCAGTCTCAGCTATATGAAGATACTGCATGGCCGGTTCCTCTACTGACTCCACTACCTAAATAAACACAAGCAATAAAGCCATAAGCAAGTCTGGAAGTAATACAATCCAACAATAAACATTATGGACCAAGACAATCTCATTGTCAGATTTATCAATGAGTCAAAGCAATTAAATGAATAGTTCACCCAAAGATGAAAATGACCAACAACATTTAATATTTGATTTACATTTACATTTATTCATTTGGCAGATGCTTTTATCCAAAGCGACTAACAAGTAGGAAAGTATATAAACATTTTGTCAAAACACTAAACAGTACAGTTAGTTTACAAAGCCGTGCTACTAGGAGGATTAGAGCTGGAGTAAGCAAAGGAAAGAACACATTTTTTTTTTTCGACAGACATACAGAGTTTTGGTTAGTCAAATAAATGCAGAACAGGTTAGTTTTACGCTGTTTTTTTAAACTTGTGAAGGATGCTGAAGTTTGGATGGAGGCTGGTAGCTCATTACACCAAAGGGGGAACCGAAAAAGTAAAGGTTTCCCCCTTATATTATTGAAAAGTCATAATGACATGAAAGTGAGAAAATTATGACAGAATATGTAGTTTAGTTAATCATCTCTTTTATTAACCGGAGAAATTGCTTTCTTACAAGTAAATGTATCATATCACAATGGAGAATCTTACCTCCCACTGATTTAGACCCAGACTGTCACATTCCACCATTTTGAGACCGTGTTTGCTTTTCAGATGTCTGTTCATTTCCCATTTAGTGCCATAAACGTAATTGCACACTGGACATTTCACTCCACCTGAAATCACACACTTGTTTTCAATTTTTTTTTTTTTTTGTCAGTTTTCAAATATATTTATTTATGTGTCAGGTGATGTTGTTTTTAATGAATATGTGTGACTGAAGGAAAATGAAAGACTTGCCTTGTTCAATCACAGTTTCTTCAGTGGCCGTCCCTGTTCCAGCATTGGTATATTGCACGTTGGGATGCTTCTTGTTGTAATGTCTTTTTAAGGAGCCCGAAATGTTGCATGAATAGTGGCAGTGCGCACAACGGAAAGGCTGTAACAGTAAGAACATTTTGGTCTTGGTGTTAGCCGCGGGACACATGACAGATGTGGTGATGAGGATTACTAGAAAGATGTATTCTGAAAAATAAGTGTTACTTTGAATGAGGCATGTTGCTCCATGTGACGGAGGAGATGTGGCCGCTGGGCAGCTGTGAAGTCGCACTCAGTGCATCTGAACTGTTTTCCTACAACATTAAGGATTTGTGATAAGACGACTTTTATTAAAGATACAACCAAAGCCGGTCAATGTGAAAAATGAACGAATCGGTTTCGGAGCAACAAGCAAACTAAACGTAATAACTTTCTGGACTTTCTGCACTCTTACATTGTCAGGCACACTCTTTCCCCCAATTTCTCCCCACCAGCCATCTGGCTACATTCGAGTATGAAACACCCAATTTCGCAGCTTAGTCATTTCCCAATGCGTTAACTCAAGTACAAACCCTCAAAAGTACAAAACAAAAAGTACAAACAAATTTTTCATTGAACATCCTGATTCACTTGGCACTACATTAGATTTACGGAAGTAAAATTGGTTGGAAGTGTCATTTCATGTTTATTTCACTTTAAATAGGGACAGCAGCGGCCCAAAAACCCAACCGAGTTAGAGACTCACCATCTGCTGTGTGCATAAGTTTATGGCTTTTCAGCGTGCATTTAGACTTGAACTTTTTTCCACAGAGATCGCAAAGATGTGTTTTCTCAGTACTGTGTCTGTTCATGTGAGCCTTGAGGTTGCTTTTACTTCTTGAGGCATAATCACACAGCGAACACTTGTATGGTTTCAATCCTGTAGATGTGAACAGAGCACCATTATTTATCATTCACTGACATTCTTCTTTCCAGTTGAGATAAAGGAAAACAAACAGTATTATTAAGGAGCTGAATTATTAAAATACAAGAATGAATACTAGGAGGGCACCTTCATGGGCCCATATGTGCTGCTGAAGATCTGACCCATTCCTTGTGAAGAAACAGTCACAGTATGGACACTTGGAAGCTCTTTTCCCAATCACTCCCTTCACATGCACACGTATCCCCAGCGTCTCCGACATGTAGTTCATCGACACGTCTATAGAGCAAGAACACATCCATTAATTAAATTCAGCGGTTTGCATGTTTGAGTATTGTTGGGTCCTTAAAGGGATAGTTCACCCCAAAATTTTAATTCTGTCATCATTTACATTTAAAAATATTTAAGAATGCTGGTAAACAAAAAACGTTGGTCCCCATTTCCTTTTTTTGGTATGGACACAAAAACAATGCAAGTCAAGGGGGACCAATGCTTTTCTGTTACCAACATTCTTCAAAATATCTTCTATTGTGTTCTGCAGAAGGAAGAAAGTACTATGGGTTTGAAATTACAAGAGGTTAAGTAAATGATGACAGAATTTTCATTTTGGGATGAACTGTCCCTTTGAGCAAAATGTTAATGCTCTCTCGCTTTGATAAAACATTTCTGCTAATAAATGTAAAATGTAACTGTGGGACATCACAAGAGTAGTTCATTGTTTTTCTCACCTGGATGGTTATTTTTGATATGAGTTCTCACTTTAGCCTCTGAAACTGACTCCTGACAAACAGGGCATGTAAAACTTTTCTTGACCTAAAAATACGAAATATGATTTAATACAGAAGGCTCATTTTTCATTCTACCACTGTTTCAAAAATATAGATACACACTCCTAGAACTCACAATGTCCGAATGAGTTTTGAGATGAGCCTGAAGCTTGTACTTGTCAGGCGTACAGTATTGGCATCCTTCAGAGGGACAGTTAAGCAGAATGTCAGAATGTCTCTGTATAACATGTCGCTTCAGGCAGTTTTTAGTGATGGAAGAATAACTGCACTGGGAACAGTAATGAAGGTGTTCCCTGGTGTGAGTTCGCACATGCATGTTGTAATGCACCTGATACCAGAAAAGCTTACCTGTTGAGAGAAGATTATAGAGAATTTATGAACAGAATGGAAACAGAAAGGATATTTTTAAGGGATGGTTCACCCAAAAATGAAAATTCTGTCACAAATTACACACCCTCTAGTTAAATGTTAAAACGTCTTTGTTTGGTTGAACACAAAGAAAAATATTTGGAAGATCGTAATTTTTTGGTTCTGTTGAACACAAAAGAAGATATTTTGAGGAATTTAGAAAAGCAAATAGTTCTTTGAGTACTATTTAAATTTGTCCTACTATGGTAGTCAGTGGTTCCTCAAAACTGTCAGTTACTAACATTCTTCTAAATATTTTTGGAACAACTAGAGGTTAGATCAACGATGACAACATTTTCAATTCTGGGTGAACTATTCCTTTAAACAGAAACTGTATTACCGCAGTATTCACATTCGAGGTCACCATAAACTTTCCGAATCCGTTCAAACACTTCCGTGTTAAGCTGTCTTTTTTGCATTTGCTCTACAATCTGTTTGAAAGCAGATTTTTCCTCCTGCTCCGGACCGGAGTCCTCCTCACCACTAAGAACGGCTGTAGTTTGTGGAACTTTTGCCTCTTCTGTAATTTGATGAGGTGAAAGAGGCTCTGCATCTTTTGATATGAGCTCCTCAGAGAGCGTTTGTGCTTTTTCAGTCTCAAAACTACTTTCTGAAGGCAACTTTTCTTTAGCAGGAATTTGGCCTTCTGCTACACTGCTATCTTCTTTAAGTGACTCTTCTTGGACATCCTCACAAGCCACCTCCTGTGTTTGTGTTACTGGAGAAGTGTCCGTCTCATTGGTCGGGCAAACGTTAATGCTGTCTGTATGTGGACAACCTTCATTTGAATTCTGTATGAGTAAACTATCAGAGGTTTGTGACTGAGATTCCTCCATGCAATTCACTTCTGTGCTTAACAACTCCTGGGCATTAAGTTGAGACAGCTCTTCTGTGATTTCCAGCTCATCCTGGTTTAGCATGTCCTTTTGAATATCGTCACCTGGTTTAAGCAGGCAAAAGCTGGACTTTATGGAGTCGGCAAAAGCAGACGGCTCATCCGTTTCCGGATGGATCTCGCTGAGATGCGATCTCAGTCGAACCGAGCTAACAAATTTCTGCTGGCAAATGGCACACACGTAAATGAAGGGGTGCTTTCGGATGTGGGCCTGCAGGGCCTGAAACTTGGTCGATCCGTGATCGCACAGCTCACAGCCAAAGGGTCTCTTGTTGCCGTGGACCATCATGTGACGATCGCGCTCAAGCTCGTTCTTGAACTTGCGGTCGCAGATCTGACAGTTGTAAAGAAGCTGTCTCTTGCCCGCCCTAGTCTGGAGGCAGTACTCATCATAAGACTCTTTTACTTTCTCATCAGTCATGTCGTGACTCTCACAGATGTGTTTGAGGAGGTTCTTGACATCAGAGTATTTCTTCTTGCAGAAACGGCAGTACTGCTTTATTTTCTTGTGCACTCGCTCCACGTGCACTTTGAGGTGTCCTTTACTGAGGCATTGAAATGAGCACAGCTCACAGCTGAATTTCTCCCCAGTGTGCTTTCGCATATGCACACTAAGATTAGCTTTAATAGCGCTGGCGTAGTCACACTGCATGCATTTGAAGGGTTTCTCATTGGTGTGGGTTCTTAGGTGGGCCTGCAGCGAATGTTTGAATTTGAAGACTTTATTGCAGTATTCACAGGTGAAGATTTTAAGATGGGTTTGTCCTAGCCTGTGCCAAGAGAAATCATTTGTCAGCATCAACATAGGGACTAACTCCAAAAGATCACTAAAAGTGCAAATATAAGATGTGCGTACAAAAGTTATGCAATATTTGATAGTACTTAAAATACAAAAAAAAATAGTAATATGAGTAGAACCTAAAGTAAAACATTTAGAACCTGTTGGATTTGAGAGGCACTTCAAAAGCAGCTTGCTGAATGGCATATTCCTGGTAACCCCTCTTCAATGCCTCCTCCTGGGAACCCGCAGGTGTGTCAGTCTGGGTGGATGGCTCAGCTGGGGCTGCTTCAATAGGAACGATCTTAGAAGCACCTGCATTAAAGCAACCCCTAGACTTTACTTTTTTTTACATTTATGCATTTGGCAGACGCTTGTATCCAAAACGACTTACACTACATTGTATTATACATTTGTTGTTTCTGTGCAGTCCCCTGGGATCGAACCTATGACATTGGCATTGCTAGTGCCATGCTCTAACCACCGAACCACAGGAAAGCTCACAGGAAAGACTTAGTGTAAATGTTTCACCCAGTCATTAGTGCACCTGAACTCACAAATATCTCACCTGGAATGGCCTCATGACTGGTAAGGACAACACTAACAATGGGGTTTTTGCTCCCATTTGTTGACTCGGGGACCTTTGCATTGACCATCTTATCCGTCCGCATTGCTCGAGCTTTCTTTGGAGTCCGCTCTCTGTCTTCCTCTCCGTCGTCCAGTTTATTTCCATCAGAATTATCTCCTAGTCAATTGGGTTAAGGGGTTAGTAATTAGTATAGAAATCTGTAAAATCTGTTCAATAACATTATATGAAGAAAATGGTACCATTGTTCTCTTCCTCATCAGCAGCCTCTTTGAGTCCTACAAAGCAAATGTGTTTGGAAATTTGCCGCTTGTTGCTGAACTTGCGATTACATTTCTTGCACTCCAGATCAGTGCCACAGTCCTCACTCGGTTCCTCAACTACAGTCACTGACTGAACATTAGTGGACTCCTGCTGATCAGAAGATTTCTGTAAGGTAACCTCTTCTGATCGGACTTTCTTTGTGGATCCTTTTGGTCTTCCGCGTTTTCTTTTTATGATAACATCTTTAAGGTTTAAAAAAACACCATGTTAAGGTTTGGCCCAATGTAGGTCAACAATTTGTTTGGGGTTCAAAGCTGCTTACCTGAGCTCTGTGGTTGCTGTGTTGTTAAAGGCTTCAGTGCTAAAATAAAATGATCAGGGTCACCTCCTTCACTAGTGTGAGTCTCAGTAACATGAGAAAGCAGCAGTGATTTACTGGGAGAAAACAGGTTGCATATTTTGCACATGAAGACCGAAGCACTTTCTGTAAATAAAAAACAGTGGGTTGATTTTTCAATTACTCAGTGTATGATTACACATTAATACATATGATTTACAGTCTTGTCATATATTTATATTATCTTAGGATATTGAAAAAAGCTTCAAATAAGATTTAGATATCTATTGCATTTATTCAGAACTCACAGGATGGGTTACATGCAGAGGTCACATTTCGGTTATGGGTCACCATTACTGACAAATAGGTCACTTTCACTTCAATGTTTTATAATATGTTTCAACCAAGTTTTAAATCTTGCTAGTTATAAAAACCGATATATACTGTGTGTGTATATATATATATATATATATATATATATATATATATATATATATATATGCTTATATTTAAAACATAAGCATTTGTTTATTGGTATTGACATAACATTGATATTGATATGAATGTTGATTCACATTTTTCTTATATAATTTAATTCATATTTGTAGTTTATTATTATGCAAATCTGTGTTCGATAAAAAGGCGTTTGTTTTAACAATTTACAATACTGTACATAATTTCCCTTATTGAAAAAATATCGTTTTATCATGCATTTAAAACAGTAAATACGTATTTAGGACACCAATGGTTCTGTGCCATGTATTGTAACGTAATTTATAACCTCGAGAACAGTTTCGCGTTCTTCTCTCAGGTTCTGGAATAATCAATAAACACGCTTGCTGAAGGTTAACGTTAGACTCAAAGATTAGGTGCAGGTCCTGTGCCATTTTAAACGATGTGTATGAATTTGCAATTGTAATTAACACAATTTTTAAGCTAAACTTGCATTTACTGCTGTGCTTTGATAGTTTTACCTAACTTATTCGATTCCCTATCGAATCATCAGAACTAGCCGTTTCTTTGGAGATGTGCAAACCAAATAATAATCTTTACACTTACCTTCATGCACTGGGTCCATTCTTATTTAAATGAATAATCAGTAAGATCTCACTGATAACGATTCTGTTCTGTTTTTATATCTAGATCTCAATTTATACGAATTCATTATACTTAAATTAGTTCTGCGATGTTTCTGTCGAATCTGCGTTAACAAAAATGGCGAATGGATCTTCGTCCTCAAGCAAAAATGTATCTGCGCACACGCGTGCGCCATCTGCTGCATGGCGGTCCTCTGGACCAAAATCTCCCTTTGATCCTAAAAGTTAGCCGATGTTGTTCTTTTAATCAATAATATAACATTCCAACATTTACACGCAATCAACATAATAGATACACCCGAATTAAAATGAAGACAAGTTATAAATCAACACTGTAAAGGCAACCTGACATTGTGCATCAATGTAATTAAAAATATGCTATAATAAAAGAAGACTACTCAAATATTATATTGAATAAGCACTACTCAGATTGAATTAAAACAGTAATCAGTTTGTTTATTATATTGAATTGAATTAAAGAGATAAAACAGGTTAAAACATTTTTATTGGTCTTCATCCCAGTTAATCATTCTTTTTTTTACATTCATCAAATAACTCGTTGCTTCTTCAGAGATGTTCCAGTCAATCACAGCAAACACCCTCCCCCAGCCTTGTTTGCAGATTACAGCTGAGTGTAGGATGTTTACAGCGACTAAACTGGAATATTACCAAATTTACTACAGGAAAACATAAGAGATATCAAAACATCCAGATTATATACCCGTCAGCTCCCGTTAGAACGTAATCAATGTTATTAAAGCACAACTAATTTCCCATACATTTAGGATGCTGTATTGTTAAATGGCAGGTAGTGAATAGTGATGCAACTGGATCCCAGAAGAAAGAGGCTAAAACTGGACGATGACAGCAAACATCCAACTGAAAGCCTTACGTACAGCCCAGCTTCCAGTCGGGGATGTTTACAATCATGAACAACCAGTTAAAGACATTTAAATACAACAAAAATACTTTCATGGCAAATCAATAAATATAATAAATATTAAAATCTATTTGACAAATTTATGTGGCGAGGTTGCTGCCCCCTACAGTCCACATGAGAACTGAAATACAGCAAAAGCCGAGTTGAAAGTTAAAGGTCCTCTCCTTCACGTCAATGACAAAGGGAGCGCGATGAGGATGAAGACCGTGCAGTTTTTTTACACTGTCATGGTCCGATCACAGACATTTAATGCAATCAAATCACATACATTTTACATCGACATCTTAAATATAATTGATTAAAAAACAACAACTCGAGGTGCAGTGTCAACACACATAAGCATCACCATAAATAACATGTGCGACCTGAGTTTAAGCCAACAAAATTAAAATACAAGAATTTTTAGACCGACGTCACCTAGCCTTATTTTCTTTGCTTTCACAAGCAATGTCCTGTCCGAATAAACATTTAAAGAGTTGTAATAAATAGAAGAACTTGAGGTAGTTGCTACCAGCTACCAAGTTGAGTGAAGAGGAAGCAAGCAGTTATTAAGCCATAGCTGTGCCGCACAGCTAAACTGCATTTAACCCTCACAAAATCAGCTCGGTCGTTTCGTTTGTACCTAATACAGCATTCATAGTCAGCAAAGGTCATCATGCTTCCAAGCACTAAAACAAACCACGGCTAACTAACGGTAGCTATGCTCCACAGCTTTGCTCAAATTTACAGACAAAACTAGCATGGAATGTCCTTTCCGCGCACGAGCAGTACCTCTTAGCACACGAGTATCCTGTTCAGTTTAGACAAACCAACGCCATTGACGCGATAACGCGATTAAGTCACAGTTTATAACTATGATTTCCTCCGGCTTTTGCTGCAAAAAACCTTTAGTCTCCGCCATTCCGAGCCTGTTTCCTTCCGTCTCTGGCTTGTCTTTAGTTTGACCTTTAGTTACCCGACACTAATATTGACGTAATTGTCATGGTAACAGGATCCCGCCTTCTACGTGCGGCCGTGTGCGTTCATGAAAGTTGCTGATGATGGAGGGGGAAAAGGAATCTATTCGCATTGAGATAAAAAAGGTCGAAACGTTGTGTAGTAATATGACATTGATATTCAACTTTGTAAATCTACAACTCAACAGTCGAGGAAAAATAACTGCTTGCGTGAAGATTGAAACAAAAATTGTTGAACACGATGACCTTTATTCGGAAGTGCGTTAACGCTGTACAGGAGCATTTAAATACATATTATGCAGTTAATTCAACATTGGTATTGTGTACACACATACAACATAAAAACAATATGAGAAACAAAATACATATTTATAACAGCATAAGTTTTTCCTGTAATACATTTTTTACATATTGGTAAATGCACCAACTGTCAGGTTATATCCAAACCTGTTCATTCTCTAGCTTAAAACTGAAATGATAAATGCGATAACGATTTACTATTCCGATACTCTAAGACCACATTGGCTCACTCACTTTAAGCTTTGTCATTAAATTAGCATAATCACCTGTGTGTGTTATTGCTAATTAACACCAATGCTATAAATAGGTTTTGTAGGCAAGAAAGAGACAAAAAAGGATGTGTAGTCAGCGTCAGTTTTGGCATAGCTTGTGTCAAATTCTCTCCAAACATGTATGCGTGACGTCATGTGTGTGTATATAGGTTAAGATAATGTATGTCTGGCTCTCAGGCAGTCAGTTCAATGGCATGTTCCTCCTCCCCGTCTCCTCGGTTTGCCCGAATCTCCATGAGAGTGTGGGCAAATTTGCTCCAGTCCTCTGTGTGTGGCGCGGCTAACTGCTAAAATAGAGATTTCACACATTGTTAGATTGATAATTTCAGTGGTAGAGCAGAGAAGTGGTAATAACTTGACACATTATCGTTGACTGGCATTGTTTGATTTGTTTATATCTGCCTATGAGTGCATCAACACATTCATCCAAATTTAAGAGAATGACTTATTTCTCCAAGCACAACATAAGCATAATTACCTCTCCAACATCGTAAATCCAAACACGACCTTCGGAATCACCCACTGCTATCTCTCTGCCCCCTGATGCCCATCTGACCCGGTTGAGGGCACATCCCCCTTCCACTGTCACACTTGCAGATGGCACCTGGTTAACACGGAAAATATTGACATAATAACAATTTAACTGTCATCTGTATCTACCTCAAGCACACAACGACAAAGGATAAATCAACAAGAAAA
Source organism: Triplophysa dalaica (assembly GCF_015846415.1). Classification (NCBI taxonomy): domain Eukaryota; kingdom Metazoa; phylum Chordata; class Actinopteri; order Cypriniformes; family Nemacheilidae; genus Triplophysa; species Triplophysa dalaica. The sequence goes on from NC_079553.1 coordinate 7,007,159, forward strand.
GACAATTTGCATACAAATGTGATATTGATGAATTATGAAATTTTGCAGAGTTAAATTTTGCAGCATCAAATATTGTGATATGGAACCTGCAAAAGTGCAAACAGATAAATTACATTTAGCAAAAGTAATCTTATTGTGTGGCGATCCATTAATATAGATGAATAAAGAACCGAAAATAAACTAAAGAATACAATGAATGGTTGTTTGGGCCTTCTGACCTCGGTATAGTTGTTCAGATTCCAAAGGTCCAAGCGACCCATGCCGTCCACTGTAGCAAAGACGGCTGGATGTACAGGAGACCACATTACATCGTACACATAGTCTGCATTGTCTTCAAAGGAATAGAGGGGCTTGTTATGCTACAACAGAAAAGAGAAGAAACACAAATGTCATAACATAATATATTATGCATAAAATTATGGAATATAATTAATAATGTTATGGAAAACAATTGAAATATGTATAAACCATATGTTTACGTACCTTGGTTGACCACAGTTTGACAGTCCAGTCAAATGATGACGTGGCAAAGAGATGGGAGAAGTCAACTGGTCCCACAGCATTATGACATGTGATTCCAGTCACAGGTCCTTGATGCCCATCAAACACTTCACCAATACCAGCCTTACTACATCAGACCAGACATGCAAGATTTGGTAATGAGCAAAGTTGTTACATTCACAGACATGATTTAAAGAGATTATGATGTTCTTGTTTTAATTTTTTCTTTTGATGTTATTCTGCCCTGCCTTCTATTCTTTATCTTCTGTCTCTTAAAGGGATAGTTCACCCAAAAAATGAAATTTCTGTCATCATTTACTTACGCTCAGATTGTTCCAAACCTGTATAAAACTCTTTGTTCTGCTGAACATATTTGGAAGAATGTCAGTAACAGATGTCATCCCCAATGTTCTGCCATCATAGGGAAAATAAATACTATTAGAGTAAATGGGAGATGAGATTTGTTTGTTTAATGACATTCCTCAAAATATCTTCCGTTGTGTTCACCAGACCAAAGAAATGTATACAGATTTGGAACGATCTGAGAGTGAGTGACCGATGACAGAATTAAAATTTTGGGTGAACTATCCCTTTAATACCTCCAAGAGTGACGCATGTAATTGTTTCTCGCTGTGCCTGGTGAGGCAGTGAGAAAGACATGACGGGAGAACATAGCAGCTGAGGAGTTGTAGTCTCAAGCGGGCTTTAAAAGTTGGCCTTGTACTTTCAAACTATTTTGGGTCTCCTGTTCTGAAGTTAATGTGTGTTTTGTTTTATATTAAGATTCATGGAGTTCGCGATGAAGCATCTCACTAATATGATCCAAGAGATCAGTTTATTCTCATTATATATCAAAATCAACCTCTTTTCACACAATCCCAGGGTGAGACCAAATAAAGGAGTGTTCACCAAACTGGAAAGGTGTGAAGAGATTTAAGGTAAGGCATGAAACCCTAAGATTATTATTACATTATGTGCATGGGTGTGTCCATGAGATTTTTCAGTAAAGACTTTTTAAGGTCCATTAAATATTTTGATCCTGGAACCACTGACCTTCCATGGCGGGAAGCTGTGTAAACTGTGCCCTCCTCACATCCTACAACAAAGTTATTCACATCACCTGCAGGGAAGCCCATACAAGTTACAGCTACAGGCTTTGACTTGTTGTAGATCAGCTCCATACTTTCCTGTTATCACGACAGACATACAATGAATTGTTTAATATCAGCCAAATCTCAAAACAGAAATGAAATACAAATGCTTTTGTGGTTTATGCACACCTGAGGCTGTGACAGCATGTCCAGACTCCAGGAGCACATCTTGCCATCTGTTGATACTGTGATCAGGTTGTTTGCATTTTGTGTTCCAACCACATTCACACAGTACACAGGATGCTGTAGAAATTCGAAAGATAACACACTGAATAAGTAATAGAATTAACCAAATATACTTTCAGATGAAAATGTGCTTCTTACAGTATGTGCAGAAGCAGACAGTGGTGTCCTTTGCACCGGGGTCCTTCTGTGGCTTCGATTGTCCCACAGTGCTATCTGCCCTGAGTAAGTGCCTCCAATCACCAAGTTAGGATGAAACTGAGCAAAGCCCACTGACATCACAGACGACTGTTAGAGAAAGCCATAAAATACATTGTCAAAGTTACCAATAACTATGTTAATGGTTTATGACGTTAATGGAAAGATGAATTCAGCTCGCTCTCTTTACTGGTAGGCTACCACTATGTGATTGAGTGCAGTCAATAAGCTAAACAATGGGAATGAATTTATCAGTGGGGTTCATTAGTGGTGCAAAAACAGAATTACGTACATTAGTGAAGAACACTTGTGCATTTTAAGAAAAGATACTGAATTACAATTTAAGCTTGTTCATTACATGGTCATTAAACAAACAATTAAATGAAAAGTATTTGCAAATTGGAGTATTTGCAGCAGAATGAAATGTAATGTTATTTAAGCTATTTCAATGAGAACAATTGGAATTCAAACCTGACAGTGGAATATGTACTCTGGGGTTGTCTTTTTAAACTTCATGTTCCAGACCAACACAACTCCATCCGGCTCATGAGGTGCATCCTCATTGGTGTTGTACGAGGCCACTAATAACTCGGGATACTAGAGAAAAAAACATGTGAGAAGAAATATAAAAACAAAAGTTTGCTTATTAGTTATACGTTAAAAATGAACTAACATGTTTCGACCTAGCCGTAGCATGTTTGGAATTGTGGCCATTATTGCATAAACACTAAGCATGTTTGCACTGAAAAAAACGTATAGGTTATAGGTGGTGTCAAAGCTAACAGTCATGGACTAAAATCCGTCATTCGGTCTTGTCATTTCAGAATACCATTTTTTTATGTTAGTACAAATAATGTACCTGTGGTGACCAGTCAAGAGATGTGACAACTCGATGTTTGGACCAATGCTCATCATAGAAATGTCGATTAAAAGACAAGTTTGATCCAGCTTGCATATCCCTAATAAGAAAACAAACCTTTTCATTGTGATACAATCTAAAATAGTGATTTAGTAAATACCATAATTATAGCTATGGAACATGACTAAAATTCTCATTTTAAAGCGGTGTGTATGACTATCATATAAAGACTCTGACCCTTCTTTGTCCTCCATATCACGGCCACTGTAGTCAAAGAAAATGTCTGTATCCTCAGCCAGGACTCTCTCTACTACACGGATGCTTCGGTCGAAGAAAAGCAGGAAATCCCCCGAGTGAATAATCTGTTCTTTCTCCTCATTGGTCAGTTCTCCAGGAGGAACTAAAGAACACATAATCATTCAATGTGTTATGCTCCATGGTAAAACCTCATATTTCTTCATAATATAATCAAATAATTGTAAACATTCTTGCCTTTCTCAGTCTCCTGAGGTGTTTCCTCCTCTAGTTGCTGTGGCACAGGCTCAGGTTTGGTCACCAATAACTCCTCATCTTCCTTCTCTATTGGAAATATTGTGGAAGCCTTAAATGGTTAGGTCAGCATAATAGCATCTGTTTAGCAATTTCATTTGTTAGTACACTTTATCAGTTAAATTGAAATGTTATTTCAAATACTCCGAAATATTTGATCCTTAACTTTTACCTTCAGACTGATGAGGTGCGACAGGAGTCTGTGTCTCTTTAGAATATGTCACCAGTTCTTTTGGCATGAAGTCAATCTGAACTATTTTTGATGCACCAAGCCTTTGCATCCTGCACCTAGAAAAGTAAGTCAAGATGTGAAGCATTTTTCTTTTTAATCATATATAAACTGCTTCTGGTTACTGGGTGGCAATCTCACCCATGCATAGAATCAGCGAGAAGCTGAAGAGCTGAGGGGTCTGTATCCCACTGCAATGTCCTGGAGAAATCAAAAGAATACAAGATATAATGATTTAGAGAGATGAAAGCTTCCACGATTAGGTCCTGGATCATAAGCAGAGGTCCATAACCCTCTTTCATGCATGACATGAGATCATGAGATTCAGTGTAATTTAGATAAAATACTGGGGGACAATATGATTGAACAGCAAGGTAAAACATAATCACGTCCACTGATGGGTGATTTATCAACTAATGCCAGAACCTACACACAAACAACGATAACATCAACATTTCTCCTTACCGATATCTGATGTCCCCATCAAAAGATGAAGGGAAAAGGAAAAACAGACTTAGATTTAAAAAGAAACTGCTTAGAAGAAAAATTATATTTGCGCTAAACGGATAAGATATTATGTTAGTAGTAGAATACTCTCAACTTAAAAAATGTATGTCTCTCATTTCATACCTTCCCGCTGTCCCTCCATCTATGGACTCCTGACTTCCCGTTTCACTGGGTGGGCTCACTGATTGCGAAGAGGGAGACATATGGGTTGGGACTAAATAATGAAAATAACAGGTATCCCATGTTAAAAGCTGCAGTGGCTGCACTGATGGAGAGCAGTGGCAGACACAGACAAATTAAAATGAACAGAATGAATTAAAGTGGTCAAATCATAAAGAAACAAAATCCAACAGGAAAAACAACAGGAGAAATTGTCAAGTGAATTCTACTGTAAATGTTGCTATGAATACATGTAAAATTACTAAATTTTTATTTTACTTCAACATTAACATTGAATATCTCTAATAAAAAATTCTACATTTTGTTCCAGAATACAATTTGTCCAGTCGTGCTTGTTTTGGGGATGAAAATGAAATTAAACTGTGGAACTGGTTCGGAACTAGAAACTATCAATTTGGATGCCCTAAGAGAAACAAACAAATCTAAACAAAATAAAATCTTATCATGTTTAAATCTAGCGAAGCCCAAAAGAGGATGACAAAAGGCATTCTTACAACAATCAAAAATGTAGAGCCTATATGTAAAAATGCAATATGCTATGGACGATTGCCATACATCTATAGAATACAGCAATAACCCTTTATGCCCTATAAATTAGTTCAAAACAAAACAATAAAGCAGAGCATCACTGAATGAAGCTTCAAGCCCTACTAAATGGCCACTTTACAATTACAAGTTATGCACAAATAAAGCATTTACTTCTAAGGGTTCTAAATGAAATGTAAAAAAGTTCTCTTTTGCATAATACAGACCAAAAAGGATTCCCTACATCATTTCACTCAATCGGGTGGCACGCACAAACATGTAACTCACACATGTGCATGCACAGACAAAGGTGTTTGTGCTGTATCAGGTACCTAAAGGTGGCTCTGGTGAAATTCCAATGCTCTGCAACAAAGCTTCTGTCTCCCGTCTCTTTCTGTCCAGATCGGAGTCTTCAGACACATTCTCTGCTCTCTGTAGCGTCTCAGACTGCATCACACATCAGTCATTGTTTTACTGAATTCTTGAAACATATATTTGCTGTTTATAAAACAGACATGAAGTTGAAACAGCACTAACCTCTTTCTTTTTTCTCTCTTCCTCCTTTTTCTTTTTCTCTTCTCGAATCTGGGCTAAGCGCTGTTTTTTGCGCTCAAGCTCAGCTTTCAGGTCACTTCTATCCGTCATCTTCTATGTGGTTTAATCTATGTATAGTATGGACAGTTCTGTTTAATATTGGTAGCAAAGCATGCATTTTGATATTCTTTAAAATACCCAAATGGATGTGACACACAAATCAGCCTTTCTTAGATAGCCAAATCATACAGGCAATACCTAAGATATATTTCTGCATGTGTTGTATAGTGCTGTATTTTATTTTACAAAATAGATGACAGCCAAAATTACAGCCTATAATTTGACTTGAAAAATTATGCAAAATATGTATGTAAAGAAGGAATGATCTCATTTAGTTCTGGCAAGAACATGATTAAGCCTATAAAGAATACTTATCATGGTATTTGCAGATCTACACTAAGGATTTGACATGAAATTATACATCTAGATGTACACTTATGACATTTATGAGGCCAATTAGTTTAACAGGCAGTAAATATGTCATGATATTATGATATAGTACCACGATATTGCGATTGCAACTCAACATAGAATACAGAACATATAACAATGTTATGATAAAATTCTACAGAACAGAATAATATAAAATACAGAAACGTCGGGAAACATAGAATTTATTTTAAAGCACAATGTAAAACAACAAAACGACAATAGGCTACCTGTGAAATGATAATTAACAAATTAACAAATATTTCAAAAATAAGAATGCAAGTAGCCTATAATCTGATCGTGTATTTCACAAGCAAAAATATAGCTAATAGACAGTATAAATAAAAATGTACTGCTGTTCATTAACAAGAGGATGGCGTTACATTTAATTTAATTAATACATCCATCCATCAATGTTGTCCGCAACAAAGGCTGTTGCAGGCTATAAAATCAAATGCAACAATTGAACAATCCGTTACCTTTGCTTATCTCGAATGCTTCTTGTGATGTTTCGCCTAAATTAGGAAATACCAGTCTAAACATCCATGCAGTAGCTTTAAAATCTAGATAAAACACAAAGCATCACCGGTTCACTTCTCGAGTCTCATCAGCACCCTAAGCCGGAAGTACCCAGATGACACGTCATCATCACCTCCCAGCAACAGCGGGAAACGTGCTGAGGACTGCGTTTAAACCTGCTTGAGTAACGCACACCGCCTACATTTCTTAGTGGCCATAATGTCTAAAACGATTTCTGTGTAGAAATTGTTAGCTAATTTATACATATTGATGACTTTTATACAAAAAAATTAAATAGGTTCTCGTTTTCTTAGCTTGTTCTTGGAATCGAACCAACCATCATACACTGATTTGGTGTTGTTAAATACACCAATTTAAATGCGAACACATTCAAAAATATTGTCATAATACAACATTTTATTTAAAATTGCATTTTCAATTTAAAATACAAAACATAAAAAATACAACTGACAATGTTTGCAATAACAATACATCAATTAATAAAATAACATTATGAATTTAATTGAACAAAAAAAATCTCTAAATATAAATAATTTAATCAAAACATCACAAAAACAAGAATAGCAATTCTACACTGACAGTGGCACTTGGAATGTTTAAAAACTAAAACTTTTAGTTTAACAAGGTGTAGTGTCATTTTAAAGCAAGGACAACATCTTGTACCGTCTAAAAACATTTTCTTTTTGAAGTCACATTAGTTCCGTCCAGGTGGTGATGGTGTGGGCAGTGAGTGTATGGAGCTGGTTGAGGGTGAGGTAAAGTCAGTCGCTCTCGCTCTGGCTGTTATTTTCTTTCTCAGTTCTCTGATTTCCTGCATCAACTCCCGTTCCTTACAGTCAAGCTCGCCACGTCCACGATCTAAAGAAACTAAAACCCAAAGCATACAATTTTAAAAGGCAATCAGTTATTACTAAAGTCACAAAACCTTTGTGTGATAAAGAGGCTGAAATACAAGTTATTCACATCAAATCTTGACATGCGTTCTTTTTTTTGGTGAAACACTTCCTCAAGATCTCTCATAAGTCATAGCACTTACAGTATGAAGAATCATCTGATGCAGACTTATGATTCATGGTGGTGTGCAACAGCCCTCTGGATGAGCAAGGAGATCTGAACCTCTTATTCTTCTGATGATCTATAAACACAGAAAACTCCCTTTCAACACATTGCACCTTGAGGCCTGAAACTACCCACTAAACAACTATTATTAAATGTTAGTGCGAGTTAATTTTTGGAGACTTCCATCTTAACTTATTTCTGTCTGACAAAAAAGGACTTTATATACACAACTGAAATGTAAATAAAAAGTATGTCAACATGATACATTTTGTTACAAAATAAAGTATTCAAGTGTGAACTCACTCTGTGAATCCTCAAGACTCTTTTGCAGTTTGTTGTAATGTTGCTCTTCTGTTTCCTGAAAGATAAGTGAAGTCCGGTGGGCGTTTACAGCTGTGGCCGTCTGTCTTTTCTCCACTAGTTCAGCTTGTTTAGCTACAACATCATCCCACTGAGACCAAGGGCACAAACTTCAAGTTATGATGTCAAAAATATTTTCAAGACACATCTACCTCTACTTATTATATCAAGCAAATTGACTACATGTTATAATTTACCTGCTTTCCTTCCACTTCCTGCATTAGATGGAATATTTCCTCTTCCTTAGCACGTGTTTGTTTCCCCAGGTACGCTAACTGCTCTTTCTGCTTTTCGTGCCCCTCCTCTGCTCCGTTCAATCGCCTAATCATCTCAGCCTGCCAATCAGTATCCACCTTCATCTGTCCCACCTCTGCCAAAGACTCTTCAAGCATCTGACAGTTTGATTTCTTGTCATTAGTTTCAACAAAATATATTCCAACACACAAGTTTGTTATTAAGAAGAAAGGAAATGCGAAAAACATACAGGAGAAGTGGACTAGAGGACAGCAGAGTTTAATCTTTGAATCTGTCATCTCCTGCCAAAAGTAAAAAGATGGATGTACCCGCTTGTTGGACTGGTTGAGATCGGCATCTGTCTGAGTGGGGTTTTGAAATGCAGAACCTTCCATCTCAGCCCTGCGTCTCCTTGTTTCCAACTCGGCTCTCACCTCCTGACTTACACACTCCTGCTCCCTTGCCAGTTGCTAGAACACAAAACACGATAATTATCAGGCAGTGCATATACAACATGCAAGAATTTGTCAAGATAATACAAGTTTTTGTCTGGACTGACCTGTTCAAACATTTGTCTCTTTGCATCCAGCTCCATCTGTCTCACTTCTATATCATGAACGGCAACAGCCGTCTCCTGATCTCTCAGGGCCATCTAAATATAACACAAATGACAAAATACAACTTTTCAATATGGGTTTCCATATAGGTTTGCCTATCTATATTAAAAATATGAATAATAAATACATAATGTACATTCGGACGGTCATTAATGCAAAAGAAACCCTGACAGGGTCACGTCAGGAGTCTTTTATCAACAAGTATTTATCTTTATCATAAATAATTGACCAGCTAAATAAGGAAAATATTAATTTGAGAAGACAAAGTGTACTGCGAGAGACACTTTCACAAACGTTTTTTTATTCATTATAACAAGATTGAACTGAATGTTGTGACCAATCAGAAATGAGAATTCCACAGAGCCGTCCAATTAAAAATCTATATACATTCACCTAAAGGATTATTAGGAACACCATACTAATACTGTGTTTGACCCCCTTTCGCCTTCAAACTGCCATAATTCTACATGGCTCGATTCAACAAGGTGCTGAAAGCATTCTTTAGAAATGTTGGCCCATAGTGATAGGATAGCATCTTGCAGTTGATGGAGATTTGTGGGATGCACGAAGCTCCCGTTCCACCACATCCCAGAGATGCTCTATTGGGTTGAGATCTGGTCACTGTGGGGGCCATTTTAGTACAGTGAACTCATTGTCATGTTCAAGAAACCAATTTGAAATGATTCGAGCTTTGTGACATGGTGCATTATCCTGCTGGAAGTAGCCATCAGAGGATGGGTACATGGTAGTCATAAAGGGATGGACATGGTCAGAAACAATGCTCAGGTAGGCCGTGGCATTTAAACGATGCCCAATTGGCACTAAGGGGCCTAAAGTGTGCCAAGAGAACATCCCCAACACCATTACACCACCACCATAATTGCATGAATGAGAAATTGAACAGGTGTTCCTAATAATCCTTTAGATGAGTGTATTTATATAATAGAAAAGGTAAAATGGGAAGTACAAAACAACCTTTCTCTGAATCTCATCATCAAGCCTTTGGAGCTGTATTCTGCGCTGATCCTGTTGGTGCTTAAGGAACCGTCTTTTAGTGGCGTCAATCAGATTGAGTTCCTTCACCTTCAGCTCCCGCTTCATAGCAGCCAATCTGTGCACAGGAAATTACATAAGGTGACTTGTGTGTTTGAAAAAATTGTAAATTGCAAAACTGGATATAGTCCAAGAGAAATCCTACACAATAATAAATACGAGCTACAAAAGGTGCGTTATACCAATGGCACAGATGAACCATTCTGGATCCCCGACCATTTCCTTATAAGAACCTTTCTTTCCAACTTTTTATAGTCTAAAGAACTTTAGTTTCTCCATAAAAAACCTTTTTGAACAGAAAAGTTTTTCTGATGTTCAAGGTTCTTTATGGCACAATTCAAACAAAATGGTTTTTCTTATAGGACATTGTGAAGCACCTTTTTCTAAAAGTGTAAGTAGACAGACAGACCTGGATCTTTGTTGTGCAAGTTTATTCTCCTCTTCCTGTAGAATCCTTCGACGTTGCTCCTCCCCCTGCAGTAGAAGCTCCTGCTGTTTGTACCAGGCCTCAAACTCGGCCTGCTGTCTGACTGCCTCAGCATGCAGCACCTGAACCTCTTGTCTATATAAATAAACAAAATATTTATTAAACGTGCCCTTAAAAGATGCCTATGTATTAACGAAATACAAAAATACTCTTGAAAATATGCTTAAATTTTTGGATAATAATGAGATTAAATTTCTTTAATACTTTTATTCACCTACATGGTGGCTGCTTTGTTTAGATCACATGACCAGGTAAATAACTTTATACCTCAGTAAAACTTTCTATAAGGTATCAGTTCTAATTTCAGTATCCACATATTTTTTTTTAATGGTGTGATAGTAAAAGTATAGGTTATACTTTATATAAACGTAATGTAACATTAGTAAATGCATTAGGTAACATGAACTAAGATTAATAAATGCTGTAAAAGTATTGTTAGTTCATGTCATAAATTAATGTAACTAATTATCAACAAATGTAAATCGGATTACACTTTATTTTAAGTGTTACAGTGTAATTATATATTTAAGTACTGAATTGTTACCAAAATATGTACTCCATTTAATGTTGCCATTGTTAGAAGCCCACATGGTATTCATTTAAAAAATAAATATAAAAGTTGCACCTTTCCCTCAGATATTCTACTTCTTGCTGACGGATCTTCTCACGTTCCTGGGACTGATACTCCACTACGAAGGTGGGATATTTGTTGAAGATGGGGTACTGGCCCTGTGTCAATGGTTCAAAGTCACTCAGCACGGAGCTGGGATGATTGTCTGCAGGTGTGCTGTCCATCAACCGATAGGTTTCCTTTAGCATGGCACCAATATCCAAACTATTCCGATGATGGAAAAAGTACTGTATTTGAAATTAACACAAGTGTATATCAATGAAAGCAAGAAAGAAAGAACACCAGTGAGATTGACTCTATAAAAACACTTGTAATACACAAACAAAGAACATTTCTAAGTAATACCTCAAAGTCTTTTTTGTCAGTACACAGCAGTAATGGTGTTCTGCAGCAGGTTACATAAGCCACCACAGCCATCAGAAGGAAAGAGGGATGATTGGAGAAAACATTGTCAAATAGTTTCAGCCACTCTTCTCTCATCAATACTTCAGAGAACAGCGTCTCCAGAAGGGGCCATGCATACATCTGCAGACAGAAAACGTGTGTGAGGCTTTGCACAATATTTGTTTGAAGATAGATTGCTCTACAACTATCAATACGAAGATCTTTTACCTGTGAGGTAACGCCACATGTGACGAAATGCTGAAGCAGTTCTTTATCATGATGGGCCAGAACATTCTCAGCCAGGTTAAGCACATTAAGCGGAGGGTTGGGAAAGTACTCGAACCAGTGCTGGCACCAGTTTCCTGTAAAAGAACCAGACTGGATGAATTATCAAATTACTGCAAATGGGATCATCGGTACATCACCCAGTTTCACACTGCAGCCTTCACTTACCGATGACAGTGGCCACAACTTCAAAGCAGATCATAGGATTGTTCTGGAACAGCTTGACGAATGGAAAGGCCAGCAGGGGGAGATAATCTGTCTCGCCAAAAACGGCGGCCCAGTGAGCAAGAGCAGATAGCACCCTGTCAGGTTACAAATAAAAGGACATCATGTCATTCAAGATTCTGTAAACATTAAATGTTCCTGTCAATTCAAACCAGTTTTTTTTTTCAATTATATATTTTTCTAGCTCCTGAAGGGCATTATAAATGAAAGATAAAAATGTTCACTCATCAATCTGTTCAAAACCTGACAACACAGTTGTCTTCAGTGTGCAAAGATGGATCTCAACATCTTACAGTCAATGTTAAGAGGGATCAAATTTGTATAAGATGCTGGAAAAATTGAGGCTGTAATCTTTTATGTACTCTATGGCAGTAACATCAACAATTGAATTGGCAATCAATGTCGTGTTTACCTCTGTAGGCCTCTCTGTAGTTTGTGGCTTTTGATGGGGTACCGTTCTTGAAGGCACAGGTATGCTGAGTGAAGGCCTTTGTCGGTCAGACTGCTAAAAGCTGCATGATTCTCCGGCAGATGCAACAGAGAACGCCAAATAAACATCCTGTTCAAAACAAACAAAACCCACACTATTTTTCACAAGACTGAACATTTTAAAATCAACTAAACATAATTGTTTTAAACACATTTTTCTGGTACCTGTATTTGTCTGGGTACTCTCCAAACGCTCTCAACAGACCTTGTAATCTTTTCTTGTTTAGGCCATTGGGCAAATCATTCTAAAGATTGTTATTAGATATAACATCAGAAATTAGAATTTATTTAAACTACAAGCAGTGTAAACATGAAAAACAACAAACCTCTTTGTCATCCATTGCAGAAACAGCAAGCGTTGGAGTACCTTTGGGTTGATTTCGACGCCCTGATGTTTTGACATGACGCTGACCTGCTCCAGTGTGCACCTTTACTTTCAAAGAAGATCCCTCGCTTATGTTGTTTTTAGTTACCATTTTCAACAAAGGCTGGGGTGGCTACAAATACAATTGTGGTTTTATTTTGAGAAAGAAAAAATATTCGGTAGCAACAGAGGGTTGAAAAATGGAATTTACCTTACTGATTTCTGGGCTAAGACTTCGCACTTCATAGATTTTAAGAGCACCACTGTCCACCACGGCAACAATATGGTGGCCTTTAGGACAAAAGCTTGCAGAGGTGATAGCATCCTCATAAGAACCTATTTCAAAGAGCTGCTTGCAAGTCTGAATGTTTAGGAAGCGCATGATGCCATCTTGACTTAAAACACCCAGAGTCTGACAAGAGACAAGTTCAAAAGTTTCAACACTATGCAACTCTTACCAATACAATAAATAAAAAATGCATGCAGATGTTTTCAATGTTGCATGCTAGTCATGTGTACCTGATTGGATCCGCCATCAAAACTATCAAGGAGGAAATCCAGATGTCTGACTGTCTTAACTTTCAAAGGCATCTGAACAACTCTCAAGAGCTGTTGGCTGTCCAGGCACCACAAATGCACCAAGTTGGAGCGTCCAGCAGCTGCAAGCGTTTTCCCATCTCTGTGAAGAAACAATGCACATTACATACATGCACTCAAGCGGAAGACACACCAAACGCTCAGGTCATAAGAGCAATAATCTTACTGTGTGACAGCATACGTCCTGTAATGTATTCGGGGCCCATCCTGTGGAACAGGCAACTGATACTTGCAAACAAGAGTGTCGCAGTCCCAAGCAAAAATGGAGTCATCACTGAAGCAGCTGAGAATGGTGTTGCTGCGGGGTAGGAAGAACACCTTAAACATGACAAAACACAAGTATGAGACAGCGAAAAACAAAGTGTGTGAATAATTGGTTTGGGATCAGTTTGTTTTGTGATGTCAAACCTTTTGTATGCCAACTGACTGACGAACATTGAGCTTCCTTTTTCTCTGGAAAGTGTCAAGGTTCCAGAGCTGTGCCGTGTCTGAAGATGTGCTGATGGCGAAGGTGCCTGAACTGTGGACAGACAGTGAAGAAACAGCACCCTCGTGACCCCGCATCCAGCTTACCAGCTGTCTGGTGTCTGGAACAATAGATGGGTGATGTTAGAAAACGTTATTTTAAATGTTTCAATGTATAAAAACAGACATCTTTTACCCTTGTCAAAGCACTTTATGGAGTAATCGGCAAGGGCAACCAGGAACTCGGTCGTTCTTCTCAAGTTGAAAGCTAAGGTAGTACAGGCTTGACTTGTTTTCTGGACCAGCTTAAATCTGTGCAAAGCAGTAAGTGTTAAAACCGTGCAGATGACTTGACAAATCAAAAGAAACGTTGTATAGGCCTACTACACCTGTTTCTGCTTATGTCAAACACATAAATATTGCCATGGTGGTCTCCAGCAAGAAACGACTCTCCTGTGGTGTCGAAAGCAACTTGCAGGAATCGAACCGTTTTACTTTGACGAGCAGATGCGCTTCGGATCACAGTAACCAAAACGCTAAAAACATTAAGCAGACATTGAGAAGAAAAACCTTTTCCTTTGGAAAACAAAAGACGTGTCAACATTGTAAAACAGTCATATTGTAAAACCAATCTTAGCAAAAACAGATGTTATTGAACGAACAATAACGTTAGTTAGCTTAACGTTACCCATGTTTTGTCGACGCTAGCTTTCGGTGCCATATTTTCCCTTCTTCTCTTGATCCGATATCTGTAACTTGCATTTTTAGGAGCAAGTGGGACCCTCGTTATCACAACAAACGCCGCAGACCTGCTAGGAAACAGCCTCCCGCCTTACATATGCATCGCAGCGGGAATTTAAGTGATAGCAAGCAGTGGGCATAAGTTTATTAAACTATGTTCCACTGCAATACTCATTATTTCATTCTAGTCTCGTGTTAAGATCACTTTATCTACGGGACAAAATAAGTTTTTAGAATAATTGATTTGTTCAATTGTACAGTGATTCAAACGTGGAACCGATGAGACCTAAGATTTAGTTAGAGGAAGTGACGCATGTAAACAATTCTTGGCGTTATGGGTATTGGAGTCCTTGAGGTCATGAGGACTAGTGCGATATGCTAAATAATCTTTATTTTGATAAACACTTTAAAAAGTCATAGAAATATACAAATTAAAAAATACATAGCTTTAAAAATATCAAGTGACATTAATAAGTAAACAACCAAGTAAAATGTTATAATAAAAATACATAGATATCACATTTGACTTGAGGTCTAGTTTAGTTGATAAAATAATAATTCAGACGTTATAATTTAAAATACATACATGTACCCAACCCTCACAGGAAAAAAAATGCACGTAGTCTCTCCAGAAACAACATTTGAATACATTAAATCATATCACAGATTTACGTACTAGTAGCTTTCCAGAGTCTTAGAGGCATACATTGAGCATATTTGACCGAATAACTACTGCAACATCAAATCCAAAATAAGCATTTTAAGCTTTTACACTTACATTTACACAAGACTGGAAACAGCTTATACTTTAAAAAAAGCATATACAAGTCTCATAATTTCAAGTAATGCAAAGTCAGCTCCGGAATGGTTCAAACACTTTTGTTTAGCACAAACAAATATTAAGCACTCAAAAACTAAATCGTTCCAGAGCAACCAGTGGAAAGATCATGGTACACATTTTAAGGAAGATAATGTATTATAACGTTTTACAGTGTCAATGTTTAGCAGCACCTACTGAGCACCTCATATGTGAATTTAAGGCATTTGCATCCACTCACACGTGCAAGCCCATGTAGAATCATAGACCAGGCAAACTGAGATGAATCTCTTCAAGCCACCATTTCACATCTTTTAAGCAATAAGCGGTTCTGGTTCAATCTCTGTGTCCTCCTCATCCTCTGAGTTTAAGGTCTCTGTGACTGTCATGCTGTTGTGGTCTCCTATGATGACATATTCTATCTGGGACCTCTCCATGTGAATTTCATTTTGACTTACTGGGTCCGGCGCTGGGATCAGCTGGTCATGGCTCTGACTGTCCTCCATTTCATCTACTGTTTGTAAAAAAGTAGAGTTCATCTTACAAATCGTTTTTATAATGCTATGTTGTTTGATAATTTTAATTTAATTTATACTTTTATTCGCGTTGTATTGTAATTTATTTGATGTCTGTTGAATTTACCCTATGTTCTCGTGAGGTAAAACAAAATAAAAATCTTGAATCTAAACGACTAATAAAAAGATAATTCTCAAAATAACTGTATTAACTGTTCTTATACATTATACAACTTTGTTCTACATAAATATATCAATTACAATGAACTGATCAGACATAGCACGTCATAGCCCTTACATGGAGCAATATAAGTAGAGATGTAGACCTATATTTCTTCCTTCAGAGCTCTTACCATTTATTGCATCATTCTGAGAGAGAAGAGAATGCTGGTCACAGGTAATGCATTGGCGATTGTTGTTTCCAAAAATACAATGTTGCACGGAAGAGTTGTGTATGTTTATAATACAAGTTGGAAATGAAGCTTGTTTTTCTAGAAAAGAGACCAACACAAAGGACACAAGTAATGAGCAAAAACAGGACAGATTACAACAGTCTTAGTAGGAAGTGAGAAATGATGCGGTTTTCCATTACAATGCTTATTTTAGTGAACATGTGTGAGGTAGTCATGTTTGAAGATGAAATGAAGTAATATGAGGAAGTGTCATTGATCCCCCATTCAGTATGAATGGAAAAATATTTCAATACCCTGACCAACACTATGCCACTTCCTATAATGCAAAACTGCTATTAAAAGAATGAGGTGCATCTATTCAGCCCAAGCAAATTATATGTAAATACTACGAGCATTTCAATCGGCTTAACTGAGTTGCAAATCAGTCAGTGGGGTGAATTAATCAAACAATGTATACCTGACGATGGGATGTCTTCTGAGTGGTGATGGTCCTTGTGGCTGAATGGTGCTAAATAACAAAAAATTAAGAATATATGAATGTGGATCATGAACAATGAGTCTTCCTTTAGCATTTGATTTTTAAAAGGTTGTCTAACCTGGATGTCCTGTAACACTTTCATACAACTTCGGGTCACAAATGCCTAGGCATGAAAGGAACGAGGTGCATGCCCTGCGACCTTTCCTAATGACGATCTCCATCAGCTTTGAGGCTTTTCCCACATCTGTGTTCTGAGATGTGACAACTTGTGCTTCATACTCCGTGATCGTGCGCGAACGACACAAACAGCTGGACATCCTCTGGACCAAAAACCCTGTCATACCCTTGCTGAGACATCTTAAATTTCGTTGCAATTGTTTTTCTGTTGGGATAAGAGAACAGGTGTTTGAAATACAGAAACGTACAAAAGCAACAGAATTAACAGCTGTACGTCTATTTACATGTCCAACAATACACGAATAGGTCAAGGGTTTGTTGGTGGAACCTAGTAATTACACCGATAGACAGCTATAGTTACTAGTTCAATTTTTTGTATTTTCCCCCAAACTGTATTATGACAATCGCACATTGAATGTAAGTTAAAAACTTACCAGAGCGTATAACAACGTCGGCGTCCATCTTTCAGAATCACAAATAACACAATCAACCCAAATTTGTAAACTGAGTGAACGCGAAAACGAAACACCGGCTGTTGTAACAGTGATATACGTAGCTGTGCGTACGCGCATGCGCTTTAAAAACGTAGTTTCCCAACAGGAATTCCCCTGTCTATTATTTTAGTATTATGCCATCTTGGTTAACTTTAATGTCAACTGATCAACAACAACTAACTAACATGAAAGGTATCTGTGTTTCTTGTTTTTCAAGTGTTTGTATTGAATAATTGCAATTTTAGCAACACGCGTTCATCTATGTCTTACCACTTATCAAAAAGAGAAATGTATGCAACTAAAATGGCTGAGTATATAAAGATCACCTTACGTAAATTAAACTGACCTGAATTAGCCATACAGTTTACTTTTTACGCAAGCAGCGCAACCCTGATCCATATCAAGCTGTCAAAAGCGTCAGTGGCACGAGGCTTAATGCCTATTGGTAGTTGCCGTTGTGACAGGGAGGGTCCATCTCACTAGTCGAGGAGCATCTGGAGCCGATGTCAGACGAACAGAGCTTAAAAATACGAATTTATGAGGTCAGTCCATCGGCTTATGGAGGCACATATTTATTGTTGCAGAAATGAAGATCTGGAGCACAGAACACATATTCAGGTACGAGCAACATTTAGGAGGAAAGCAGCGCTCGTGCGTACGAGATTCGAGCATCATCCGCTGAATCATGTTTTGCACCCTGATTCTCTTTAGCAGCTTTGGGTTGAGAAAACTGAATGGGTCGCTTCCAGACATTTCGCCTATTTTTTATTTCAAAGTATGGATTCACTCAAACAATATAATGCTATTCTGAATATTCATTTGCACATTTTCATTCATTTGGGCCTTTAGCCGGCTGTTCGTCAGAACACCAGAAGCATCATTCGGTCATTTACTGTACACTTGCGCAATGTTCATACTGCACCTGATCTGTTAAACAATCTTATTTAGCTTTCCCAAAATAGCTGTGAGGTAATTGTTATTACCATCCTTATAAGTCTCTGTAAAGTGCTATTGTGTATTTTCATAGCTATCCTTGGGAGACAGTGATCAAAGCCGCCATGAGGAAATATCCCAATCCAATGAATCCCAGTGTCGTTGGAGTGGATGTTCTTGATAGGAACTTGGACACTAATGGACGTCTACACAGTCATCGGCTCCTGAGCACAGAGTGGGGTCTTCCAGGGGTTGTCAGAGCGGTTAGTTATTCTTCTTCAATGTGAGACTTATTGTGACTAATGTGTGAGGTACACAGAAAATAAGATAATGTACGTAAAATCTGCATTTTGTTCTTACATGTCTTTTGTCTTGACATGTTTCATGTAATACACATTCAAAGACCAATGCAATGTTCGGCATACTAAAATCTATCATCTTTCCTTCCATAGATTTTAGGGACAAATCGAACCATGACATATGTAAAAGAACATTCCATTGTGGACCCAGACGAAAAGAAAATGGAACTTTCCTCAACAAACGTGAGGGTTTGTCTTATAAGGCCTTTAAGGGATATTTCGTGATTGAAAATTCCGTCATCATTTACTCACCCTCATGTTGTTCCAAATCTGTATGAATTTCTTTGTTCTGCTAAACACAACGGAAGAATGTCAGTAACCAAACCGATCTCATCCCCCATTTACTGCCATATAGAGAAAATAAATACTATGGGACTCAATGGGGGATGAGATCTGTTTGGTGACTGACATGAATCAATATACAGTATCTTACTTTGCGTTCAGCAGAACATATACAGGTTTGAAACAATCAAACACTATGTTCTTACCAAATGCGATGCGACACTACTACACTGACACTATTCAGCTTTCCGCAACGTCTCGCTAGACCCAAGCAAAAAGTTTCATGATTCATATCCAGAACATGATCCATGATGGGATATGCTTAGCCTTAATACCGCTCAGAAGCGGTATTCAAGCTAGTGTGGGTTTATTGTGCGTTATGCGCACTGCATTTTTAAGACATTTGACACACTTGCGTTCTTCCTTTTGTTGCTTGCACGCACTCTCAAGTGGCCAAGACCGTAAGTGGGGTTATTTGGACGCACCCATTGTTGCTTATAATCTAAACACAGTTTCACCCCTAGTTCACATTACAAGTGACAAAGCGACATGATCCCCTTCATCTTAATGCCGGTAAATGTTTATCCTCCGTTAAAGTTGAACTAAAGAAATGCATCTCTACTTTCAGATAACCCTAACAAATTTAATATCTGTTGACGAAAGGCTTGTCTACAGACCTCATCCAGAAAATCCAGAGGTGTAAGTTTGACATATGAACGTATTCCACCTACTTATTTTTTGCTATTTATTTTTAATATTCACATCTACACGCAGAAAGATAAGCAATTTAAATATAAAAAAAATACAATCAAAAGCAAATAAGCATAAAACTGTTTAAAAAAAGACCTCTGTTTTCTCACATAGAACGGTATTAACCCAAGAGGCGATTATCACAGTGAAAGGAGTCAGCCTCAGCAGTTACCTGGAGGGGTTAATGGCTCTAACAATGTCAGCCAATGCAAGGAAGGTAGGCTGTGCCTTTTGTGCTCACTCAGTAATAAAAATATTAATTTGACTAATGGAAACTCTGGGAATATTCCCTCTAACATCATGCTGTTATCATGTGGTGACACTACTACTGTTAATAAATGGGAACTTATGTGGTTACAGTAGTTCCTGTTTTTCTCCGACACAATCGGAGAAGTACCATGAATAATCTAGTTTCAAGGAGTTTAGTCTTTTTGCAATAACAAAAAACTGTTTGATTGACTCTACATTAGGGTATTCTTTAAAGATGATCACCAAAGCTAAATATAACATTGTTTGTCACAGGGATGGGATGCCATTGAGTGGATCATTCAAAACTCTGAAAGAGAGAATGTACCCCTGTGTGACCTGTGTTGAACAGTAATGATGTTTTCTCTAGCATCTGTTTTAGGTTGGTATAAAACAAAACATCAATGCATGTTTTTGCTAAAAATAGTTTGCTGGTATGAAAAAGTAGCAAGTATGACCACATTAAAATGTATGACGTCTGTTTCAATCCTGCTTTTAGAGCCTATGAATGATGAACATATGATTAGGACACAAACACACCAGCTCTGGAATCATGCACAGATGATCCGTCAAGACTTTAGTCCAGCTCTCTTTGTGTTAATGGGTGCACGCTACAAGGGAAATCACATGTGCTATTTTATGCACTGTTGTGAAAAAGGGTTTAAATCAAATAAATTTGCACTATTACAGAAAAATACTAAATAGAGTTTTGAATGTGGCAACAGAACATGTATGCACGGCACTGACTACCTCTTATTTGGGAGTTATTTTAATGTGATAATAGGGGGGTCAAATCGATTTTGAATTGTAATGGATCACATGATGCTATTAAGTTTAATGTCTTATAAATCTTTATTGTGTGAATGAGAGAGGTCAGTTTGTCTAAATAATATTCAAGTTTGTTTCAGGATTGTAAAATGTGCATGGAAAGTCTTAAAGTGTCATTTATTTATAATACCTCGCTAAATCCTGTAGGATGTGTACTTTTTGTAGTGTTTAATTTAAAGATATTTATTTTTGAATATTTTTTGATGAATCATAATTCCTCATTATTGGAAAATGTTACAATGTTTTTTAATTATTCGTTATAGCTGTTTTTATGTTCATTGTATCAGATTTAAAATAATTTTACAACTCACTTATTGCTTACAGTTACACTCAATTTCTTTGATTATTTAAAAAAACAAATGATTTTAAAATAGTCTACCTGTCATTTATATTTAAATGATTGTCAAGCTCTAACAGAGCCCCCTATTGGCAAGTATTTGTAAAGCAAATCAATTATTCATTTTCAGTGATTTTAAATTGCACATTTAAAAGAAATGTCTGCTTAAATGTGATATCTTGTCATCTTTTGTTGTTACTTGGCTTACAGCAGTGTAAGAACCTTATGTATGAACCTTATAAGTATCTTATTAGGGGCAATATTTGCCACATGGTACAGCTTTATAGGTGATTTTATTTCTTCCGATATATACAGAATATTATAGTTTTTGTCATACATTTCAAACCTGAAAACTTGCTTAAAATTTTAATACGAGCATATTTTCTAGTCTAGTGTAGAACAACTTGACCCGTCTGCATAAATCCCAGACCTGAACCCCACTTCTTTGGTATGACTTGCAGGCTTAAAAACAAACACTGCACTTAAACCCATGAATGATAGGGTAAAGTCATTTCAGAAAAGAAAAAGACCCTTCCACAACTGTTGCAAAAAAGATAGAAAACCAAATTCTAAATTAAGTATGGTATTGTATGCATTTGTACTTGTTTTGATCAGAATTACTAGAATTGATAAACAAACTTTTGTCCATATAGTGTATGACTTATTTCAAACTGAAATCCGCTTTCTCACTGATATTTTAATGCAAATCTAATTCATCTTGGTATGGGGGCATATAATAAGATATAATTAATATAATAGATCTAAGATAAAAAATAAAAAATAATAACACTAATAAAGTGTCTTAAATGACTCCAGAATTTTGTTATCCGCACTGGAAATTTGGATTTAATTGCTACATTAGGAATAAAACTATATTTAAAAAAAATGTTGATATTATTCTTAAAAATGCACATGCTGTATTAGAATGCCTACTCAATGTGTTGATACATCATTTTAAACAATAAATCCATAGCAAAAAAACAGGGGAACTTATTGATTTAATGGAATGCCAATAAATGCAATAAATATTTAGTGCAGATTATACAGTGCTTCTGCATGTAATATTTGAATAGTTACTTTTAACCCTTTAAAACATTTGATTTTGAAATCCCATTTAGTGCATAGTGTACCACCTGTCACACACTTTATGAATTTTAAAGCCATAAGATGGAAGTAAGTGTTACAAAGTACTTTTTGGTTTATTTCATCTACAGGACACGTGCAGCAGTATGTGTACGTGAACAAGCTTATATGCATTATATACAATTTAGCAATTCCACTGAACGAAAATGATTTTATTCAAATTTGCCATATGCACATGAAAATAACAAATGATTCCACCATCAGTATCAACCATCATTTGCTTTTGACCACTCAAAACGATAAGGCACATTAGACGAATCTGTGCTTCAGAACAGCTTACAAGTATTCATGTATTTATTGTATTTAGAAAAACAAGCACATTTAAAACACAAACCACTGAAAATATCAAATGTATAAAAGTGAAAAAAATAACATACTTGGAAAAAGTATTGCACCCCAGTGTTAAGGCCATTTTGGTAAACATACCCACATGCACTTTTTCGCTAAAGCACAAATATGCATCTTCAAATCAAATATGCATCTTCAAATCAACAGTCCAATAGAGTTTGCCAAAAAAACAAACCTATATTACATTCACAGAAGTAGGCAAGTAGGATCATTCGGATCCCAAACTTTCTTCGGAGTAAACATAATCCGTGCTAAATAAATATACATACATTCCTTATAAATAAACACAACCTTTGAATATTGCCGGAATACAACTTATCTTACATGTAGTTTCCATACTTGCTTCATCACAAAAATCTTTTAACGCTATCAGACACCTGCTTCTTCCCTGCCTCAAGTCATCCAGGAATCCTTATCACTATTGACACTATATACACATGGTAGCTAACGCAGTGCCTCCTAGAACTTGAAAAGGTTGATAAACCCCTGTGGAGAGACTGGCTTGCAGCAGGTCTCTGGATTATTGGCTGTGCAAGGGTGGTCTGTATCCTGTAGTGAACACACAAATAATACAACTTTAATGCTTACTGATATTAAAAAAAAATCAAAGCTAGTCTTGTATCACGATGAATCCTCATCTCACCTTCCAGAATAAGATGTGGCAGTGTGTGCAGAACTGTAGTGTGTCACTGTATTGCTCTTTATGTGGGTAGCACCGGCAGAGTTTGAAATACATCTTTTTCCATTCCAACTGGCCTTTATCTGACACCATTAGACGCTTGCGGATCTGTGTAAAAGGAAAAAGTATGCTGAATTTTGCCAAATTTAGTGTTCCTATACACAATAATGGAATTTCTAAGTAATAGTTAAAAGATTCTGTCATAATGAACCAGATTTTGGGTGAACTATTCAATTAAGAACTGGAAGTTGAATTTAAACAGGCATCTACCTGTCTGTCTGTAAAGTGATACTGGCAGAGCTTTTTCCAAAGCAGACGATCTTCTGTCAGCACACTTAGGTCTGGGCATACTTGACCCAGGCTGACCAGATCTCGTCCATCGGACAGACGGTGCATGATGTTCAGATGTAAGCTAGCTGGCAGGTCAAGGAATGTCATCCCTTTGTTTGTGGGCTAGGTAGATTGACAAAGAATAACATTGATTTACATTTGTGATCTTGAATCTCATAACAGTAGATTTTACATAGTTTTACATATTCCTGGGTCAACATTATAGACGGTCTTGGAACAGCGTTCCAGACAGCCAAATTCAAGGTTCAAGTGATAATTCACCCCCACCCCCCCAAAAAATCTGTCATCATTTACAGGGTGACTCTTGTAATTTCAAACCTTTATGGCTTTTTCTCTTCTGCAGAACACAAATAAGATAATTTGAAGACACTGGTTTGAAATGAGATGAGAGCAAGTAAACGATGACAGAATTTTCATCTCTTTAAGTTTAGCCTTAACGCTAGTATTATGTTTAAAACCCGGTTAGGGCTTGTACACCATTTCCTTATAATTTAGGGGTGATGTAATGGGGTAAAAACTGTGTTAGATCTTAATTTTCTGTTATAATAACTAAAGATTATAACCCGGGAACATGCCTCAGTTCCATCATTATGAACCATTATACCACCAAAGATCTGCAGATTGACATCAATAAAATGAATGCATGTGTTACATACAATTTATTCTTAAGCAGTTGCACTCACCCTGTTGATCTGAATGTTGTCGAGCTGCTGTTGCCATTGCAGTATGTTCTCCATGCGGTGCACCCACATGTTGATGTTGCCTACCAAGACAGACTTCCCCATGTCCTGAACCAGACTGCACAATGATGCATGTAGTGTCTGTAGAAGTTCTTTAATTGGTCGAACATTTTGCTGATCGTCTAGAACTGAGAAAGAATTAAGATTTAATTAAGTCTCAAGGACATAACACTATGGGTATTAGTGTTTACAGGATCCGTTTGTTATATAACCTTTTACGTTCTTGCCAAATGCACACGCGCACAAAACACTCAATGACAACCTATTTCTATCAGAAATTTTACAAGAGTAAGTGATCAAAGTTGGTAATAGTAGTGAAGAAGTAGCATTGCATGTTGTACTGCAAATCACTTGGTTCACCATAACAACCTGGAACTTTTGTTTGCTTGAAAGGACTTGTGGTTTATAGTATGGCAGAGATTTCTGTTTGCTCTCAAAGGTCTGTCACACTTTCCAGCGAAGGCTATGTGCTACATCCAAGCCCAGCAAAGTCATTTGTTGTTGTGAGAGACTCCAGATAAACAGCAAGTCATATGACAGACATTTACTAATTGTCCTAATAAACCCAATCAAAAGTTTGCCCCATTAACCAAAACAATATTTCAATGCAAGAAGTCTTTGGATAAATAACCAGATACTTTGTAAGCATAAAACATACACAATACTGATGTTTTACTAATAGCTCGGCAAATATGTGAGAGTTGAGCTTACCTTTTTGCACAACCCTTTCCAGAATGTTCATGTAGTTTTTCTGTGCC
This sequence comes from Triplophysa dalaica, assembly GCF_015846415.1. NCBI lineage: Eukaryota > Metazoa > Chordata > Actinopteri > Cypriniformes > Nemacheilidae > Triplophysa > Triplophysa dalaica. The sequence continues at coordinate 7,032,243 of NC_079553.1, forward strand.
ACTCCGCTAAGAGAAGGCAGCTGGGACTTGGCGATGAGCTCCAGCAGCTGAAATGTTAGACATAAATTTGAGAGGTCAGACTGAGAGACCCGGTGTTCCAGCATTACTAACAGACTGTTTTTTTCAATGCTCTCTAGCCTTGGCAAAAACAAAGACCCAATAACGCTCAGGGACGCTCACTCTCTCCCCTCAAATACGCTCTCTGGCTAATGTCCCTTTCCGCAGCGCTGTTTTGAAGTCCATGTTAAATCAGCAAAACATAACTCCCTCAAATCATAACACTTTAATGACCGATAACGCATTTTTAAGGGAACAATGTAAGGAAGTTTGGGCATTGGTTTTTTTGATAGACCTGAACATGTGCACTCTTGCAAAGTTGATCCAGGTGTGGATTTGCAACATCAAGTTAATCTTGAAAAGTCAGGACAGCCAAGAGCAGATAGTGAGGGCCGAGTTGTGCTCTGCATGTAAGAGAAGCACGATCCACATCACCAAGCAACAATGACCCACACTCGACCTAGAAGCATGTGAGCATTGTCATCCCCCCAGCACATAACAGCCGCTTCAAGTGCCTTTATGCGGTCGTCTCTATCCGTACCTTCTACCTAACAAACTTTCGACATCCACAACTGACTTGTTTGGCCTTAGACCAACTCACAAGTGGCTTAACAGGTTCATAAACTAAATGTTTATATTATTCAGCTGCTCTTTTGAAATGACATTGCATAATTACTCTCATTACTCAAAAACATGTTGTGGCAATGTTTAGTTGCTGTAAAGGCATGCAAATAGCTGTGTTTTGACACCATGACACAGCGTGACATCAGAGAGGTACATTCATGTTGGTAATGACAGGCTGTGATATTAAGTCGGTCTTTGTCGATCTGCGTTTTAAGTGGTCTAATGGAACTGTTTTTCCATTGCTCCTAAACCTGATCTCTGTAACTGAGCTCTGACACAACACCAGCACAAGGCCAGACAACCATGAGACTACAAGATAAACCTGACACTAATGTGTTTCAACACCATCCTTGAAATACAGAGATAAACAAACACTAATACGCAGACCCCATGTGATACAACACCGAGTTAGGTTTTTATCATAACCTACAAGAAAACAGCTATATTTACGTGACTTTGACTTTACGTTTTTAACGGTCATCTAAAATGATGCATTAATGACACAATTCAGGACCACCTGAAGCTCATCATAGTTTACACGAGATCACAGTTAGATCAGAATTCAGAGTCCCAATGCAGAAAGGCCTGTGGGGGTGGGGGGGATCAAACGGTCACCTAAGTCACTTGACTTTCCATTCTGGTTTCATAAGCTGTGGCCTTCTTTTCTCAACTCAGCTGTCTGTTGTGACAATGTGTGACAGCGACCTCAACAACAAACACAACATCAAAATGACCTTTAATTTTATCCCTAGATTGAGGAATTCAAAAACATCATAAGAAAAACATTTAGCGATCCTAAAGCAAGGTAAACCCGTCTGGCCATGTTGGGAGCAAAGTTTATATATATCAGATTAGACCAATTTATGTGTTTTTTCTCCAGGGAGGATATAGTAAATACATTGTGCCTTGCATCTGCTATGAAGCTGAGCTCTTGTCTTATCTGGTGTGCAATGATAAGAGTAAAACCACTGACAAACAGCCAGAGGACAAGACTTAACCCCTTCTTCTCATGAGTCTGGCTATTGTCACAGTTTCTTGAGCCCTCCATAAGTATATTGGGGGTACTTACCCTGACAACATAATTGAATCGCCTGGTATCCTTGATGGCACTGCAGAAGTCCAAGCGATTAAACGCTTCTCCCAAAGTACAATATCCATGACGCTGGGTAAAATGATCAGAATGTTACTCAACCACTTGTCTCTTGTATTCACACAGACTTCCACTATAAGATCATTGACAAGACCAGTGTTGAGGAAATTACTATGAAAAAGTAATGCATTACTAGTAACTAATTACATATTCAATTGTGTAATTAGATTACTGTACAAATTACTCTCTCGAAAAAGTATTTAATCACTTATTACTAATTACTTTCTATATCCTATATCGACCTTGATTAGTTAAATGATTCAAGGTTAGACATGAAATGACTCATAATTCATTCAAATAAATAACAGAAAGCTACATAAAGTACTCTTATTAACTTACTAAAATGTATTAAATGTCTTCGGTCAATTCCACTATTGAATACATTACACATTATTTAGTTCAATTACATCCATAGTAACTAATTAAATTACAGAAAAATAATTGTAATCCCTTACTATTTTTAAGGGAAAAGTAAGTTAATTACAGTAACTTTTTACTAAGTAACTAGTTACAGGCAACACTGGACAGGACTTACCTCCTTGGTACTTCCTTTGTGAACATATATCCATTTATCTCTGTGAAAATCTGCAAAGAAGAAACAAAACGTGATGTTTTCTGTTTTTGCTGTAACTGCTTGTTTTTTTGTCGCTTGTGTTTGTTGTAAAGTAAAGTAATGCTTACAAGGAATCTTGGTGTTGTTGTTCAGCAGGTCCTTTTTCCGCTTCTTCGCAGCCACGTCATAGTTGATGCTGAGGATCAAATTCTCCTTGTCATATTCTTCTTTGCAATAGCTGAAAGGAGAATCGAAAAGTTTTCTTTATGTTCCTCTTTCAGTAACATCTGTATGTATATCGCATGCATCCACAAAATATTACTCATATGAAACTATTTAGTATACAAAGTGAATCTATGCATCACTTTACTGCGACAGTTCTAGAAACGGTAAATATGACCTATCCCTCAATCGAGTTATTAATAGCAACTTGATAAACAGCTGACGAGTAAACACAAAGGCATACGCCAGCTATTTACTGCAATGCTGTAATTCGAGCTCCGCATCCCCAACATCCTTCCAAGTATTGATGTTGCTTTATGAAACACATATAAAGTCTTTTTGCGGCGGAAGTAAACAATCAACATTTTTCCGATATACAAGAAACATTTGTTCGTCTATGAATTTGACGTAGACATATGCGCCTGCATTTAAAACTACGCCATTTGTTTGACGCGCTTGTTAAAGCGATCCACACATGAAAAATCACTTCACACGCGTGACATGCCAATGTCGACTGACCTTTTCCTTTCCGAAACATTGTTATTCGTCTCGTTCTCATCTTTTGTTGTTTTCTTCCATCCATCCTCGGTTTTCACCCAGCTTTGACCAGGTGAACGCCAGTCTTGACCAAGAAATGGCATTGTTAAGATGTGAAGACGAGTGGGAAAAGGGATTTATAAAAAAACAAAAGCTGATAAAGTGATTTTATCTTAGTTGCTGCTATTTTAAATCATACTGTGAAAGTGTCTCTGTTGATAATAGTGCGCAGCTGTATTTATATTGTGAGGAGGAGAATCCGGAAGTTCTCCTGGCTCCGCCCACTTCGACAGCGTTCTTCAACACGTGGCTTTGTTTATCATCTTCCTTGATATTGCAAAACCTCAGGGGAAACATAATCACGCTTGAAAATTTCAGTATGTTACTGATCACCTGTCTTCCTGCGATTATGAAATATCATATGTAATTTGATAAAGATTTTTTTAAACATTTTAAAAATAACATAAAGGAATCAACAAAATGCCAACCTAAGGTAAAAATAGACCTTGACATTGCTGCTGATGAGTAAGGTTCAAACATTAATAATGGAATCTTTGCAAACGTATAGAAATTTTAGCACATATAAATGAGGTCAAAAGAGGAAAATAATTAGTTTATGTGTGTAAATGACTTTTATCTTCACCATTAATCAGAAGCTGTGCCAACTAAACAAATGTTAAGTATGATGCTTATTATTCTTTTCTGTGTTGCTTTTATCTTATCATTCAGCCTGTTCCTGAATTGAAACTTGATAGATCTGCACTGTGAAAAAGAACTACCTCTTTGAAGTTGATTTCGTCAAAACCAATTCACATTTGTATGGTAATGAATATCAAACTAACCATCAAATTTGTCCCACATCATTATGATTCAAGAGCTGATGGAAAGGAGAAACAAGCTACCTTTTATCATTTAATCTCTTTGGTCACACATAACCGTTGATTGTTTCCTTTCAGGTATAGGTTCATTCTCATCAGCTGAAACCTGTTGTGTGTGTAGGTTTCCCCCTGTGTTGTCATTGTATGTTATTGTTAAAAGGTGTGTATTACAGTATGACGCTTGACGAGCGTTTGCCGTCTTTTGACAATAGGAGGATATTTACAAAGGGCGAGAGGACACCATTTCCAATGCTTTACTACTCAAGGCTAATAAGTAATTCCATTCAACTGCTAAAAGGTCACTTGATATGATAAAGGTTACAGGAAACAACATTCAGCAAACGATTTGTCTCTTCATTGACTGATTTACCTCCACTGCCATGTTGAAATCAAAATTGGGAAGGTGAGGTGGGAAGAAAACCTGAAGGACAGATAGACTCCAATGGTTTGGACTACCATCGGGTGTCTGTGACATGAATAAACAAATTATGTGTTTGAAAACAACGTTAGAGTAGCTGTGTGCGCAAATGAAACCCTCTTATGGTAGTTTAAAAAGTAACTAATATGTGATGGCTTCAGTAATCCATGAAAACTGCTCAAGTGACATGCATCCTATGCTTATATTGTCAGATTAAAGATCATAAATCGATTTAATTACTCCAGGTTGGCTGTCCAAACCATTGCAGTCTATCTGTGCTTCCGGGTTTATTCCCACAATGTGAGAAGATTCCAGAACAGGTGTTTCTATTGCCTCATGGTCAGTCTGATAGATTATACTAAATGGGTGAAAAGAGTCATTTAACCGTCACCAAGTGTCTAATGGATTCTGTATCTGCAGGACCACATGACAAGGTGCATGAGCACATGTAAAGTGTGTGACTGTTGTCACGGTCATGCTGAGAACCATGTTGCTTAATAATCCTTACAGACCTCAGTGCTTCATACTTCCAAGCAATCTGCATCAAGTGAAGATGATATTTCACCTTAAAATCTTTAAAAGAAAATCTTGTCAACAGCTTCTTTAAAGGAAGAAATTGTGATGATATAATCAGACAAGGGTCAGTGTTAGTGTTGCCCTTCATCTTTGAGAACCTTCTAGCATGTTTCATAATCACATCAAGTGAGAAATCTCATCGGTGTCTCAACAGTGTTACTTAAGCACTACATTGTTGCTTAGATTATGGGTTGAGTTCCATTATAATATTTTCTTATTTTATATTATTATATTATATTCCAAATGGTTGTTGAGTCACATTAAGACAGCAATGTAGAAATTCAATAACGTGACATTTGTCCCTCTCCTAAAATATCCTTTTCCCAAGCTAAGCTTACTGATGGGCCTTCACACTGAGCCAAGACCTATGAGGGGATTTCCTAGATATATAGATCATATTTCCATTTTATGATTCCATGCGAAAAAATGCTTTTCCGATTCAACAGAAAGATTCATCAAAACAATATTAAGCTTTCATGTAACGGCAAGCAGTACACAATCTGTCCCAGACTGTTTTTGTTTTGTGTTTGTGCCATTGAACACGTACATGATGAGACATACTCAACATCACACCTGCTGCTGTTACTCTTGCACCAATTTCATCATTCCCTCATGGTTTATGGTTCACCATTTGAAATGTTCTGTATACATCTGCAACCTGGGCCAGCCACATGATTCTAGGGGTGTAATGTTCTCCCTTGTTTGTTTCTAAAAATAGCACAAGATTGCCTGCAAAGTTTGAACCTCATCATCCCTCATCTGACAGGACAATCTAAGGTAAAACATATTCAGGTTCGAACAGGAAAATGAACTTTGTTAACCAAGTGAAATCAAAGCAAATCCAGAAAGCACAGAGAATGCTATAGATCTCACTGTCTCTTGAGTAATCATAGCACATACACAGACTTAAGGTTTTTATTAGCGATTAGTTTCATGTTCATGTTTTTCTTGTACATAAAACAAATACTAAACATGTCTATAACATAGGCCTATCTGCTTTATGCACATGTCAAATCAGATTTAGCTTGAAGACTCTCCTTGTAATCTAAAAGCTTTAAACAGAAATATGTGTCTAATATTTATCACATTTATCACAACATTTATTTTAAAAATTATGTTCCATTTACATAACATATTCATGTAACACACACTATTATCCAAAGTGATTCATGAGTGAGTGAAGTACGTGACATATTACTGTGAAATCCATACACTTACAGAAAAGAAAGTAGCTACGTTCTTCCCTGTGATTCATTGTGTTATGTCTTAACATGCTGACACCTGTCTCAAAGTGTAAGCGAGAGTCACAGATGGATATGTGAGAGTCACTCAGGGCAGAAAAAAATACACTTAGACACACATGTCTCCTGCATCAGTTATTTTTATTAAACTTTATAGACTTTTTATTGAGTTTTTATAATGTAAAGCCTATATGCATATTCGTATTGAGTATACAACACATTTTATTAGATATATTACACTTCACATAAAATATACAGTATGTGACCCTGAATCACAAAACCAGTTTTAAGTAGCATGGGAACATTTTTAGCAAAAGCCAAAACAACGTTATATTGGTCAAAATTATTTATTTCTCTTTAACGCCAATTATTAAGATATTAAGTAAGGATCATTATCCATGAAGATATTTTGTAAATTTCCTTATTTTTGTGAGTGGATGGTCTGCTACACTGCCACTGGTTGGCAACTTCAAAGGCAAATTCTCAATATACCCTCAGATTCCAGAGTTTTAAACTGTATCTCTGCCAGATATTGTCCTATTCTATAACACTCTACATATCAATAGAAATGTTTTTATATTTTCATATGATGCAAAAATCTCAATTTAAATTTTTTTTACCCATAAGACTGGTTTTGTTGTCAAAGGGTCACATATTTTATTGAAGCTTTAAGCAACTTATACAGTAGAATACAATGAAATGTACAAAAATATACTATTTCAACTGAAACAACATACTGTGAACAAACGTTATGTGGACCAAACTTAACTTTCGAAAGACATCTGCAAAGAATCAATAACTTTTGAGTAGTTTTAATGTAATTCATTACACTACACAATAAAGTATTAATATAAATTCAATATACATTTTTATATATTATAACCAAAATCATGTCGGAAATTGACTTGCGGGCCAGCGTGTGCGTCCGATAAAACTGTCTATATAAACTGTCATCATGCTATGCAGATAATCTTAATTTACCATTGTGGTAGTACAATTTCATTTATTTAAAACTTTTTATACCAAACATTTTAGTCATTTGACATTTAAAATTGTTCCACTACGTAACTACATTGGAAAATAAATCACAAAATAAATGTACAAAATGAAGGAATGTGCTAAAATAAAAGAACATTTAACTTGGTGTGCTAGTCTGAAATTTGTAAAGTACTTAAAATAAATTTCTTCGTCTGTTTTGCAATATGTATATATATATGCAAAACTAATAAATAAATAAGAACCATTTCAAACTAATTTAAAATGCAATATGTGCAAAAACTTTTCCAAAAAACAATACCTCTATATATCTCCTCATGAATGTTAGTGATTGCAGTTTGTTTGAAGTTACTAAGCTACATTGAGTAAAGTGAGATAAATCCATTTATGTAGGCAGAGACTTATCAGAGAGATAGACTAGGGGTACTGAGCCATGGTCAAATAACTTAAATGGTAAAGTTCCCATTGATGCCCATGAGTCTGTCTTTGGATCATAGCAGTCAAAACCGTCAGAGTCTTCCACACTGTCCTGGGTATTAATGAACCGCCCCCCCGTGACATAAATCTTGTTTTTCACTACAGTGGCGGAGTGATGCATCTTCCTCAACTTCATATTCTCACATTTTTCAAACCTGTTGCTTTTTACATCATAGGCTACCATTCGCCTTGTATATCCTGTTAAAACAATACAAAATCAGGTAAATCCTAACATACTCATATTTTGACATAGCTAAGATTTCACAACTATCTTACCGCCTACAATGTAGATTTTGTCATCGATCACCGCTGCAGGTGCGCAAACATTCTTTACTGTTCTGGTCTCCATTCTACACCACAGATTTCTTCCGATGTGGTATATCTACAGTATAGGGACAGATTTTAACACCTATGATTCAATGTATGCTTTATAGAATTTTCCATCTCTTAATTCAATTGGCAAACCTGGATCATTCGAACGGGTTTCTGCATTGCGTCTTCCCCTCCAAACACATATATTCTCTGGTCATGTGCTGCCACAGCTGGGTGTAGAACCGGTGTGGGCACAGGTGCCATGACTTCCCACTGGTTGAACATGGTGTCGTATCGCTCAACCTGATTGGACAGCTGATGGTCAGCTGTCAATCCTCCCAGTACGAAAATAAAATGCAGATACGAAATACTCTGATGGGCATATCGAGGCGTCAACATAGGTTCTCCCATTCTCCACTGGTTTGATTTAAGAGAAAGTGTGTACACGGTGTTGCTGGCTGTGCACTCCCCTCCTGCTCTCATGGTTAAGCCCCCCAGCACATAAAGGATGCTGTGCATGCTGATGTAAGAGGGTCGGTAGAGTCTCAGTGGAATTTTCACCAGCAACTGCCAGCGCTGGGTCTGCTCATCGTAGAGCATTGCCTCACGAGACGTCTGCTCTCCGTTCTTGCGGCCTCCCACCACTACAAGCGCCTCCTTACAGTTCTGACGCCGTGGTGCCGCCCAGAGAGGCTCCAGGTCACCGGGACACAGAGTTCCAACAGAAAAGAGTAGACGACGAACGGATTCGATTATTTCTAAGCACAGTGAAGAGGACTGAACAAGAGGGTCATTGGCCATAAACCGGAAGAGGTAGGAAGGATGGATGTATCTCAGCCTCACACGACGGAACAAGTCATGGATGGTGCCGCGTCTGGAAAATGGTTCATGGTGGATCCAAGCTAAAAGAGTCTCGAATACCTGCTCCTCCTCAATGCATAGTCTATCGTCTTCGAGGTAGCTCAGCAGTTCAGGTAGAGAGAGTTCACAGAAGTCCTCGGAGACGACCACATCCGAGAAGCTCCTCATGGCCAACTCTCTGGCTTTTTCCTGCAAGCTGGAGCAATGCAGGATTTCTGAGAGACGGATCATGCTCAGGCAGTTGTCTGGACTAAGCTGAGTTTGAAGGAACGTCGAGCAGGCCTCAAATAATCTTCCATACTGAAGCATGGAGGCAGCTTGCATCAGCGGGAGAACCAGTTCCATGGTAATGCTGATGGCCCCTGTGTAAACGTAGTCCACAATACTCACGAGGATGTCGTGAGGAACATTCTGCAGCTCAATCTTGGGCTTCTGGCTCTCCAGGAAGCTGCTGCAAAACATGGCGTAGAAGTAAGGGCTGCTGGACACCAGAACATTTCGGTGACACGGAATCCCCTTGCCGTCGGAGCAAAGGATGACGTCAGTGAGAAGATGCGCCTTCCTTAAGTCGTTCAAATGCTGGTGGAGGATGGAAATGAATTCTTTGTCTTTATAGTGCAGGATGTCTGATATTGGACTATCTAAACTGTGGAAAAGAGACGAAAGATTTATGTTTACAGCATTTTGGGGGATAGGCACAATACTTTTCATTCTGCACATCTAAATATTATGTCTAGTATTTAAGGAAGAAAAAAGTAATATTTCATTTGTATAATATTTTAATGTATTTAAGAGACACATTGTTATCCAAAGTGACCTTCCTAATGCACTGGCATGCCTGTTCAAAGAATAGCTATCACATTCCTATAGGATGCTTGACTGCGCTTTTGCATGAGGCTGACTTTTTCAAAAGGGTTATGTCATTGGTCAGCTGTTTTTATTAGGGCATTTTGCCCTTGGAAATTGTAGCAATGAAAATTCAGATGCATTTCAATCACATGGCTTTAGTGAGCAATTCACATGGTTACACATAAATCCTATTCACAAACATACTATAATATACACCGAGGCAAAACGTCTGTTATACAGTACATGGCATTATCATCTAAAAGAACATTAGCCTATATGTTTATTAGAAGTTTATTTCTGACTGACAGCGCCTTATAATAGAAATCAAAGTGCAATTTATTAACATTTGCACACATAACATATCACAAGGGAATGCCTTTAATAAATGGAATTAAAATGAAATGATCCTTCATTTGCCAGACAACACGCACAGTAATTTAAATGTTATGCCACAACAGCAAAGTTTCTCTGCATACATTTCATTACAAATCACTTAAATTTCTTGCATTTATTAATAATCTACACAGGTGTGTGCTTGGAGACCTGAGTGTTAGCCGCTTCTTGACTTACCTCGTCTCAGCTGATTTGATGCACATTGTAAACAATCCTGCAATTAGCCTTGTATCATCAAAAATCTATCTATGACCCGTTGTTTTCTTAAACACTTCACTTCTGAAAGTTCTTCACTTTCTGAGTTTGTCAGGTGGATGTTTATAGAGACCGGGGCGACCGTGGAATGTTATTTGTTGTTTTGAAATCCTTCGAGAGGCCTCTGTGCACACCAGACTCCCTAAAAATAGAATGCTGTCCTCTCTGTCAGTACTGACGCTGTTTCCACTAACACCTATTCGTGGTACACCCTCTACTTTCTTTTTTCCACAACACAAGTTTATTATCACCGTCTCAATAGCATGTCCGAGTTGGAACATGCTTTACCATGTGTGCATGTTTACTGAGAGTGTAGACACTGCTTGTGCTCGAAAGCTATTCTAAGACTTTGCTTTGCACTTGGAAAGACCCTTTCGTTCCTAAGCTAAGCTTTCCAAAATCCAGCATTGTGTCACTGCAGCAGTTGACATCAAACAATGGACTGATGATGGAGGCTCGTGGTGAGGATATATACTGTAACAGCTGAAAGCTTTCAAACATTGTTTGTTTGATCACAACCCAGTGTTCACTGTCATTATCATTTAGTCTCTTTCAGTAGGATATGCAGTGATTCATGTGACATTGAAGTCTGTGAATTTTAGTGATTAAAGAAATACAACTACCTTTAACTTTTATCAGAAAGTAACTGTAAATATTTGGCAAAATCATAAAAAATGTTGTGTGGCATCATTTAAACAACATTTTACTGATCATTATTCATGCAGTTTTTATAAAAAAAATACCAAATACAAAAAGCCATGCTTCAAATACACAGGAATTTATATTTATATATTCATTTTATTTATATTTATATTTAAATATATATATATATATATATATATATATATATATATATATATATATATATATATATATATATATTAATATTATTTTATTATTTTATTTAATTTGTATTTATACTTTATAAAAATACATTTATATTTATTCATTATATTATTTTATTTCTCACATGCCAAACTCTAGAATACATTTATTGAGCAGAAATTGTAAGTTGGAGGAAATTGCTGTGGACTAAGGGAAAAAAAGCTTATTAAAGGTAAAGGGGTTGTTCAAGATTCAGAAAAATCTAAAACATAGAATTAGATCTAGGGCGCCATCTAGTGATAGTTCTCTGTACTGAGGAGCATTGCATACAAGCATTACGCAACAGTTGCACCTGTGCTGTCATCTGTTTCGCATAAGCTGCTATGTTGTTATAAAACAGTCTAAATACCTTGCCATAAAAATCTACAACATGCCATTAATTCCAATTACAAACAAACAGTCTCAATATTTGTAATTCAGGAAATAAATACAAAACACCATCATGTCGCCGTTATATATACATAAAAAATAAACAGTGCTAATTTTCATAGCATGGTGTCCTACAGCAACACACAGAAAATATTACTTGCTACAGCATGTTACATATGCTTTAGAAACTGATATACCTTTAAAAATCTCTGCTTGATTAACCTAAAAACCATTAAACACACTGAAGTAATGAGCCAGCTGTTTATTCTGCATTAAACCCGTTAAACTGGGCATGTCTTGCTGCATCTGCAACTGGAATTACACCATTCTATTACATCTGCAAATGTTTTCATACAGCAATTATAAAGATTATACAGATGTTATGATTTAATTGGTATGATTCTACTCTTTTCCCTAGAATCAAACAAAACAAACCCTCAAAGCAGACGGGCCTTGAATCACCCTGATGGGGTTTGTATTTTAAAATGATTGCTTGACTGTAAAGTCTCATCCTTAGTACTTACACATCGACCAAGAGACGGGCATGACTTATTGTTTTGAGCTGAACAAAATGGTAGAAAACCAGAATATCAAGTAAATCATTAAAGGGTTAGCACTTAAAATCAATATGGCAGACAATACATTAGGAGTACAATCACCAGAATGCTTTGTACTTCATATTTCTTTATGATTTGCTCTTTAGAAGTTCTGTACATAATACATAAAGCCTGTTGTGCACTTATTAATTATATCTCAAGCCAAGCGCTCACTTTCATAAAGCCTGTGCTTCATGAAAAATAGTTTCAAAGATTAACTGCTTATCACTCCATGAGTTAATGAAAGGTAACATTTACATGATGAGATGGAGGGTTATGACCTCTAGACAACCTCTAAAAATCTGCTCTGCTTACACTTTTTATTTGTCTTCATGTCTAATGCTTTAAACGTTAAATATGTACTTTATATCTTATTTATTTAACTTTTTATGTCTCATTTTTACATATGAGTAATAAGCAGAGTTAAGCATCATTAGACACGATAAGACTAAAGTCTGAGATTGCATCACTTTCATTTTTTGGTTCTTAAAATGGACCTTCTTTATAATCCCCCTTGAATGGCTTTTCAACATACCACCATAAAACAAGAGCCTCTCTCTACAGCACAAAAGAGAATTATACATGATATTTACAGTGAACATTATAGTTGCATTTTTTGTGCAAATGGAAAGCAGAACATTGATCTGGGTTCAGGCAAGTGCCGGTGTGTGTTTCTTCACAATATAATCACATCAGGTGGTCCCACTGAAATAGTTGCAATGGAAAATGCAATAAGGCATTTAGGAATAGCACTTGCTGAATGGTCACTGATCTTTAAAAGGCCAGGGCTGTATGTGTGACAATGATATATTACATAGTTTGCTTTGCTCATGTGCAAATTTAAGGGGACATGACAAATAGCGAGATAGCAAATTAGGTCACGGTGTGTCAGATCTGAATGACCTACTTCTTTCAGACATTTTTCTGATATGGTCTGGAGAGCATGTTCCACTTTCAGAGTGGTAGCAAAAACTTCTGATAGCAACACCACAAGGCAAATACCAAAGATAAGCAAACAAACCACCTGGATGGTCCATTGTACAGTGTTCACAAAAGTAATTACTCAAGTGAACTCTGTGTGAAATTAAACAACCAGACAGATCATGACATTACATTGTCTGCAGAAAGCTGTCAAATAAGCAGAGGCCTGCTGACCTGGTACTGGCCAAAATGTCATGTTCCTCTAGATGTCAGTACAGTATCTCATAAAATATGTGTTGATAAAGAAGCATGCTGAGATGAAATTATACTTTGTGAGTACTATGAATATGTGACTATATCATTTGTTCAATTCACACAAGTTGAATTAATTTGAGGACTGACTGTAGCATTCATTATTTCTTCCTTTGTCATGTTCATCTCAGTCACTTTTTTGTTTGTGATCTGACAATCACCACAGCTGTCTTTTCAATTCTCTCCTTACAACCACTTCGGTTTTCCGGTACGCTTCATTGGCGCAACACAAACAGACACAACCATGCACCTTCAGCAGTAATACACCTTTGATGGAGCGCAGTTGCCTTTGGAGACCCACGGAGAGAAAAAGGGGTCTTAAGGGGCTTACTATTAGCTGCTTAAAATTCTTCAGATGTAACCAGTACATACCCACTGGAAACAAAACGTGAACACATTCTTACCATTGTGCCACTTCCCCCATTTGTTTACTCTTGGTAGGTCCAACCTTTTCTTCCCGCATTCAAGGAAAATGAATACAAAGTGCTTTTACTGAGCGAGGCGGTGTGAAGACAAGACAGCAGGACTGTTTATCATTATTTTCTCTGCGGTGGCAGACAGCTTCATACAATGTCACAGGCATACTGACACAAGGAGTCTTGGAATTCAAGATGGCCACAGACATAAAAAAGGTCTTTGTGGAGTTTGAATACTCTGAGGAATTTCTGCGGGAGCCAAACTGAAATGTCTTAGATGCGAGGTGTGTGGATCTATATTTACATTTAATAATGTAGCGGACACTTTTATTTAAAGCAACTACAAGAGCGAGGGAAACAATAATGGAAGATTTGACTTGCTATCTCAAACTATTTAAAATATAAGCAAACTATTCTAATGAGATCGCAGCAAGCAAAATTCAAATATTGAAAGAGCAGGTGTGTCTGGTCTGTCATAGTATTTGTAATATTTTTTGTAACATTATAACATATGCCTTGCGGCAATAACCAGACTTCCATGCGCATGTCCCTGTAGTGGAGAGAATAAATACACAACAGACTCGTTGGACAGGTGTTACGTTAGGTAATTAAGAGACAGGCACGCATCTGGGGTGAGAAGCACTTGCACTGGGGGTGACAGACTGAGAGCCAGAGGATAGCTGTTCGGCAATCAACAATACTTAATACTGAGCTATATAGACACTGCCCACAACCTTAAAGGGATAGTTCACACAAAAACGAAAATGATGTGATGAATTACTCACTGTCTCGACTCACCTTTCTTTGTTTGGTCTAACACGGAGAAAGATATTTGGATGAATGCTTGTGACCAAACAGGTCTAGGACCCCAGTGACTATACCATAATAGGAAAAATGACGAAACTTTCTATAGATAAGGTGCCATGCCTGAATAAAAAAAGTGGTATAATGTTGTCAATTATTATTTCAGGTAGTCAAATGCCCCAGAAATGTTTGCTTTCCTACATTTTTCCAAATATATTTTCCTACTATGGTAGTCAAAACTGTTTGGTTATATTATATATATTCCAAATATCTTTCTTTGTGTTCATCAGAGAAAAGACACTGCTACAGATTTTGAACAACTAGAAGCGGAGTAAATGATGACAGAATTTTTATTTATATATCATGCTTTCAACAATAATAATACCCGACATTACTTACATTAATATGTTTAATTAATTTAAGTTAATTTATCATTTTAACATTATATCAAATAAGATCAAATAAAAAGTGTACAATATAATAAATAAAACAAATGAAAATATTTTTGGAAAAATATAAAGTAAAATCACCAAACTAATAAAATCCTTTACACAATTCTAATATAATAAAACGTAAGAAAAATAAATAATTGTGCCTTTATAATGTGTTAAGATTTTGTAAACGTATTGAAGACTTGACCAACCAATTAAAACCCTAGATTTCAGCTATGTTCTTATGTTTGAGTTCGTAATTTAAATATAAATACGTCTTACAACATATCTGCGTCTTACAAAAAATCTGCATTTTAAAAAATATCAGCGTTTTACCAGTCAAACTTAGTTCCGTCGTGTTGTTAATTTAGCTAACATTAGCATAAAGCAGGTTCAGTATAAATGTGTAATGTCTCTTTAACTGCGCGTGGCTTCACTGCCTTGTGTAAACATTACCGTGAGCTCTACTATTACACAGAGCGCTGCAACAGCCAGTGCCAGAAGTTCAGAAAGAAGTGGATGAGAAAGGAACAGAGAGGAGAGAAGTCGTCGAAAGTACAATTGATCATAGGAGGTCTTCTGCGAGCACGGGTCTCCCTGTGGATCCGTCGTTGTGTCTGATGGGATTCCCTGTCTGGAACCCTCACCAGGAAGTGGGCAGGTGAGACGCACCTGTTCCGAGCGCAGGCTGAAACTCAACACCGATTAAAGACAACCGTGCTGGGAAACGTTTTGGATGTCTGCGTGATATGCGGACACAAATAACGTGTGAAATCATACAAAACAGCTGTTCGTTGATAAAAAGAAGACATGGATATAAACCTTTAACTAGGCTTCAAAGCCGGATTACGCGTTGGGTTTTTAAAACCTCCCCTTCCTGATACCTACAGGTGGGACGTGAACGTGTAACACGAGTTTCAGGTACTGTTATGGGGAATCAAGTGGAAAAACTTACACATTTGACTTACGACGAATTACCCACGGCTGACCCTAATGGATTCGAGCCGGAGGATGACACGCCACGGATCGGAGTGTCTTATATTTTCTCGGCTGACGACGACGAGCAGGAGAACATTGACGAGAAGGAACGGGATCCGAATGAAGATGACACAAACTACGACTGCCTCAACGAATTACAATGTGCGGTGTATTATCGAGACGAGTGTGTCTATGAGAAAAGCAGTCTGTTCGTCGAAACGGGGAGCTTATCGGTGGAGAACTTGCTGAATAAGTGCAAACCCGGCGACCTGGTGGAGTTTGTGGCTCTCGGGCAGTACCCACACTGGGCAGTGTGTGTCGATCATCATTCACAGGTGGTTCATTTGTATAGAAATGAAATCAAACGCGACTTTCTTTACGAGGCAAGTCAAGGTAAACGAGGCAGAATTGTAAACGACCTTTATAAGTTTCGGGCGCTGTGCCCTGATGTTGTTGTGCATAATGCCATGGAGCAGGTCGGGATGAAAGACCGGGACATATGCTGGAAGAACTCGGAATGTTTCGCCGCTTGGTGCAAGTTTGGCAAACGTGAATTTAAAACCGGAGGCGAAATACGAATTGGGAAGCAGCCATACAAGATGAAGTTACAGCTGTCGGAGAAAAAGAGTCACGTTTTGGAGTTTCAATGTTTGGAGGATTTGATCATGGAAAAGAGGAGAAATGACCAAATGGGGAGAGATGCTTTCATCCAGGAGCTGGAGAATCATTTAAATTGCACTGATGACACACAAAATGACTACAATAGTAACTAATGGATCAAAAAGGGAGCTTCTCTTATTGACAAATAACAGTCTCATCATGGAGGATAGACTCTATTTGTGTGACATCATCCATGGCAGTGTTGTACTTTTTGGTCTAAAAAGTGTTTTTGTCTGAAGTAAATTGGACACTTTTACATACATGGAAATAAAATTCAGTATAAGTTATACTTTTTATAATCAGTACATCCTTCGCTTTGTCATATTAACATCCAAAGAAACATTCTGAGAGCGTTTCCAGTAATGACATCATTGAAAGTGTCTTGTTCAAGTAGCCTATTTTTTGTTTGACAACTTATTCCATCTCATCCTTACTGTTCCGTTCATATCGTATTTCAATGTGTCAATAAAATATATGTATTATTTCTACTTAAATTGTGTTTGCTACATTGCACAATATTATGACATTAATATGACTTCGTTGTTTAGCTTAGGCTGAATCAATTAGAGCTAATGAACTCAATGCATTGTGTAATTAATTAAGCTGTGTTTATTCTTTTTGTTTTTTTCTGAGGTTTCAACTGTTGTTGGGATTGGAACATGGTGATGACCTGATATGATTTATAATAACGTCCTGTTTGATTTATAACTTGGATCCAAGTATTTAATTATATTAAAATGAACACCCGGATGGGAACAGTAATCATTGATTTCATAAATATAATATAATAGATTTATCAAAAGTTTTAGGAATCGCACACTTGTGGTTGCTTGATGGTGACTTCTTAAAATCTTGGCCATACTCATTTTATAGTATATGTTCATGGGGCCAAAATTGGTCTTTTATGTTAGGTTGTTCAAACTTAGCCTAAGAGAATGAACATAGTGATCATAAAGAATTGTGAAAGTGAGTTTGTAGCTTCTTCAATTCATCATACCAGATTTGAAGATTCCTCCCGTTGGTATTATTTGTAAGATAATGTTTGTTAAGGAGGGTTTTGTTTAGCCAGAGGAAAGGATTTATTTAGATTTGCTGGAGAATTTGACTGCGTTCCAAAGATAAGACGTACAGATGCTCTGAAAAGATAACCGCCGCTTTTTGGAGTTATTCAAAGTGGAAGTATTAATTAGAATTAAGTCTCAATTTAAACTGTAGTGTCTAATCTACACTTTTGAAACATACTGACTGAAATCAAGTCAAGCATGAAATCACACGTTTTTAGGTTCATGTTCATCAAATAAAGAAATGTTGCCGGGTGAGACATAATTATGCCTTGTTCTTACGAGTATTTATGTTTCACTCAATGGGATCATTATGCGTGTACATCTGTGTGTGTCTGTGAGAGATCCTCAGCCGGTCACGCAGAGGAAACTCAACTACAAAATAGCTATTTTTAAAGAGCCTTTGCAGCAGCTCAGTGATTGACATTCATCCCCAAATCCTTTGCGAAAAGCCACAAAACTGTCTTTTACTTTGTTTATGCAGTATATCAAACTGCGTGTTGGGCCAACTTGTCGTCTTGTGTTCAAAGAATTTATGGACCAACAGAACCAGACTATGCCTGTTTAATGGTGTTTCACAAAGAATGTTGTCTAATTCATTTCCTACAGTAATGTTAGTTTTATTACACTGTAGGGGTTCAAGGGTTAGACTTAATGTTTACTCTTTTTACAACGGTTATCTTGCTAATCCTTTGCTTCTGCAATGCCATGTTGTGTTAGCGTGATGGCGGCATTGACTCCAGCGCCACTATAACCTCTATAAACATTTAGAATAGTGCTTACACTTAGGAGATCTGTTGATTTGTCTGTAGTAGTAGAAAAAACATTTTATCACTGTTTACACATTTTACAAAGAACGTCCTTGCCAGTTTGTTTGTCAGATCATTTAACCACAGTGACAGAAAATTATCTCTGCAGCTCTGGCGTGCTAATATTCGCTCTCAGTGTGAATGAGATAACTGGAGGTACTTAAGACCACACAACTGAGCACAATTATTTACAGCACTTTGATTTGATAACTATCAATTCTCTTCATACTAGTCCAGTTTTCATTTGCTGCTCATCCTCTGAAGTTCAAACGGATAATGTGAATTTAAATCACAGCGTAAGGAAGATGCCTTTCAATAATAATATGTTAATTGGGAAGAGTGTGCCTTTCATGGAAAAAGGCTAATGAAGGGGAATAATAAGCTTTATTGTCCTGATGATTTTTGCCATCTATAAGTCCGTTGCTGATGATGAGGGCTTGACCTCTCCTGTTGCAGATATGTAGGATGTGAAAGACGTCCTTCAAGGGATAGTTCACCCCAAAAAAATTCTGTCGTGAATTACTCTAGTTGTCTCTAGTTTGTTTTGGATGAATAGTTTTAACCAAACAGTTCTTGGACCCCATTAACTACCATAGTAGGAAAAATGAAAAAATACGTTTTACAGATAAGGTGCTATGGCTGAATAAAAAAGTGGTGTAATGTGGTCAATTATTATTTCATAAAATTATAATATTATTCTGTTACCTGTTAATGGTCTTCTGTAGATATGTGTAATATTTGTATAAACAAAATTTATAAATATGAAATAAAATATTCAATTAAATTGTATTACTTGCTGTTTAGTAGGCATTGTTTGTATGGATGTTAGAATACAAATCTACCAAACGTTATACATACAGACAAATCTGCCTTCAGCAGTAGAAGAAGCATGCACGTGCATTCACATAAATGCCTCCAATAGGATCAGCGGTCTTGAATTTATGGTAAATCATGGTAATGTCACCCCATAGGATAAGTGGTCTACTATTAAAAAGTCTGTGTGAATAAATAAATTCATAAATGGAAATAAACATTTTATGATAGCATCATTGGAATCAGATAATCTCTCCTGAATAGATTTCACGAGCAGGTGTGCACAGCGGTAAAAAACGGATTTATTGGGTCTAACAAGCAAATGGAAATTAACCAAGTTTTCTTGGAAATAAAAAACATTGCTGTGGGCTAGGTTTGTTTCCCAAAAGTGCAAATAAACAATGTGGCATTACATACTGTAGCCATGACGCACATCCTACCCAGCATGGCGAATTCTTTAAATTCAGTCAAATGTAAATTTGCATGCATTTTGAATGACAATTGGCAGATTAGACTACTTTAACATTTTATGGAATATAAATATATTTAGGAAACTCAAAATGAAAATAAATATTCACACTGAGCTAATAAGCATCTTTTAACTGATTTGAAACTGGTTTGGAATTGTGAGAGATAATGGAATGAAATGTATCAAAGGCTACATTTGACATGTCTTTAAACTAACTACGCCATAGCAAGCATTCTGTTTTGAAGAAATAATTTATCCCCGACTTTACAAAACCACAAATGACCTTTATGTTTATTGTTCACATAGTTTGAAAATGTTTTCCCCTCGTATCAAGATAAGGATAGTTTGACTTTTATCTGTTTTTTTTGGGCACAATAAGAGGAACAAGTGGAAGTCCTACACCCTTCCTTTGTATCCTCATGGGAATGCTTCAAACAATTGTGTATAATCTCTGTAGAAACTCAGAGAATCTCAGGGCCAGTGGCAAGATGTCTTATTAATTTTAAGAAATGGTATTTATGTAAATAGAACTTGGAATACATTTCTCTAACTTTTCACAACCTTCTCTACCATTTCTCAATATTATTTGTATAATTCAGTAATGAAATTTAATTTTCACAATGTTTAAGCAAGCATCTCTGGGACACATAATCCAAGAGAATAATTAAGTATTAAAACATAGCCATCAATCACACAAACTCCCTAAAAAGCAGCAATCGTTTCAAAAACATATCTCATCTAAACACATTGGATCCATCAGTTCTTTCGGAACGACAATATCTTCACTTTCACTGAAATGAGAATAACATTCTGTTCTTGAAAACATTCTTATCAGAGAGGTTGTACAGCTTCCAGGATTTCCTTGGCAACAGTATACTTTAGGCATTTGCATGGTACCAGTCAAGATCATTCTCCTAAAACAATTAGTTTTAATGTCTCTGTTGTTTGTAAATAGAACAGAACAGAATAGAATACACTGTAAGAAAAATCCCCTAAATATGGAAAAATACATTTTCACATTTTTTCTAGTAAATTTGCAGTCTTTTCTGTAATTTTAGGTTTTTGACATATTTAAAAAATTCATGAAAAATCGTTTTATACAAACGTTTTTATATAAGTTTTTACACTGTAGAATAAAATAGAATAGAAAAGAATGCGTTTTACCGTTGATCAATGTACAATTGGCTCACTGACTTGGTTACATAACACAAATGTGCCCATAATTTACATTTATTTCAAAATACAACACGGAAAAATGATGCAGAGATGAGATAAAAGGTTGCTGTTTCATATATAATTTCATAATATCCGTCTCAATGTTACACAATGCTGAGTCATTCTAGAACCTCAGCCATTCCTTCATGATGTGCTGTCCATGGCCTGCTGCACTCGGCTCACAAGCATCAGATGAGGTTTTAAATCCATCCATTGCTCTATTTTCCTGCTTCTGACACTCATCTTTCCCTTTTGTGTCATATCCTGAATCTCCTCTTATCCCATATTTACCACAGCACAGCCACCCGTTCAGCTCCATGTGCTTCTTGTCTGGCTAATTTGTGGCCAGTCACTAGCCAGCTATTGGTGACGCAGAGCAACACAGCGCTGTACGGTGCTCATTATGAATAGCTCTTAATATCCTCTGTGAAGAAAAGTGCCATATCCAGAGTCTAAATAATACAAAGCAGTATACAGAATGACGGAAAAAGGGCAACACATTTGGCCATCTCCTTAAATAAGCTTATATAATTCTGATGGACAAACATAAATCTGTACTTCATAGGATAGACACTTTATAAAGTTATATGAAACATACCACAGATGAAGTATAGTGTGCATCCCAATTTGCATCATAATGCACTATTCTATGCAATTCTGTAGCTGTAAAAACGTATAAAAGAGTGGCAGGAAAATGAGAGTGAGGAATAGTTACCACTCTGAATAAAACCCTCAGGCCCTGTCAGTTTGCACGGCTCCAGAATTCTAACTAGATAAGCGACTGACCCTGTTACTGAATTCTTTCAGGCCAGGGATCATCAATGTGACAAGTATTCGCTCAGTCTACTTTGACTGGCAGTTAAGTCACACAACACACCTTTA
The DNA here is from genome assembly GCF_015846415.1 of Triplophysa dalaica. Classification (NCBI taxonomy): domain Eukaryota; kingdom Metazoa; phylum Chordata; class Actinopteri; order Cypriniformes; family Nemacheilidae; genus Triplophysa; species Triplophysa dalaica. The sequence continues at coordinate 7,054,263 of NC_079553.1, forward strand.
CACAGCATCTCTGAACATGCACGTGATTCACAAATATATATCCTCACGCACACACTATGACAGGCATAAACTTGCCAGGGCAGATCAGGCCCAAATTATCCAATCCATTTACCCGTGCCTCAGAAAGTGACAAATGGGTTAGAATACACTGCCAGGAACTATTGCACTTACATCACTGACCACTTACTTGTGACATCTCGTAAATAAAATAAGAAAAGGCTGCATTGAAATGACACCGATCAGCTCATCTCAGTTATTCAACAAAGACAATAGGACTAAATAACCACTATTCGCTTGTGTTATAAGAGATGAAAATCCTCTCCCATTAGCACAGCGTTTCCTTTTTTGTTATCAACATCCGCCACCCGAGTGTTAAAACGGAGAGAGTTTGTTTGATTTGACACGGTGCCGAATCTTCATGTGGGGATCAGGCCTCATGTTATAGCAATGAGGAGGGCGAGAAGATAACAAGGCAGAAACTAATTACAACACATAAGATTTTACAGCACTGCATTCATTCGTCTTGACATAATCGGATTAATGGGAAATAGGCCTATTTGGTATTTAGCATAACATACACAAAAGAAGAGTTTGGATGAATACCATAAGTGAGATAGACTTGACAGGTGTTCAGGGCTTTGTTCACCCTGTACCCTGAATACCACATATTTGTGAAGTAAACTATTAGAACAACAATTGTGTAGCTGGTGGAGTAATAACATGGTTAACATGAAAATCAGTTTTATGAAGAGGTAGCAGCAATTTACCTACAAATAAAATTGTATGTTTATTTGACATTCAACTCAGTTTTCCCACGGGTGGACTACATAGTAGTCAGTGCCTGGATTCTAGTCGCTCTTATTGCAACTCGATGAACAAATTGGGGAATTAACAGTAGTTCAATATCAATGCAATATCAACTCTCCTAACCTAAACAATGCTACAGTATGTACTGAATAATAATGTTCATTTGTGACCCTGGACAACAAAACCAGTCTTAAGTAGCACAGAAACATTGTTAGTAATCGCCAAAAATAGCTAGGTAGGTAGGTAGGTAGGTAGGTAGGTAGGTAGGTAGGATAGATAGATAGATAGATAGATAGATAGATAGATAGATAGATAGATAGATAGATAGATAGATAGATAGATAGATAGATTGACGAGAACTAGAATTTGGAGTTTCTCTACATACACTTCAGTAAAATCCTATATATTAGGTTTAACCTTAACATACATCTAACAGAATGGAGAGCAGAATAGACGATTATCAACAAAGAACTTTGTTAAATAGACAGTAGCTGCAGTGACACACTGCAGAGGAAAGTGACACATGGTTAAGGCCGACCTTGCTCTGTTAAAATACTTTAGCTTCAAAGGGGGTTTGGATATTTTTTATCCTTTTTGTGCTTGTAGGTTCAGTTAAGGTATTTTGATGAAGCTGGTTCCCAAGGTCAGTTGATATCCCAACTGACCTACTATTTTATTATTGCTCAGTACATACCAACACCAAACACTATGACCTGATGTGTTTTCCTTAAAGTGGTCTTATATTTTTAATACTCCTAAAGAGATTCCAGATAAAAACTGAGCCAAATCTGTCAGAGAAGTCCAATCTAAATACAGTATATGTCAACACCAGGTCTACACCAGAATAATGAAATACATTCTGCTTTTCATGGTGTAAAGACTGCAAAATGCTTAGACTTAGCTACAGGTTGAGAGAATGACAAGGTGTGGTGTGTTATACACCCAATAGCACAAATGAACTGACTTAGTTGAATAGTGTAATTCCTCTCACAGGACACTTTCAGCAAATCCAATCCAAATTCAGAAAATAATTGGTTTCTGTCTCTGAATATGTTCCTGCTGTTTCTCTCTGTGTAGTTCTTCAAGCATGCCTGGGTTTGAGTAAATAGTGCACAGGAGGCAAAAGAAAGTGTTCGAAATCCTATTTAAAAAACCTGATGTAAGATTATTCAAAGATTAGCTTAACCTAGTTTCATCTGAACGGCCTCTTTGTTTGTCCGTGTGTCCTGCAAACAAATAGCTTTTGGACCGAATCAGGAAATGTGGTCATTCCACTGTTAATTGTTTGAAAATATTCTCTGTTTAGTTTGGATCTAACAAGAACTGCAGATCAAATACTAAGAGTATCATATGCAAATAAACTTGCTGTAAAATAGAATTAACGTATATGCAGAAATACCTGTTGTGCAGCCAGTATTTATACTTTAACATTTATTGTATCACTTAGTGGTACATTTCCCCAACATTCCACCTGTTGCTACAACTTGTCGCACTTAAAAATCACCACAAAAGCTGGATACACAGTTCAAAGCATTTGGATACTACATTGTAATTTAGTCGACTTTTGTCAGAGAATGATCTGAATGGGGTGCTTTGAAGCTGCACGGAGATAAAACTCTGGTAGGGGTTTCTTCGCCATCAAAACCTGTTTTCGATCTTTGATAAACAGCCTGAGGGGTCTGTCTTAGGGACACATGATGATAGACATGCATGAGGGGAAAACCTGCATGAGGAAAACATGCATGAGGTCTTGAAAACCACTGAAGAAATAAACGGTCTACACCTGTAGATGTGTCACTGTTGCTCAAAATATTCAGATCTCGGATTTAATGCAGTTCTACTGGTTGGGCACAAGGAATAAAAAATCTGGTGTAATTCAACAAGACAACATCTACATGATGAACTGTACATTACACTGAAGCCAGCTTCAAAATAAGACAATGAAAAACTGGTATGAGGATTTTAAGGTGACATAATATGGACACACTCTGAGATTAGACTGCACTCTTGTGGATACTGAAGGTAGTTGACCCAAAAAGAACAGTAACTTATCATTTTTTCTTGATAAATGATATAAATGTCTCTAGAAAAACAGCACTTGTGGAGTTTCATGAATCACCATAACAATAAAATCAGCTAAAAACTTAACTGTTTTCAAATAAAGTCACCCACATCTTTGGCTGAAGGGTGAGAAAATTAAAAATGTTCGTTTTGGGTAAAAGTTCTCTTTGAAACAAAATCCTCATTCAACTGCTTTCTATTAGCTCTCAATGAGCCAGGTCAAAAACTATTCTGTTTTAATCATTTAGGTATTCAATAAATAATAATAAAACATTGCACTAAAACTCTTTTGTGTAATTGTGTATGTATTGAGAGTATAAACATAAGGTGCATGCATGCCTAAGGAAGCATTTTCAGGAACGGATTAATCATAACAAGAAATGTCTCATTGGCCAAAAGGTCTATGGCCTTTATGTCCTTCATTTTTTGTTTGAAATGATTCATACCTCAGTCATGTGATTTCTAAATAGGTCGACCACATGGTGTCCACTTCCTTAGCTAAAAAAAATTATCTTGGTGGTTACATTGTTTATCTACACCCTGCTATGCCAGCAATAGAAGAATTGTCAAAAATCGTGGAAGCTTAATAAAACATATTTATTTCTGTATAGGTACAAAAACTGTTGTACAAAGTTGGACTATATACTAGTTTTGATCTTAAGGTTGTACTTAGTTGTACTATATACTAGTTTTGATCTGAAGGTATATTTTGAACATGGCAGATCAATTCAAAAGAATTTGAAAGTGGAATTATGTGCATCAAAACTCTTCATCTTTTATAAATGTCTGAAAATCATATACTGTATATACATATTTATATGTCACAATCACGTTATGGGATCATAACACATCAAAGTCCAAAAAAATACTACAGTTTATGATGCTACGCCCAACCATATTTTAGAATAAGAAACCCTGAACATCACTATTCATTGTCTGATAATTGCTGTCATTGTAGCACTCCAGAGGATTACAATTCTTTTTAAAAGATGATCTGACACTTCGGGGAAACCTTGAAACTTTAATGTGATTTCATTTCCGATACTGCTGAAGATCACTGTATATGTCTGACTGTACACCATAAAGCTCCTGTAAAATAACATTTCAATATGCTTATGGTTAACGTCACTATATAACAAATCATTTGCATTTTGATTACTAGTATTATTTTGAAATTCAACCAAAATCTGTATTAAATATCTGTATTCAATACTTTTTATGAATAGTGCTTTATTTGTAGTTTTCAACAGGAACTAGATCAATGTTAACATTTAAAGAAGTTGCTTACCTGATAAGGTGATTCCTCTTCAGTCGTTTTCAATCTCATTGATGGCTGGAGAGTTGAAGCTTTGCCTTGGATCATAAAAATATACTATAGGTTATTAATCCCAACTCATGCATTCTATCTCTCCTACAAACATCAAATACAGAACGTACTTGGACTGCAGCATCTGGTCTGTGGATGCGAACTGCCTGTCCTTTTCTGGTGAGACACAAACCAGTAGACTGAGAGTGCAATGAGGAGTGTAAGTAGGATGTCACCGGTAATGAACCCAACAGCCACTCCAATCTCCAGCTGAGAGCACGAACTACAGTCTGAGATCAGAAGAGACACTGACTTGCACAATATGAAAAAAAAACACTAAACTGTATTTCAGAGATGTGTGCAGACAGGAATTACTACCTTGATCCCCCTCAACTAAGACTGCTGATGAAACTAAAAAAGCAAAAAATATTAGGAACCGTATGTTCTGAAGTAAATCAATATGTAAAAGCCATTTTATCCTGATTACTTACATTAATTATTAAGCATATTCAAATGAAGTATGCTCAAAAGACAGCAGTCACTGAAAGCAGTCACTGATCAGTAATTTTATTTTTTACTCATAGATATTATATTATGATTTAAGTTCTTGTCATAGAGATAAAACAGTGTCCAAATACAGGGAAGCTTTACAGAAATATATCAAAATGAATCATTGAAATGCTTATGTTTGTATCGAAGAAATAATATATTTAAATTTAAAATGAAATTGAAAAGTGGGTATGATTGTAAAGTTTACTCACCAAATAATACAAACATAGGGCCAGTTAAGCATAGAATCCTTCCCATAATGAACACAAAAGAGAATTGCTTGGGTTCTTAAAAAAACAACGTCTTAAAGGGTTAGATCACGCTGAATATCAAAGCAAATGATATGGACATTATCTTTTGCTAAATAACACTGTGATGATGACTTATCAACATCCATCAAAACAGAACTGAAAGATGAGAGGGCGGAGTTTATCTACTTGTAGACTGGTAACATTGTAGACTCTATCTCTCTCTCTCTCTCTCTCTCTCTCTCTCTCTCTCTCTCTCTCTTAAAACCATATTAAATCACAATTTAGTGTGTGTAATTTTCTTTTGAATTTTTTTACACAAAATTGTCTTTTTATAAAAACCAAACAATTGAAATACTACAAAGCTTAAACCTAAAAATGTGCTTACAGGTCATATAGGTCACAGATTTGGGTAACACTTTACATTATGGTTCTGTAAGGGACCACCCTCTGCTTCAATGACGGTATCCAGAGGCGTGGCAAAGGCTTCAACGTGTTCTTGTCTTTCCTTTGTTTAGCGAAACAAAACTTGAATGAAAACAAAGTTCATTGAATCACCTCTGTTATATCTGACTCCAATTTAGATATATCATGATTTCTTATTTATTTAAAAAAAATACAATTAGGTAATTAAGGTTTATGTTTGATTATCCCTCTTTACTCTAAACTATATTCACTCATCCGATTCTCATGTCAATTAGTCTCGTGCCGGCCGTTTATACGCGGATCTCACGGTCACAAACTCAGTCTTGTTCATTGCCAGAGGTAAGAGACCAGTAACATTTAGGTGGCTGCCCCCTGCCACACATTGCTAAACACACCTTTTTGGTCAGCCTTGATAGATCTGGATAGAAACATACACTTGTTTCTTGTTTATTTCATTTTATTATTCTATTTCATTTATCCCATTTATTACAATATTTATTCATTCTTTTATTTTATCATTCACTTCTATTCATATTATTTGTTCCTTACTTTCCTGTTGTTTAACCTCATTGGGAGTTGTATTGTGTCTTATACTGACATGATTATCCGTTGGTCTCCATCTCAAGGTCCATAATAATGTCACGAGACAATGTTTTGAAACTATAATCTTGAATGGTTAAAAACACATATTGAATCTATTTCTAGTCAGACGAAGTTTGACAGAGCTTGACTGAGCATCAACGCACAACTGAGATTATTCAATAAATCATTTGTCTGTCTATTTAACATCACTTCGTCTCCTGCCTGCTGTTCTTCCCTTCATCTCTATATCTCCCTGGTGGTTGGGTTAAAGGATTGACTCACAATGGAGTTGATATTTCCAGGTTTCATTTGTTCCTGACGGAGAGAGACCTAGTGAAACTGGACTCAAAGTTTAGATCTATAAGATCTACAAAACATATCTCATAGTTGGATCTATCAGCCTAGATCAGTGGTTCTCAAACTTTGTCTTAAGTACCCCTTTATATGATTTTTTCAAATCTTGACCAGACAACAACATTTTACTTTAAAATACAGTCAAATGAGAGTCAAAAAGTTATTATATCTAAATGTATTAATTTATTTGTATGCATCTTTGTGTAGTCATAATTTCATATATAAATACAATTATCATAATTTTCATGATTTATTCCTAAATGTCAGTTTCTCTCACGTACCCCCTGCAGTACCCCTGGGGGTACGCGTACCCCCATTTGAGATCACCTGGCCTAGATTATTAACACCTAATCACAAGCAACAATTGTTTATATTTTTGCCAACCATCCTTAAATACCAAACCAGAACAAAACATTATGGAAATTCTTGGATTTGGCTTGGATTGGGTCTTGTGATTGCAGGGGCTGTACACAATCTACATACAGTAGGTGATTGGTGAGAGTAACCAAATGTGTGAGACATGTTCCAGTACTGAGGAAAGTTTGCTTAGTTCTTGCAAGACTTTGTCGTTACATTCTTTTGTTATGGGAGTGAGACCACATACACCAGTTACAGAGACCTTTTGGATGATACCAAACATGCATATGTTTTGTGTGTATGTGTAGTGTTCTTTTCTTGTGTAAGGTCCATGGGTGAGCTTTTGGGTGTCCTGCGTTGAGTGAGAGGGGAGGAATGGACCAGTTGGGAGTTCAGGGTGAGGTGAGCATTTTTGATTCAAGGGTAGGCATCGTTTGAGATGTAGATCTTATCTCAGTAGGGAGTTTGCTGTACTGGAGGAAGTCCGTTGTTTCTCAAAGGAAGGTGTCCTTTTGGTTCAGGTCTCCCACTGTACTGAGAGATGCTCTCTGTCTTTTCTCGAGAAGATGCTCTTTGATCAGGAGTGGGTGCGTTGTTTTTAATGAAGAGGGCGCCCCTTTGGTCTAGGTTCCCACTGTGCTTAGAAACATTCTTTGTTTCCATGGAGAAGAATAATGTCTCTGGTCGGGACATCTTGGCTCTGACCTTACAGTTCCCTTCATAAAGCTTTTATAAATGTGTTCATTAATGATTAATAAGTCAAATTCAAATCTATTATAAAGCAGTTATAACTGCGTAAATAAAAAGGGGATTCTAACGAAAAACCTGCCAAATAGTGAGCCATTTAGAACTCAAATCATGATGCTTATCCAAACATTTGATCACTTTTTAACACTAAATGCACCAAAGTTGTTGTAAACTTGTTCGTTCACGATGTTTTATTAATGATTCAATTTCTTTCAACAGTTAAGCAAAACCAGAAAACATCTATTTATTATTTATTGTAGAAACAGAATGCTTGCATCTCTGATGTGAATCATATATTTAGAAGTATTGACAACCCATGAAAGTGCACTTTATAGAAAAGTGGATGTCAGTGAAGTATTCACTTTTATTAAGCATTTATAATTTGTGAGTTAAATGGCTCACTATTCGGCAGGTATTTCGCTAGAATCCCTTTTTATTTAAATGACTTATTAATCGTTATTTGAACACATTAATAAAGGGAACCTTTATGTAAAGCGTAACCAAGATTTGTGCATTTGTCGCTTTCTTACCAACGAAGTTTCATTTACTCATAATTTAGGTGTATAAGAGCAAGAGGCCAGTTAGAGGAACTTGTTTGGGTGTTGTTGTGGTTAATGGCCTCGCAGCACAGGATGTGACTACTAAAGCCATTAACTGATAACCTCAGAAACAAAATCTACAGTTTGTCCCACTTCAACAACTTCATAAATGAGGATGTGTTATGAGGTGTGTGAATTTTCCGAAGTTGTTCTGATATTTTTATTTTAATGTTGGTGGTTTAATGATCAGGTTACTTCGCAAGGTTCAGTCCAGACAAATCATCTCTGTTTGTCTTGTTACTGTATAAAGTAGGGCTTTTGACCCGAAATAAGTCTAATACTATTACTATATACTATTTAACAAATACATGAAAAAAGTATTTATTGTTTTATAAAGCACGACAACACAGTGAGGCTACAGAAGTGTGATATTCTTTATTGGAATGGCATAAAAAAAAACAGTATGTGGATTTAAGTGTGTAGAAGTGAAGTGTAGATTCCGTGTCTGCATACAACTGAAGAAGTCATTTATGTGGTAAAAATTCCCTTGTGCTGAATCTTTTCCTTGTTGTTCTTCTTTTTTTGTAAAGAGTCACAGTCCGGTGCTTGTTTTGGACCAAAGTATTTCCAGGAGATTCCAGAGCACTCACTACACTCATTCGTCACAATAGCAACATAACAACACAGATGTTCCTTACTGACACACAAACGACAGAAGCCAAAAGTGGCCAATAACACTTATAGGCACATAAGAGATGTGGCAGATCAGCAGCCAGAAACAATCTCTTCTTGTGGTCAGTTATCAGATAAGAAGAGAATTGATTGCAACAGTTTAAGATCATTAGATAACACAATTGTCAAACTGCATATACAAATCTGCATTTTCCAGGGCTGGAAATGAATTTTAAGATCTGTAAGGGGGCGCTCCACTTCAAAAAGTACAGGATCTCTATCTTTTATCCACGTTATGGCCTCCAAATGCTAATTTCATACATAAATATAGATGGATTTTCTGCATGTGTGGTTTAATATTAGAAACTATCTCTCCAACTAGAGTCCGTCCAGAACTTTGTCCATTTCCAGCACTGCACTGAACACATACAATATAGAAACTTAAAGCCAATTTTTGTATTATATTAGGTAAAATATTATCAATGGCTTGTGGTAAAAGGATGAGGCAGATACAGATTCAATTATAGACTTCCTTATATAATAAATCTGTTCCAAACATGTGTGATATATGGGGTCTACATAGAGTCTTGTTCTGACAAGGACCCACAGCATTTTTTGTTACATAAATAGAAGGTTTCTTATAAAAAAAAACTAATCTCAGTAGGATAAAAAGATGGCACCTAAATTACCCACAAAATTACAGAGTTATGTATTTATTGCTGTTAAGACATTGAATGATTTCCTATTTCTGATCCTTTCATTTTATACATTTTTTATCCTTTCCATTTTCATTTAAACAGTTCATACAAAAATTAATTTACTCACCGGCAGGTTGCTTCAAACCTGAATAAATGTTTTTGTTCCAGTGAACACAGAGAAAGATATTTGGAAAAATGTTAGCAATTTTCAGTTCTGGGACTCCATTACCATAGTAGGCAAAAAAATATAGTTTTTGTTCTGCTGAACACATAATGATATATTTTAAAGAATTTAGGGAAACAAAGAGTTCTCAGGCTCCTTTGAATACCATTAATACTTCCTACTATGTTATTCAATGATGTCCTGGAACTGAAACTTACTAACATTCTTCAAAATATCTTTGTATTCATCGGAACAAAGTCATTTTTACAGGTTTGAAATAACATAAATAGCCTACCCATGCTGATTTCTTCATGACATAGACATTGTATGAAACACTGTCTCTTATTTACATGGAATAAATGATAGTAACCTTATTTAATTACATCATGTCCGAAAAAATCTTATTGAATGAATTGTTCATGTCAGTCTTCCAAAGATCTTCATGATTTGCAGTTTGCTCTGACATTCATGTAGACTTCATCAGCTAAAGAAACACATGAATATGTGAATGTTACATTTTCTCTTTCTATTTCACACTTGTTATCAGACAATTGTTAGTGTATGCATCAGGTCTTACCGTTTTCCCTCTTTTGTCTGCGTTTGCTGGCATACCAGTATGTGGTACAAACAACCAGGACCGTCAGGGCAACATCAGCAAATATAAAACCCACTACAGTGCCAGGGCTTATTCCATAACATGAGCCGCTGTCTATGGGAAAGATATAGCTGTTTAGATTTGTGATGTACCCAGTGAATTACAGTAGATTCCAATAAAATTCTATAAAATAATTACAATAGATTTAAAAACAGATAGAAATTCTTACCTTCTGTAGCATTGACCGCAGCTTACATAACACACAAAAGGAAAAATATAATGAATACATAAAATATTTACAGTACATCCCTTTTTATTATATTTTTCATGTGCAACACTGAAGAAATAACACGTTGCTACAATGTAAAGTAGTGAATGTACAGCTTGCAAAACAGTGTTAATTTGCTGTCCCCTCAAAATAACTCAACACACAGCCAATAATGTCTAAACCGCTGGCAACAAAAGAAAGTACAGGTAAGGGAAAATGTCCAAATTGGGCCCAGTTAGTAATTTTCCCTCTCGGTACAATGTGATTCTTAACTGTTACAAAGTCTCAGGTGTGAATGGGGAGCCGGTGTGTTAAATTTGGTGTTATCGCTCTCATGCTCTCATACTGGTCACTGGAAGTTCAACATGGCACCTCTCTGAGGATTTGAAAAAAGAATTGTTGCTCAACATAAAGATGGCCTAGGCTATAAGAAGATTGCCAAGACCCTGAAACTGAGCCAGCACGGTGGCCAAGACCATACAGCTGTTCAACAGGCATTAAAACCGGCAGCGAAAGCGCTTCTTCTGCGTGCTTAAATCCCATACATCCAATGCATTAGGGATGGGTATCCCTTGCTGCGTTGAGGGAGCCGCAGGTGGCAGGGCATGCACGTGACTGTGGTTCAGATGTAGCCGGATTGCTGCAGAGGTGGAAGGTGTCAGCCTGTCAGTGCTCAGACCATATGCCGCACACTGCATCAAATGTGTCTGCATGGCTTTCGTCCCGGAAGGAAGCCTCTATTAAAGATAATGCACAAGAAAGCCCGCAAACAGTTTGCTGAAGATAAGCAGATGAAGGACTTTGATTACTGGAACCATGTCCTGGGGTCTGATGAGACCAAGATAACCTTATTTGGTTCAGATGGTGTCAAGTGTGTGTGGCGGCAACGAGGCGAGGAGTACAAAGACAAGTGTGTCTTGCCTACATGGTGGTGGGAGTGTCATGGTCTGGGGCTGCATGAGTGCAGCTGGCACTGGGGAGCTACAGTTCATTGAGGGAACCATGAATGCCAACATGTACTGTGACATACTGACGCAGAGCATGATCCCCTCCCTTGGGAGACTGGGCCGCAGGGCAGTATTCCAACATGATAACGACCCCAAAAGAAGCTGAGGGAAAAGGTGATGGACTGATCCAACGTTAGTCAGTATTGTCATGATACTAAACTTCGGTACAAGTCGGTATTAAATTCGACGATACTTGCATTTCCCGATATCATTTTGAGCGCTGTTGAACAGATTATGAAAGACCTCTGATTGGCCATTATGTTTCCAAGCTCATCGGATATGTCTTCGAATGGCTCCTTACGAGCGCTTGCGCAACCAAACCCGATACACAGATACAGACGTAAGCGTTTGAAGGTCTATCAAAGTCAAAATCAAACGCTTCCTTGTGTATCTGTGTAAGCGCTCGGTAGAGAGTTCAATGTAATGAGCATTTCACGCGTTTCCGGGTTTGGTTAGGCGAGCGGAAGGTCTATAACATCCACCAGCTCCGTGATGTCGTCCAAGAGGACTCTGGTCGCAACCTGTGAAGCTCTGGTGAACTCCATGACCAAAAGGGTTTAGGCAGTGGTGGAAAATATTGGTGGCCACACAAAATATTGACACTTATTTTCACTTAGGGGTGTACACACTTTTGTTGCCAGCGGTCAAGACATAAATGGCTGTGTGTTGAGTTATTTTGAGGGGACAGAAAATGTACACATTTATACAAGGTGTACACTCACTACTTTAAATTGTAGCAAAGTGTCATTTCTTCAGTGTTGTCACATGAAAAGATATAATATTTTTTTTTAAATATGTAAAGGCTAAACTCACTTCTGTGAGATACTGTATAAAAATGAATAAAGCTTCTTATAAATTCTTAGATAAATAAAAGGTTTTTTATAAAATTTAGCAGTAAAATCTACTTTATGCCACAAAATAACTCAAAATGTAATCACAGCTAATATTTGCAGTTCCTGTCAGATAAATATTACATAATGACCTAAAACACCAAAGACCTTCCTGCTGCTAAATGGTGTCAGCGAGTCATTTAGATGAGGAAACCAACACACATGAAAAACACTCTTCCAGTCTGCTGTCAGTTATCATGCACCCCCATAATGTGCACACAATAATGAACAGGATATTGCTGCAAAACACACATTTTTTGCTTAGTGGTCGCAAACTAGCAGAGGGGTGAGAAAAGAGAGGTGGAAAAAAGTCTCACCTATCAGCAAAACGAACAAAACAGCAAGAGGACCTTTGATTGTCATTTCCTGTGTATTGTTGTGCCCTTTTGAGAAAAGAACAGAAAGTTCAGGCATGAAACATGCATATGCATTTATCCTATTAATGTAAAAACAATATATTTTGCACTATTATAGCGTTAACAGAACTCAACATTTACTGCAGCTTATTTGCAGTCATATGCAATAGTTTAAAGGAAAGCGGGTCTTTGCAATCGACTAAAATGAAACATTAACATACACTTCCTTTCATTCATTAAAATAGCATTAAAGTTATTAGTGCGACAGTATTGCTATCATTTTGTTGACATTCCAATAAAAACACTTTCATTTATACATGTTTTTTCATTTGACAAGTTATGCAAACGTGATCTGTGATGATGCGGCGATAATACACAGATTAAAACTTAATACATCTTTATTAAAATTACACAAAAGCCTGTTTAATACTGCACACGGAATATCACACACGCTGTGAAATGTGCAGAGTTTTATTGCGGTTTGAGGCAAGTGTTTGAAGCTAGCATAAATAAGAACACCAATCCTAGAAAAAAAAACATTCACTATTGCGTGACTGTGTCGACTCTAATACAATACAGTACTATGCTCTACTACAATAAGTCACAGGTGCAATGTTATAAGCAATATTTTAGCTTTTTAAGAACAATGAAGAGTAGCATATACAGCACTTACCAGTGGAGAGATGAGCTGCGATTGAGTCACCTTCGATTTTGACTGACATCAGTCATTGGAGTGTTAACCGTCTCAGCCCACAATGTTTTCCCCTTGTGAGCCATTTGAGTTGGTGTAGCCTTTGAGTATCATTTTCCGACTGCCCCCAAATTGGTAGAGCACCAAGTTGGGAAAAATTTATTTATACAACATAATTTTTTTACATATACAAAAATGATTTGAAATTAGCCATATAAGATGGGAACTGAAAAAAGTAAGTTTCCGTTTATACACTCTTTATACAGTGTAAATCGAGGGGGACAATTATGTTGCTTTTTTCTGCCCTAAATTATATATGAATGTAATTTAAAGCTATAATTTAATCTTTTCCTTTATGTAGGATTTCAATTAAATGAGAAAACACAAGTAAAATTATAAAGAACAGAAACAAAAGAGAACAGAGAACAGAAAATAAAACAAAACAAAACAAACAAACAAAACAAAACAATTAACTGAAGTAAAGACACGGGTCCTTGTAATTTACAACATACGAATATAGTAATGCCCTAAACATTATAATACTTTAATCTTTCATTAATTTAGCCTTTTTATATCAACTATACTCTTGAATATAAACTAAATACCCAAGTTGTCATTGGTGTTGGTCTACAGATTACAAGTATTGTTCTTTTATCGACAGTAAACTTTCAATCAATACTCTTTTTATTTTGAAAAGCAGCGGTTCATTTAGCCTTGTAGTTTGCATTTGATTTCTTGTTCTTAAGTACTAGACATAGTTTAGTCTGGCCCACCATTAAAACATTTGGCTATGAAAATAAAAAATGTTAACACTTTAGTTCCAATTCCTATGAGAAAGTAAGGGTAGAGGAAACAGTACATATTCACACTATATGATTCATTATCTGAAAAAGACTAAAGTGCAGGCTCGTCCCAACAACCCAACACAAAAGAGCCAACATAAAATATATTTAGATCAAACAAAGTTTACTATAAAACACATAACTTACAAAAAGAAAAACAGTATTAATAACAATAAAAGTAAAATGTAGTGTTTGCCGCTCTGCGGTTTCGAAATCATTTCAATGTGTCGCAGTGGAAAATTTGCAGCATATAATGAAACCTATTTCCACACGATTGTTAATTCTCTAATAACACTAGCTATAGTATGAACAAAACAAACGCTTTTCCCAATGTCCCAATCTACATTTATTGCAGCTTATTTGTGGGGTAAATGAACTGACATACAGTAAAATCAACGAATCAATAAAACACATTCAGTTTTATAATACATACTTTTTAGAGGGTAAAAAAATAAGAGAAAACTATTTACTTACTGAACGGAAAAGGTAGCAACATTACTCAAATGTTCCAATAAAAAATAATAAAAAGAAAGACTTTCTAGTGCAGAATTATAAGGTCAACATTATCACTCTTGAATTCATTATCAGAGCTCTGTTTCAGACCTTTGTCTTTTTCTTGGCGGGGTACATGAAGGGGATTGGTCTGTAGTGTGTGTGACACATTTATTAGGAGAGTCAGAGACCGCTGCATGCTTCATAAAATGTTGGATCATATCTTTTTCAGGAAGAACCTGTCCACAAGTCACACATTCATGAAGCTCACCCTCTGAAATATCCACTCCACTGTCTTCATCACCGATCTCCACTTCTTGATCCACTTCCACCTCTACATCACACATGTTTCCATCTTGCACGGTTGCTTTGCAAAGTCTCTCGTCTTCACTGGAATCTTTGAGCTGACCTTTATCAAAAGCAGTTTCCGAAGAACTAGAGACAAGGCTACTTGATACTGATGACTGAAGGGTTTGCTTCTCTGCTATTGTTGTTAAAGGGACAGTACCTTCTGCTAATAGAGGTGAAGAGTCAAAATCTTTAACATCCTCTGCCTCAGAATGAGCAGTAACATTCAGTCCCTGATTTAGTACAACCACATCTGCCGCCTGTTTACCAACATCAGAACTCTTATCTTCCAAGATGGTCCACATCTTTCTAGCGGTACCGTTATCGCCTTCCATTGGAATCAGTATATTTGCTGGAATGTTGGTTCCGCTCTGTCCTGCGTTGTCTTTCTGTGCCTCTTTACAAATAACAGGACTGGTTGGGACCACTGGCATGGATATAACACATGGAGCAGGAGATGGGGTTTTTAAGACTAGGGATGAGGGTAACATGTTTTGTGAGATTTTGGTAGGATCTGAGGTAGATAAGGACTGTGAAGCAGGAACTGGCAGAATCATGACCAAGGGAATGCCTGGAGGAGGGTCTTTAGGTAAAGCAAATTTCCACACACCATCAGCAGGCTGTTTTTGGTCCCCCATTGGGATAACGTGGGCCACCTTGTTATGAGACAATGTGATGAGGTTTGAGTCCTGACCGACAGTTTGGAAGACGACGTTAGGGATGATTAGTTTCGTTTGTTGTGGAGAGGAGATTTTCTTCAGTTTAGGTTTCTTTGCTGTAGGCTGTAAACAGAATTGCTGATTACTATACAGGGAAAGGTGATTGGAACAAATATAATTTTTATTAAAGGGATAGTTCACACGAAAAAATTATATCCTTTTATCATTTACTCAACCTCATGTCACTCTAAACCTGTATGACTATCTTGAGACTTTCTTGTGAACAATGGTAACTAAACAACATTGACCGTGGTTGACGTCCATCATATGGCACAAGACAACCAAGACATTCACACAGTTACACTGTATACAGGTTTTGAACATCACAAGGGTAAATAAATGATAGAATGTTGAAAAACTTTAACTATTAATACACAATATTTGTATGTAAATACACACAGCTATGGTCAAAGATGATGTCCAACTTGGAAAATGTATTTCTTGATTTATTAAATGCATAGTTGTGTATGGAGTATAAAGTTTTAAGAAAATTTTATAGAAGCTTGGCAAAAGATGACAAAACATGCACAAAGCTAACCGAGAGAAAAAAATTAAAAAAATACTACAAGAGATGTATGAATTGTAGTAAATGTTTACTTCATTTCCTGTCAGCTTTTTGTTATTATTTCGAAGGCATTCAAAGCAAATATTATACAAATGTGCTATATATTATGTATGAAT
This sequence comes from Triplophysa dalaica, assembly GCF_015846415.1. Lineage (NCBI taxonomy): Eukaryota > Metazoa > Chordata > Actinopteri > Cypriniformes > Nemacheilidae > Triplophysa > Triplophysa dalaica. The sequence continues at coordinate 7,070,661 of NC_079553.1, forward strand.
ATATATGTATAGCAAAAGGCACTTACCACTTGTGGAATCACCAGTCCACACGTTTTAAGGTGGCTGTCATAACCCTGTTGATGTGGAAAGCCCAAGCCACAGTCTTTACAGAGACAGGGCCGCTGCGCTGCATGTCCTCCCATGTGTGACATAAGCATGAGGGACGAACGGAAACCCATTCCACATTCAGCACACTTTAGGACCCTCTGGTGAGTGCTCCCGTGCTGCTTTAATTCCTCCACGCTCGCACACACCTGGCCACACTCCATGCACCGGATCTCGTCCGTTGTTGAAGACATGGCCCCCTGATGACCCCAGCATCCTGTGTCCTTCTTATGCTTGTCAAAGTCCTCCGAACTCTGAAAGAAAACCAAACAGGCCATGCACTGGGTGTGCTCTGGCTTACAATCGTGATTTCGGTAAAGAGACGGTAACCGAAAATGCCGTTTGCACTTTAGACACGTATACGGCAAGAGGCCCGAGTGGGAGAAGCTGTGGCGCAACAGGGAAGCCTTACTGGAGTACGTCCGGTCGCAGTCAGAGCACGAGAATACGCCTCTGCTGTGCCCTTCCAAGTGCCGAAGAAGAGACTTGCGCTTACGAAAACTAGAACCACATTTGAGACACATGTGTCTTTTTGCCTGTTGCCTGTGTTTGTCCACGTGATCTTGGCACACCTCTAGGTCAGTGAAAATCTGCTTGCAGAAATCACACTGATAGAACTCATCCTCGAAATGGTTCGTATCCAAATGCTTCTGGAGTTGTTCCTCTGTCTCAAAGGTGGTGGAGCAAACCTTACAGTGGATTGAGGCCTTTTGCGAGTGGGAACGGAGGTGTGCGCGGTAGTTGACTAACTGACAGAACTGCTTGCTGCATTCATCGCAGCGGTATGGTCGGACACCCGTGTGCATATTTAAGTGTTCTCGAAGTAAGAACAGAGAGGGAAAGATAGCGTCACACACATGACAGTAATTTTCCCCATTCTCTCCGGATCCAGGGGTCTCTGAAAAAAAAGAGATTTTTTTTATAAACGGTTATATAAACAGAAGCAGGAGTTAAAGAAATCATAAAAACTCACAAGCTATTCAAAATCATGTATTAAGGTTCTAAAAATACCTGAACATGAAATATCATCATCCCGTTCTTCTTCTTCTTCCTCCTCCTCCTCTTCTTCTTCTTCATCCTCCTGATCATCATCATCACTCAAAACGAATTCTGCATCCTCATCTGTTTTATCCTCAAAAGACATATGATCATCTATCTGAAGACTGTTTTTTTCCTCACTTTCCTCCTTATCATTGTTACTTGTATCGTCTTCTCTGGACTTCTGTTTGTCACTGTTTCTCCCCTCTGCAAACGTTCTTCTTTTTCTTCCCTTCCACTTATTAAAAATTATTTTCTCCCTATCCTCAAAGTTATCCGCTGTCAAATCCTCTTGAGGTTTTTCATTAATAATTGTAGTGTTCTGTCGTAGAGGAGAGGAATATTGATGGTCTTGTAGAACACTATTTTCAGCGGATCCACTCGGGACAATACTGGCATCCTCGTGGCTGTTTGGAGTCCCAGCTGATGACTTCTCGATGCTTGTCTGTGTTGGCAAAAATGTCTCTTTAACACTCTGCGGCTCGCAGAGAGGGAAATCCCAGCTTGAAAACCCCAACTCTGTCAACTGGATATCGAGAGTGAACTCTGAAGACATTATCTGCTTAAAAACACGCACAAATACTGTCAGTATGGGCTCGTGCACAAATCTGGGATAACGTTTTCCTAATATCGTCAAATATTTCAAGCTTCTGAATTTCTTATCCTACCCATGAGATTAGATTTGTCTGAACATGCTGCTCACTGAACTCAGTTGAACCGAGATTAAGACAAATACGCTCCTGCTTCCCTTGACATGCATGGTTTAACGTGCGGTGATATCTTATATTATAATAGCTTTTGGTTCATTTGTGTGCTATCAAACTTAATACTATAGTAAAGGGAGTAATTGGATTACCTAGCAGCCGTCGACACGAATTCCAGCACATTCGCTTCAGGGTGTTACGTTACTGTTCACAACAACAACGAAGCTCAAACCATTTAGTTGTTTTGGAAATTATCGACTACCATACATCGCGTTAAAAAACTGAAGGTGAGTGGGGTTGTAACTACCACCAACGTGGATTTTTTTTTTATGAGCGACTAACACCAAGCACAAATTAGGTTGCATGGGCACAGAGCATCACTGTATTGAAATGTGAATGACACAGTCCCGTCTGATCCTTCCGGTATCGATGGCCCGAGAGACGCGAGATTGCATATACTGCCACCTGTAGACGGGGAGAGATGTCACAGCTGAACACATTTGTGTCTTTTTGAGGGAATATGAGACATACTTGCATGTTTGAACTCGTCGTTTTTTTCAGCAAATGACAGATGTTTTTATCTATTTATTCTATATGTCAAGAAAACGCTTGTTGCAGACGTAAAGCGCCTGTGTATTCTTTCATGTTCTGTTTTTTTACGTTGGAAGGCGAAAGAAATCACGTTCGGTGGTATTTTAAAAGCGGCTATTGCGGCTAGCATTTGGATAACAAAATGGTAACTATGGTTACTGGGGTCAGTAGTTCAAAAGTATGTGATTTGATCCATTTTTTTTTTAATTACTTTTGTATGATTAGGATACATGGATGGATTTCAGCAACAAACATCTTAATTTTTTTATAAGAATTAATTTAATTTACTTTGACTGCTATAATGCATATTTAGAGGATATATTGGTGTACCAATTAAACCTTCCAGACAATTAAAAAAGTGCCTATAAATAATCCCCCAAACATTTAGCCTAGTTCCAATATATATCTGAATATTTGCAATAATTTGTTAGGGGTCAGATGAACAATCTGCATGTTAAATGAAATGGAAAAAGGAAGGGGGTGTTTTTTATTGTTTTATTGTCTTTGAAGTAAAAACACTTAGTGACCCCACATTCACCATACTATCTATTGTTTTTTTACATAGCTAATAGACCATATCGATATATGTGATGCTTTTAGAGAACTAGTAATCCAGGTTTGGTAATCTAAAAGTTTATCATGGTGGACCAGACACAAATTTAAACCAGATTTCCTGATTATGGATATTAAAGCATTGGATCTTCAAATCCAGATCATTCTCATCAAAATTAAAGTTTGGAACAACCGGGCGCAAGGCTACGTCCTTTCCGAAAGTGTGGAAGTCTGTGTGCTTTGAATTGACTTAAATGATTTATTAAATTGTCAAATAAGTATTAATACTAATTTTTTTAATTATTTTTGGTGAATTTTAACAATGCCCAAAGAGAATATCTAGTAATTTAAAACAACCACCATTGGCCCACATTTCTCTTGGCATAACACCAACTCCCATAGTCATTCATCATGAGTGAAATGTTTTATGACTGCACTAAAAATGGAAATAAATAAAACCAAAGACAGCAAATCAGTATACATTTAAAACGTTTCAATTAATTATTCAGACATTTAAAACATTTTATCTTGAGAAGTGTCACGATAGTGGGTAACATTAAAGTCAGATATCATGTAACACTGTATGCTACTATAGAAAATTGAAATTTTGAATCAAATTTAGTTAATGAGAATACAACCATTTAGTAGAATTTTCACCCACCATTATACACACTTCTAAAAATCATGTAAAAACAATAACACACATTAAATTCATAAAAAAAGATGTTAACATTAAAAAAAAAAAATAGTAAATGAAAAAGCCTTCAAACAATATATATTAAGGCTTTCGGTTGGGTTTCCGTTGATGGTATTAGTTACAACATGGTTATGCTAGAAACGTGAATTCAGGTATAAATTCCTTTAGCTAACCATGCGAAAGCTATGTACAGACATCATGAGACAGCCAAACATTGGGTTTCCAGTTTTCATGAACATGTTCACACATTATTAAACCGTATCCCTCCCACATCTGAACAATACTACTGTGTGTTGGAATTCTTTAAATCTAAAGCAAACCCTGACCCCAGCTACATTTCTATACACAAAATCTTGAAACTCTCTTCAACCCCCACATTTCTATTCTAAATTATCTCTTTCCAGCCGGCTTCTCTTCTTTTTCATGGGTCTGTTGATGTGCCTTCAGATTACTCTCTCTGCCAAAGCTTTTTCCACATGTGGGGCAGGTGTGCCGGTCAGCACTGTGGGCTCTAGCCATGTGGGCTTCTAGCTGATCAGGTCGGTTGAAACTCTCTTCACATTCTGCACAAGAATGAGGCTTCCTCTGCGTGTGCTTTTCTTTCTTATGTGCCCGGAGCTGTGCCAGGGCAGGGAAAGTGAGGTCACACTCAGAGCAAGGGATCTGCCGTGTTGGGTCTGGAACAGCTTTAGGTTTCTTTTCATCAATTTCTGCATCGTCATCTTCTGCCTTGGGCTCCAGGTCAGATTTAGGTGGGCGTCCTCGCCGGCCTCCCGTCTTTCCCTTTGCATCGGCAGAAGTTGGTGTTGCCGAAGCATTTTCTGAATCGTTTGCTTCCTCCGCCTCATCCTCCTTCTTCCGCTTTATTTTCTTTTCTCCGGTAACTGCACTGTCAGCCTTTGGGGGCCTCCCTCGACGTTTAACAGGGGTGCAACCATTGCAGTGACGTTCACCTGCGTGGTTCTCCTGATGTTGCAGTAGCTCTGCCTCTTCTTCAAAACCCTTACCGCATTTGCCACATCGATAGGTCTTGGCAGGATCATCTGCATCCTCTCCGTCCATGTGCACAGGGTGCTGGGCCAAACGGTGGTTACGCAAAAGTCCAGGACTTCTAAACATCTCGTTGCACTCTTTGCATGCAAACTGTCGTTCAGGACATACCTGTCGTCGATGTGTTGTCAGCTGGGAAAGGAAGACAAGTGAGATACAGAATTAAATGGTAAACAATGTAGCTAAAGCTGCATTTTCACTGTGAAGTTTAAAAAAATCCACACAAGCATGTGTAATTTCTTATATTCTCAAATCCATTTTAAGCCTTTTTCGTTTTTTTATTTAAGAGTTTATTTCCCATTCTTATAAAACTCCTCTCACCTCTGAGAATGTACGAAAGCTTTCTTGACAGTGTGCACATTTGAAGGGCTTGTCCTCCTTGTTGTGGGTCGACTGATGCTGTGTCAGCTCTTCAGAGGAGGGAAAGGTGCGGTCACACACATAGCAAGTGAACAGAGTATCGCACTGTTGATGCAAAAGGCAACAGATATCTCAGTATGCATTTCTTTCATATAAAAATAGATTAAAAACAATTATCTATAGCAAATATATGTGACAGGTTATAGTCATTAATTCAATTCTCAGTTTGACAATATCATCTTAATTTTAAAAGTTAGTTTATATTAGCAAATTTAATTGACAAATAAATATTGCTCATAGCAGAAGACTAGAGCCCAAATATTGGAGAAAACATGAATATCTGCATTTCTTAATGCTAACCTGCTGCAGTTGTTGTTTGTACTCTTCCCGATGACTCTTCTTCATGTGTCTTTCCTTGGCTTTTGAGTTGCAGAAAGTGATAAAACATTGAAAACACTGCAGGCTTTCATGCTGATCTAAATACAGAGAGAGAAGACAATTTCACAACACTGGTTTGGGACGGATACATACGATTTATTTATAAATAGCAGACATTAAATCGCAAGGTGTGTGAAATGCACTTCACAAAGGAAAAAGAAGTAGAAGGAAATGTGTTAACAGCATTTATAATTTAACTTATGTTTTTATTCTACCTGGAGTTGAAATGTTGGGACATTTTACTAGGCGTGATCTTTGCTGTACAGGTTAAGGTTACACTAAACAACACTTGATCACAATAATGCTAATGCATAATGCTTTCACAATTTTGATCTTTAGAAACTGGGGCAACATATATATTGGGTTTTAATGATTTGGTGCAAGACTCACATGATTGAAGTACAGGAGCTGGGTGAGGTTCCGGAATGATGATGGTAGTGAATGTGTCCTCTGTCTTCACGGGGGCCAGTTCAACATCAGCCGCAGTCTCTCCACCTCCCATGATCATTTCTTCCATCTTCAATACATCAGCGTCCATTCTGAGGACTTAAGGATTCAACGCACACCCGTTGTATCTACTGCAAATCTTACTGTAACACAAATGACAGACAGTTATTAAACAATTAGTTCTCTATACAAAACCTACACGACGTAGACTATGTGACGCAAACTAAAATTAAACATAATGAAACAAATAAACTGTTCCTACAATGAAACACGTGCGTTTGGCATTTACAATTACATTTGCACAACGCTGAATAAGCGAGGTATGTGCACCTGAGATATAATGGAAGATAACCTATATTTAGCTTCCATTGTAAGACAAACTAAGAAATTCACACCCGCAAAATGCCAAAAGTTTGTATATAAGTTAAATAAACAACGGTTTAGAGCGAAAAAGTGTTAGGAAATCAATGAGTATCCAAACAGGCGTTTTAGAGCCGCCTACCGTTTGTTTGTGTTAACTAAGCTAAGCTAACGTTAAGCTAAATGCTAACGAGGCCTTCTGGGCCCTAAAGCGGCTGTAAACCACTTCAACGCGGTGTAGCCTACGAGCTAACTCATCCCGTAATTGAATAATCCCCTCTACAAAAAACAATTATAATACAAAAGTCAAAACAAACATCAAGCAATAATAACAGTTATTACACGTGCCAGCCCGGAGAGCTCGAGGTTAAACTTGGAGCACACTAACAACCAAGTTCGCTGACTAAAGCCGCTTGAGACAAAGGCGGAAAATAAAGGGAATGTTCCTGTTTTTAAGGTAAAACACGTTAAACTTGACAGAATTCTTACCTTTGGGGAAAATACTTTTTCTGGTGGGAAAAAGCACATTCAATAAAGGGGGCGCAAACGCGAAACGTTAACGTTCCTCGGTGAATGACCCGCTCTCAGCCAATACAATTGAAAAACGTGCATCACGTGTCAACGGTCCGCTGTACTTTCCATTCTTGTCATAGAGAAGCAAGAAGAGGTACCGAGATGCCCTGTCTGACATGCAACATGTTTTAAACACTTTTAAAATAAATTATATATATATATATATATATTGAAATAAGGTTTACTTTTAAGTAGATGTATATGTTACTACATGTATTAAATAATTATTATCATATATTATAATTAGGCTAGATAGACTGCATAGACATGAATACAAAGGTTATTTGGTCATTGCAAAAAACTTGGGCCTTATTGTAAATTGTAAAAGCTTTTATTTAATAACAAATAAGGTGCTTTTGCAACACAATCAGTAGAATCACATTCTGAACATAAACTGAAAACAATGTCTATATCATCTTGTTCTACAGTTTGCGGGTGGAATACAATAAAATATATGTTGCTGGCCATATGAATGGAAAACAACATTTTAAATAACCATCCAAAATACACCAATGAGATGCAATTCATCACATTTACCACAGACCGCTGGCCTTAGGAAGCACCCTGACTGTGAAACTTAAGGAAGCAATTGTGGTTTTTCGAAATGCAAAGAAACACACAGCATTTGAGACATCGCACACGTGACGTTCGCTCACAGCCTCCAAATCTACACTTGGCCTCCTCGCTGTCGGCCAGTTGCTCCGGCCAGTGCCCAAAGCCATCATAGCGTGTAACTGCATCAGGCAAAGGGGTCTCAAGAACTGGAGAAGGTCTTGAGCTTGAATTTGGACATTGTCGTTTTGGAGCAGGATGGCAGGGGGGTGATGAGTCTTGGGCATCAACGCCGCTAGAGAGAATCAAAGCTTTGGCCACCTCTAAACGAAATGCCATAAGTGATAGCAAATCTGTAATGTGACTGTAATCTTGCTTGTACTGTATCCATGAATTAACCAATACCAGATCAATTAGGTCCCAGAGAACAGACTGTGGCCAAGCGTTGACTGCTGAGCTTGTGCTGGGAATACGATAAAGGCTTCTCAGGTCCCGGTTTAGATTTGCAGCTTTAATCACTCGCTCGAAGCCGCTGACAAGAGATGTTGAGCGTGGCTTTTCCTTTGACACTGACGAAAGGATGAACCCATGGTGACATCTGAACAGCTTGAGTTTTCCATCGGAGCTCACAAACTCGTCACCTATTTGCCCCCTCGCCCCGCCAACCTTGCCAGCGCTTTGCACACCTGCCTTTAAAAGATGCTCCAACATAGAAGGTGTGGACAGCTCTGGCTTGCAAAGAAACACCATCCCTTCGTTTCCGTCCTTACCTCTGGAGACCATTTTTTCAACTATGGTTTCCCTATGGGAATCATCTATACTCAAGTTAAAGTCCACAACCAACCCTTCACCGCTTACCACAACTGTGTGAAGTAATGAATGAGTTGGGTGTCTTTGAAAAGGGAGCGGGTACTGGTCCACCCCAAAGCTTCCATTTCGCTTTAGTGCCTGACAACAGTCTTGTACCCGTCTAATCAACATCGTTACCTTCCACAAAGGGTCCGTCTTTGACCCGGAGACATTTGCGCAACTATGTCCCTCTTCGTTACAGTGGGACTGGGAGAACAATCTGGATGTTTCTTCAGTCGGATTTTCACTATTTGTCTCCGGAAAAGGTCCACCAGCCCTTGCAAGCCTTAGTGTACGAGTGAGCTCACAGAATCTTGAAGCAGACATGGCATCAGAGATTAGAGGGACTCTGGTGAGGTCTTCCCAGTAGAGCTTTGTGCTGGGAAACTGTTTTTAAAAACAGGAAAAAAGAGGAAGAGGACATCTTTCTCAGTTACATTAGTTATACATAGTTCAAGCATTATAGGGATAGTACACCCAAAAATGAAAATTCATAATTTACTCACCCTCTTGCCATTTCAAACCTGTATGACTTTCTTTCTACTACAGAACACAAAAGAAGATATTTTGAACAATGTTGGTAACCGAACAATGGCGGTACCCATTCACTTCTAATGTATGGACACTAAACCAATGCAAGTCAATGGATACCGATGTTGTTCTGTTACCTAAAATATCTTATTTTGTGTTCTGAAAAAGAAAGCCATTCAAGTTTAAAACAACAAAAGGGTGAGTAAGTGATGACATAATGTACATTTTTGGGTTAACTTTCCTTTTAATATTAAAGGCCTACTTATATTTGGCAAATTTACCTTGAGAGTTCCCATTGCAATGTGGATTCCTACATACTGCGCAACCTCTTTTCCTGTAACAGGTTTTGGCGGTTTTGACATTTCTCGTGTGCAGACTGCAATTTCCGTCCATGTGTCCCAGCTAAAATATTGATTGAAGTAGTTAATGGGCTTCCAGTTTAGCTGTCTTCCTGCTTCTGTGTGGACTGTTTGAGACAGACACTCATTTCTAAAGAAAAGAAAAGAAAATGGTAAAACAATTATTGAAATATTAAAAAATATCCAGAGTATACCTCAGGTACATGTTAAGCCAGCAACACTCACCCTCTGCCACTAGGACCACCTTTCTCTACTTCGTTTGGATGTACTGTAGCACTATTCTGTAAACCATGGTAACAAGACATCAGAATGGTTTCAGCTTCTGGCTCAGAATGGACGATATCAGAATCACCAGCATCTGAATTCTGAGAGAGGAATTCTAAAAATCCTTGGGTGCTTTGGTGCTCGCCACTAACATCACCTACATAAAACAATAAAAAAATCATGTAAAGCACAAAGGACAGACCACATATGTTATTCTTTCTTTTCGCTTATTTACCATCTTCAGAGCTTGTGTACAGATGTGGCATTTCCATTTGTACCGATCCCATTTCCTCACATTCTTCTAATCCAGATGAAATCCCTGCGTGTTGTGAACAGGACCGATAATAATTATGGCATTCAATATAGAAAATATTAGGCATAAATTGTGATGTAAAAATTACATAATCCACCTTCCAGCCCCTCTGAACCCATGCACTTCTGATCTGTATGAGGAGTCTCCACCAGATGTTCTCTGTCTTCCTCTTTTACAGGATAAAAAATACACTGCTTGCTGTAGGACTGCAGGGGAACTACATGAGAGTCAGAAGAGATGCCGTCTGTGTTCTTACCAATGGGCTTATCTGCAAGAAAAACAGAAAGCCTTTAAACCCACATTCTTTTGAATCAAATGATGCAATGACGCACTTTTTAGAAAAAAATAAGTTGTTAATACTGCTAACCAACCTTGGCATGAAACATGGTGGATATCAGTGGGCTGGTGAGCCTGGAATATAACAGGATCATTCATAGACATGTGCTCTTCTGCTTTTACCAAAAACATTTGAACTCCACGCATGAAACCCCTCTCAGAAGAGGCCTGACCGAGAACAGCCTGATTTGAAGAACGTTCTTCTAACTTCACGTCAGCAGCTGTGCAAGCGGAGTTAGCCTTTAATGTAAATGCAGAATAATTTAAGTATTTCCTTGTTAATCTAAAACATTAAATACAATGCAAAATAAATAAATAAATTATGAACACAAGCATATATTTACATCAACACAACTTTTCTAGCATGACTGCAGACAGTTTTATCGGACACATGCGACTAGCCTAACTTAAGTTAACTTTAGTTTTTTTGTTTGTTTATCGGTCTACTGTATGTAATATAACTATATAAATAAATTATATCATATTCAACGCTACAGGGACTTTTTGCTGAGGTCTTCCAGAAGTTAAGTTTGGACAACATAACGTTTGTTTATGTTGTCTATAGTCTTAGCCTCAGACGTCACGCCCACGGACCGTTGGCTGAACGTCTGATGCATAAGGCACACTTTTCTGGAAACACTTCAGCACGTTCAAAGTCGTCATCTGATTGGTTGAATATCACAGGATTTCCCGGAGACGTGTATGTCGCATTTTTTAACGGTCCACCTGGAAACAGCACGAAGCAGTCTGACCTAAGAAGTAAGCTGTCGTGTTTACAACGGTTGCTATAAGAATTCATCACGATCGACTTAACGCTTAGTTCTTAAAAGTTTGTGAGGTTCACGTCATAAACTTATAATCATATGGTTGCTGTTAACTTTTGACACGTTTGTGAATTTGCACCGGTCTGTTGCTGTGGGGACATTTCCACTCCTCTTAACATTACGTGGCACAAAACGAAATGTGATTGGTTGCTTAACCTGTTTCTTGGACGGGCCTTGCCAAAGAAAGCAACGATAAGTTCCAGACCTTCAGTATGAAGGCTACACAAGACTATGTTGTCTATAAATGAACAATACTAAATATTTTAAATAAATATTTATACAAAGAACTGGAAAAAATAAATCGAATTGCTGTGTGAAAAGCATACAGAAGCAGTTACCCGTTTCCTCTCACTCTGGCTGTTAGGAGGTTCCGCATTTCTCTCACAAGCAGTCAAGAATTTTTCCAGTATGATTCCAGGAGACCTGTCATCTCTAGCCAGCTCTGCAGATTGCTCAATAAATGAACCATCTTGGGAATTTATCACCTCTGTTACACTCGTAGTAACAGAGTCCAACTCAAAAACTACCTGATCCTCAGGACTCTCCTCAGAAGATGACAATACGCAAGTTGCGGTTGTGTTACCTCCATTCATGTCTGTTTCTTTGACCTGTCCCTCTGGAGTATCCCTGAGTACACACAGCTGATAGACAACTTGACAATCCTGTGAATCTTTTTTTGCATCCATGTCCTTTTTACTTCTGTTCAATCTGCTGGACCTTTTCCCAACCACTCTCTTACCTTGCCCTCTACCAACACCTTTCTTACTCCTTGTCTCGGAACTTTTTCCTGTCGCTTTTTTCTGTTCATCAACTCTGTGTACAAGCACCTCCTCTTCTTCTTGCTTTATCTCTGGTTCGATAACACAGTGAACTACATTTTCAGTTAATACTACCTCGGCATCTTTTGCAGTCTGTTCAGGCTGAGAACATGGATGAGAATTGCTTAATTCTTCGGTCTCACATTCTTGAGAGGCACTTGAAAGATTGTTTATCTGAGGGCTATGATTCTCCTCATTTTCATCTCCAACCATGACTAAATTCACCTCTAGGGACAATTCTTCTTTAATTTCTTCCTCCACAGCATCTTTAAGTTCAGTGCCAGAGGTTTCTGTCATGATCCCTCCCACTCCGCCTGCTTCTTTGTCTAACAGATTGTCACTCGCTTCTATACTTTCTGTCACTACGGGCTGGACAATATTTTCGACTACGATTGGAAACTCTTCAGGATTATTTTCAGGGGGATGCTCGGTTCCAGAAAAAGTTCCTTCAATCTCTTTGTCTTCCTGTTCCTTTCCTTCTACACATTCTGAAGGAAGCATCAGTGAAGGAGATGGACTAAGCACTGGAAATGAAAGTCTCTGCTCTTCCCTGTCTCCCAAAATCTCACCCATTTCCCAATCTGTCGCTACTTGAATTTCAAAAACGTTATGTTGAACATGTTTTTCACTTTGTCTCATGTTGTCTTCCTTTGTCATGTCAACAGCCTCATCTTGTTGGGCCGTGTTATCAGCAGAGTGGAAAGATGCCATGTGTTCCTGTAAAGCGGACACTTCCGAGAACGTCTTCCCACAGTCTTGACACCCAAGAGTAAGTCTGGAATATGGAGGGCTCAGTGCAATTTCCTGATCTATCTTAGTAGGTGCTTTTCTTTTGCGTAAAATCTTCGGCTTTCCTGCAGAAGACGCAGAAGTTAAGATGCTGTCAACAGGAGACAATGTGTCACTGCATAATATTTTGTCTCCAGTTAATTTTGTTTTCTTTGGTTGCATAACATTGAGAGATTTACCCAAAGGCTCCTTTGCATCGTGCTTGTTTGGAGGGGATTTTTCTAGTTCAGTTGCATCCAATTTATGTACTTTCAGTTGAGGCTGCTTGTGGCCTTTCAATAACAGCAAAGCTTGTTGCTCTATTTGAGCTTGGTCTGCAGTGTTGAGTGTTCTTTTTTTCTTGGCTGCTTTATGCTTTGGAATTTTGTGAAGATTTTTCTGAAAATCAGTTGTTGTTTTTTTAACCTTAATCTGGAAATCATTATTTTGTCTTTTTTTAACCTTGACCTGAAAGTCATTTGTTTTTTGTTTTTTAACTTTGGATTTCTTGGGACCGTCTTCTCGAGACGTCTTGCTTTGCTTCTTCTTCTTTTGCGCAGGTGCCAACATTTCATCTTGTTGAGGCTCCTGGACAGTCTTAGTTTTCTTGGTTAAATTGTTCTGACTCTTCATTTTCCTTTTCTGGGGTTTCGTTTGTGTTACTTTTGGAACCGCTGAAACGTTGTTTTCCACACTGTTTGATTGACATGTTGATTTTATTTCTGATTTAGCTTCAACTCCCTTTTCTTTTTTATCCTGTTGTGATTGTTGTTTAAAATACATGTCATGCTTTGACAAAATAACAGCTTTGTTTTGCCCACTTTTTGGCTGGCTTTGGTTTTGTTTGGATTTGTTGGGTTTGGTCATTACCTTCTGCTTCGAGGGTTTTTTCTTTTTTCGTGGTTTTGGTTGCAAGGCCGTTGATGTGTCATTCGGCAAATTGTACAGGAGGGCCTGTTTAGTATGAGTTTGTTCAACACTAGACAGTTCTTTTTCTGAAACAACTTGGTCCTGTTGAGCTTGGTTTTGTTTAGGTTCTTGAGGCTCACTTATTTTGACTGTGTCACTCTGTCCAGACAGCACATTTGAGTATGATTCCAAATCTTGTATTGGTTCAGAACACAGCATGTCTGCCTTAGTGACAGCCTCCTCTGATACTGTTATGTCATTTGTCAGCGATGCATTTTCCTCTTCAACATCAAGAGGCGTTTCTGTTTCATTTAGTGGAACTGAAGTTGTTACGGTTATTGTCTCCAAATCAACATTGTCTTGTGTGCCTAGCAATTGCTCCAAACCTGCTGTTAGTGCCTGCACAGAAACCGAATCATTCTGCAGGGGTGTCTGATCCAGCAAATTTAAAGTTTCAGGCTCAACTGGTATAAGTTCTAGATGAATTACATCATTTGTGTCTGTTCCTCAGTCAGTACGGCAGGTGTCGTTTGAGTTTCAAGTCTTGAGTCCTGGTTTTCTGACGAAGTATTTGTTTTTTCCTCCTGTGACAGACTCACAGTTTCCTCTTGCTGCACATCTTCCATCTCTGTTGATATTTGGTGTTTATTTTGCTCTTTTGACAGATCTGTGACCATTTTCTTGCATTCTGATGGGTGAACTGTCGACTCAGTGAAATCTAAATGCAACGGCTGCATTAATCCTTGTGGATGATGCAGCCCAGCGCCTTGTGTCTGATAAGGAAGTATAACCAATTGGTTCACTTTTTTTACATTTTCAAATTTTTCGATTAATCTTTTAATTTGCTCAGCATCCAGCACATCTATTTGCTGTGGTATAGGCACAACAGCTTCTGCACACTGGGGTTGTCCAGCTGTTGTCTGGGTTATAATAAATCCTGGTTTTGGTTGTGCCACTGATGCAATGCTGCTTTGCGACTCCATCACTTTGTCCTGAGAATGTCTGTTTTTCATGTGAAGAAGTAGTGTTTTAGACGTCTTGAAGACTGTATCACACTGTGAACATTTGAATTTCCATTCATTTGTACCTGCTGAAAAACAAAACATTTGCCAAGATTAAGGATTTCACAATTATAAAATAATTGTCTAAGCACGGTTATTTTACTATTGCATTTAACCACAATTATTGCACATGTACACCTTTAGAATAGGAAAAGGACTTTTTAATGGTTAGATATTCATAAAACCCAGTGACAAAGAGTGAATCATAATAATGATTTATGGCAACTCAACAGGCAATTTATCGCCATAATCACAGTTATTTATCAGATAATTAATTGTAAATTGTATAATTATGAAAGCCCCAACTAACATACAGTAATAAATGGTCCATCCTTATTCTTCTAATAATGTTTTGTCTTTTAAAGCCAGTAATTAAGATATCTAAAAAGTCAAACAAGGCACAGTCTCAGAAAATCTTTAAAAAACACAAAGTTGTGATCACAGTATGCTCACCTTTATTCCGCTTTATCTTTGTGGTGGTCAAAGCCTTTTTCTGTTCAGCGGTACCCTCTGCATCATCTTCCTTATGTTTGTCTAAGTGTTTCAGAAGAGACTTAGGCGTGGTAAACCTCTTGCCACAGTTTTTCTGTAGGCAAATATAAGGCTTTTCGCCGGTGTGTACTCGCTGGTGGTATTTGAGCAGCGTGAGGGTTTTACATGGCTTGCCGCACTCTAAACAAGAGTAGCCCTGTTTGTTAATGTGGATTTTCTTGTGACTTGTTAGGTCGGTAGATCTTGTGAAGGCCTCATTACAGAGTGGGCACCTAAATCGCTCTTTCTCTGTGTGTGTGCTTTGATGGACCCTGAGATCCGCGGAGCAGGCGAAATGCCGATCACAGACATAGCAGGCAAAGAGAGCGTCGGTTAGCATGTTTTGAGCATACTCTGCGGGATGGCTTATTTTGATGTGCCGCCGCTTGCTTTTGTGGTCCTTGAAGATGATGTGACATTCCAGGCAATGTAGTGAGAGCTGAGATGCTAAAAACACGTGCATGAAAAACATAAAAAGTGCAGATTATAATAAAACAGTAGGAGCTTGTAGCTTCTATTTTCTTGTTAAATCCAAAACTATGCTATAAACATCTGATGAAATACAGATGTGCTTTGTATCTTAAAAGTATTCAAAAAAAGCGAAACAACTTACAGGAGAGATGCATTGGATGGATTTTTAGTGGTGCATATTTGTCCTTCTTTGCAGGGATGTTTTTTCTAACAGTGTCTTCTGTGCAGCCTCTGGATACATCTGTATTAGAATCTTTAGTTGAATCTGTTTCACATCTGGTCTCTTCGGAGAGTGCAGGATCAGAGGTTATTTCCTGGGTGACTTTAACAAATTCTTTCGCAAGAACATGGTCATTTGGTGCTACATTGGAGTCTGTGGGATCTACAAACACAGGTACTTGTAATGTACCACCGTCTGATGAGCTCGTAGTGTCAGGTGCTGGTTCACATGGCTCTACTGTGAGAGTTTCCGAGTTCGGCTGGGCCTGATTTGACCGACTTTCAAAAGGAAAGCCTGGGATGTCACAAGTTTCATATGTTTCTTCTTCAGTAGCTTCAGGTTGTGTGCTGGTTCCTTGTGTTTCCGTGGTAAACGCACATTGCTCCTCTGCAGGCGATATAGGTTCTATTAATGGATGCGCTGGAACGTAGAGGTTGAGTTTCAACTCAAGACCACTGTTCTGGGGTGTACCATCTATTCCATGTACAATGGGATCTGCTGGGGCTTCAGAGGCAGACAGACGCTCAGAGAGTGAAAGTGATCCATTGCCTGGAATTGCTACAGAGTAATCTTCAAGTTCCATGATGATCAGCTTCAGACGCAAAATCGATTTTCTCAATGTTGATATAAATATTCATCTAAGATCTCAGAAGTAAATCCTAAAATGAAAAAATTGAAAGAGTTTGCATGTTAAAATATGGAGGGAAGAAATAGACATGGCACACATACAATAGAAGTTTACACACTAGAATAATCTGGATGGATGGATTTTTAGTGGGGCATATTTGTCCTTTGCAGGGATGTTTTTTCTAACAGTGTCTTCTAGCTTTCCTGTAGCTCAGTGTTAAGCACAAATGGAAGGTAGTGGGTTCGATCCCAGGGGATTGCAAATACATATGTAAAATGTATAGGATAAAGCAGTGTAAATCGCTTTGGATTAAAGCGTCTGCCAAACGCCTAAATGTAAATGTAAATAATCTGACGGCAGAATGGCTACACTTATTCACTCTCTATAACCTCACACACCATTCAGGCACGATCTAAAATGTAAGGTAGGTCATACAATTTGCAATATCCATGGAATGTTCTTAAAAACTTCTGTAAAAATATAAACCAGCTTGGAAACGTCCCATGCACAGGTGTGGCAGCATGTTCAATTCACTCATAAAGTTTAAACAACATCAACACCGCAATACTGTACTATGTTAGTATGTAATCTGGTCTTGAAATTATTTAGTTTTTGCAAAGCAATTTACGTTTTAGCATTGAAATAACTGTGCATATACGCAAATAATTGGCAGAGGTGTGAAAGCAGTACTCAGAAAACACAGTATACAGTATGTCAGTTTTAAAAACTTCAACATAAAACAAATTTACAGTCCAGATGGTGTTACTGATGTCCTTTCGATGTGGAAATTTAAATTCACCTCATTAGTATCAACAAGTTTGTTGAAAGGTTCATTAATAGTATAATGTTAAATCCAAATATGAATACACCTACCAAATGAATACACAGTAAATAGACAGCATAGGGGTAAAAGCCCCCAAAACATACAAAACCATATTATTGTCTCTTTAAAAAAATCTAATTATATTGCTGTAAAGGTAAGATGATGTTTACATTCTTGTTTCAATTATATTTGACATACCACATATGACATCAAAGGCTACAGTCAGGTCGAGATTCTATCGCACGGATCTAGTTGCATTTCGCTAACTATATGAAATCTGATTTTTTTTCTGGCTCAAGCTAAAATGATGGGTTCGACCATAACGACCTTTTATTGCGTATATTACATGAGCTCTCGTAGGTATCTCATTGGCTTTCACAGTCCCTATACGAGACAATGAAAATTAAAAAAATAATTAAAAAAATTGAAAGTCAAAATTTAAGCATGTGAAAAAATATGTTTACAGTCGTTAATTGATTTGTAAGTCTACGTTTCATGTTTTTAACAGGCGACGAATTGTGCAATTCTAGCCCATTGTGTGCAGAACTGCTTTTAATATGGTGTGTATCTTCGCAATACGTGTAAGTAGAGCCCTTTATGTGTAAATGCACAGCATTGGGTGAATAATATAAGCTTCAAACTCACCGGTGCTTGATGTCTGTACCTCTGGCATCATCTCTGCTCAGCGGTTTCTTAACAATTCATTTTGCATGTATTTTCGCGATGAGCAAGCCCACCATAACGCAACACAGCGATGCAGACAGTGTGACGTCATGGGCCGACTGCGGATTTGTGGGAGTTGTAGTACATAGACGACTTTGGTCCCAGAAGTGAGACGGCTACACATCGTAGACTGGTGTGGTGGTGTTGGGTCAATGTATTTATGGTAAATATATCTGGTTATCACTACGCAGGCGTATATTGGCAAACTATTGAGATTTTATAGCATTCATACATCAAAAAATATATATTGTTTATTGGAATTATTATTATTGGAAATAATTTTACGCTTATTAATGTTTATTAATATTTTTATTGATCACATGTTGATGAAAGCAATAAAGTGGCCTCTAATAGACCGTTTAATATGAAGATAAATCAGTAGCAAAACTTGAGAGCATGTAGATTTTAGTATAGATTTAGTAGAAGTAACAAAAGTCAAGGCGGGAAGATTTAAAACTGCAGTGACAGATTTGAGAAGTTGTAGATGCCTGTAAACGTCTAAATATGTGCTATGCATTTATGTCTGCCAATGTATTTTGTAAATGCCAGTTTACACATTTGTGACTATTTTTCAGATTTGTGAGTTTTGACCACGAGTGCAAATCTCAACGTTCAGTTCAACTTCAGTTTTTTATTTTAGAAATTTTGACATTGGGGCTGCGAGTGTACATTTTATTGTATAGATACACATACTTCCTTTACAAGTTCCCAAATTAAAATCTACATGCTCTCACGTTTTGCGACTGATTTATCTTCATGGTTTAATGTCAGGGTCCAATAGTGACATCTTGTTTGTGTTATTGGGGTGTTTTCCTATATATTTTTGGCATTTGAAAGGTTGATTTCGTTATATTATGATAGAAAAGGTCATATCAATTCAATTTTAATTTGTTATTTCTTTATAGGCCTCATGATATGAATGATAACTGAAGGAAAAGTGTGTTCTCCTATAGAGTCAACATAAAATCTTAATCAAATTATTTTGAATACTTTTAAGAACTGTACATTTTCCATCACTCTCAGTTAAACCAGCACAAATCTGTCATTAGGGTGTCACTCTTTCAAAAAGTACACTTTTGTACCTGAAGAGTATACTAGTGGTAATCAAAGGAACACATTGATACCAAATTAATACAAATCTATAACTACTGGTAGGCTATATTTTAGCATCTTTTTAACAGTACTGTCCTACTGACAGCTTTCAGTATCTTCTTTTCTGATAATGATAAATGGATAAATTACCGAAATGGTAAAGGGATGATTTGGATATGATGAATCTCTAGTTAAAATGAATTTTGATTTGGTCACATACAACTTTTATCACACTATATAACATCTTATATATCTTAAAAAAGGGTTTTTTTACTATAGATTCCATTACAAAGATCAATTAAAGGGATAGTTCACACAAAAAAGGAAAAATCTGTCATCATTTACCCACCGTTTTGTCATTTCAATCCTGTATGACTTTCTTTTCACAAAAGAAGATATTTTAAAGAATGTTGGTAACAGAACAAAAGCAATACCCATCCACTATTGTATGGACACAAACCAATGCAAGTCAATAGGTACACCACCGTTGTTCGGTTACAAACATTCTTTAAAATATCTTCTTTTTTGTTCTGCAGAAGAAGGAAAGCCATAGAAACGACGAGAGGATGATTTAATCATTTTTTGGTGAACTATCCTTTTAAATCAGACTGCAAAATGTTTATTTCATAAACAATTTAATGCATATATAATATAAATGTAATGTATTATAATGCACAGTTTGGTTAAAAGCAATGCTAAAAACTCTAAATACATACTCTCCACATCAAAATAAAAGACATTAGATCATATACCTGTCCCAGGATGAATTTATTAATAGATATTTCAGAAATAAAATTAAATGATCTTGAATTACAAAGACCAACCAGGCTGAGCAAACATTTAGTTGCTAGCCATGGTGCTGTTGATCCAGTTAATGTAGCGGCACACCTCAGTATAAACCCCAGGATAGCCTGGCTGAGCGCAGCCATAGCCCCAGGAAACAACTCCTTGCAGTTTACCACTGCACACAAAAGGGCCACCAGAATCTCCCTAAAAAGAATTTTTGAAAAAGGAAAGGAGAAATGTTTTAAAACAGTTCAGAACAGCAGAGTTTATAAAAAAGTCATACAAAAGGGAGAAAATGATGCACCTTGCTGTGAAGCACATACCTGACATGAGTCTTTGCCCCCCTCCAAAAATCCAGCACAGAGCATATTAGTGCTAAATTTGGAACCATAAATGGATTGACACTGTTGTCTTGCGAGTACCGGCAAATTCAAACACTGCAGCACAGAAGCATAGTCAACTGGAAAAAAGAGCAAAATAACATGTTTAATAAATGTTACAGCTTGGCGTAGCTTTTTTTAACAGTTTTTTGTCATTTCAAGCATTTAAAGAACCTTTTCATTTATCGTCCATCTCACCTCCTGTGTTGATCTGATTGCCCCATCCAGAAACCAAGCATTGCTCCCCTGTGAAAGAGCAGCTGGTCGCCAGAGGGATTGCATTCACATAGCCGTTGAAGACGGCCGGCTGATTCAGCTTGATCAGCATGATGTCGTTGTCGTATGTGTTGGCATTGTAGTTTGGGTGAGGAATCACTTTCTCTGCGTAGAATCGCTGCTCTGTGCCTTCATCACTGAAGACGTTATGCTCTCCCATGTGGACAGCAAGTCGAGGAGGTCTATTTGACAAAGAATCTCAATATTACTACATTTTCTGGCAGCAACGACCTACAGAGTTCATTAGTAGGTTGGCAGTACAGTCATATTGCTTAAATAGTAAACAAGCACTGGCAACTGTCTCAATCTGTAGTGATGTTTAAACTAGACAAGATAAATACTCACGGAATGTAGCAGTGAGCAGCTGACACAAGCCAATATTCATTAATCAGAGATGCTCCACACCAACGTTCCCCATTATCATAAGTCAGGTAAGCCTGCCAGGGCTGGGAGTGAGCTGAGCATTCATAACCCCCGATGATTTTATTATCATCGGTGTTGGCGGCTTTATCAAAAAAATATTTTATTACAAAGTGCACATAATAACTGATGAAGCAAACTAAATCACTGTTTAAAGCTTGTCGAGGCTCTTGTGGTTAAACTTGATCACTGGAGCTGGCGTCATATAGAGTCCAGACCTATGACTATAAAACCTAAAGACCAGGGCTGGGTTTCCTGAACCTTCTAAACGCAACGTCATTTTTAATTTATACTCTAAGAGTGGTAGCGATATATTCTTAAGAATGACGTAGTGATACGAAGGGAAAGGGAAACCCAGCCCAGATCTAAGAAACAAATATATTTAACAGAAAAAATATTTATTGAGGGATCTGCTTACCCACAGCCACCACCAGTAAAGCAAACACAATAGTCTTCATTTCAAAAGTGGAGAACAAAAACAGCAGACACATTTATATAGAGCATTTTGCAAAGAACAGAAAAAGATTTATGTGCAGAGTCATCAATTTATCAACATTAACAGCCAATAAGATAATGACAAATCATTTAGAGGGAATTGTCCAGCTGTGAAAACAGTTCTTATCACAGTTCTCCAAAGACATGATAAATCCAAGGTAGTGTACACTCATGAAAGTATAAAGATGAATAAAATGCAGAGACTGGTCTCGGAAAACACCATTTTACAGCTGTGAAACTTAAGAAAGTGCCGTTGATTTGATTCATATATGTTTATTGATAACTGTTTGTGTTGACACGTTGAAATACCCATGTATCAAAATCATGTTTTGTGTTGGTCATGGGTTGACTCATCAATGTGCAAAATGAACTTGAAAAAACAACTAAGCATCACCTTATTTATAGCAATAAAGTAAACTGTAAAAAATCCAACCACCAAGACTTATACTAGAGATGTGAGTATATTATATAATAACACTGGACATAAACAGCACTAATTTAAGGCAATACCTAAGTGTTAAAAACTGCATCATATTTTAATGCTTACTAAACCAAGGACTTGAAGATTAAAGCGTATCGAAAATCATCTCATGTTTCACAAAAATATAAATCAGTAACCTGAAACAAATCATCATCTGAAAATAAAAACATTCATATTTTATAGTAAAAGGCATGTTATACTGTCATCAAGAATAACTGAAAGACTGTGTTTTGGAGTGATGAGTAAATCATACAAAAGGAAAACATGTTTTCAGCATGAAAAAGCTCTCATTGACAATACTATTAGGAATAATGCTGGTCTTAGGTTTAACTTCGACTTGATGTCCTAGAATACTGTTACACAATGTCAAACTGAAGATGTCATATTTCTCCCCTTGCATGTTTCATATAATGCATGTGAAGTTCAGCCTCTTCACGGAAATGTGCACCGCATTCAAAACACTCCCAGTCCTCAACTTCCAACGCCTCATTTGAAGGTTCCCGTTCTTCATCTAAAAACTCTGATGAAAAGTTAGTTTTGTCAGATGATTCACCTTCAAATAAAGAAAAGTTGTTGTCTAGTCCTTCTTGACAGACAACATTCGTTGTTCCCAAAATATATTTTTTCATTACCAATACTTGATTCTGTCCTATGAAAGCAATGTTGTTTTCCCCCAGGGGAACATCGTCTCCTTCCTTAAAGACTGTCAGATGCGTTTTCCGATGTGTAATCAGATTTCCTAGTTGTGCAAAAGCCTTGTGGCAAAAATTGCATGTGTAAGGTTTGGCACCGGTGTGAATGTTGTAATGGTACCGGAGTTCAGCTGGTACCCGAAAGGATTTCTGACAGATGTCACATTTGTATTTTTTGTTATCATGGCCAAGCAAGTGTCTTTTTAATCCTTCTGAACTGACGAAGCATTTAGAACATATGGCGCACCGGTGAGGCCTCAGCTTGTGCATTTCCTGATGGGCTTCAAATTTCCAGACAGAAGAGAAAGATTTATTGCACTGGTCACAGTGATGGTTGGTAGGTTCTTCGGAAACACACCGCTTGTTAAACTTTATGTGAATTGCGAGGCTGGATGGACCAGAGAACGTCTTCTAACATTTCTGACAACTGAACTCTGAAAGCTGGGCCTTTGAAATCATGTGCAGTTTCTGGTGATTTCTGAAAGACTCCAGGTAGGAATAGACCTTTCCACAGATGGGGCAGACATAGATCCTGTTTGTACGGTAAAGAGACTTTTCTTCTGCTGACCGCATAATAACACAAGGCTGGACGCTGGGGGTCTCTGAGGGTTTCACTTGACAGGAACTGTTAAAGCTTTCAAGGTTGTGTTGTTCTTCTTTAACTTTCTTCATCTTTTGTCCACACCTCAGACCACTTTCAGTTTTATAATAGATAGACTCCACCTGACTTCGGACAATCACTAGAAAGGACAGAAAGAGGATTCATAGCATTAACGCATGACCATGTTATGAATCCAATTCTAACATATCTATATAAACAGAGTTTTTGCACCGACTGCAACAGTATGCTACAAAATAATTTCACTCTGTAATATGTCACACAGTCACAACAGCAATGTTAAAGGTATAACTCAAAAAGTGGTATCTAGTTGATTTTGATTTCATTTTGCAAGATGAAAACACTGGCCAAGAGGCACTTCCGGTTTCATTAAAAAAAATCGTACATATATAATGAAATCCTCAAGATATTTGTTTAACATTTGTTTTAGACGTTTGTATAGTGTTCAGATTGTACAAAGTAAGTTATTCTCGACCAGCATCGCTTATGTTCTCCGAAGTGCTATATAGTATCTGATATGCAATACAGTTAATAAGTTTTAAGGTTTTCAACATTTTTAGAAAAGTAGAAAATGTATCAAAATAATTATAACACCACAAATTTATAACTATTTTGGGGAGTTCATCAAAATTGCATGGACTGTGGAGGAAACAGGAGAAGGAAACCCATGTCGACAGAAACTCATGGCTCTGACATGACTGGAATTACATTGTGACTACTAAAATACTGATACATCTTTGGTGGTCTCATATTGTTTTTCTTTCAAATCATCAATTTCAAAAAGAAATTCAATAGAAAGAATTTTTACTTGGTAATAAATGAAATAACTGTGTTAACATGATTACATTGATCTCCAAAAAACTAATTTCAAAAATGTGGATGCCTTTAATAGGCTTTAGTCATGCACTATTGACCAATAGTGTTCACCTCACATGCTGCCAAATAACTACAAGTACTACATAAAAATGCTATTACAAACGCAACACAACAAAACGATTGCTATAGGGGGTAAATAAATATGTAAATAATTTTGTTGTTCAGCTTAACTAAATGGAACAGATCTGTACTGTACTTGAGCAAGAATTTGTTGATCCAAGATTTAATATGCATACTGGTTAAAAGAGGCCACAGCTCTTGTCCTATCGATGAAAAAATAAACATGCAATTCCTATCGATAAAGGCAATGAAGAAACACAGTTTTACTGAAATTATGACCATTTTAATTGAACAATTATGAAGAATTTACATTCACTGTTTTGATAATAGATATACATGTGAACTCGCAAAAGCAGGTCAGATAAAGTACCATAAGAGCAAAATAAAACATTAGTAGTCATTAAGACATTCAGTACATAAAGTATGTCAGCAGGGAAATATGTACAATCTTTTGTACGCAACTCCTTGAGACCAGGTTTAATATACTGTTGGTCATAGTCAAATCTTGAGGATTGATATCTTGATGGTACTATTTTTGTGGCTTTAGAAGTCCACTCTTTGTGTGGCATTTACTTTTAATTCCTCTTCAAGCAAAACAATGTTTAATGTCTAAAAGATTCTCACTAATTTGGAATGTTTTCTAGGCAAAAGTCACTACACACCTAAACAAACAAATATCAAGATATCACATTCTTTACAAGTCAGTCTTTTATATTGCTTTAGTTCTTCAAATGGTCACTATTCTTATTTATGCTTCAACATGCTATGAATACAAATGAAAATGGGTTTTAATGCACTGGAACAAAGCACTGCCTTTGGCAGCAGTTGCAGCTTAGACATTCTTAATATCAATATCCAACCAGTATGTTGCAATGCATATTGATAAGAAAATTAACTTGTCCCAGTATCGTCGGTAAATTTTCAACAGAAATACTGTGCATGTCCTACAAGTGTGGAAAGACTTAAGGAAGACTTCACACAAAAATTCTGTCATTATTTATTCACCTTCAGGTTGTTCCAAAGTGCAAACCTGTATAAATTTGTTCTGCTAAACACGAAGGAAGATTTTTTTAAGAATGTCAATAATCAAACAAATCACACCCCCCATTACATTTATTATCCTTACTATGGCAGGAAATGGGGGATGAGATCTGTTTGGTTACTGACATTCTTATAAATATCTTCCTTTGTCTTAAGCAAGGAAAAGGAATGTATACACCTTAAGAACAATATGAGGTTGAGTAAATTATGACAGAATTTTCATTTTTGGGTGGACTGTCCCATTTTTGAAAATGTTATTAAAATATTCAAGGTCAGACTGTTTGGTTGTTAAGTGGACCCAGAAACAGTATTTGACCTTCCATATATGGTGTTGCGTGACATCAGGCTTAACATTGTACCATAAATAACATTAAGGGTACAATGCCACAATTTGTCAGATTGTGTATGACACAAAATATACAATCACAAATCAAAATCATAGATGAAAAGATTCAAGCATAATATTCAGATTTAATGGATGCTTAGAAAAAACATTTTAACAACTCCAACAACATTTACTAGCCATATTTAACAAACACCTTGTCAGTTTCAAATATTGAAAACTCTTTCAGGGTGACAACAAAGCAATAATATAGACATTAAACTGCAGGAAAACGTGAGGAAAATGTCTAAATACATATTAAGAAGAGTTACCTTGAGAACAGCATGGCCATCGGTTACATAACAGAGATCTAATAAGATTCAAAGTAACAACATAATTTTACATACTTATAGTAATGCTCTGATTTCAGCAGCCATGTTTCCATCTCCCTACCTCTATTTATGCAAAACAGTTAAAACTAAAAGCATCTTCCTTTTTCCTGTTTTCCAAACAGTTTTACTGTACTCAACAATCAACATTATATAACAATACAGTGGTTATAGTGTTAAAATAAACCAGTGAATATGTTCAATCTGTGATGGAGAAAAAGTATCACCATTCCATATTTATACATTACTTTATACATATATTTTCAGAACTCTCCACGTGCATGTGCAATATAATGCTGATGCAGCTCTTCCTCCTTGTTAAAGGAATGCCCACACTCAATGCACGTCAGGTTCCCAGCATCTCCTTCTGGAGGAATCAACTTACTGTCCTTTCTCTCCTTATCACCCAAACACTCCTGATGGTGGTCAATGAGATCTCGGATATCATGAAATATCTGTGGACACAGAGAACATTGAAACGGTTCCTCAGATTTGTGAACAGCCTGGTGCTGCTGTAAAGCTTCAGGTGACAAGAAGCTTTTCTCACAATCCTGACATTGAAAGTTGTGCTCTGGATTAGAAAGCACTGAGTAATTGACCTTGGATGTGGATTTATGAGGTAAAGCCTTCAGTTTGGACCCTGAAGTACCGAGTCTGTATCTCAGTTCGGTTGGGAGGCGACGGCGTACTTCATCGTGCCATGCGAGATGCTGCTGCAGCTGGCTTTCAGTCCAGTAACCACGGCAGCAAAGAGCACAAGTGTGTGGTCGACTTTTTGCCAGCTCCTTATGTGCATTTAACTGCTCCTCGCTGTGAAAATCTTTAGCACATTTGTGACATTTATAAAAATATTTGGTCGTTATGTTTTGAATAGGTTCCTCTTCTGTAGATGGTTTCAGCTTTTTCTTATTTGCATTGCAAGTGCTTTTGTGGTTATGAAGAGCCTCCTCAGAAGCGAAAAGCAACTTACATGGAGAGCAAGTAAAAACACGCTCCTCACGAGATGCAGTGGGTTGTTCTTCAACCTTGAGGTGTTTCTGCCATTTGTGTGCACGAAGGCCACGTTCATTCAAGAAACTTTTAGGGCAGTAAGGGCACTTATACTGCCACTTGGGCTTCTCTTTCTTGGTGATCATTTTGCACTTTTTTTGGAGAGGTGGACCTGATTCCCCAGTATCGGAGATCTCAGACTGCACTTTGTCAGTATTATCAAGCTTGCCATGCATGTTTGTAAAACGAGCCGTTAGAAGAGACCCACTCGAAACTCACGTTTTGCAACTGATATCATAGTGTCTGATATATCATAATGTCAGGTTCCCATAGTTACATCTTGTTTATGTTATTGGGGTGTATTCTTATATATTTTTAAAATAATAACCAATTAGCCTGGTAAATGGGCTTCTGAAAGGTTGATTTCATTATATTATGATAGAAAAGGTCATATAAATTCAATTTTAATTTGTAATTTCTTTATATGCCTCATGATATGAATGATAACTGAGTGAAAACTGTTTTCTCTTATAGAGTCAACATAAAACCTGAATCTAATTATTTTGAATACTTTTAAGAACTATGCATTTTCCATCACTCTTACAAAAACCGGCACAAATCTGTTAATAGGGTGTCACTCTTTCAAAAAGTACACTTTTTTTACCTGAAGAGTATACTAGTGGTAATCAAAGGAATATATTGATACCAAATTAATACAAATCTGTACCTACTGGTATGCTACATCTTAGCATCTTTTTAAGGGTACTGTCCTACTGACAGCTTTCAGTATCTTCTTTTCTGATAATGATCGAAAAGAGAAAGTGACATCTCTACTTGAGATGGATTTTGATTTGGTCACGTACAACTTTTATTACACTGTATAACATCTTATATATCTTAAAAAAGTTTTTTTTTCTGTAAGTTCCATTAGAAAGATCAATTAAAGGGATAGCTAACACAAAAAGGAAAATTCTGTCATCATTCACCCACCGTTTAGACATTTCAATCCTGTATGACTGTCTTTCTTCTGCAGAACACAAAATAAGATATTTTAAAGAATGTTGGTAACAGAATAAAAGCAATATCCATTCACTATTGTATGGACACAAACCAATGCAAGTCAATGGGGACACCACCGTTGTTCGGTTACCAACATTCTTTAAAATATATTATTTTGTGTTCTGCAGAAATAGGAAAGCCATAGAAATGGCTAGAGGATGTGTAAATGATTAAGTACTTTTTTGGTGAACTATCCTTTTAAATCAGACTGTAAAATGTTTATATCATACAAAATATATTGCATATATTATATAAATGTAATATATTATAATGCATAGTTTGGTTAAAATTAATGCTAAAAACTCTGAAGACATACGGTCCACATCTAAATAAAATATATTAGATCGTATATCTGTCCAAGGATTAATTTATTAATAGATATTTCAGAAATAAAATGATCTTGAATTACAAAGGCCAACCAGGCTGAGCAAACATTTAGTTGCTTTCCATGATGCTGTTGATCCAGTTAATGTAGCGGCACACCTCAGTATAAACCCCAGGATAGCCTGGCTGAGCGCAGCCATAGCCCCAGGAAACAACTCCTTGCAGTTGACCACTGCACACAAAAGGGCCACCAGAATCTCCCTAAAAAGAATTTTTGAAAAAGGAAAGGAGAAATATTTTAAAATAGTTATCAGTTCAGAGCAGCAAAGTTTATTAAAAAGTCATGCAAAAGGCAGAAAATGATGCACCTGTCTGTGAGAACATACCTGACATGAGTCTTTGCCCCCCCCCAAAAATCCTGCACAGAGCATATTAGTGCTAAATTTGGAACCATAAATGGATTGACACTGTTGTCTTGCGAGTACCGGCAAATTCAAACACTGCAGCACAGACGCATAGTCAACTGGAAAAAAACAGCAAAATAATATTTATAATAAATGTAACAGCTGTACGTAGCTTTTTTTAACAGTTTTTTGTCATTTCAAGCATTGAAAGAACTTTCATTTATCGTCCATCTCACCTCCTGGGCTGATCTGATTGCCCCATCCAGAAACCAAGCATTGCTCCCCTGTCAAAGAGCAGCTGGTCGCCACAGGGATTGCATTCACATAGCGGTTGAAGACGGCCGGCTGATTCAGCTTGATCATCATAATGTCGTTGTCGTATGTGTTGGCATTATAGTTTGGGTGAGTAATCGCTTTCTCTGGGTAGAATCGCTGCTCTGTGCCTTCATTAATGAGGACGTTATGCTCTCCCATGACGACTACAAGTCGAGGAGGTCTATTTGACAAAGAATCTCAATATTACTAGTTTCAGGCAGCAACGACCCAAAGAGTTTATTTGTAGGTTGGCAGTACAGACATATTGCTAAGATAGTATACGAGCATTGGCAACTGTCTCAATCTGTAGTGATGTTTAAACTAGACAATATAAATACTCACGGAATGTAGCAGTGAGCAGCTGACACAAGCCAATATTTATTAATCAGAGATGCTCCACACCAACGTTCCCCATTATCATAAGTCAGGTAAGCCTGCCAGGGCTGGGAGTGAGCTGAGCATTCATAACCCCCGATGATTTTATCATCATCTGTGTTGGCGGCTTTATCAAAAAAATATTTTATTACAAAGTGCACATAATAACTGATGAAGCAAACTAAATCACTGTTTAAAGCTTGTCGAGGCTCTTGTGGTTAAACTTGATCACTGGAGCTGGCGTCATATAGAGTCCAGACCTATGACTATAAAACCTAAAGACCAGGGCTGGGTTTCCTGAACCTTCTAAACGCAACGTCATTTTTAATTTATACTTTAAGAGTGGTAGCGATATATTCTTAAGAATGACGTAGTGATACGAAGGGAAAGGGAAACCCAGCCCAGATCTAAGAAACAAATATATTTAACAGAAAAATTATTTATTGAGAGATCTGCTTACCCACAGCCACCACCAGTAAAGCAAACACAATAGTCTTCATTTCAAAAGTGGAGAACAAAAACAGCAGACACATTTATATAGAGCATTGTGCAAAGAATAGAAAAAGATTAATGTGCAGAGTCATCAATTTATCAACATTAACAACCAATGAGAAAATGACAAATCATTTAGAGGGAATTGTCCAGCTGTGAAAACAGTTTTTATCACAGTTCTCCAAAGACATGATAAATCCAAGGTAGTGTACACTCATGAAAGTATAAAGATGAATAAAATGCAGAGACTGGTCTCGGAAAACACCATTTTACAGCTGTGAAACTTAAGAAAGTGCCGTTGATTTGATTAATATATGTTTATTGATAACTGTTTGTGTTGACACGTTGAAATACCCATGTATCAAAATCATGTTTTGTGTTGGTCATGGGTTGACTCATCAATGTGCAAAATGAACTCGAAAAAACAACTAAGCATCACCTTATTTATAGCAATAAAGTAAACTGTAAAAAATCCAACCACCAAGACTTATACTAGAGATGTGAGTATATTATATAATAACACTGGACATAAACAGCACTAATTTAAGGCAATACCTAAGTGTTAAAAACTGCATCATATTTTAATGCTTACTAAACCAAGGACTTGAAGATTAAAGCGTATCGAAAATCATCTCATGTTTCACAAAAATATAAATCAGTAACCTGAAACAAATCATCATCTGAAAATAAAAACATTCATATTTTATAGTAAAAGGCATGTTATACTGTCATCAAGAATAACTGAAAGACTGTGTTTTGGAGTGATGAGTAAATCATACAAAAGGAAAACATGTTTTCAGCATGAAAAAGCTCTCATTGACAATACTGTTAGGAATAACGCTGGTCTTAGGTTTAACTTCGACTTGATGTCCTAGAATACTGTTACACAATGTCAAACTGAAGATGTCATATTTCTCCCCTTGCATGTTTCATATAATGCATGTGAAGTTCAGCCTCTTCACGGAAATGTGCACCGCATTCAAAACACTCCCAGTCCTCAACTTCCAACGCCTCATTTGAAGGTTCCCGTTCTTCATCTAAAAACTCTGATGAAAAGTTAGTTTTGTCAGATGATTCACCTTCAAATAAAGAAAAGTTGTTGTCTAGTCCTTCTTGACAGACAACATTCGTTGTTCCCAAAATATCTTTTTTCATTACCAATACTTGATTCTGTCCTATGAAAACAGTGTTGTTTTCCCCCAGGGGAACATCGTCTCCTTCCTTAAAGACTGTCAGATGCGTTTTCCGATGTGTAATCAGATTTCCTAGTTGTGCAAAAGCCTTGTGGCAAAAATTGCATGTGTAAGGTTTGGCACCGGTGTGAATGTTGTAATGGTACCGGAGTTCAGCTGGTACCCGAAAGGATTTCTGACAGATGTCACATTGGTATTTTTTGTTATCATGGCCAAGCAAGTGTCTTTTTAATCCTTCTGAACTGACGAAGCATTTAGAACATATGGCGCACCGGTGAGGCCTCAGCTTGTGCATTTCCTGATGGGCTTCAAATTTCCAGACAGAAGAGAAAGATTTATTGCACTGGTCACAGCGATGGTTGGTAGGTTCTTCGGAAACACACCGCTTGTTAAACTTTATGTGAATTGCGAGGCTGGATGGACCAGAGAACGTTTTCTTACATTTCTGACAACTGAACTCTGAAAGCTGGGCCTTTGAAATCATGTGCAGTTTCTGGTGATTTCTGAAAGACTCCAGGTAGGAATAGACCTTTCCACAGATGGGGCAGACATAGATCCTGTTTGTACGGTAAAGAGACTTTTCTTCTGCTGACCGCATAATAACACAAGGCTGGACGGTGGGGGTCTCTGAGGGTTTCACTTGACAGGAACTGTTAAAGCTTTCAAGGTTGTGTTGTTCTTCTTTAACTTTCTTCATCTTTTGTCCACACCTCAGACCACTTTCAGTTTTATAATAGATAGACTCCACCTGACTTCGGACAATCACTAGAAAGGACAGAAAGAGGATTCATAGCATTAACACATGACCATGTTATGAATCCAATTCTAACATATCTATATAAACAGAGTTTTTGCACCGACTGCAACAGTATGCTACAAAATAATTTCACTCTGTAATATGTCACACAGTCACAACAGCAATGTTAAAGGTATAACTCAAAAAGTGGTATCTAGTTGATTTTGATTTCATTTTGCAAGATGAAAACACTGGCCAAGAGGCACTTCCGGTTTCATTAAAAAAATCGTACATATATAATGAAATCCTCAAGATATTTGTTTAACATTTGTTTTAGACGTTTGTATAGTGTTTAGATTGTACAAAGTAAGTTCTTCTCGACCAGCGTTGCTTATGTTCTCCGAAGTGCTATATAGTATCTGATATGCAATACAGTTAATAAGTTTTAAGGTTTTCAACATTTTTAGAAAAGTAGAAAATGTATCAAAATAATTATAACACCACAAATTTATAACTATTTTGGGGAGTTCATCAAAATTGCATGGACTGTGGAGGAAACAGGAAAAGGAAACCCATGTCGACAGAAACTCATGGCTCTGACATGACTGGAATTACATTGTGACTACTAAAATACTGATACATCTTTGGTGGTCTCATATTGTTTTTCTTTCAAATCATCAATTTCAAAAAGAAATTCAATAGAAAGAATTTTTACTTGGTAATAAATGAAATAACTGTGTTAACATGATTACATTGATCTCCAAAAAACTAATTTCAAAAATGTGGATGCCTTTAATAGGCTTTAGTCATGCACTATTGACCAATAGTGTTCACCTCACATGCTGCCAAATAACTACAAGTACTACATAAAAATGCTATTACAAACGCAACACAACAAAACGATTGCTATAGGGGGTAAATAAATATGTAAATAATTTTGTTGTTCAGCTTAACTAAATGGAACAGATCTGTACTGTACTTGAGCAAGAATTTGTTGATCCAAGATTTAATATGCATACTGGTTAAAAGAGGCCACAGCTCTTGTCCTATCGATGAAAAAATAAACATGCAATTCCTATCGATAAAGGCAATGAAGAAACACAGTTTTACTGAAATTATGACCATTTTAATTGAACAATTATGAAGAATTTACATTCACTGTTTTTATAATAGATATACATGTGAACTCGCAAAAGCAGGTCAGATAAAGTACCATAAGAGCAAAATAAAACATTAGTAGTCATTAAGACATTCAGTACATAAAGTATGTCAGCAGGGAAATATGTACAATATTTTGTGAGCGACTCCTTGAGACCGGGAAAATAAAACATCTGACAATGAGTGTCAGCAGGGAAATATGTACAATCTTTTGTACGCAACTCCTTGAGACCAGGTTTAATATACTGTTGGTCATAGTCAAATCTTGAGGATTGATATCT
This sequence comes from Triplophysa dalaica, assembly GCF_015846415.1. Classification (NCBI taxonomy): domain Eukaryota; kingdom Metazoa; phylum Chordata; class Actinopteri; order Cypriniformes; family Nemacheilidae; genus Triplophysa; species Triplophysa dalaica. The sequence goes on from NC_079553.1 coordinate 7,103,812, forward strand.
TGATGGTACTATTTTTGTGGCTTTAGAAGTCCACTCTTTGTGTGGCATTTACTTTTAATTCCTCTTCAAGCAAAACAATGTTTAATGTCTAAAAGATTCTCACTAATTTGGAATGTTTTCTAGGCAAAAGTCACTACACACCTAAACAAACAAATATCAAGATATCACATTCTTTACAAGTCAGTCTTTTATAATGCTTTAGTTCTTCAAATGGTCACTATTCTTAATTATGCTTCAACATGCCATGAATACAAATGAAAATGGGTTTTAATGCACTGGAACAAAGCACTGCCTTTGGCAGCAGTTGCAGCTTAGACATTCTTAATATCAATATCCAACCAGTATGTTGCAATGCATATTGATAAGAAAATTAACTTGTCCCAGTATCGTCGGTAAATTTTCAACAGAAATACTGTGCATGTCCTACAAGTGTGGAAAGACTTAAGGAAGACTTCACACAAAAATTCTGTCATTATTTATTCACCTTCAGGTTGTTCCAAAGTGCAAACCTGTATAAATTTGTTCTGCTAAACACGAAGGAAGATTTTTTTAAGAATGTCAATAATCAAACAAATCACACCCCCCATTACATTTATTATCCTTACTATGGCAGTAAATGGGGGATGAGATCTGTTTGGTTACTGACATTCTTATAAATATCTTCCTTTGTCTTAAGCAAGGAAAAGGAATGTATACACCTTAAGAACAATATGAGGTTGAGTAAATTATGACAGAATTTTCATTTTTGGGTGGACTGTCCCATTTTTGAAAATGTTATTAAAATATTCAAGGTCAGACTGTTTGGTTGTTAAGTGGACCCAGAAACAGTATTTGACCTTCCATATATGGTGTTGCGTGACATCAGGCTTAACATTGTACCATAAATAACATTAAGGGTACAATGCCACAATTTGTCAGATTGTGTATGACACAAAATATACAATCACAAATCAAAATCATAGATGAAAAGATTCAAGCATAATATTCAGATTTAATGGATGCTTAGAAAAAACATTTTAACAACTCCAACAACATTTACTAGCCATATTTAACAAACACCTTGTCAGTTTCAAATATTGAAAACTCTTTCAGGGTGACAACAAAGCAATAATATAGACATTAAACTGCAGGAAAACGTGAGGAAAATGTCTAAATACATATTAAGAAGAGTTACCTTGAGAACAGCATGGCCATCGGTTACATAACAGAGATCTAATAAGATTCAAAGTAACAACATAATTTTACATACTTATAGTAATGCTCTGATTTCAGCAGCCATGTTTTCATCTCCCTACCTCTATTTATGCAAAACAGTTAAAACTAAAAGCATCTTCCTTTTTCCTGTTTTCCAAACAGTTTTACTGTACTCAACAATCAACATTATATAACAATACAGTGGTTATAGTGTTAAAATAAACCAGTTAATATGTTCAATCTGTGATGGAGAAAAAGTATCACCATTCCATATTTATACATTACTTTATACATATATTTTCAGAACTCTCCACGTGCATGTGCAATATAATGCTGATGCAGCTCTTCTTCCTTGTTAAAGGAATGCCCACACTCAATGCACGTCAGGTTCCCAGCATCTCCTTCTGGAGGAATCAACTTACTGTCCTTTCTCTCCTTATCACCCAAACACTCCTGATGGTGGTCAATGAGATCTCGGATATCATGAAATATCTGTGGACACAGAGAACATTGAAACGGTTCCTCAGATTTGTGAACAGCCTGGTGCTGCTGTAAAGCTTCAGGTGACAAGAAGCTTTTCTCACAATCCTGACATTGAAAGTTGTGCTCTGGATTAGAAAGCACTGAGTAATTGACCTTGGATGTGGATTTATGAGGTAAAGCCTTCAGTTTGGACCCTGAAGTACCGAGTCTGTATCTCAGTTCGGTTGGGAGGCGACGGCGTACTTCATCGTGCCATGCGAGATGCTGCTGCAGCTGGCTTTCAGTCCAGTAACCACGGCAGCAAAGAGCACAAGTGTGTGGTCGACTTTTTGCCAGCTCCTTATGTGCATTTAACTGCTCCTCGCTGTGAAAATCTTTAGCACATTTGTGACATTTATAAAAACATTTGGTCGTTATGTTTTGAATAGGTTCCTCTTCTGTAGATGGTTTCAGCTTTTTCTTATTTGCATTGCAAGTGCTTTTGTGGTTATGAAGAGCCTCCTCAGAAGCGAAAAGCAACTTACATGGAGAGCAAGTAAAAACACGCTCCTCACGAGATGCAGTAGGTTGTTCTTCAACCTTGAGGTGTTTCTGCCATTTGTGTGCACGAAGACCACGTTCATTCAAGAAACTTTTAGGGCAGTAAGGGCACTTATACCGCGCCTTGCGCTTCTCTTTCTTGGTGATCATTTTGCACTTTTTTTGGAGAGGTGGACCTGATTCCCCAGTATCGGAGATCTCAGACTGCACTTTTTCAGTATGATCAAGCTTGCCATGCGTGTCTGTAAAATGAGCCGTTAGAAGAGACCCACTCGAGAAAAACATTGGACAATCTGGACAGGTGAAACGGTCCTTTGATTGTCGGTCAGCTTGCTCATGGTGTTGAGACTCCATCCGAGGGTGATGCAGCTGATGCCTGCGAAGAACACAAAGGTAGAAGAATCCCTTGCCACATAAATTGCACAAATAAGGTCCACCGTCCACACTTTTCCTTGAGCATTTCTTATAACTTCCTGACAGAAATCTGGCAAATTTTTTGTCTTTGTGCCAACGCTTATGTGTGCCAAGAGCTGAATTTGTGCTGAAGAATCTTCCGCATTCAGGACAAGTGAAAGGCGCGTTTGGTAAACTTGGCTCTAGTTTTACCCTTACAACCTTCGGCTGCCGTGCTGGTTCAGCTCTTAACTTCTTAGATGTATAACCTTTGACGTGAATCCTTTTGTGAAAGTTAAGCGCACCAACCACCGAAAAGCTTCTGTTACAGTCACGACACTTATACTTCAAACTGGCTAATGTTTTCTTCTGTTCTGTTGTGGTATCCGTGTTATGTACCACTACATTTTCAGCATTTTGAGACGATGCAACTTGCTCCTCTATTCCTGTTGTTTCACATTCTTGTGGATATTCCGCGTCTTTGTTGGGTTTTGAACACCTTTTTTGATGATTTTCTAGCAATAAATCACCCGTAAATGAAGCATTGGATGTTGGGCTTCGAAGCTTCTTAGGACTTAGTTGCAAATGAGCAGAATCAATCCCACGAAGGCCACTATCATAGCCATGGCACTTCATGTGAAACTGCAGTGCCATGGCACGGGAGAAACCCTTTCCACAGTCGGGACATTGGTACGAGTTCTTCTTCAAGTTTTCGAGTTGATAATCAAAAGACTTGACAGCACGCTGAAGACCATTGGCATCATGGGACAGCTTGTGTTTAAGGAAACAACCAAGCATGTGGTACGATTTACCACACACTTCACATTCATATTTCTCTTTGGAGTATTCTTTCCTATGGCCATGCCTACGGCCCCCCCGACTCTTCTTCCTGCGTCGAATATGACCAGTCTCAGGCTCAGATGTAGACCTCTCAACATCTGCACACTGTACGTGGTACTGCTTGTGATGATCAAAAGCACCCAAAGACCAAAAACCTTTGCCACATTTTTTACAGTGATGAACCTTTGGGCCCAAAAGTGACTTGGTTGGATTGAAATGTTTCGTCTTTTCTTCTTCTTTGACATTTTGAACGCTGGGTTTTCTCCCACAGCAAACTTTCTGATGATTGCATAGACCAGCTGCAGTTAAATAGCTTCTGTCACATTGCAAGCATGCAAATGTTTTTTCTGTAATCCTGTGACTTTGTTGGTGAGACTCCAATGCAGACAGTCTGGAAAAGCTTACGCCACACTCCTCATTTTTAATACCGTTCTTATCCAGATCTGAAAGCTGGTATGATTTGTGACCAAATCTGTCCTCATATTTTTCCTTTTTAAATTTATGGCAATCTTTTTGCCAAAGCATGTGGTGATGCAAGGACAAAGCTTTAACAAATGTTTGGGCACAACGTGGACAGGTATACAACCCAGAATCTTGAGGGGAACTTTTGCTCATTATTACATCGTTTTTTAACGTTTCTTCATTTAAATGCTCAAAATCAATCTGTACAATTTTTACATCATCTGGAGACAACTGCAAGGGGGACGCTGTAGATGCACCTGTCTGCATTAAGCTCAAACTAATTTCATCCTTTTCCTCTTGGTCAGATTCGCACAACAACACCAGGTCTGGATTTGGATCCTGACCACTATTGCTCACAACATAGTCTGAGGCTGTGACGCGGACGATTTCATAATCAACATCTATAGCCTCAACATCTAGAACCTCATCGGAGCTTTTCACTGTCTTTTCTTTGTGCTGAGAATACACGGTGGAGCCAAAAGCATAGTCTTCTTCCTCATCCTGGAATGTTTTAACTTCGCCCCTCTTTGCAATGTCATGGAAGACATCGGTATGATAGAGCTGATGAGACTGCAGAGCGGACAACCGCGAAAACCGGCGATCACATTCCTGACACTCAAACGCTTTCTTCTTAAGCTGGCAAACTTGATGAAGGAATGATTTTGCTGGAAGCTCTTTGCTGTGAAATTTTGTCTGGTGGTTATTGAGGAACGAGAGCGAAGTGAAGTTCTTGCCGCACTCTGTACATTTGTATAGCTGGCCATCGGCGACAGATCGTCTTTTATGCCAGTGCTGATGTGCTGTCAGAGCCGCAGTGCTAACAAAAGTCTTATCACATTCAGAGCATTCAAACTGATGTTTGACTTTCTCCTTTACCTTTACTTTTACCTTCCCATTTGAACAGGTGCGTGAGAATCTCTGGTGCGTTCCAAGGCCACCCATTGTCCGAAAAGATTTGCCACAGATGCACTGATACACATTTTGCTGATGATCGCCAGTCTGTTCAAGTTTTGCCTCACTGATTTCAGCTTGTTCTGGCTCATCAATAAGTGACGGAGGTTTTTCAGTTGTTTCAAAGCTTTTGGATTTCACCAGCTTCACTTCATGGCAGTGACGGTGTGCGTCAAGGGCCGAAGCGCGAGAGTAACAGCGTCCACAAGTGGGACACTGGAATGATTTTTTCTTTAAATGGGCAAGCTGATGAAACACAGATTTTGAGGCCTGTTTATGAGATCGCTGATGGTTGAGACACTGACCAATAGAGAAAAATGCTTTCCCACAATCCTTGCACTGAAATCTTTTCGGTTTTACCATACCCTTGCGGTAGTCAGCATCTACCTCCTGTTTGATCTCTTGATTCCGGTGCTCAAGTTGATGTTGAAAAAACTCTTTCGAGCTTGAACACCTCTGTCCGCACACAGCACAGCAAAATGTTCTCTGGCCTCCATCTGTTGAGACGAGCAGGTTATCCCATTGTGAATCTGTGTCCAGGCAGACTATGGGACCGTCGTGGATTTTCTCCCTATGTTGCTCTAGGTAACCCTCCTTGTTCCCAAAGGCCACACTGCTATCCTCACAGCAAAATAGCCAATCCCCTAAAAACAGAAAGGGGAGAATGGGAGGTCAGGTCGATGCCTGTTTCCAAAGGAAGGAGAAAGATAAAAATGTATAGAGCCAACAAATAATACTGTGTTAGGAAAGCTATTAATGTAAATAACCAAAGAAAAATAATACTGCGAAAAATTATTTATTTGGATACAGCACAACAGAAAATAATCATAACAAACACAAAAAAGTGTATAATAATCATTTCTGTTACAAAAAATTACTAGACCTCTTCACCCAAGCCATAAAACAATAAAACAATAGTTAAATTCATCAATTACATTTTGCTGTACACTGTAAATGAACACGTCGATCAAATTTGATATCGTAATCTGGCTTGCAGCTTTGTTGAGCAAACCTGTTGCCTAGCAACGATCATTTATTCCTGTTATTCTAATTCTCTGTTCCACCTTAAATAACTTGCAAACAACAAACCATTTTACGTTACATTTTTACAAGATAAAACAACCCACTAGTTATATTAATCAAAACACTGATAAGTCGTTGTTTAAAATGTTGTTGTTTATATTTTAAGTAGGCCTACTTGACGGGAATTTAACAGTAAAGCCTGCCATCTACCGGCAACAGAGCGAGACGGCAGTATCATTTAAGGAGGAACGCATTTCTTGATGCTGTCTGAAAACCTGTGTGATACAATAACTGCAGATCTGCTTAAAAAGACTGTTTTTAATTGAAGGCAAAAACACATGTCGTTGTGAAATCACACCAGTTCGCAAAGCCTCATGTCGAACAACCTGAAACTATTGAATAATATCAGACCGCATCCCAGTTTATAAAACTGAAAATCCACATTGGCATGCAGCACTGCTGATGTTTTGTCGCTATTTATTCATGACAACGCGTAATGTCCGTTTTAAAACAAAACAATACAACAAAACAACAACAACAAAAAATAAGGATTATGAGTGTTATTTTGGCGCATTACAAGTCTACAGTAATTGACATATTTTAGTTGTAACTGTGTGGTTACACAGACTCAAATGTTGTGTAAGCATAGGTCGATGTTAATAAGTGACCCTTAACGTTTACAGCAAGTATGACAAGCTAATAACTGGCTATATGCTAGCGAGTACAGCTAACCTGAATGTCTACAAAGGTTGTCAACAACAAAAAGTTGCTTACCATCGGCAATTTTATCTCTCTCGGACAAGTCTTCTTTATTGGTGGTCCTACCATCCGATCCTTCGTTGGCCTCGTCCAGATAAACAGAAACACGTTCATCTTCATCCACTTCTTCTATTTTAATCTTAACGGCTGGAACTGCAGCATTGGTTTCAACAACTTCGGCGTGGCCCTGGGCTTTCACTATTGGGCCACTGAGAGCTAATTCCATTTCTTCGGTGGTGTTTTCAGCATTAAATATTTTGATTTTGCTAACTGGATCAACGCTAACCTCTTGGACTGCGGCCGTCTCATATTCAGTGGACGATCTTTCATTATTTGATAGCAAACTACCCTCCTTTTCCGAATAAACAGCAGCCATTGTGGCTGTAGCCAGCCCAGGAACAGTACCGCACTTTTCGCGGCAAAGGACCGTATTGTTGGGAGGCAAACTTACGGATCATACTATGGTAAAAGATAGGATCATGAATATTAATGACGTTATGTGACGTCCGTGCAGAACGACTATTTTGATTGGCTGAAAAGCAGACGTTGGGCCCATGGATAACAATTTGGAAAATAATATCTATTTATGCGTTGTACATTTCAGTGTGCATTTTAATTAATTTGTTCTCATAAGGGGGTGAAAAATATTTTTCGCATCTTCTATAAAAAAGCACATGAATGGTGTGGTGTCAAGCACTTGTTATCATTGGTGATTACTGGATAAGAAATGATAAAATAACCAATAATCAATATGGGAGATTTAATTTTTATTAAGTCCAACCACTATAATAATATATTTAACATTTAATCGTATGTAATGTAAAATATTATGTTGCATACTTAAGGGGGACAGTTCACCCAAAAATCATCCTTTACTGACCCTCAGTTTGTTACTTACCTGTATACATTTCTTTGTTTCGATGAACACAGAGGAAGATATTTGGAAGAATGTCTCAGATCTCATCCCCCATTTACTGCCATAGTAGGGAAAATAAATACTATGGGAGTCAATGTGGGATGAGATTTGTTTGGTTACTGACATTTCCCTAATATCTTCCTTTGTGGTTAGCGGAACAATTTATACAGGTTTGGAACAATCTGAGGGTGTGTAAATGATGACAGAATTTTCATTTTTGGGTGAACTGTCCCTTAAAATTTATAAATAGTCTGTTTTTAACCCCCTCATATATTCTATATACATATATTATGTGCAATGTTTTGTTTCTATGGTTTCTTGGCAGTGTTTTACAGTGTCTTATTGCTTATTTGTAAATTTGTGTAGTTTTGTTTATTTACTATACAGTATGTGAAAAAAACATTCCTGGTTTATAATATTTATACCATCTTCTTATTGTCATAACTACCTATCCACCTCTATGAAAATCAACCAAAAAGTATAACTTTTATATTTTGTTAATAAAACCTTTAAGAGGATGGCAAGGACTCAGCTATTTAATACACATACAGTGTGTGTATATATATATATATATATATATATATAGTGGTGGTAAAAAATCAAGCATAAATTTGCAAACTGTGTGTGCTTTTACGCAGGTCAGTGTGTACCATATGTGCAAACAGCTAAGTCATCATTGCTGGTTTTGTGCCCTCAATGTTAACAGTATGAACTAAATATAAACATAATCTTGGACTGTATGATACAAGAAATAGGACAAAATATATAAAGCATTTCAGAAATAAAAAAATAGACATAGGCTATACCCACTGCACAGTTTTACTATGTTCCGTTTTGTGCTCCATAATTCACCTTTATAATTTACAAAACTGACTAATATTAACATTTTTAATGGATCAGACATACCAGCTAGCTTGTAAAATACTTTCTGTATTATTTCTTGATGTCAGCAACTTGATAGAAAAAACAGACTATGGGGTGGTTTCTCAGACAGGGATTATCTTAAACCAGGACAAGGTTTTAGTCTAATTAGGATATTTATGTCATTTTTGAAAGAAATTAAGGGTTAGGGTAACATTACTGGCGTGCATCTCGTGACAAAACAATCACACCAATATATTTGAAGATATATCAGTGAAAGTTGTTTTCGATCAACACACCTTCAGCATTTAAATTAGTCTGGGACTGGTCTTAAGGCCTGTCCCGGAAACCGCCCCTATGAGTTTGTGTTTATCATAGGGTAATCAAATATAATATTGTGTTACAATATTTTAAAAAAAACATAAATTGTATCAAAGGGTATCAATGATCGCGCCAACGTTTGGTTTGTAGAAAATAAAGCATGTGAAACAAAGATATGATCTACTGGAAATTTAATGAATGGATTAAAAACATTTTTTTTTACATCAACACACACATTCCATTACCTTAACGGCGCGTACAATAAAACAGCAACTGATCTATTAAACTGAGCTATTATTGTGTGTATAATGTTAAGTGATTTTTTTGTGTGTTTTGTGATAAAATTCAGACATCTCGCTGTGCATGTTGCATATAATGCATTTGTAATTCTAAGTCTCCGGGCAAGGAACAACCACAGATCATGCACTGGAACAGGTGATCTGGAGGAAATGGCATTTTATTGCCAATTTTTTGTGGCTCAGCTTGCTGGGCTAACTGATGTAAATTTGTCACTTGTGGTATGAGTGGGATCTCATTTATGGTTCCCTGTGAGGAAAAGAAAATGCCTTGCGGTAACGGACCTGGAAGTTGACTTCCAACAGAAAGCATTGGAAGAGGAGCTGATATATTAAGGGCTGGTGGAGGAAACGGAGAGGAGATAAAAGATGAGGGCTGGTTTAAAGGAATCTGCTGGCCAGAAATGAGGGCTATGTGCTGTGGCAGGCACATGTGGCCTTGTTGAACTGGTCCGTTTAGGAGCGCTTGGGAAACAACCGGAGCGGTTTGAAATCCCCATATAGGAGGTCTGTCTCCGAGAGGAAAGCGAGCTGTTGTATATGGCAAGTTTATCTGACCCATCTGGTTTGAAGGACCTGCACCAACCCAAGTGGGAGGTGTAGACATTTCAAAAGATGTTTTTGGTCCCCAGGGATTCGTGTTCTGCAAAGTGGAACCACCAGTGGACAGCATGATACCTCCAGTCTGACCCATTTCTGCTTTAGCAGGAGACTTCTGGTTCTGCAAATCCTCCTTTCTCACTTGAGTAGGTTCAGATTCGTTGGAGGTTGGTGGATCCAAGTCAATGGTTCCTTTGCCATCTTGCGTCGAGTTATTAAACTGCTCTGGCTTAGATGCTTGAACTGAATTGCAGGGAGCTGTCCACTGTGACTGCTGTGGGTCTTGAATATTAAGCAGCTGGTTTGATGGACTTTGACTGGATCTTGGTGACTTGGTTTTGACATCCAGTGAAGAAGGCCTTTGTGACTCTGGAGAGGTCTTCTGTTGACTGGAGTTTGGTGTATTCACCCAGGGAGAAGGATCATTGCCAGAAATTTTAATTTGACTTCCCGGCCACTGCATCTCAACATTAGTCGTCTTGGCTTCTAATAAACTCTTCTGAGCATGAAGCAGCTCTTCCGGCAGAGGAATTTGTAACGGCCATTCTTGTTGCATCTGAACTGTCTGGGAACAATTATCCGTCTGCAAGTGCTGTGATCCTAGCTGCATGCGCTCGCGCCCGTCCGCCTCAAACTGTTGTGGAACCACATTCGGCAACATTCTCGCCTGTACAATCTGACCAGACAGAGTGCCTTGTCGTAGAGACACAGTCCTTCCGTAGTCTCTAACTAACCTTGGCCTACCTCTTCGGCCAGTACTCACAAATTCTTTTACTCTGCCTCTCGAAGAATGTATAGATAAAGGATAACCGTGACCCGGACCTTGCCGCTTACGCGTGTGTATCTTTTGATGAACTAGCAGACTACTTAGCCAAGGGAAGGACTTGTGGCACTCCTGGCAACGATGGGGTCTCTCTCCTGTATGAGTATTGATGTGATCACGTAGCAAATAAGCCAAAGAGAAGCTTTTCACACAAAGATGGCATTTGTAAGGTTTTTCACCAGTATGAGAAAGCATGTGGCGCTGAAGCTGATTCTCTTCACTGTACCCCTTACGGCACTGCGTGCAGCGGAACGGCTTTTGTTGATGCAGCCTCTGGTGTGTTCTCATGTTATGATGGAATGCGAAATCCTTACCGCAGTCCGGACATTTGTATGGCTTCTTCCCTGTGTGAATAATCGAATGCTGTTGCAAATAGCTACTGAATCTAAAAGACTTTTTACACACCGGACACTGGTAACCCTTGTTGTGAACGCGCATGTGGAGCTCTAACACTGATCGGTAGCGAAAGCATTTGCCACAGTCTTTACACCTGAAAGGTTTCTTCTCTGTCTGGTCCCCCAATGCTCTTTCTGATGGACCATCTGCGTTGTCTGTATTCACAGGGTCCCGCTTCTCAGGGACCGCATTAGCAAGATTTGTGATGTGTGATGTGTTTACGCCCAAGACGTTGGTCTGATGCGTTTCCATGTGGGACTGCAGCGTATATTCTGTTGGGAATCTGAGAGGACAAAACCGACATGCATACATCATTTCAAAGCTCTTGCCGTTACTCATTCTTTCATACTCAGCTTCGTGGATTAACATGTGCGCTCTTAAATCGGCCGCTTTATGAAACGTCTGAGGGCACAGAGGACAATTGCGCTGCTGCTCGACATTATGGTTTGTGTTTTCTTTACCCCCATCACCGCCATATGATACTTTATGGTTTGTAATGCATGACTCCGAATCAGCCGTGTCAGAGACCTTCTTGTGCTGGCGACAGTGGGCTCGCTTGTTTTGTGCAAAAGCAAATCTTTTATCACAGTATGCGCAGTGGTACGGTTTTCTGCCGGTGTGAAGATACTTGTGCTGTTGCAAAAGGCTGCTGTATTTAAAGTTCTTCTGACATGTTTTGCACTGGTGTGGTTTTTCTTCCACATGTCTGCGTCGATGGTCCTCCATGACAGAGCGATGCCTGAAGACCATGTTACAATCTGGACACTCGTATGGTTTGAGAGCCGGATGGGATCGTTGGTGGATATGCATGGATTCCACACTTTGAAAGCCTTTGTTGCACTCTAGGCATCGATACGGACTGTCGAGTGAGTGGCTCTGCATGTGGGCATTTATGGACATCCTGTATTGGAACTCTTTGCGGCACAGCGGGCATCGAAAAGGCTTCTCCACATTGTGTTTACAAGCATGAAGATGTAACCTTACCATTGTTGAGAAACACATGCCGCAATGCTCACACATAAATTTTCTTTCGTATACTTTGTGACTTGACCTCCTTCTCTTACGGACTTTTGATACAAATGTAGGTTTGGTGTCTTCTTTATGTGTACTGCGGTGTTTGATGAGGTCGCTGCGATGCTGAAAGGTGACGCCGCATTCCTTACAAGCGAGGGAGGCCTCCTCATCCTGGTGCATGTGAAAGTGTCGGTGCAGGTTGTATGTTTCCCGACGGGTGAATTTTTTACCACATTCCTTACATACAAGGCGGCTTTTCTTTTGCTTGATAGTAGTTCCAGCATTTTGAGAGACACCCTCTCCTTCTTCTGTTTTGTGCTTATCCTTTGCCATGCTGTCGGGGTCAAGCGTCTCATCTCTCTCCTTTTGCGTTCCATCGCAATGAAACTCTGTTTTTTCATGTATGTTTTTGGTCTCTTTGATGGTATCCCTTGAGCTGGAGTTTTCTGGAGTATTTTCCTGTATTTCCTTGTTGGTTTCATGCACTGTGGAGTGACAACACAGCCATTAACTACAAGGTTTTAGAAGCGTAAGCCGTTCAATACCAAAACAGATAGACATATTTAGGTTTTCTCAAGCTTTAAAAAATAGTACATCCATAGCAAGTGTTTTTATTTTTAATAAGTCTTACAAAATACACTAACAAAGACATATAACATAATAAGCATGATTGTTTATTCTTATCATTTTTTTTCGTAAACAACAAATCATACAGGCATAATTGTACTTTACTGCTATCCCAATATTTGTCCAACATTGTATATTTTTCCCAAACTAAATAATATTAAATACCATAATATATTATATTCATATATTTATCTTGGTATTTAAAATGTTAATATTCCAAACTAATATGTTATTGCTCTGTGACAAATTATACAAAACAATGATGTGTGACTTGTTGAGGTTTGTTTTTGACGTATAAGATATTCAGAAAATACTTGCGATTCTGAATGTGAGCAATTTTGAGTAATAAAACGTCTCAAACGAATCCTGAGCTCCAAGCATGAAAGGGTTAAACTGGCAGATGTGTTTCTGATTGGGTTAGAACAGGCCAATTACAGAGTAATAATTGCTGCATGGTCTCTGTGTTAGGAGCAGCAGGGCTAATAATAGGTGTGAATTGCAACAGTACAACATTCAGAGAGCGAGAAGTGACGTTTACTGAGTGCCCTCGATTCAAAGTTGTGCTTACCTCTGTTTTCATTGTGCAGATCACCCGACGCGTCCTCGCGATCCTCTCCAGGCTCACTCGAAACGAGTTCACCGTTTTTACTTTGCAAGTCCTCATTTATCTTCTGCTCGTGCACCTTAGCTGTCGAATTACATGGCATTTCAGACGCATCTTTGTAGGTTGGTGAAAGAGCAGCGCCATGTGGAGGCGAATTTTCATTTGCTGCTGAAGACGGAACATCGGCGTCTGCAGTTTCTTCACGCTGCTGCCTTGTGCACAAACCTCCACGTTACGATCAACATCTGCATCAGAAGCAGGTTGTTGTTCTACTTTATCACCTGGGAATATACCGTTAACGAGTTCATTCTCTAATGGCTGCTCGGAGTCAGTCCGTACAGTGGCCATTTTCACATATTTTTATCTTTTCTCCACCCACAAAAACATGGAAGCGAGCGATTGATTGGAAGTGTGCGTGACGTCATGCGCGCCCTCTGCGGATGCATTTAAAGGGACACATTGAATTGTTTATTTTCATTATTAACTGTACATTTATTGTTGTATTGATTGAACATATTTACTGATAACGCATGTGACGTTACCGTGTGAACGTAGGCACGTCAGTCCTTTGTAAATTAACAATTGCATTAACAGTTACATGTCTGATTTTACAGAGCTCTGTAAAACACGCATGCATGGCAGGTATTGGTACACATACAACACATAACGAAAAGCGAAGCTTATATAGAACATATTCTTAGATACAGAGTTTTTATTCTTATATCTTAAATATTTTGATGACTATAATTGGAACACAATATTAGATGTTTTAGCTATCCAACAAATTAGCTATATGCATTTACAACCTGTTATAATAGGAAAAACATAATAAATGTATTGATTGTTTTTATTAAAACTTGTTTATGGACAATGGACATTTTTTCCAATTACAACTGTTTTTTGTTAACAGGTACTTAGTACAAAGTACTTTAAATATCTTGCATTGCATGCAGAGTGATTGGGCAATATTATACGTTATAAAATGAATTCTGATACACATGTATTTGCCACTGAATGACATAAAACGAACCTTTAAAGAGCGCCTAGATGCAATTCCTGTGATAACAAATGCAATTTTGCACCAAACTTTGGTGCCCGGAACAAAATGAACAATGTCTTACCACAGCATAATTGCTGGAGATGTTTAAACCTGCCTACTTCCTTCTAAAATTGCAATTATTATATTGAAACGTAAGCAAGTGCATTCTGTAAGATATCAGAAATGTACTTTTAGCAACAGAAAAGTGCAAAAATTAATTTAAAAATTTAGAGTGTGTGTTTGGGTACGCATACAGACACACTATTGTGTATTTGCGACAGGCATAAAAAAAGTGGTTGCTATGACATGGCACAATCTGCAACTAGTTAGTTTTATAAAACATTGCTTTAAAATAAATACATTTACTGTAACCAAATACAGTTCATTATGTCACATCTCTTGGCAACATCAACGCCTGCGTCTTCGTCTAAGGTCTACAGTCCTGCCACGACGTGGCCGTTGGGCTGTTGCATTAATGTCAGTCGGTGGTTCATTATGCCTAGTACCATCTAAAATATCTGGAGGTGGTGGTACAGGGGAAACCGCGGCCGGAATTTGCTGCTCTAGTTGTTGATTCTCCAATTGCTGCTGTTGCTGCAATGACTGTGGTTGATAAGGCTGTTGTTGTGGAGATTCCTGTTGATGCTGTGTGACTTGCTGCAATTGCTGTCTGAAGTTGTTGTTGTGGAATTTGTTGCTGTTGAGACTGCGGTTGCTGATGCTGCATCTCAAGTAGTCCCAATAGACGTTGCAAAAGCATATTATTCTGCTGCAAGCTATTTGTCAGGGCCTCCTGTGAAGCAACAAGTGTCTGCATATCACGTCGGAAGCCTTCTCCAAACTCACGCAGGTTCTGTTCCATGCGATCTCCAAGCTGCATGGCCGCTTCCCCCAGACCCCGAAGTTCATCTTCCAGCCAGGAACTGTGTGGAGGAGGCGGCTCCAGCGGGCCCTGATGGGTTCCTAAGGATGGTTGTGGGCTTGGCTGAGGAGTCCCATTAAGGAAGGGAGCGCTGTAAAGGGGCGAAGGAGGTAGCCAGCGCTCTGATGTCGGAGGTGGTACTATTCCCAAACCCAGGCCTAAACCCAGTTTATCTTCAATGCTGTTGTCCACACCCTCACAATCTCCATCTCCATCATCGCAATCTTGCTCACCAGCTTCTTCCTCTTTTTCAAAGCCATCCCTTTCAGAACCATCTCCTACTGTAACTGAAACACAGAAAACCTGGACATTCTTTTCTGCAGTAGCCTCTACAAAAACGATTTTTAATATTACCCACACTTAAGAAATGAGTTGAATAGTCACCAAAAAGCATACCTGGATCAGTGTCTGACAGGCAAGTGAAGCTTGCTTTTCCTCTAGTGCTTTGCTTTTGACGAGCCTGCTGGAGTCTGGGACTAAGTTGGGAGGACCTTCCCAAAATTGGAGCCCCTCTGCTGGATGGAAGGTAGCAGGTGCGGTGCCTTGCATCAGCAAGTCTGCCACCATTACGTCTCTTCAGGTCATCCCAGCGTTTCTTTACTTCTCGAAGAGTCCGTGGGACTCTAGACACAGCGTTTACACGCTCAAGAATACCAGCCCAAATGCGCTCTCTTTCACGGCGCCGAAGCCTTCCAGCTGGACCGAACAGCTCCCCCTCACACCGGGTCACCTCTGACACGAGAACCTCCAGCTCTGCTCCGCTAAAGCGACTCTTCCGTTTTCCTACGCCTCCTGCGGATAAAGCTGAAGAAACACACCTGCCTTTGATTTAAATCCACATTTAAAATTCACATTCACTTGCACTGTGTACATAAGATCTTGTTAAAAAATATATTATTGTATTTCTTCATCTTGCACAAATTGCACACTTAATTACTACTGATTTTTTTTGTTAAAAAAAGGAAATTCCAAAATTATCGATGTGACATTTTGTCAAAACTTAAAAAAATAAGTTCTCAGAGAATGTATTTATTACCAGTATTTTGAATCATCTGTTTATATTTTACTAAAGCCCTGTTGGTAGAGTCTAGACATCTGAATTTCTATTAAAAAAAACAAGCGTTATGGATGTTATGATAGAAAACATACTTTTGTAAGATTTCTGTAAATTACAATGCACCAACTAGAGAAATAATACCCAACAGATGGTAAAGGGATCCCTCTTCATAAAACAAAGTAGCTCATTTATTTTCATTTTTATGTGCCCCTTTATGAGGAATATGTAAAAAAATTATGTGACAATTTTGTCACAGTCATGACAAACATGCTTCAAAATAAAAAATGCTTTGAGGGAGAACAAACATGGCATTTAACAGCAAATTTTGAAATAAGAGCTATAAGTATGGTTAAACCTTTAGTGAAAACTTTGTTGTTTTCATAGGGAACTATTAAACAGAAATTTAACATCAGACTTTTAAGTGTTAGACCTTACTTTGTTCGATTGGGATGAGTTCATCTGAAGACATCCCAGGTGCAACTATGTTGGGATGCACAACCACAACGTTGAAGGGCAGGCTTCCAGGCAACCCTCCATTCTGCTGGTCACAACTTCCATCTGAGTCGTCATCCTCTCTGGGATAACCATCCTCTGAGACCCCGCCTCCAAAGGGACCCTCTGGAGACTCCACTTTGATGTGCATGGGAGGTGAGTGCTCATACAGCAAACCCCCTTCCTCATAATATTCAGTCATGGATATGTTGTGGTTTACTGACACACCAACTGGACTGATGGACAGCGTGCCATTCACAAGGAGTGTGAAAAGCCACCATGCCGTTCCATGGCAAGTCCCTCATTGCTTCATTGTCATGTCTAACAAAAATAGCTTAAATGATGGGCTCAATAATAAACCCAAGTAAAACAGATATTTTAACAGCGATAGGTTAACATAGCATTTTATAGAAGATTATTTAAAATGACTGTACGCAGTTGGTAAGGGTGCCTTTGCTTGCTGTATCTTAATAATGATACTTATGTCAACAAAAACCTGTGGCTTCCGTACACAAGCAAGACTCGGAGATGCTCTTCCGACATTATTCGACATAACTTGCACATTAAATTAATCACATGCAGGGTAAAGCTGTGGTTATCATGAGGTCTCCGCGCTCACTTGAAAACATATCTGAAAATAAAATGAAAACATTAAAATCTACATGGCAGCGATTTGGAAATAAATATAAAGAATGCATTGTCGACATAGTTGTTCTTACATTAAATTCAGTATTTATATTCTTGTATTATCTTTACCGCCAAGACCAAAATTACATTTGTCGCAGTAATGCGCATATATGGTGCACGACAACCGCAATGGATGCGCATTCCGCATATATTACGTTAGCCGACACTAGCTTTTCTCAAGCATATGATGCCTGCGTACAAAGTAAGATATGACACGTACCACTTTAACAACAGCAGTACGGGCCTGTAAGAATAATTGTTATCGCACAATAGTTCGATCTTACCGTCGACAACAGATAATTGGGAAAATAGTTAAAAATCGAGCATTGGGGCAAAGCTACCCTCTGAAAATCCTACATGTACACAGACCTCAGATCGTCGCTTGAATGTGACGTCACACCGAGATTTTTGTACTTTTTAATAGCAATGACTATTTTTAATTTTATTTGTTTTAATAGATATGACGATATCTTCCATGTACTATGATTAATGTTTTTTTTTTTTTTTTACTTTATTGTTTTATTTATTTATCTTTTCTTCTATACGTTCAGATGCCTTTTTGGTATATTTTATGCAACTATTGTCTGCAAAGTTGTATTTCATTATTGTTATCTCTGAATTGATTAAATAAAAAAAAAATGATTTCTAAAGTTCTTGTTTAAACCAAGCATTAAATCATTGTGCTGATACACAGATTACGGAACAAATATAGAATAAATAAAACAATTCATACATAAAAATGAAAAGGAGTACATGCTGTGGATTTAATTGAGCCAGTATCGACACTGAAGTTAAGTTAAATTTCTAATTTATACCTGTATAATTTCAATGACATATCACATAACTTTCTAGTTTATCGTGTTTACTTTTTTCTAAGTTAAGTGCACCAAAGTACACTTAATATTCTTTGATTAAGAAAAACATTTTACACCTGATTTTACTCTTACAGTAAAAGGGATAGCTTTCCAATTTAAGTCACTAATGGCCTAACATGTTTTGGGATTAAAAAGCACTGTATAATGGCAAGAATCTACAAAAACAGACATGGTGAGAGCAAAAATTAATTTATTTGTAATCTACAATCTCTCTGTTTAGTCTGTTTTTGGAATGTAACAACTTTGGTGTTTTACTAGACAAGTTATTTCAGAAATGCAAACCGAAAGATATAGCAAATTAAAGATATAGAAATGTAAAGTTTATTTGGTTATTTTTTAAGTTATCTAAAAAAATATCTAGTAGTATTTGTAGGGGAAAATAATGATTGAATTACTTTTTTAGAAAATAAATCTTAAAAAAAACATGGTTTTTACTAAATTCAGTTGCATGCTCAGTATATCCACATATAGTCTAACTTAACCCCTGACTCAGATCATTTTACCCTTATCATAGGGCAAACTGAGCCACAGGAGCTCTTTTTTTATTTTTGCACTCTCCGATTCCTGAGTTTTAAACGGTTGTATCTGAGCCAGATATTGTCCTATTCTAACAACTCATGCATCAATAGAAAGCTTATTTATTATATAAAAATATCAATTTCGAAAAATTTACCCAAGACTGGTTTTGTTGTCCAGGGTCACTTTTGTCATAGATGTTTTCTAATAATGTTGATTGGAAACACCCTTAAATGAGATTAAATAATTGTATTGTGCTTATGCCTCATTTTGTTACACCTTGAGGACCACATTAGTAAAATGATAGTTCATCTTATCCCACTCTCCCTACTGTTATGGCAAATTAAAAAAGCTGATATAAACAGCTGAACATGAATATGGTAGTCATAACGAAACATGTCAGATAAATAGATTATCATGAACTTTTTGTCTAATTCTAAAGAGTTCTAAAAACGTTCTAAAGAGCCAAAACACTTGCCAAAAACACAGTTCTATAAGTTGCTTAATTTAATAGAGAATTGCAATGGTTTTTAAAACGTTGGATGACCTTCCTGTGCCACCTGCATTTTCCCACAAGAGCTAATGAATAATCTGTAGCTTAGTTTAATTCTAAAATTACCATTAGAGTAAACATCATCTTTACCTTTACCACAAGAGTCATAACTTTTTCCATTTCCATACCTTTATGTCTAAAATGTTTTATTGTTTAAATTCAAATGATTGTTTTCAATAAAACAGTATTTACAAGAATCATAAACTTGAAAAGCTGTTAAATTGTTCACTGTTGATTTGTTTTAAAGATTTCCCTTGTCATGTTTTATATTTTATGTTTATTAGAATTTAATTATAGTTCAACATTTCAAACAAAATTGCCATCAGCAAGAATTAAAAGATTAACTAACTAATTTTATTCATAATCAATGGAAAATAGTATACATAAGTAACTCTAAGAATAAAGGTTTTCATTGATTCAGTGTCTAAAATCGTATTTGTAATATTCACTGATTAATCTGTAATGTTCATAAATAGGCTCATAATATTTATCATATGACATACATGAAAAAACAGAAATCGTCCACTTTTCAATAATCATCACAAATAATTCCAATAAAACAAAAAGGAAAAATTCTTTCAACAGATGACATACAAATATTGTTTCATTCTGGTTTAATACATTTTCAACCAATTGTATGTTAAAATATGTGAGAGAATCTTTTGTATGTCAAACCAAATGCTGGATTCACACACTGGTTGATACTTATGTTATCTACATATATATCCTTGAAATTTATCACAGCAGTGGAGTAAACACACAGTATATAAGGAGGGACCTAGAACATTTTAAACACAACACTGTTAGGTAGCATAAGGATGAAGGCTCTAATTATTCTGGCTCTCTTTGCTGCGGCCTGTGAGTAAAACGGGGCAGAAAAAATACTTTCTCATTTTTACAGACTGTTTGTAGTAGTTATATTTGTAAATAGTTACAGACTAAGCTATTTTAGGTTATGTGGATGGTTATTTATAATTAATACTAGTTAATTTTGTGTGTTTTGTATTTAATCATTAAACACATCATTAATGCATGATGTTTAACAATACCTACTATTTTCTTAGATGCCGCTCCTCTGAATGAGGATGATAAAATTGTCGGGGGCTATGAGTGCACTAAGAATGGTGTTCAATATCAGGTTTCTCTGAACAGTGGCTACCACTTTTGTGGTGGTTCTCTGATCAGCAACCTCTGGGTCGTGTCTGCTGCTCACTGTTACAAGTCGTGAGTAAAAACATTTTTTTCTAAAAGAAGTGAATACGATTTATATGGGGAGACTGGGGCTAGTTATCACATGGAGCAGTTGCCACAAGGTATATCTTAGTAACTGAGGAATTGTGCAATCGCAAAACATATTTTTTTATAATATATAATATATGTATTATTATAAGTTATTGTCTTCTGCCTAACAAATGTTCACACCCCTCTCTGTGTGCCTAGTCGTATCGAGGTGCGTCTTGGTGAGCATAACATTGATGCCAGTGAGGGCACAGAGCAGTTCATTAACTCTGTAAAGGTCATCAGACACCCCAGCTACAACAGCAATAATCTGGACAACGACATCATGCTGATTAAACTCAGCCAGGCCGCCATCCTGAACCAATATGTTAAGACCGTTGCTCTGCCTTCAGGCTGTGCTGCTGCTGGTTCCAACTGCCTGATCTCTGGATGGGGAAACACTAGCGCAACCGGAAGCAAGTGACATTAATCTCATGTGGAATGAAAGTTAACAAATATGATATAAATCATAAGGCCATATTCACGTAAACTTACAAATAGTGTTTTCTCATCAGGCAACTACCCCAGCCGTCTGATGTGCCTGCAAGCTCCTATCTTGAGCGACAGCACCTGTAGAAATGCCTACCCAGGTGAGATCACCTCCAACATGTTCTGCGCTGGCTTCATTGAGGGAGGCAAGGACTCCTGCCAGGTGAGATTCGTGTTATACATTTTGACAACATAGTAATCTATAATATAAATAATATTCTAAGGGACGCACAGAACGGCACATTTTGTATTTGTTATTTGACAAACCTTGTTCAAATTATGGAGCTCAGTGCTAACTGGTAATTTGAATTTGCTGTGGGGGAAAAAGTGCAGTTATAAGTAACCAATGTTGCAATTATTGTAACAATCACTGGCTTATGAAACTTTGTTTTTTTTGCAGGGTGACTCTGGTGGCCCAGTTGTATGCAGCGGTCAATTGCAGGGTATTGTGTCCTGGGGTTATGGTTGTGCCCAGAGAAACAGACCTGGTGTTTACACCAAGGTTTGCAACTACACCACCTGGATCAGAAACACCATGAGCTCCAATTAGACTTGCATCCATTTGATGAGAAATAAATGACTTATTGCACACCTTAATGGTTTCCCTTTGTGTTATATAATTGATTATAGTTTGATGAATTTTATTGGAACTTGGGTGCATTTATCTTCGTTTGTAGGGTCTTGGGATGTTGTGTTGCGTTCACATAAAAAAGCTAAATGGCAGGATGTGTTCAAAACTCGTTGCATTTGACAGGAATTTACAGAGAAGTTTCTGGAATATTCAAAAATAATGGAATTTTTGATCAAGTTTGAAAATCAGTCAAGACTTTAATTTCTTAATCTTCAGATAAGTCAATTACAAAACAAAGTCTAGTCCAACTGTTTTAAGATCTATCTTAAAGATGGTTTGTTTATAAAGAACATCAGCAATGTTTACATCACATGACTACCAAATTTTTCAAATGATGAAATACCGGACTTCTATATATTAAAAAACCTACAACTAACAACACATTCACTAAAAAAAAGGAAAATATACAACTATTTATTAACACTATATCAATATATCTCCTCTGGCATGTTCTAAATAATGACTATGCAATGCCAGAATGTCAGTAAAACAAGCGCTGCATTCTGTGCAAACTAAGCCAACAGTTGTCTCCTCTGTCTTTATTCCAGATGGCGGTTCCCTTGAACCATTACATTTTTGAACTGATAAAGATTTATCATTAGCATGTACTGCCATTTCATCCATTTCCACGTCATCAGCCGGATAATCAGGAATGGAATGGACATTTGATGGCAGTCGAGGTAATGTTGTAGTGCGACTCTGAGTATCTGCGTTTATTCTTCGCTGTAGCTGGAAACCAAGATGTGAAGAATTTTGTGATATTCCTGCACGTACGTCTGCTGTCAGATCAGCATATTGGCTGGAGGAATAGTCACGGCTGTGACGGCTGTAAAGAGATAGATTTGACTGCATGTAAGAATGATCATCTTTTGCATCTCGCTGCTTCCACAGACTCTTGCCTTGCCTTGCTTCTTTATTATCAGAGTTGTGGCTGAACTGATGTTGGAAAAGAGAGTCCAGGTTCTCAAAACTGGCACTGCATGTAGCACATTCGTAGGGACGCACAGTGGGCTGCATATCCACATTGAAATCCGTCTCCATTTGGCTGTTTGTATAGTGAACAACGTTGTGTCGCTTAAGCATGACCTCACTTGCAAAACCTTTTCCACAAATATCACAAATGTAAGGCATACTCGACCGATGCCACTCCTGTTGGTGATTTCTTAGACGTTGTGCAGTCGGGAAGGTGTGAGGACAGAACGGACAGGCGTGTGCATTAAGCTCTGGGTGTTTTTGCAAATGCTCCTTGTACAAGCCCACAAATCGAAATCCCTGACCGCACTTGGGACAAAAGAAACGTCCTCTTTTCTGTCTATGAAGCCTCTGATGAATCCAAAATTTATTCCAGGTTTTAAAAGTCCTGTTACAGTCAGCACAAGTGAAGCTTTGACCCCGTGCATGGGTAAGCATGTGGGCTCTCAGCCTTCCTACGTGCCCAAACATTCGTCCACACTGCGGACAGAAGTACTTTCTTGGGTCTCCTTTGTGGTCCTTGCTGTTGAACTGAGATACAAAATAGCTAAATTTGATTGGCTGACTGGGATAGAGGTTATTCTGCAGGTCAGGATCAGAAGAAGCCATGACCTTAGGAGGGCAAGCCAGCAATGAAAAGTATCTTTTGACCTTTTTTGGCCGGGAAAGATCTTTCCGGGTAGTGGTGGGAGATTTTACTGAAAGAAACAGTTTTGGACTTGCACTTCGTATGGTTTTTGGGGTCTGAGGGTTTTTGGGTTGTAACCTTTGAGATGAATTGGACCTGGAAGCATTTGTTTTTGGCAGGGAATTATCTTTCAAGGTAGTGGTGGGAGATTTTACTGCAAAGAAACAGTTTTGGACTTGCACTTCGGGTTGTTTTTGGCGACTGAGGGATTTTGGGTTGTAACCTTAGAGATGAATTGGACCTGGAAGCCTTTGTTTTTGTGAGTCGCATGTCAACACAATGCTTGCCGTGTGTGTTCAGCTCAGACTGGAGATTGAACCTCTGACCGCAACGGTCACACCTGTAACGCTGGGTATCCGTATGTCCTTGCAAATGTAATTCATACTCGTCTCTTGTGCCAAAGCTATTTTTGCAAAAGTGACACCTGTAGGATACAACACCAGCCAACTCCATTTCTTTAACGGTATTGTGTTGTTGTTTTTTACCCTCACAGGTGTGTACTTTTAGTGGTCCTATCTGAGAAAATCCCTTATTGCATTTTGAACAAAGGTACGGCTTGATGTGCCAGTGCACTTTCTCATGGACGCGGGCGGTACACGCCTGGGTAAAGGATTTGCCGCACACATTGCACGAATACGGTTTTTCTCCACTGTGAATTCGAAGGTGTATTTTAAGGACAGATTTGAAGGAAAATACTTTATGGCATATCGGACAAGCGTGGGCTTTCCCTCTGACTTTTCGTCTCGCCTTTCCTCTTCCTCTCCCTCTCCTCCTTTTAAAAGAAACGATTTGATTACTGCAGTCTTTTTCCTCAGTCACACTTTCCTCAGTTCCTTTTTTGTCAATCACACTCACTTGGGTCGCGTTCTCTGTAGGAGCTCTGCTTTGTTGTTTGTGTTTCCGTCTTTTATTTTTGTGGACTCTAGCGTGAGACCGAAGGTTGGAGAGTTGAGCGAAAGCTTTGTCACAGTCTGGGCACTTGAAGGGCTTTTCACCCGTGTGGACACGCCGGTGAATAATATATGCTGAGGAATGAGCGAACTGGCGGCCACAGTCCTCACACTTGATAACCTGTTTTTGTTTACGCGGCCGTCCCCGAGAATGGTTAGTATATGCAGATTTGTGTTGGGTCATTTCCATGGTGCTATCATCTGCACTTCCTTCACTCAAAGATTTCTGGTTGTCCTGCTCTGAAGTAGTCTCTTGTGAGGTAGGGGATACATTCTTCGAGGTGGTTTCTTCCATGGAGGGGTCTGTATGGACATTTATGGGTGTGACATGTGAGGCCCCTTGATTTTCAATGTCAGAAACTTTATCATCTGCGGTATCTTCATGGATTTTTGGGTCAGAATCTTCTTTGCATTGGCTACCTGCAGATGCATTAGGACAGGATATATCACTAGCTAAGTCAACTTCCTTTTCTAAACTGGTCTTCTGATCTTCCATAGACGTATGGAGTGTTGAAGGCCGGTCTTGGTTATTTTCAGACTCCTTTTCTGGTTTTCTTAAAGTTGCCTCATTATCTGTGGCGCTGGAATCATCTTTTGGTTCACCAGGATATTTTTTTATATCCATGTCAACTTCCGTAGCAGTTTTTGACTGTTCTGGAGATTTATTTCCATCTGTTTCACAGGAGACTTTTTCTCTCTCTTCTTTCGAGGGTAAGCACTCAGGTAGAGAATCAATAGCTGAGGTGAAGGTTTCTCTACTTCCCTGTCCTGGGAACTTAAAGGCAGACCTTTGGAAATTAAATTTCCCATTTCTCTTTTCAATAAAACATGGTCATTGCTTTCTGCCACTTCTGAGTTGGTTTCTTGGCTCTTAGCATCTCCTTCATGCATGATGTAGGAATCGTCTGCAGGTGTCTGAATTTTCCCCCCACTCAAGCTGAAACTACAAAAAAAGTTTAAACGGTATAAGCAACACAGAAAAATGATATAAGTGTTAAAACAGTCAAGATAGGTTGCATCAGCAGAACCCAAAGTACTTTTAACAAAATAATTGGAATTAAACCAACAACTGCATGTACTAACTTGTCAATAAATTACTAAATACCATTGTAATATTTTATTAAAACAGAGCATGTATGGTTTAAAATGTAATTTCCACTTCCACAAAACCGAATTATAAGGTTTTATCTGTATTCGGAGCGATTTGAGAGATTAAGCTTAAAAGGTTTTACAAAAGGTCCAAAATGAACACAATGTAAAGGAAAGAACATCACAATGTAGACAGAACCTTACAATTTCAAGGTGATACATGGATCTAGCAAATTTAACTGCATGAGATTTTAGTAAAAATCCTATATATTTTCAACCTTATGTGGATTTGTCTGTAAGAGTGAAACAAATAAAAAGTAGCCAGAACAGACATCATCCCTATTTACTGCCATATTGGGGGAAATAAATACCATGGGAGTCAAAGGGGTGAGAACTGCTTGGTTACTGACATTCTTACAAATATCTTCTTTTGTGTTCAGCAGGATAAATTTTGACAGAATTTTAATTTTCCCGTTCACTACAGGTGACAAAGTAAACATTCAAATCTTTCTTTATTGTCACAATGAAATTTGCCATATTTTCCAGGACTTTAGTAGACGCTAATTGGTATGGGTACCATCATTAGGTGAGCATTAAAATTGCGCCATAAAGGCGTTTTATAGCGAGCTGCATAAATTAAGCGGTTCTTCAAGATATGATGCATTACGCACAGATGCAATACTAGAGATTTCCCATTCGGTAGTGTTCATTTACTGCAGCAAACACACCGTTATTACGAGGACCGACATACGAGTCATTAAATCGTGAATACGATACTGTTTGCTTTGTTCGGGTAGCCAGCAAAGACTTCATTAGACTATACCGTCAATTCTGTTTATTGCCTTTCCATCACATTGCGCCACGCGACTGTTAAATGTTGCTCTGCATAACAGGAATGAACGCATGCATGTTCCATTACAGTCAGCTCTGGATCTCCATCTAAGAACGATGCTGCATGTGCAACATCCTTTCTTTACGCGATTCATTTATTAAGATAAACTAGCTTTGCTCACTCGCTGAATTTAACTATACCATAAATGTGGCTGGGTTAACTCAACGCCTTACCCGAAGCATTAACGTTACTTGACAAAGCATCACGTCAAAAGCCGAATAGTAATATCGATCTTTAAAACATCCACGTAGAATATTATTCTTTGTTAGCTCTGCGATACTAAGTGCTATTTTCCCTCTTGTTGAAAATACATTGTGAACATGCAATGCAACAACGCGCACACACCAACCTTTATGCTGTTTCTTTCCAGGACCAATAACGTTCCGAAACGCACATACACGAACGAGCTTCCGTTTCCGTTTTAATAAAAGCCGCTTGTCGACGCCAGCAGTGGCTGGACAAAACAAAACCACTTAGCACAAAAGAACGATAAAAAATATATTATATGAATGAATTTATAGATTTTCCGTTTTACTGCATTTAAATAGTTGCTTTTATTGTACAAATATCACTGACAAAAGCATTTTGTTTATTCATGTTTTAATGGCAACACAAATTCTAACAAAAATATGTTGCTAGAGATAAGATTCCAAATGTGAATAAACTACACTCTTAAATAGGATGTGTTACTTGTAACACATTGTTTGTGTTAACATTACCTTATCTTATTTAAAAGTATTTTGCGTTATGAAATAAGTTAAAGGGAAAACACAGGTTGTGTTAAAAGTAACACCAAGTGTGTTGTCCCAGAAATAACACATTTTGTTTAGTTCCATCTTAACACAACTAAACTGTTTTTAAGCGTGTGATCTTTGACAGACTTTTCTAAATAACATTAACATATAAGCAAAACCAGAATAGCAAAAGAACACTTGTTATTAATCTTGCTTAATGAAGAGTTTACTGTTTTACTTTGAAATGAAGTTGAAGAAACATACATTTAATAACAATTTAAGACTTGACCAAAAACTACCGCCATTAGATAAAAATGTAAGGTTGTTTACTCATCTCCCTTAAAGCGCAAAGTAAATGCACCCATTTCTACTTGTTAACTCGCATTCAAACAAAATATTCATATTCATTTTTAAAAAGAGAATGTTTAAAAGATGTTGAATAATGACAAATAACTTATTGAAAACGTTGTCATTGTTGTTTATTGAAGCAACATACAACATGTATGAATACATCATATTATTTACAAATCACTGACAATACACAACGACTCTCTAAAAAAAGGTTATCTACAGTGCTATTTTACAGTGTATTGAGCAAATAATAAGCAAAGCCACCTAAAATACAACAAAAAGAATTATGTAATGTAATAACTCATTAAACTATAACTCTACTGAACAGTTATGAAACATCATTGTTCAAACAATTTCAAATTCGAAATTCTTGACCACTCTGCTGATTTTCTATAATATGTCCACAGGAGTGTCCTGTATGTTGAAATAATGTACAAATGTAATTAAAGTAATTGCATCCAAAATAGTTTTAAGCAATAAAGTGAAGCCAGTAAACTCACATCCACTTTCATCACCTAATGCATAAACACTTAACAATCTATTCTAGCTGTACTGTATCTACAGGCAAGACTTAATCCTTTTTAGTGTCATTAAATCAAGATGGCTGCAAATTTGACACCTGCACTGATTGGGTTGGCTTTGCTGAGTGGTTCCCTAGCTCAAGACCTCCAAAGACACGATGGGCCGTCCTTTTGTGGTTTTGAAGGGCACTTATATCTGGATAGCTGCTTCCACATATCTGACACTGAAAGTGATCAGGTGTGCGATTTTGCTCAGTTCCCTTTGCCGACTGAAACACGCCACCTAAAATACGATGCACTCTCCTTCTATGATTTTTCAAGGATTTGATGTCAGGATATGCACGCATACAGATCTGACACTGAAACTGGCCAGAACGGAACGGGTCTACAACGGTCAGATTGATTGGTTTTGGCTGTTTGGGACGATGAACTTTTCTCACATGGTCCTTCAACGACTGAAGCTTAGGATAATAGCGCAGACAGATGTGACATTGAAAATCAGTGGGTGTGTTTTTTTGTGCGCTTTGTGCAACTTTGCACACTTGTTCTTGTTTAACATTCGCTGACACAATTCCAGGGTTTACTTTGTGAACATTTCTTTTATGCTCCTCAAGCGCCTGATAGCTCGGACAGTTCTGGCCGCACTGCTGACATGACAAAGTGGGTTGCCTGCTGTGTGAGACCAGGTGTCTCTTCAGCCCGTCAAGACAACTGAACCAACGCACACACACTGGGCAACGAAGAGGTTTGAACGTGGGTTTGGTGGCATTACTTGGAATCTGTACCGAGGGTTTCTTCGGACCTGCAGCATCACCCCTGCAACTCAACCGTAGGTGTCTTAACAAGGAACGGCGACCTGAAAAACTCTTTTTGCATCTATAGCACGTCACCGTTTCTGGATACGGACTGTGGTTTAATTTCTGTGGCGGCAGGAGTGCAGATGGCTGTGCTTTTGGGTTAATCTCTGATGTCTGAAACCCAGGAGGTTGTTGTAGCCCTGATGGAATATGTGATTGTAGCACTTGGGAAAATGGCAGAGGTTGCTGCTGAGTTGGAACATGTAATCGTGTCATCTGGGGAAATTGACGAGGGTGCATCTGTGGCCCTCTCTGCTCAACCACTTGGTTTTGAGATTGCCTGTGCACTTGTTGATGTGCTTCAAAATCCATCCAGGACTGCAAGTTCTCACCACAGTGAGGACAAATGTAGGACTCCTGTGCATGAAGTTGCAGATGTTCAAAGAGAAGTCTAGGACACGTGAAAGAGGCTCCACATTCGCAAGTCACTCTTCTTGGGAGCACTGGGGGCAGCGACATAATTCCCCAGTTGCTGCTGCTACTTCGACTGCTCTCAGGTCTGGCTGATGGGGTTTCTGTAGACGGTGACAACACAAATAAGTTTTCCTGAGCTGGTGGATTTTTGTTCTCCACGATGCTGGGCACAATTGGAGGATTGGGGATTGTTCCACTGCATCGTTTTCTGTGCATATTCATGTTGTCTTTGCGGCTGAAGAACTTGCCACACTGAGGACATGGAAACCTTCTAAGTGGTCCGGGGACACCGGATGATGTTTTTTCAAAAAGTTTTTGCTGTTTTAACTTCCTCGCCCCGCAAATGCTCAAGTGTTGCATCATAGTGAACCGCCGGGAGTAAGATCTCTGGCATCCGGCACAAACAAACCGCTTTATACCTTCATCACTCACATGCACATTAAACCCATTGCTAGGACACAGTGAGTCCATTTCCAAGTCATCAGGAGATTCCACAATGACAACATCCTCATCTTCATTCGAGTCTTTTTTGGCCACGTCTGCAAAATTGTCCTCATTATCCATGTCCTCTTGATCTCCATCTATTAATACATCAATTTCAGCATCGTCCAATGGCATGGTCCACTGCTTTTCTTCGTATTGATCTTGGTCCTCTGCTTCGGTTTCAACCACGTTGGCTGGCAATTCAACATTTTGCTCAGTTTTTGTTGACTCAGCTGGTTTGGAGTTAGACACAAAGGATGGTGAAGGTAACTGATCGAGTGGCTTGTGAGATGGCGAAGGTATCTTTAACAAGGTCAGATTTTTTCCTTCTATAGAAAATTCTGTGTTCAGCTCCTCAGTTTTTATAGTTTCTGTGCCAACTCCAACATTGACATGTTTTGAAATTTCATTTACTTTTGAGGCTTGCACCTCACTACTGGAATAATTTTTGGAGTGGAGCTTGATGGAGTTTGGAGGGAAATTGCCAGAGTTTGAAGGGGTTTGATGGAGCTTGAAGGGTGTTCGCTGGAGTTTAAAGCGGGGTTGCCATTGTCCTGGTTGACTGCAGTTGCAGAGCTTGAAAGAATAGGCGTACATTTACCTTTTAAGTTATGTCTTGTAAGGTTGCGCTTCCAGATGTACGCACGTTTGCATATAGAACACTGAAACTTTCTTTGTCTCTGTGCTGTTGCAGGGCTAGGGCTAGGCAATGTTGGAGACTTACTTTTAACAACAGCAGGACATTGACGGTTTCCAACAAATGTGCTGAAGCACTTGTGATTCTCGGCAGCACAGATAACAAATTGTTGGCAACGGAAACAAAATTTAACTCTTTCTTTCTTATGCTGTGCATGATGCATTATCAAGTTGTCTGGGTTCTGGAAAACCCTACGACAGATTCCACACTTGTGTCTGCCTTCAATTTTATCCTTCCCAAAAAGCTTTTGGCGAGTCTCAAGCATAACCACAGGGTAGAGAGTTTGTATCACAGATACAATCTTCTTCCGCTTTTTCTTTTTCTTCTTACCAGTTTTCATATTTAGAACAATGCTTGGGAAGGAAAGCACCCTTTCAGGCACAATTGGTATTGAACTCTTTTTTCTGTGGCTCAGACTTTGGCATTGTTATGGCAGGTGCAAACTGCATTGGTGCCCTTGGTGCAACTTTTCTGGGGGGTTGGTTCCTCTTGGCTGGTATTTGATTTAAATGGCCTGGCTGTCTATGACTCATATAGGCAGATGCCAGAATCTTTAGGATTGATTTTTTATCACAACCAGTTGATTCTTTGTGTGAACTTGCAGATTCTTCACTGTCATGCTCAGGATGGTTTGATGTGTTAGAGGATTCTAATGTATCGCTGTTATTCTCAAGGATAGGCTCCTTCTCCTTCACAGAGTGGGGTAGGAGAGACTCGTGTGGCTTTAGGATATCTTCATCTTGCTGATTTAAAATATTTTTTTCTGCAGGAATTGATCTGTCTGAAGTGGATGCCATGTCCTTGATTTCAGCTTCAGAAGCAGAAGACGGGCTTTTTACATCTACTTCCATTGGAACTGATCTGTCTGTAGTGGATGCCATCTTGATGTCAGCTTCAGAAGCAGAAGATGAGCTTTTTACATTTTCTTCCATTGGATCTGATGTGTGTGTGGCAGATGCCATCTCAATGTCAGCTTCAGAAGCAGATGCGCTTTTTACATTTTCTTTCGTTGGAATTGAAATCTCTGTAGATGATGCCATCTCAATGTCTGCTTCAGAAGCAGATGCACTTTTTACTTTTGCTTTCATTGGAATTGAAATCTCTGTAATGGATGCAGTCTCAATTTCTGCTTCAGAAGCAGATGTACTTTTTACATTTTCTTCAACCGTAGATGTGTCTGTAGTCGGTGCCATATCATTGATGTCAGTTTCAGAAGCAGAACATGTGCTTTTTACAAGAGGATCTTCATTAGAATGGCATGGTGAACAATTAGGAGAGGCCTGGTCTAAGACCGGGTGGCCGGAGTCTTTTTTGTTGTCTAGCTCCATTTCCAAGTGTCGAGGATTAATATCCAAGCTCATAATGACCTGTTCATCAGGCTTGTGTAACATTTTGTGTTCTTCAAGAGCAGATAAAGCATCAAACTCCTCACCACAGTCACACACATGCATCTCTTGAGCAGCTGGGGTTGGTACCGCCACGCAATTGTGTTTCTCGAGGAGATCCGCACTTGAAAATAAGGTACCACAGGTGACACAAGTTGGTAACGTTGACTCTTGCTGGCAAGAGATTTCATCAGCATGAGTGGCCTGGTGTACCAACAGTGATGCCAAACTCTGAAAAGTAGCTGAGCATGCAACGCAGCTATAAGTTTTGGAGGTAGGAGTCCCAGAAGATCTTGTTTCTTGAAGTCCAAGCATTTCTCTATTATTGGGTGCTTCCTGTAAAAAAAAGCAAATTGACTTTATTAGTGACAAGGCACACAACAAGGCATACTTAAATCATACATTACTAATAAAACATTAAGCCTAATAGTTTTTTCTGGAATGATTAATGCTATATATATATATATATATATAATTATATAATTAACATTATTAATGTTAATATTAGCTTTCCTATGGCTCAGTGGTCAGAGCATGGTGCTAGCAACTCCAATGTGATAGGTTCGATCCAGGGAGATTGCACATAGTCAGAAACAAATGTATAGCACAATGCAATGTAAGTCGCTTTGGGTAAAAGCATCTGCCAAATGAATACATGTAAATTTAAATCTGTCAAATTGACACTGACACTGATAAGTGTAAACAGTCCAAAATACTTTCATTAAAAAAGTGTGTGTTCTGTGTGTCTTAAGTTATTCAAATTATAATGCGAGTTAAATCCCTGAAAGCAAAGCATACATACATCTATATTGTTGATTGTTTGCTCATCTGCAATACATCACTGAGATTGTCTCCTGTCAGATGTCATGATACAGACATATCTAGAAGATATTAATAAGATGTTTATGATTTTATAAACTATGCATTTAAAACTGTCTTTTCTAAGACGTTTATCAGATTTGTACACAGCAGATGTTTTCCATATCTCCAGTTCTTTAGCGGACAGACGTACTGCAGAACAGATACAATAGAAACATCAAAAGGTAACATGTTTGACAGGGCGATCATATTTAACATTGTTTTCATGTTCGAAAACGCAAGGCGCGCCACACTGCTCTTTTGGTTGACTCTTTGAAAAGAGCAGCGTCCAGCGTTTTTTTATTTTGCTAGGTTACCACCGAAACAGCTGTGCTGTCAGTCAAGGATTATAGCGCGAGCGCTCTTGTTGCTGGTAACATTCAAGCACTGTAAAGTACTGTCATTGGAAGGTCCGCCTCTCCTTTCATTCGATTGGACAATACGAATAAAGGCGCATGACTCCAATGGTTTTCTGCTCAGAGTTTAGCTTTCCTGTAGCGCAGTGTTAAGAGCATTGCAAGGTTGTGGGTTCGATCCCAGGGGATCGCAAATACCTATGTAAAATGTAAAGGATAAAGCAATGTAAGTCGCTTTGGATAAAAGCGTCTGCCAAATGCCTAAAAATGTAAATGTAAAAAAAAGTGTAGTTATTTTCAACTTCAGGCACTCCACCAAAAATGCAAGGCACAACAGGCAAAGAAATACAATGCGCAACCAGCCAACTAAAAACAATTCAAAAGACGCGTCCTGTCTGATAGACCCCTCAGCCAACACAAGTTTCTCCATCATTATTGCAGTCTCTGGACGTTTCAAGCAACTGTAAATTTCCGTCGCCACATCGGAAGGTCCACCTCTCCTTTCATACGATTGGGCAATTGGAAAAAAGGGGCATGACTTCAAGGGCTTTTCTGCTAATTTTTCTACATTTCTGCACATTTCCTAACAACATGTCTTTAACCGTTTTAAGTTCACACAAAAATTACAATCAAGTCATCATTCACTCACCCCAAAGATGTTCCAAAGCTGTATATATTACTTTGTTCTGCTGAACACAAATACAGATATTTGGATGAACATCAGTTATTTTCAGTTCTGGGACATCATTGCCTATAGTAAGACAATTTAAAAAGGTAGTAAAAGGTGCAACAAAAATGTTTGCTTTCTTAAATTCTTCAAACATCTAATTTTGTGTTAAACGGAACAACACATATGTGACCCTGGATCACAAAACCAGTCTTAAGTAGCACGGGAACATTTTTAGTAAAAGACATAAATACATTGTATGGGTCGAAATTATTGATTTTTATTTTATGCCAAAAATCATTAGGATATTTAGTAAAGATCATGTTCCATGAAGATATTTTGTACATTTCCTACCTTAAATATATAAAAACGTGTGAATGGATAGCCTGCTACAGCATCTATGATTAACAACTTCAAAGGCCATTTTCTCAATATTTAGATTTTTCTGCACACTTTAAACCGCTTGTATCTCAGCCAGATATTGTACTATTCAAACAACTCATACATCAACAGAAAGTTTATTTATTCAGCTTTCAGATTATGTAAAAATCGACTGGTTTTGTTGTCCAGGGTCACATATGAGATTTTTTACTACTATGGTAGAGAATGATGTAGCAGAACTGAAAACAGCGAACATTCCTTTGAATCTTTGTGTTCAAGACATTTATACGAGTATTGAACAACTTCAGGTCGAGTAATTGGTGACAGATTGTTAATTTTTGGGTGAACTGTCCCTTTAAATGTATCTATTCAACTTGTCGTGCATTTATTTTGTAAGAAACATTCATACATTCCTAATAAATACCAAATAGGTCCTAATAGGACCAATTTTAAATACAAAATGTCCAAAAACAACGCAACTCTCGCGTATTTAAATGATTCACAGTGCAACTATGAACAGCGTGCTTACGTTTTTATGAAACTCGTTAACAAATTCGTACGTTTGAAGTGTAAAAGTAACCACATAGGATGACTGTGAAGAACAGACATGTCTTGATTTAGGTAACGTTAGGCCTGAGCACTTCCCGCGGTATCGCTTTCTTAATAACGTCCTTGAACAATGCTTCATCACAACAACAAAAAAACAGTAAAAGAACATTACGTAAACCCGTCATCTTCAATCGAGAAAACTTGAAGCATTAGCAACACAGCGTAATGTAACAGCGTCAAGGGTTGCAATGAATGCTTGCAATTTATCGTGCTTTTCAGACTAGACATGTATTAATGTTAAATAATCTGCTACATATGAACGTGAGGGGAAAATATATCGTTGAGATGCTTTGTAAACACATCTGCAGAACATAAGGACCATGCGGCACATGTCACTCGCGTCCTGCAGAGTTCAATACAATACAATTGCATTACATCTCCATATAAACATACTGCACCTAACGACTGTTTGTACGAACAAAAACGAATCCAATTCATTTTGATAAGAACATCATTGTCAAGCACTCACCTTGAATTAGTGCATTTCGAAAAACAGAACGAATTTACCGCAGAAAAGGTTTATCCAGATATGGGGAAAACACCATCTTTATTCTACGTTCCGTATAGTTGTCATTTTCACAGTGCCGATAGAGGGCAGTATGTCTCATCGTTCGCTCATTCCCTCCCATTCTCAACTGTAATAAAGGTATAATTCAACTAACGCCACCAACTGGTGTGGGGGACCTATCGTTTTCCCTCCAGAAATATTCATCGAATTATGAAACGTTTTAACCAGTTGCTCATTTTTAAAAGCACAGATATTGAAACCACGTGTGGTACATTAAATGTATTTTGCTATTAATAAAGAATAGACATTGAGAGTAACAGTCAGTCGGTTTTCCAGCCTGCTGCATTTATTTCACAAGTGAGTGCATCCTATAACATCATTTTTCTTATAAGATACGATTAATTAAGTTTTATGGTTTGTCTGAATTATGAGCCATAGTCACAAGAACATAAATATAATTAAGTTAAGGTATTTTGTGTGTATGTACACACACACATATATATATATACATATACATATATACATACATATACACATACACATATATATATATATATATATATATATATATATACATATACACATATATATATATATATACATACTGTATATTTAACTTTTTTTATAAAAACATAAAATAATACTATGTGAAGTTAGTATTGTAGAGGACATCTTAAACCTTTTTTCCCCAAGTTAACCGGTGGATTTATACTGGGATTTTGCAAATTTAAAACAACCTTTCCACCTTGCAAGTTTAATAAGGAATCATTAAGAATTTATGTAATCATTTTTTCTGCATCATGTATAAGCTATACTTACAATATAGTTTTACTGAATATCGGGGAAGTATTATGCAGAAAAAATTGTGGATATAGAGCTCTTTTTCAAATGTATTACATTTATTTTTATAGAAATTGATTAGCATGAAAACGTTTTTTTACCATTCTCTTTTATGATAAAATATTGCCATGACAATGTTTCATGGTTAAATGACTAGAAGCATGACATGCACGACGCAGTAAAAACCTTCTAAATCAAAGCATTTAAGACTCAATCCTGTAATGCAACACTTTCTCATGCAAAGTCAATTAATTCAAAGTCAAAGAATTTATTTGCTTGTTAAACAAATGTGAACATTGAAACATTGCTATACAATACAAAAGAAAATTGAACATAAGCTTTTCATAGCTATATATAAGCA
Organism: Triplophysa dalaica; assembly: GCF_015846415.1. Classification (NCBI taxonomy): domain Eukaryota; kingdom Metazoa; phylum Chordata; class Actinopteri; order Cypriniformes; family Nemacheilidae; genus Triplophysa; species Triplophysa dalaica. Next base: position 7,140,067 of record NC_079553.1, read on the forward strand.
CTACTGTTGTTTTAAACTCAAAAGCAAACAATGCAATATTCTGCGTCCTTTATAAAGGTCCTTGTGAAAAGTGTTCTGGAGGAAAGCTACGAAAGACTTCTCATTAAAAAATTAAATCTGAATTCTTCAACATTACAGTTGAAACTCAAAATGGTATTCATACCAGATTAACGTGTTATCATAAACCTTTTGTTTGCTAATGTTTGGAGACACACATGGCTAGAAAAAAATACTTTACATTTAGAGGTAATTAAAATTTCAAATGTTTTTCAAGGATGTTTTTAAAACAGATTTTTCCAATGATGTTTAAAAATAGACATCAGGTAAATGTAACAAAGCCCAAAACTATATTAACAATGAAAAATTATGCAAGGTTTTATTTATAATCTTATTGTGGTTCATCTTTGCACTCTAATAGAACCTTATTCATGCAAATACACCTAGAATATCATACATCATGTAGATTGCATAAATTCAATATACAACTCAAGTCTGAGTACTGTACAAACAGAACAAAAAAGTGAGCAGTTCACAGAACTATAAAACAGTAGAAACTGTAGAAACATTAACAGACTGTTTCAGAACTAGGGTAAAACACCAATAGTGGATAAAAGCAGTCAGGCCTAAATAAAAGAACAATAATATACAGTATGTCTGCCATAAATATCGTTCAGAAAATTGAATGATTTTGAATAACCTGCACTGCAGGACATTAAGTCATCAAAAACCTGCCCTTTATTCATTAACCGGGCTTTGAAAAGGAAAATGGGTGGAAGGTTGGGGCTGTAGAGATTCTGTAGCAACAGCATGAGTTCTCTGATGTTCCTCCAAAAGACTCAAAAAAGCAAAGGCTTTGTCACACTCTGTGCATTCATAGATAACTTGCCCTACGTGCGTTTCCTGGTGCTTTGTCAGCTGAGAAAACATGCTAAAGGATTTACAGCACATATCACACCGGTACTCCTCACTGTCTTTATTCAAAGTGTGATGTCCTTGCTTCCGTTGATGTTTGTTAAGTTCATTAGCTGTAAAGTAGGATTTGTTGCATATCAAGCACTGGTGTTGTCGGTTTGTGTCATGCATTTTACGATGACATAGTAAAGCGGTTTCCGTTTTAAAGGATTCTGGGCAGGCATTACACTTGTAAGGCCGTTCGCTGTGAATTTGTTGGTGCTGCGTGAGGTACCGTTTCTTTGTGAAGCCTTTCCCACAAACCAGGCATTTGAAAGGACGTTCAGGATGTTCCGTTTTCTGGTGCTCCGCTAAACACTTATTGGAGGAGAACCGTTTTTGACAAATGGTGCACTTAATGAAGTCTTCCCCAACATCAACCTCCTCCTCCTCTTCATCATTATCTACAGTTTCGAATCGTCTCTCAGAACGTTGCTTTTTGAGGAAGGGGGAGATCGATGACTTGTTTGAAAACGGTAATTTGCGATTGCGACACTGGTGTTTGCGGAAAGCATCGCTCCCAAGAAAACTGTCGCCGCATTCAGTGCATTCATACTGGGTAGCAGCAGTCAAATGGCATTTTTCATGCTCCGCAAGGTCTTCTTTTGAGGGAAACGTCGTATTGCAGACCGTGCACAGATGAGAATGAACCGAGAGGTGATTTGCTAAATCCATAGCTTGGTAGAAACTCTCAGGACATATGGGGCATTGGTAAATTCTGTCAAGCTTTGCAAATCCAGCTTGAATCACCTTTTCACTACCCGAAACGTTTGTGCCTTCAGATGACTCCTTATCCTCATGGCTTCGTATATGAGTAAGATAATGATGGTGGTGACTGAAACTCATGCTGCAACGCTTACACTGATAAGATCGCCGGGCCGACAACTGATGACTAAGCTGATGCTTTTTTAGATGAGGACCGTGTAAGAAATGCTTGTTACATTCTGGACACGAGTATGGTCTATCTTTTGCTGGACTGCATCCATGTTCAGAGAGCTGCTCTGGGTCTGGAAATCTCACTTGACAAATTCCACAGCGATATTTGTACTGCTCAACATTACTGGAAAGGTTTCCACTAGACACAGCAGAAGTCATCTGCATTGTTTGAGAATCACCGGGTGGAATCAAAGGAGGAAGGTCTTCCTCTTGCTCCGTGTGCATCTTGCGATGTTCGGCCCGACTTGTTTTGCAAGAAAATGTTTCGTCACAAAGATCACATGGAAAATTTTCATCACGGTGCGTGACCATGTGCTCGGCTAGTTCTGCTGATCGAGTGAAGCTCAGGTGACACTTTGTGCATTTGTGAGGTGTATTTCTGACATGAGACTGCTTGTGTTTACGCAGGGCAAATAGGGAGACGAACCCTTTGCCACACATCTGACACTGAAACTCAGATTTGTGGCTACGCCTATGCTGTTGCAGGTTTACCAACTGAAAAAAGCATTTACCGCATTCCTCACACTCAAAAGGTTTTTCACCAAGATGACATCGTTGGTGATCCTCAAGTTTCTCTGATGTTAAGAATGTTTTACCGCAAACATGGCAAGGAAAGTATGGCGCTGAATCAGAGTCGTTTTCGCTGTCACCATCCTCAAAATTGTGGTTGGATTGATCGTTATCCGACTCTTGATTACCAGATGACTCATTATCAGGAATTGTTTTGACGGAATCCTCTTTATGTTTCGTTTTGCAGTGCTTCATGTATGACTTTTTCACTGTATAGACTTTGTCACATGGCTCACACTTGTACACTTCAGTTTGTGATTTAACGCTAGATTCTTTTGAATTACATGGGTCCTTGACTGAATGAACAAGTTTTTGGTGAATTGTCATGGCTCTAGTAGTCCAAAACCTCAATGAACATGTGTTACAGACAAAGGGACGACTGGGGTCATGAAAGACTTTATGGAGGTCCAAATCAGCAGGGCATCGAAAATTCTTAGAACATGTTGGACAGCTGTGTGTCTTTTTATTCTCATGTTGGGTTTTCAGATGCCTCTGCAAAACACCTGCTTGGCCGAACACTTTACTGCAAATATGGCAACGGTGCACATCACCTGATCGACGCTCTTGATCCTCACGACCGTGTTCCTCCAAATGACTGATGAGTCGAAGTCCATCTGTAAAACTCTGATCGCACTCAGAACACTGATACTTGTTAAGAGCCATGTCACCATTTTCTTGATCTTTACATGAGAACTTTGTCTGCAGCACTCCAGTTCCTGTTGTATTAGAACCCTTATTAAAGACTAAAACTGTGTCAGCTGAAGTGGAGTCTAATTCCCATGCACTTTCCGTGGTAGTCTCATTTTGTTTGATGACAATTTTGTGACCAGAACATCTTTTTCTGTGCTTCTCCATTGTCTTTTTGCTCCAAAAACCAACGTTACATTTTTTGCAAGAAAGAGGGTAGACTCCGGTATGAATGCGCATGTGCATACCCAGTCCAGCTTTGTTGGAAAACCGCATGTGGCAATGCAAGCATTTAAGAGGTTTGTCCAGTATCTTGATTGAATTGTTAAGATGCTCTTTGGCAGGTAGGTGACTGCTACTTGGCTGGCTCTGTTCATCACATGATTCATGCTTGACCATTTGCATGGGACGTAATTCCAGCGGCTGTTGCCCTTGATCAGATCTGTGCTTTGTTAAGAAATGTTGTTGAAGCTGCGAGAACAACAAAAAACGGTCGCTACAGTTAGCACAAGAGAAACCTTTTATCTTGGCTGGGCTGTCCTTTTTGGCCTTCTCAGAGGAACCAGATGATTTTGAGCTAACAACACAGGTCTTTTGGTGTATAAGCAATGCTTCCTGGGTAAACAAGTCACCACACTTGTCACAAAGTACTTTTATTTGTCTGTCTGCTTTTGCACTGCATTTAACCAAGTGTCGTTTCAGGTAGTCTCTTCTGATAAAATGCTCCCCACAGTCGGCACAGCCATAAGGTTTCTCCCCTGTGTGAAGACGTGTATGCACTGTCAGTTGTCCGAGCTGTTTAAAGCGGCGGGGACAAAACTTGCATTGGTATTTGAATTTATTCATGTAGTGCACCTGTATACGTTGCAGAAGTTTAGATGTTTCTCTGCATGGTTGGTCTTGAACATTGTTCTTGGGCGGCTGCACACTCTCCTTCGAAACTCTCTTGCATTTGACCATGAGGTTATGTCTTGCTAAAGACTTTTTGGTACTGTAGGTTTGACCACATCGCTTGCAGGGAAAAGGTTTGTCGGTTATATGTCGCATGGACATATGACGCTTCAGGTCGCTCGAGGTGGACAACTGCTTAGAGCAAATTTTGCACTGAAACTCGTTTTCCTGCTGAATTTCGTTTTGGCAGTTTGTATCCATCCTGTCTACACTCACCTTTACAACTCGCACCTCAAGTCGACGCTTTCCTTTGCAGCGATTTTGGTGAAGTTTCAAATGATCATAGCGTGAGAAACAACCTTCACAGGTCTTGCACCGATATGGCTTGACCTCTGTATGGGTGAGGATGTGGCGACGTAGATATCTTGGCCTTGAAAATGATTTTGTGCAAAATTTGCACTTTAATTCATCACTGTTTTCTCCTGGGACCACCTTGACCTCTTCCTCGCTTTTAACTTCAGCATACATTAAATTGGTGTTTCCTGATCCACTTGAATTTTCCAGTGTTTGTTCCTTGGTCACGGCATCACAAAAAGCCTCATGTTGCAGGCAGCGCTGCTGACTTTTGTATTTCTCTCCACAATGCATGCATGCAAATGGTTTTTCCCTTGAATGAACAGAAAGATGTCTGAGGAGATAACTTCTATATCTAAAGAATTTAAAGCATTGTGGACACTGCAGCTTAATTTTGACTTTTATTTTGGTTTCTTTCGGCAAGTTACCCGGGCAGTGTTTTTCATGGCCATTTCTGTAGTTTTGCCTGATGAAAGTTCTCCCACATTTTCGGCAAGCAGGAAACTCTTTACCTTGGCAGAAACTAGTGTGATCTTTAAGTTTTCTTTTTCTGAAATACTTCCCACACATTGGACATGGGAAAACTGTTTTTGCTAAGTGGGCTCTTTCATGGCCTTTCAAATTGTTGGAAAATCGAAATGACTGTGGGCAGTATGAGCAATTATATGGTTTGTTGGCCTTGTCTGATGCAGTCACTGCGGTGTCATCATCCTGAACTTGCTTAGCATTTGACTTCTGCAAAGCAGGCAATTGTGGCACCCCTGTACACTTATCACGATGCACTTTGGCAGCTTCATGTCTATGGAAGTGCTTTCCACATTTTCCACATGGAAAAGGCTTTTCACCAGTGTGAAGGCGGATGTGGCGAACCAGCCCAGTTCGATTTGAAAAACGTCGTTTGCAGAACTGACATTTGGACGCACAACGTTCAGGCTTGTGGGTTAAACAATGCTTGCTTAGTGCCTTTGAATCAGCAAAGGATTTTTGGCAGACAGCACATTGGAACTCCTCTTTATACATTTTTTTCAAATGTTCAGTTGTAGTCTTGGCCTGCAGGGGTTTGCGTTTTCTCTCGTGCACAACTACATGTCGCAGAAGAAACACAGGAAACTTGAACTGCATTGGGCATTCAGGACACTTAAGTGTGCCTTTTTCTGGATGGGACTGTCTGTGTTTTAACCAATCTCCAATAGATGGTAGAACTTCCTGACAGACTGAACACTGTATTTTTCGCTTATGTACATTTTTGTGAGCAATCAAGTGTGCATGCCTTGCAAAATTTTTACCACAGTCTAAACAGCGAAAAGGTCTGTTTCCTTTATGAATTTGTAAGTGCTTATCCAATATGAGAAGTGATGTGAAGATTCTCCCACAAAAGCGACAAGTGATAGGAGCGTTTTCGTTGTTGTCAGCAGATTCTGTCCTTGAACTTTTCAAATCTACATCTTTATTATTGAATTTAATCGCCTTTTTGTTGTTTGCGAGCAATTTATGCTTTGCAAGATGGGTGTAGTAACCAGACTTGCTGCTATATGTAGCTGGACAAAAAGGGCATTTGTAACGTGCCAAATTTTGAATGGGTCGAGTCAACGGCAAATCCACATTGGTTGTGATCTCCTTCTCAGGTTTTTCTTTCATTTTCCCTTTTGCTGTATACAGTTTTAGCTTAATGCAGGTGTTCTTTATGTGTCTATTGCGGTTACCGGACAGAGTAAATTTTTCCTTACACAAAGGGCACCAATACTTGTCACCAATTTTTCCTTTGCCTTTATGCATGTATTCCTTGAGACAATGTTCACGTAAATGGCGAGCTCGATTGTAGAAGTACTTGAACATATGAGAACAGATGGGGCATTTGAACTTGGCTGGAAGATTGCTATCAGTATCTGATGATTTTTTTGATGGGACGATACTTTGAGGGCATGCTTCTCTTTTATGCTTGGTAAGATTCCAGGAATACTTGAAATCTTTTTCACAGTTCTCACACTTGAAGGGCTTTTCTTCTGAGTGCGACATAAGATGTGATTTCAATTGTGCCCGGAGTCTAAAACTTTTCCCACAAATGTGACAATCAATTTTACTTGGTGACTCTTGTTGCTTGGATACATCTACAAGTTTCACATAACAATCACAGAGTTCTATATTGGAGACACCTGTGTCCAAGATCAAGTCCTCTGTTTTTAGCGTTTTGACAGCTGATTCTGAGTTGTCTTCCGTCTGTAAAGAAGGATCCAGAATCAAAGGTAGACAGTTCTTTTTCTTTTTGTGGCTTTGACATTTTTGAAAACTAGGAAAGTATAATCCACAACACTCACATCTATGCTGTGTGACAAGTCTGTGCCTTTGCTCATGTTCCTCATAATACGTCTGTCGATAAAAGGGTTTCCCACAGTATCTACATACGAACCTAATTTTTTCCTCTGTGAGCCCTTTGGGGTATACAGGTGAGGAGTTTGAATGATCCATCAGTTTGAATTTTTCACAGAAGTGCCCTACTATAGTGTCACCAGAAAAATAACACTCGCAAGTTGGACAATATTGAACTTTGTCCAAAGAATGTACATTATTGCAGTGCTCAATCAGCTCATCTAATGTTTGTGTTGACTCTTGGCATGCAAAACAATGATAATTCTGTCCGTCACAACCCCTCTGTTCAGTTGTTTTAAGGAGAACAACAGGCTGCAGTTTTCTCTTTTGTGTCTTGAAAGAGGTCTTGGATGTCTGGTAAGTACTGAGTACGGGTGGATCTTTTGATGTGTCTGCTTCAACACCAATATTTTCACTGTGAGATTCAAAGACAGATTTTAGAAGAACTGGTGGTTCAGTGTGATAAAGCAGACTGTCTTGAGGGATCTCGGTCACATTCTCAACAGGCATAATACCAGTTTCACCAGATTGGTCTACTTGTGCATGTTCCAGGCGTTCCTCAATGTTTTGGTCTAAACCTTTCAAACCAAAACAAGATTCAAGGAATCCAAAACTGCTCCGCTCAACGACTTGTTCATCATTGGAAGTTACGCTTTTCTGTTTATCAAACTGATGTGACTTTTCATAACCAGACAAGTCAAATGTCTTTCCATATTCAGGTGTTGTGGAGGTGTTTTCAGGCTGTGTTTTTTCTTCTTCCAACTGCCAGCCAACTAATGAATCGTCTCCATTGGTAGATATCAAAAGTGTCTCAGGTTTCAAGGATGTGTTTTCAAGATCAACTTTCTTTTGGTCGAAGAGGAAGCATTCTTTTGAATCCGTGGTTGGGCATTTATTTTCATCCCCAGTTGAAAAAGATGAGGTATCACTATTTGTGTTATTCAAGGTACAAGTGGACTCTTCCAGAGAGCTACCAGGATCTTTGCAATTCATCATGGGTTGATCCACAGAACATCCAGATTCAAGAACATTAACTGTTTGGCCTTCCACACTATTTAAATCTCCCACACCTTTAACTTCTGAAAATGTATCCTCCACATTTGTGGAAAGTGATCCATCTCTCCATTCACTACCCTCACTATTTTTATTTTCTTTGCTCTCGACAATGGCCATTGGAGTTGTAATTTGAACAGTGTCTTGCTGTTGATTTGTTGCATTGATATTTGCCTCATCAGCAGCACTGCAGACATCAGCTTTGGAAAAAGGCATGTTACTTGAATGTTGTTCCCCATCCTCTGATGACTGACCAGGCTGGTCGCCACCCATGTTAACTTTGACTGAAGAAATTAAATTACAATCAAGAGTTGCTTCTGTTTCAGAGCAGCTGCTGATATCAGAATAATGACTGTTATTTGTCAAAGCGGGTTTTAATACTGCATTGTCAGAATGTGCTTCCAACATAGCCTCAACTTCCACTGCGTTAAGCAAGTGACATGGTGTCATGTTACCTTCTCCTGGGTTAAGTAAGTGACATGGTGTCATGTTACCTTCTCCTGGGTTAAGCAAGTGACATGGTGTCATGTTACCTTCTCCTGGGTTAAGCAAGTGACATGGTGTCATGTTACCTTCTCCTGGGTTAAGCAAGTGACATGGTGTCATGCTACCATTACATTCTCTCTTATCCCATGTCTTGTCTTGTTTAATGTCAGCCGAATTTATTACTCCTTGCCAGGATGATTCAAAGCATGTGTCCTGCAGTGAATCTGACTCCGTGTTCAAATCATTTATGTCAGATTCATCAATGTCTTGCAAGTCCATCATTTCGGCAAGGTTCTCCTTCTCAATTAGCTCTTCAATATCATGAGCAAAGCTCTCAGATTCCATTTCAATTTCGTTATTTTCCATAGTTCCGCTAGAAGTTCAGGCTAGGTTATATGGAATCGGAGTTTGATAAGAGTGGATTCCATCCTTGAGCCATCTTGGTGTTCTTTAAGAGGTCCAAGGATTAGTTCTCACTCTGAAAGACAAAGTTTTCATGGAATTACCACAAAAGCACATGATCATTTTTAAATACAACAAAAAATAAAATACTTACCGCACTACATATCAGAGAGAACATTTTAGCTGATTTCCCAAGACCTGCATAAAGAGGAAAGCCGTTTCAAACACAGTTACTTACTACAATATTAGTACTATTGATAGTTTACTTGGTTCTGACGAACAAGTCATTAAAAAAAAATACTGTATATATTAACATGTCTAGACAAACACAACCCGCCAAAACAAATGGCAAACAACACTTCCAATTCTCAATGAGATCATCAAACAATCATCCATAATCCATAATGATCCATAGGGATCAGAGCATGTGAGCGGAGTGTGTGAAATATAGTCTGATCGCGGAGTGGGTTTTTATCAAAAGGCTGGAGCGATCACTTCGCTCCGATATCGCTCACACCATGAGTCTAGGGCATGCACAATTCCACCCAGAATTTTCTGTAGTGTTTGTTTGAAATAAATTTATGTTCTATTTTGACTGATGTTGCTGCGAGTAGACTGCATGGCAGACGCGTCGCAGAGCTGGTTTGCTGCATGTTGATTTTCCTTTACGCTCCTATGTTAACAGATTAGAGCAGCCACACTGGACGAGGCGTTGTCAAAAATAGTGACGGACTCCGTTTGAAGGAGTTAAGCACTGACAAATGCGACCTCAACAATCAGATGAATTAAACGTGTCCAGTTTGCGTGACTGGAATTTTAATCCGTTTCGAAAACGTATCGGGCGGCATTTACACCTGGTCGCAGGCTCCATGAGTTAACACATGTATACCGTATTTTTCTTTCACCATACAGAAAACTAAAAACATGTATGATCTTAAACTTCTTTAAGTGAAAGTGAAAGTGACTAATTTGTCAGTTATGCTGACCCATATCCGAGATATACCTCTGCTTTTAACCCATCCAGAGAGTAGTGAACCCACGCACAGCAAGTGGTGAACACACATACACCCAGAGCAGTGGGCAGCTATCGCTGCAGCGCCCGGGGAGCAAGTAGGGGTTAGGTGCCTTGCTCAAGGACACCTCAGTCGTTACCCGCCTGACCTGAGGATCGAACCGGCAACCTTCTGGTCACGAGTCCAACCCTCTAACCATTAGGCCACGACTGTTTAGAAACGTATTATTAAATTATTAATATAAAATATATTTAACTTGAATAAAACTACCTTTTCAACAGTTTAACTGATAGTATTAATCAGTAAAAATTTGTACTATCGGTTAATGGTTAAACGGTAGGGATATAACGATAGTTCATATTACGATATTTTGCGATGCAAAGATGTTACGATGCGCATCGTATAGAGATGGGGATATTTTATGATATGTTTAATTCTATTCGTTTAGCGGTCTAGACACTACCTACTCTGCACCAGCGCGTCACGTGTGCTTATCTCACATATGCGGTAGAGAGAGAAGTCTCTGGAAGAATGGGGAAGCACAAGACACAATCTGTGTCTCCAAGTGGTTTAAAATGAGTCATATTTTCCTTCACAATCGCCGGTAAAACACAGCAAACTTGAATCGTGACTGCAGGCGAGTCACTCCGAAGCTCATTACAAAGGCAGCACAAACGTTTTTAAAGCTACAGATTTCCTGTAGCTCCTGTAGCATTGCGTTAACAATGCAAAGTTGTGGGTTTGATCCCAGGGGATTGCAAACACCTATGTATAAATCCAAAAGCCAAAAGAAACCAGCGCTGTTACATTTACATTTATTCATTTGGCAGATGTTGTATCCAAAGCGACTTACAAGTGGGGTGCAGTCGGAAGCTACCACTGCCGAGCAAACAGGGGTAAGGTGCCTTGCTCAAGGGCACTTCAGTCATTTCCTGGTGGCACTGAGAATGGACCCAGCGACTTTCTGAGTACGTGTCCAACTCTTTAACAACTAGACCACAACTGTTCCGATCAGCGAAGCGATGCAGTGAGTTGTAATGTATACTGAAAAGATCGAATGACATGCTAGAAAACAAGTATGTGATTTGCATTATTGAAGAAATATTATACAGTTTATGTAATATGTCTTTTTGAAAGATTTTTCTCAGTCATTAGTGTTTCAAGCAAAGACAGCGCAGCATCAAAGAGACAGGAGCTAATAGTGCTTGAGTGTGAGCTCTGTCAGAGCGTTTCATTGGTTGATTGTACTGAATGAACATGTCCTTCACTGAACGAAAGAGTCAATCGAGTCAAAATAAGACTGAATGAAATGCTACATGTTGTCATGGTCTAATATTCTCTGTGTTACAATGCATATCCAGTAGTTACTCAACTTTTCTGAAAAATAAAAGGAAATGACTGTCAGATAGTATAACTTTAAACGTATTTATGCATGGGAGAATGAAGACAACCAAGACGACGACCAAGAACAAACTTAGATGTAAGTTAGCTAAAGATATTTATTTGCTGATGATTTTCAAATCGAATAATGTAAACAAATAATAAAAATAACAAAAAAAATGTTCAACAAACAAAGTATATTTAAACAATGAAAGAAAAACTGCTGTGAGAAGCAAAACTTAACCGACACTAAACAATGTCATTAAAGTCATGATTTGACTTTACCAGTCTCGTAGCAGACCTGGACTCCCACATGGAACTCTTTTGCACATTACAATGCACGCGTAAAACCCAAAGCCTTCGCGCCAAACATGAGATGGATTAAACCATTATGTAGGGCGAGTACCACCCATAATATACACTCTGTGTTTTGATTACGTTTAATAAATGTACATATACATGGTTTTGTTAACACGCATGATTACCTCAAATCATATATGAATACATTAACAATGTATGCAATATCACAATCACCACGCGTGTTGAAACCGATGGTACCGTCCAACATAAGGCAGGTTCTGGTTACGCACGCTCCCAGAACCCCACCAGAGTAGTAACAGAGTAAACAGGTAAGATTATGCCCACCAAATATCAATCCAAAATACAACGCGAAATCTAATGATTTCAGAAAAAGCGTTAATACTTCTTAAAGACATGAATGGAGCCGCATTGAGATCGCGATCCAGTCATGTCGTCATTATACAGTTACTGCATCACAATGACCTGGTTTAATTTAATTCCAAGGTAAAGTAAATCATGTCGAAACAGTTAAATCTTTGTGTGGAACATTTAATCACACCAATTAAATAAATAAATCCAGATAGATTTTAGTAGACTAATATGATGTAGATTTCGTTGACTAAAATTAGACTAAAACTATGATAATCGGGATGACTAAAACCATATCAAAATTTGCTGTCAAAATTGACATAGATCTCAATTCTAATTTCAGTTAATCCTTAAAATGTTAAAATTCTCCTTTAAATTGTATGTGCAACAAATTAAATTAAGGAAATAATTAAAATTTTGAAAATAAATGTCATGTGAATTACAGTTTCATTTATTAATTTGTTCAAAATATCGACATGTGTTTCATATCGTGAACCAAGCATCGAGTTATGTACCGAATCGTGAGTTGAGTGTATCGTTACACCCCTGTTAAACAGTCTATATTCACATCCCTAATCCAGAGTGCAGGCAGCAACAAACTGAGCTGGAATAACCTAAATCAACACTTCTTATAGCACCTTCTGACTTGTAAAACATTAAGGGTGAATTTGACCATTTCTCCCTACAGTCCTGTCAGGCTATCGATATTTTTTCTTAGTTTTTTGATTGCACAGAATATTTTAGGTTATGCCATAAGATCTTTATTGGAACAAGCTCCCGATTCGGCAATTCCAAAAACAAATAATCCTTTCCAGCCTGATTCACTCCTGCACTTTGGGTCAATGTCTTGATGTTAGACAACCATGATTTCCTTTTTTGTAGAATGGTTCACTTACAAAACACAATTCTTCTTTTGACATTCAAAAGGCAAGCTAAAGTCTTTAATTTTCTCAGTTCGTAGACAATGAATACAACCGTACAAAGCCCACTAATAGTTGTTGGCTTCAAGGCATGGTTCACACTTAACAAGCTGTTCTTGCCAACAAACATTGGTTGAGTAATCAGAATTTGCTATTACTAAATATCTTCAATATAAGTTTGAACAGCACATCTGTTTTCAAGTTGTTAGGTAAATAAGATACCCAATAATTGCAATATGAAGACCCTAACAGAGATTATAAAATAAATCAGAACAGACATCAAGGTGATTCCAAGAGGATCACTTCTGCAAATGTACAAAATCTCTTGTACAATAAAATATACACTGAGGCTGTCGTACACCAAAATGATAAAAGCATATCAAGGAAGAACACACAGCTTGTGTGCAATATTCCAAGTCATCTATACCCACATAAGCATTCTGTATAGAAAAGATCCTAATTAAAAAGCTCATTACTAAATGTTTATGATATACAGTGCAACTTCAAAATGGTAGCCTGTGTTTTTCCCTTTATCCAATTTAAATGTTTGTTCCAGAGACCAAGACCAACTGCTCTTTGACGGAGATTCCTATCCTTTCAGTGGTAATGCTTAATACATCCTAGTCTCTGTTTCTTCAAAGAAACAGAAGCTTACCACCTCATCTCGGAAACATCTCCCAGCAATAGGCTCATTGGCAAGGGCCATATTCTTCACTGATTCGAAAGATTTTCATTGGGCAGTCAACTAATCTAAATCCAGTCCTGTCTTTCTTTACAAGTACATGTTCGAATACATGAGCTTGGTATCAGTGCATCCATACATTGCCCTCCTTAAGATTTCAGCTCCAACCCCAAACAAACACGGCTGAAGCAGCTTATCAACTTTTTAAGGTTGCTTGATATTTAAAGGCAGGTGGTTGGGGCAGGGTTGGAGCTGCAGATAGAGATCCCTGCCGTAGGGTGTGGGGTAGAGAAATGGAGCATCTCCATTACAGTTAAGGTTGCTAATCATTCTGCTAGCATCTCTTGCAAGAACGTTTTTGGAAAAACAAAAATGTCTGTTCAACAGTACATCACAGCGCCACAGTTGTTGACAATAGCAATTATGTAATTTTGCAAAATAACATTGTATTACATTACTCTGTAGATTCAAATCCATTCTCAAAATCATGAGCAACAAATGTACACAAAAACCCTCATAATGTTGATTTTGGTTGGTTTATTTTCAGTTCTAATTAGTCATACCTGAACCAACTAATGAAGGCCTTCTGGGTTTGGAACAATGGTTGTTTTTGTACTTACTGATACACAACCCTAAGTGTGCTGATGACACTACTGTTGAACCGCTCCTTACCCACAGGCCTATTTATAGATCAGCAGGAACCCTGAAAATAACACCATGTTCTTCCAGCAAAGCTGTTGCCCCTTCAAGGGATTATTCCTTTGGCATAAACCATTAATAACACTGGGATGGAACAATGTGCCAACCAAGTGCATTATTAAAACAACACAGCAAAAACAGACAAGATTATATACTATAAGCAATGAATAAGAAGGAAGATTGGTTCTATTATTCTTAAATACCAAAATAAAAGAGATGTTGGCAAGTCAGCAAATTTCCTGCAGCCCTTCCTAGTCCAGTTATATAGCACCTTGCCATCAACAATTAATCAAAGACCTTTTAAACTTTACCCCCTTCACAAGACTGAAAACATGGGAAACAGTTACAGACAGGGCACTGGCTATTACAAACGCCACGTTTCTGGCCAACAAGATCTCATCAAAAACATCCCCAGAATCACCCAAAATAACTCAACATACAGCCATTAATGTCTAAACCACTGGCAACAAAAGTGAGTACACCCCTAAAGTAAAAAATTCCAAATTGTGCCCAATTAGCCATTTTCCCTCCCAGCGTCAAGTGATTCTTTAGTGTTACAAGGTTTCAGGTGTGAATGGGGAGCAGGTGTTTTAAATTTGGTGTTATCGCTCTCACTCTCATACTGGTCACTGGAAGTTCAGAATTGCACCTCATGGTAAAGAACTCTCTGAGGATCGGAAAAAAATAATTGTTGCTCTACATAAAGATGGCCTAGGCTATAAGAAGAATCCCAAGACACTGAAACTAAGCTGCAGCACAGTGGCCAAAACCAAACAGCGGTTTAACAAGACAGGTTCCACTCGGAACAGGCCTCCCCATGGTCGACCAAAGAAGTTGAGTGTACGTGTTCAGCATCATACCCAGAGGTTGTCTTTGGGAAATAGACTTATGAATGCTGCCACCATTGCTGCAGAGGTTGAATGGGTGGGGGGGGGGGTCAGGCTGTCAGTGCTGAGACAATACGCCACACACTGCATCAAATTGGTCTGCATGGCTGTGGTCACAGAAGGAAGCCTCTTCTAAAGATGATGTACAAGAAGGCCTTCAAACAGTTTGCTAAAGAAAAGCAGACTTAGGACATGGATTACTGGAACCATGCCCTGTGGTCTGATGAGACCAAGATAAACGTATTTGGTTCAGATGGTATCAAGCGTGTATGGCGGAAACCAGGTGAGGAGTACAAAGACCAGTGTGTCTTGCCTACAGTCAAGCATGGTGGTGGGAGTGTCATGGTCTGGGGCTGCATGAGTGCTGCCGGCACTGGGGAGCTAAAGTTCATTGTTCACCACAACCATGAACACCAACATGTACTGTGACATAATGAAGCAGAGCATGATCCCCTCCTTTCAGGGACTGGGCCACAGGGCAGTATTCCAACATGATAACGACCCCAAACACACCTCAAAGACGTCCACTGACTTGCTAAAAAAGCTGATGGTAAAGGTGAAGACCTAAACCCTATTGAGCATCTGTGGGGCACCCTCAAACGGAAGATGGAGGAGCGAAAGGTCTCTACCATCCACCAGCCCCATGATGTTATCATGGAGGAGTACTCCAGTGGCAACCTGTGAAGCTCTGGTGAACTCTATGCCCAAGAGGCTTAAGGCGGTGTTGGAAAATAATAGTGGCCACACAAAATATTGACACTGGGCCATATTTGGACATCTTCACTTTTATACATTATTGGCTATGTTTTGAGTTATTTTGAGGGGACAGAAAATGTACACGGTTATAAAAGCAGTACACTTACTACTTTACATTGTAGCAAAGTTTCATTTCTTTAGTGTTGTCACATGAAAAGATATAATAAAATATTTACAAAAATGTGAGGTGCGTACTCACTTCTGTGAGATACTGTTTAAGCCATTGGGTTTGTCCCTTTTTGAACAAAACATTTGTTGAACATAAACCAGCATTTTTACATTGAACATTTCCCACACAACAAATACAGCAAAACATAATCTCTGCATGTAAGAATTTGCAGTTTCACATTTAGACTAGTGCTCTTCCCCTCTCCTAATCCTCTTCTTGAAACCTAACCAATAAACTGATCAGCCACAACGGAGAGGTAAAAGGAAAACACGGATTATGTTGTGTCAATGGTACCAATATCTATATATTAGGCAGTAAGAAAACAGTTTTAGTTTCATAAAATATAGACGGTTTCATCTTAACCCCAACGTAACTTCCGGAACACATTCACAAACAATAGATTGCCTGTAGATTATTACTGATACCAATCAAAAGAAACCGAGAAGAACCTTTACTTTGCTAAACTTGTCTCGTCAATATTTTTGGAGAATTTTTTCCCCCATTTTCCTCAAACAGGACAATGTGTTTTGTAGCTTAGGGTGATGTCATTAACAATGTGATTTATTGGATAACTGCATTTTTTGGAGAAACACAGACACAGCTCTTATATATTGGATCCTGGGGGGACTTTTTAGCGGCGAGTTTAAGAATTGCAACCAATCTCTCAGTCCTGCGCTTACCCCTCCCTTTTGAAGCATGAGAGTGGCGCCATAGTACAAAAATATTTATTCTAAACTTACGCCCGTTTAACATCGCACGTGTAAACAGTTTGTAGTTGTAGCAGGAGCATCGTGTAGGGAGAGCGTTGGACCATTGTTATTTTACAACAGGCAAAGTGAGCATTGGACCATTGTTATTTTACAACAGGCATCGTGAGCATTGGCAGCGCGTGCCCATTGTCCTTTTACACCGGCAAATATGCACTGTATATCGAGTTGCCTGGGGACCATAGTACAACAATGCAATTTCACATAACGTTATATTAATAACATCAATGAGCAAAATATCTTCCACGACTTCATCAAAGCGCTTTTTAAGTAGATTGCAGTTGTATCTGCCTGCTTCATGTTCTTGTAGATCCACGTAGAACAAGTTTTAAATAAAAAGCCATCGTGCTTTGAAGGATATGAAGTAACTAAAGGGTTAAACCACCATAGGATTGATTGACTGACTTTTGAGGCTATTGCTTTTCTCTCAAACATACGCAATATACGCCCATAACATGATGTCTATGTAGCTTCTGTTTTTCAGAATCTTATGATGACAGTGGGCTACAGACAGTACACTGATAACGTAATGCATTTGTTTTCCACTCTTTCATATGCAATATAAGCGGACCATTTAGGCTATACCCGTTTCATAAATCATTTAAAAGTGCTGTTGTGGTTTTTGCCAAAAAAAATGTTTTTGAAAAACATGGCCAAACATTAGACTCCCCTTACATGCTTTAAAGGTCAAAGTGTTACTTTCTCCTGTCAAAACATGTGGATTCTGTCCGTAAAGAATGTGCTGTTGCTGTTGAGTGTGAGCAGTACAGCAAAATTAGACTCCGTGACGAAATGACCGCTGCACTGCTGCTTACGTGCCGCATCTGCTTTGTGAGCGCGATCTGCTTACGTGTGTGGCGAAAAAAATATGCACTGCTTACGCATGCGGCATGAAACAGGCGCTGCAAGGAAAATACGTTACTTCTCTCAAAAGTTATGCCCGTTTGCAGCAAAAGCTATCAAACCACAGTTTTCAATAAGGTTGGATTAGTTTATCGTTACCGGTCCAGCAGAAAACAGGCAACTTCAGTTTCGCTTTGAAAGAAAATTGTCTTTAATCAGCGTCTTCCAATTTGGGAATAGCTACACCGATGTTTATCCTGGATGTCTGCTGTCGTCTGTCCCTACTTCGTCTGGCAACATCACGTTTGCGCTACTTTGCCGACGAAGATTCACAGGCCCTGTCCCGAACGGCGCACTCCATGTGGACTTGCGATCTCGTGGACGTCTACAACTCTGTAGGGTGTACCATTTGTCTTTTTATCTCTCAGAAGTTACATGTCTCACATTATGATTTTGTCAAGTGTGCAGTTAAGCTGTGGTCACGATCCCTTTCAAACAAAATGGTTTGCTTGTCATTATTTTAAAAACGTACTGCAGCACTATATAATTTATTATGTAACGGTGTGTGCATTATCTTTGGAAGCTCTCGCTAACTTGCTCAGTTACTCCTCTCTGTACAATCAAAGTAATGATACATTTTTGATAGAGACATTGTTGTTCTCCCACAGCTATGACAAAAAAAGATAAATAGAAAACAATAGTCTAAATTGTTTATGAAGATAGATGGAGTACTTGCGATATGGTAATACTGATGCCATTTGTATACACTTACAACATATTTGTTTACAAAAACCTTCCTGAGATAAGAACTGTGGTAATGGGCGTTTCGTTTCTGACACGCAGCATATGAAAAAAGAGCAATCACAACTAATTGGGCCAGTTGGCCAATCGTAGCACACTGGACTCATAGTAGGGAGGAGCTTAGAGAAGCGAAAATTTTTAACAGCTTCAGAGGAATTGTTTGGGGATCTTTAAGAAATGGATAGACACTAACTGCATATTTTAAGAAAATAGCACCGTCTTTACCTTTGATGCATTTGAACATGTTGTTGGGGACTAATACCACACTAGGACACTTACAAAAACCTTTAAACCTGCTCTTTATATAACCACATAAATGCTTATTAAGAAGTGTATACAGAAGAATAGTGTATACAAACAAATAAATATACACAAGCAGTTGCATTTACGTCATGACAAATTAATGCATTTCAAACAAAACTATCTATTGCATAATGCTCGGGTGGCATATCAATATATGAAATACAGAACAATAAAAACCAGTAGCTCCAGTACCAAATAACTGAAACGGGACAACAAGTTTGATCGACTTCAAGCTGCACTGCGAAGAATGATCAGCAAATGACATCAAAGTACCGAGAGAGTGATTAGAAAGCACTGCTTGCTCTTTCCGGTGTGATGACCGTAAGTCTGTCCCAAAATGCACTCCCATGTACCCTTGTGGTCTCGTGTCTAGTGCCCTATAGGTCTGCCCTTCCTGACGTCACCAAGTGTGGACTCAGGAGGTCCACAATACCAGGGTGCACCATTTGGGACAAGGCCACACTCTGTCGGTTCTTATGCACAATACACATGGTCCTCCATTTGATCAAAACTTCTAAAAAAGAACAATTTATGTTTCGAATAAGCCAGACGACGACTACTTCTACTGGTACTTCTGCAACTACTACTACTTTGTGCTTCTTCAACGTAGTGACGATGCACATAGAAGAAAAATATCACATATACAAAATGCGTTTTGTAGAGCTGTTTGTACGTTTAGGGCTACTGTACAAAATATGGCGGCACATCATGGCAAATTCCATGTATATCGGCCCGCTCTGAATGTAGATATAAATAGCCTAATCTAAGGTAATACAAACATAATGGCTCATTACATATGGTATTTATACACCTCTGAAGACAAACTTTGTTATAATTACATTGCATTTCTGTCAATGGATCCTCTTAAAAATTCCACACTAGACCTTTAATATAGTAGGAGGTTGAATTATAAAACAAAATATGATGGGGGGATGGGGACAGTGTGGTACAATGTGAGTGTTATAACTTTTCTAACCACTTTGAATACAGACACGCAAAACAAGCGGATTACTTAAACCGCATCTGAATAATTGTAAAGTTTTACATAGCACTATTTACAGTTTCTTAGCTGTTCAACTCTACTTTCTGGTTAAGAAGTAATATATTTAATAATACAGATTCTGTGCCATTCCGTGTTATACAGCAAATTCCATTTTTATGCTGGATTCCACAATTCCATCCGTGTTTTCACATAGTAGAAATCATAGGGCCCTAAGTAAAGCAGCTTGCTACTAGGTAGACCACAAGTTCCTATTTTACCAAATAGCTGGTAAAGCAACATTAATGGCTAGCAAAAAGTGACAATAAGTTAATCATGGGAGTGTGTAAAATATATAAATGTTTGCATTGCATTGGGTTGCCAGCTAACAAGGGCAATTCTAGGATCTTTTCACTGGGAGTAGGGCAATTAAACAGAGGGGCCAACCCCGTTGTGCATTTATGTACGTATTATAATAGTTCAGTAAGCTTTAAAATAAGCAGTAAACAGTGATACCCTTTTAACATTTAATGGCATTTATTTACTTTTGTAAATAAGAACAGTTAAATACATTTTGTGTTAACTTTAATATTGCAAGATAATAATTTTGCATCGTGGGCAATTCACATTTTTCTTTACACAGAGCGTAAAGTTATATCAACTTTACACAAAACAATGCTTCACAACTTCTGCCAAAACATAAGACCAGTTATACAGAAATAAAAAACACTGTATGAACCATATGTACACGTCTGAGTTGTCCCAGCCGCAGATCTGCGTTTCTCGGGCGGCGTGTGACTGAACCAGCACATCACTGTTTGTAGCTCAGTGAAATAATCATTTAACTTACAGCTTACTTTATGGATCACAAGAAGCGATGTTGTTCTGGAGTGTAAATAACGGTTTGCAAGTCACTCATGTGATGCTCAAGTTAGAAGACAGGAGAATGTGCATGTAATGAAGAGTATGCCATGAAATAAAATAAACTGACAATAATCTTAACTATGTGGCCATCATTTTGTAAAATCAACAAATATAACTAATATATAAACCTTATTGACAATGTGCAACAATTCTTTGTCTTATTAAAATCAAGTGAACCTAAGGTAGATTTCATTTCTTACTCCTAAGCACAATTAATCTTTTCAAAAGGGAATTCATCATTTTGGCAGGAATTGAGATCAAACATGTTGATCAGCACATTTTGATGTTATGAAGATTAACTAAGAAACACAAAGTCCAAAAAAAACTTACCCTAAAATGTGTGTGCACGGTCCACAAACAAACTCAGTCCGGTCACCATGGTCAGTCTTTCCCTGTTGGTCAGGCACTCTGTAGGGAGACAGACAGACATCACAACCAAAAACGTAACAGCAATATATATTTTGGTTTACTGACTAAAGAGAAAACTTGTATATAAATACATTATACATAGAGTTTGTTATTACATCTTTTGACTATGCAAAAAACGTGTACGACAAAAACAGAGTTAATAGGAGCACCCCTTTTCACCAACTCCCTCCTGACAGGTGAGGAGTGACAAACCGGTGGCTCTGTTTAAGTAATGCAAGTTTCACTACCTTGAAAATCTGTGACTCGTCAATAAGTTAATTTTTGTGTCAAGTTATGTAAAACCATATAAAACAAATGTGCATTGGATTAAAACTTGAATAGTTATTTCAGATGTCATTCGATTGTTTACACACAATGCTCAGATGCTAACAGTAGGAGAAACGCGCGATGCTAAGCTGGTAGGTAACATGGAAGTCCACAGTCACAACACAAAACGGACTGCATGCAGGAGCCTAGAGCGTAAGCACACAGACAAGAACTAGAAATGTGAAAGCAACTACACATATCGTCGTTCTAATCTGAGGTTCAAATATATATCGAATGCATTAACACGCGTGTATTCCATTACGCATTAAACTGCGTGGAAACACAGTATGTAGTTCAGTCTCCTCCGGAGCTCATTCTCCCCTCTGAACGCCCCGTACTCACCGTCGTGCTTGGCTTCCTGCTGCTGTAGCCTTCCTTTGTGAGACTGCACGTCTTCCCGTTGCGCAACGCGCACGTTAAGTATTCCTGACTGCAATCCAAGTTAAAGACGAGCGAACATCATACTTTTGTGAAAAATCACGGTCGATTTAACGCTAGTTTGCACTAGCCGACGTACATTTCGCCAACAATGTGGCTCAAACCGGGATTTTTTTGTGACACCCGACAACATGAACCAATGAGAACAAGGGGATGAAAGGAAGATCCGCCTCCAGTTCTACGGGGCCACCATTTCAACGTCTGCAGTGTGGAAGCAGTTCTCGGCGCGTGGTAGCTATGAAACGTATCATAAAATGGCCTCCGAGGTTGTGGGAGGGGCTTGTAAGCACGTCCATGGACCGACCTAAGCTTTGGCTTTGAGGTTGTTTCAGGTCCCAGACCTGTCGTTCACACTTTTTGTCGAAGGAACGAAGTAAGCAGGTCACTAGGTCCAGTGTGGGCAGTTATTTGTGGTACAAGAAACGTGTGAAATTGGGAAAGGTTTTTGAACAAAGCAAGAGATTTTGGTGTGGCTCCATTGGCTTTTGGATCACCAAGTTAGAGCCCCACAACTATCCTTTGCTTTAACAAGTAACAAAATGGTTGGTTTATTAACCCTAAGGGGTGTCCTAGCAGAGATATATGCATACCCAACATATATGCTTCTCCTCTAGTGTATGTAGCCTACCCGGGGGAGCACTGCCACCCCTGCTGTTCTCTTACAGAATCTGTCTTGATGTCGAGATTCTTTTCACCTCAACACTCATTAACTATTGCGAATGGTTGATTATACGGATTTCTACATCCCCTACCAGAGATACCTATCAGAGGTGGCACAAACACAATGCTGCAAGTGACCTGGCACTTATAGTGTAAGGGAACTGAAAAAATAGTGTTCTTCAAATATGACTTTAAATACACTGCACATAACTAAAAATAATACTTACTATGTATTTTTTTTTACAGAAAAACAATGGGAATCAAGACAGTGACTTTGTGGGGAGGGGCATTGCATGTAAAAGTGATTTTAAAAACACCTGGAACAATTTTCTCTTTTAAGTCAAAATGTGGAATGCTGCTAACAAATTTAGGAGATCAATGTCAATTATCTATGTGTAGCCGCTGAAAGTCCATTGTTAGATATTTGATTTCCACATTGTTTCCTAGTGGTATTTTCTATAAGAAGTCTTTAAGGTCATTATGTACCTCATCGAAAACAACAGAAATATTTTAAAGTCAGAATTTGTAAAATCTGAATAAACACAGAATGCCAATTTGTAAAAATGTATTACTTTCAGATGAATTGGTACAGGTGCAACTTTTCATTTAGTTGGATTACCTGAATTCATGATGGGATCCTCATGCTTTGTGGTAATGTGACAAATCCAGGACATTTTTTCCATCCTGCATTTGTAGCGTGGTTTTAATCAGTGATTGTTATGAACAATGAAAGAGTTGACTCTAGGTGCTTATGAGTATGCTTTATATCGACTAAGATAAAAACAAAATTTGAAAGAAACTAAATTGAAAGGCGCCATGAATGAGTGGTGTGATCTTAATTTATGTGGCAATTAGACCTTCTTTGACACCTTAATGCCCATCCCTTTGTTAATAAGTACTCGACACATAAGGCTTGAGGGTATTTAATTAGGGTTAAACTAAAAAAACACAATAAAAATGGCTCAAGGTAAAACTTTGACTCACCTGAGAGAGCAAAAAAGAAGAGTAAAAACAGATATATGTCCGTCCTACTGGTATGCTCAAAGACCATACAATGCATTCATCAAGATCTTGTCCCAAAGCTGTTGCTTGGCTTCCTCCTGTTGTCAGAGCAAATCAGATTTTTGACAAAATCTGGAAGAGGTCTGTGTACTGTTCTTTACATTTGGGTTTTGTCCGACCCTTGGATAGTCAACTCACACTTAAACCTATTCTCGGTTTAAAAAAAAAACAGCTCCAAGTACCACTTTAAGAAAACAATATACTTACCCGAATAACAGTATTTAAAATAACAGAGATTTTCAGATGTTTCAGATGCGCCGTCAGTGTTTTAAACATTGAAACTGGAGACAAAAAGACCCATTATTACCTCCATTAATTTATTATCCTGGTGATTCGGGGAGTCTATATCAGAATGGTTTAATGTATCATCGGTTGCTATGCTAGTTTCTGATGCAAACAATACTCTATATAGTAATGAAATTCTTTGTGCCATCTGCCCACACAGTTAAGAGTAGGATATTTCCTTAAGTACTGTCTTTTACATTTATTTATTCATTAGAGACTACACAGTGATTTACAATTGAGGAACAGAAGCAACTACTCCAAGGTAGAGCTCAGCAGAAGTACATCACATCGTATATACAGTTTTCAAGCGGGTACAAGATAAATACAACACTAGGACAGAATTGTAGGTTTAGTTTCTGCAACAAGGTAAGCCCTATCCCAAGTGTGTATTTGCAGTAGACAGTAGAGCAGAGCTTTGCATTCCAGTCCTGGGACAACTGTCCCACAGTTTTGTGCCAATTCCAGTCAAGCACAACAGTCGTTCATGTCTTTCGGATTACTTGACAAATAGAGGCAGGTTGGTTTTTATTTGGGTTTAGTCTAAACTGTTAGTGGTCTTCAAGATTGTGAGTTCTACTGTTTAGCCATAGTTTGTCCCATAAGCTATTCCATTTTATGAATCTGAGGGAAAATCATGTGAAACTAAATAATGCCCTCTTTCCCAGCTCACACAGATGCAGAGTTGGTAGCAGACTATTATCCAACAGTCTAAATCTGCCAAAATACAGATTTGGAAGAGAATCACAAGAGTCCTACTCAAAATGGTGACTTTTCAGACATCGTCTCCAGACATTCTGTGAAGGTTGAGCGTTCCACCATTAAGAGATTTTGGAAAGGTTTTAGAATATAATCTTGTACCATGATGTGATAACAACCTGATGTCTCTTATTAAAAGATCACAAAGATGAGACGTACATCTAAAGAAGAGTGTATTAAGGTTAGATGGAGTACACACAGGCCTAGTATGCTAGCATCAATACCTTGAATTTGATATGGATGGGTACAGATATCCAGCAAAAATAGACCAAGAAGAGTGAAATGTACCTTCTCTTTGTCTGGCTAAACACCAAAATCCATTCTCGATTAGCTGTCTGGCTTGATTTAGCTTGCTGGAAGTATACAATGTGTTTGAACATAACCACCAGTATGAACATGTACAAGGTCAGTATGAAGATGTATAAGGTCAGAATGTGGTGTCGTAAGTAGTCATTTTGGGCCAATCGTAATATTGTGACAGATGGTGAGTTTTATTAGAACTGAAGAGTTCAGTAATTCAGTTTAAAATGGTTTTATATAATGTAGTTGAGTCAAGAGCAACATTATATATTGGCGCGTTTCCACCGCAGGAACTTTCCCCAGGAACTCAAGACTTTTGGCTGGTTCTCAGTTTGTTTTTTACTGCAGGAACCAGGATTAAATTAAAGTTCAGGTTTAAAAAAAGTCCCTCATAAAGTCCCTGCTTGCCAGGTGGTACTTTTTCAAACTTCAGGAAGTTTCGGGGGTGGGACTTGGGCACTGAACATGCTGATTGGTTGAGTTCACGCAGCATTTTATTGGTTGACTCTATGCAGCATTGTAAATTGCAGTGTCACACAAAAAATAATGATTGCCCCTTGCTTTGTATGACCTGATAGTCAGTGGCCGGCATTCTAAGTTAAAACATTACATTTTTATTTTAGTAAAATCTACATGTACTAAGTAACAGCCTTTGGTCACCATTCTTGCATTCCACTGAAACTGCGGCATAAACATTATCTGTTACGCACTTTTGGCTAAAGCAAAGTCACTAGATGGAAAGCCTACAACATTTAGCCAAAAAAGTCTAACAGCTAATGCTAACGCAGTGGCTTCAGCGAAACGCAGGAAAGGAGACAAGAGACTTGCTTTTGTAATTAATGTCAATGGGTGTTATTAACTGTTCCAGTTAATTTGGGTGAAAACGCGCCAGATGTAAACATTTGACACAAAAAAATAAAATAAAAAAATATGGGGGAAGTGCTGTGTTAAAAGGGCTATAGTAAAATGCAACAGACAGGCCATGCAGGATAAGTACAAAATACCTTGAGATACTTCTTGCCAGTTCTCAGGGTTCGGCAATGGAGACAAGGGCGGTTTCAACAGGGGGCCAGTATTTGAAGACTGATAAGCTTGTATCATGCATGTTGCTGTGAGAGAGAGTGCTTTGAATGCCTCTCTTTTAAGGTTTGGAACAGAACACTGCAAAGTTAAGGATTAAGAAGATTAGAGGGGATAGGCTCTAGAGACATGTACAGTAGTAGGTCGGCTGAAGAAAAGTTTGAAATTCAGTCTTCCAGAAGGACAGGTTTGTGTCTGGACTGGTTGCTTGGTTTGTTACGGTGTAAATGGAAAAGGGGCAAACCATTTGCAATCAGAGAGGTGGAGGAAAGGGGTAGCCAAGAACAGAGGAGAAAGAGTAGACCGAGATGATAGTAAATTGTCCTATACTGGGTGTACGTACAGTGTACATGATAGGTATGAATGAGGTACTACTAATTAAAATTCTGGCTCAAAACTGCAATCCTACCCCCTTTGTGTGGGGTACCCTCAAATCATTGAACAAAAGGTCAATACAACTAAAATGTAAAGTAATTTGACTACCCCAATCTTAAAAGAAGAAACAATATGGTATTGCTTGAATTCTGTAACGAGCTCTACCTTCCCATTGACATCCAGAAGCTATCTGCCATGTCCAGTCAAATCTAAGCTCTAGGTCAATCCTGTTCCTGGAGGCCTCATGTCCTGAAAAGTTTAGGTCCAACCTGCTCCAATGCACCAAGAGGTTCCAAAGACTTGAATGGTTTAGGTGAGTTTGATTAGGGCTGAACTCTGCAGGAGGAGGGTTGAAGACATTTGGTCTAAAAAACAGGTCCCGATAGGCTAACTACAAAGGAGATAATAGCATGCACTTCAAGATCACAAACAAATTCTACAGTTTTCCTGCTACACGACTCCAGAGTTTCTGAAGATCTTCACCATGGAAAGAGTTTTCAAAACGAATAAGCTGCTCCATTACAGACATCTTCAAACCTACTTGTACATGCCAATAAAAATCTCATTCTGACTTTAGCAAGATGTCAGTCATGGGACTTGGATGACTGAAAAAGGGCCATGTATGCATTGCAAGCATGGCTGCTGGCTGAGCGCTGCAATTTCCCTAAAGAGACTCTGAACCATTTAACTTAAGGCCTTAAGGAATAAATTCAAATGATAGCAAGGTCTATTAGAGCAGGGTTCAAATTTTATTCTGAACATATCTGGCATTCCAAATAAGTTTTCAATTTTGCTGCACGATATCAATTCTAAATTCCAGAGCACTTCAAGGCTACTGTCTCAAGAGATTAAACACATGTTTCACTTGTTGAATACATAACTTGTCAGTCAATTGAGGTTACTCTAATCTCCATTGACCTGACTTGATCCCATAAAACTGTAACAATTCTCTAAAAAGCATGCCTGTACCTTGAGAGAGGCTTTAAGAAATATGGCATGGGAAAGCAGTCCTTCTCTCCCTTTGTTTTATATATCTCCATTTGAATTTCAAAGGAACAAAGTTGATAATTTTAAGACAGACCAGCGTAGATAGTGCTGGAAGACTCACAACCTTTAGGAGAGACGCAGAAAAGGAAACAACTTTAAAAGAAAAGGCCACTATTCCAACATTCAAACAGTTGTTGATCTGGAGTGTTAAGGGTTACATCACAGATGTCAATAATGGTGCATGGCACAATGTAATCAGGAGGTTACAAAATCATTTTGAGGCACAACATTGAACACAGCTTTCAAGAGCTCCTTCTGTCAAATGGTCTTCCAGTAGCACACTACCTGTAAACACCAAATACTCACTTTTCTGAAAGTCATCAGTAGTACGTCCAGGTCTAGGTCCCACTTTGTACCAATGGAGATACCTGGAAAAGCAGCTAGAACAGTGGTTCTCAATTCCAGTTCTAGTGACCCATTTCTCTGTATGGCCCAGTGGTTACTGCAACCCAACAGCTAGGGTTTTCCATCATAGTCTCCAAGTAGGATTGAACATAACCTTGCTCTTGGGACCCATTGCTCTATATGACCCGGTTTTTGGTATAAAAAGGATGAACCCCACCACTGGGTTGTAAATGCACCTATGCTGGGTTGTGCAACCCATTGCTGGGTCAAATATAAAAAAATACTGGGTTACTTTAACCCAACAGCTGGGTTTGTTTAACATTGTCCCAAAGCTGGTTTGAAAATATCCCAGCATTGTATGACCCAGTGTTGGGTAAAAAAAAAGGACGAACCCAGCCACTGGGTTGTAAATGAACTTATGCTGGGTTAGTGTTGTCACGATACCAAACTTTGGTACCAAATGTGACGATACAAGCATTTCCCGCTAACATTTTGAGGGCTGTTGAACAGATTATGAAAGACCTCTGATTGGCCATTGTGTTTCCAAGCTCATCTGATATGTCTTTGAATGGCTTCTTACCGAGCACTTGTGCAACCAAACCCGGAAGAGCGTCAAATGATCATCGATTTGCAGTCTCTACAGAGCACCAGGGGTGTCCATTGTCGGTCCTGGAGGGCCACAGTCCTGCAGAGTTTAGCTCCAACTTGGCTCAACACACTTGTTTGGAAGTGTCTAGTCTGCTTTGTGAGACCTTGATTAGCTGTTCAGGTGTGATTGATTAGGGTTGAAGCTAAACTTTTCAGGACACCGACCCTCCAGTACTGACTTTGGACACCCCTGGCTGACACACATACACGTGGAAGCGTTGGATTTTGACTTTGTTAGACTTTTAAACGCTTCCGTTTGTATCTGTGTAAGGGCTCAGTTATTGGTATCATGACAACACTATGCTGGGTTGCTGCAACCCGTTGCTGGGTCAAATATAAACAATTTCCTGGGTTACTGTAAACCAACAGCTGAAAAATAAACCAGCAGTGTCAGAGACATGAAAAATTTAAAGATCAGTGGCCCCCCAGGATTAGAATTTAGAACAATGAAGATTAGAAAATAAATAGTGGTCCCATCTTTCATTGTTCATACAAACAGTTTGAACACTATTAAAAAGGGTAGCACATTCTCTGCTTCCTACTTTGTGCCTCCTTTTGTAATGTTCTTTTTTTTGTTTCAAAATGACACTGTTTCAGCACACAAAGCAAAGACCATACAAACATATAGGTGAATCCTGGTGTGAATGACTTTGACTGGCATGCAATAAGTTTAGGTCTAAACCCATGCTAAACACTTTTGGGATGAGTTGGAGTAGAAAGGCAGGCAAGATTATGCATTTTGATCATTTTCCGAGTTTCATCATAGATCTCAGCATGTGCACTTTAACAGCAGTTACCCCTAAGCCATGTTGAAGTGTATTAACCCACATCTTCTGAAATTGAAAAAGTGCTATACATTGTAAACCGCAGTACAAATGCTTTTAAACCATATATGGTAATTTCTTATTTACTAACAACCGCTACACCCCTAATTTCAATATCATGCTGGAAAAGAGCAGTCCCTTAAGAGTTGAAAAGCATGATTTTGTCATTGTACAGTCTAGGATTTGTTTCCTGACAGGAAGTAGAAATGCCAAACCTGTGAATCAGGGTCCATACTTTTACAGATTTCACACCAAATTTACACCTCTGACTGAACCAGAAGTTGACATTGTGTGTCAGTCAAGCAAATACAGAAATACAAAGGGGCGGCGTTTCCAGGAAAAGGCTTAAATTTAGTCCCAGACTAACTTAAAATTTCAGTGCAATTGTTTTGTCTCAAGATGCATAACAGTAATGTTTTTAAAAACAACTTACATATCCTGATTTAACTAAGGCCTAGTCCTGGCTAAAGCTTATCCCGATCTTGAAAATTAAATTCTGTCATAATTTACTTTTACCTCTTGTCATTTCAAACTTGATGACTATCTTCAGCAGAACACAACATAAGATATTTTGAAGAATGTAGGTAACCAATCAATGACATTACCCATTGACTTCTACTGTATGGACACAAAAATGTACCACCGCTTTTTGGTTACCAACATTCTTTAAAAAATATTTGTGATCTGCAGAAGAAAGTCATACAGGTTTGAAATTTCAAGAGGTTGAGTAAATTATTAGAGAATTTTCATTTTTCATGATTATCATTTTTGGGTGAACTATCCATTTATAACTGTTGATTTTTGGCTAATTAAAGACACTTTTTATTTGTCTAGTGAAATCTGGATGCATACGCAAGTGATTTAGTTTCATTGTAGAGGTTTAAGTAAATTTGAGGAACAAATCATGTCCAAACTACTTTGCTTGAGCCAACTCTTTCTATATCTTAGGTCAAAGAATAATATACTTATATTTGAGTGTCCAATAAACATATACCTTTATAAAACCTTTAAAATCCATAGGTTTCCGAGTAGTTTTTAAATTTTGGCACATTAATGTGCATGCATTGTACAAGAGTTTACAGATTTGGTGCACAAAACAGAATTCAGTATTTACAAGGCCTCTAAAAAGTACACACTTTTATTTAATCAAACATAAGCAGATATTTGCTGATGTTTGAATATAGTCAATATATGTCAACTTGCATTATGCTTTGTACAAAAAATACAATTTATACCATGAAAAAAACAGTATACAGTGTAGAGTCTGTGTAGTGACTTTGACTTGAATCACCAGTCATATACAGCTAAAACGTACATATTCATATGAACTACAACAGGAGTGTGCTGCTATATCAGAACCTTATGATATTCATTACTCTTGAAGTAACAATGTTCCGCTATGTGGTATCAGTACCTTAGAAATTACAGAGGTTCACAGTAAAAAAAATAGGCAAAAGAAAATAAGGTAAACAAATTAATCTGGGGGGATTTTAAACATGCCAAATAATAAAAACCTAAGAATATGACCTAAACCCAAAATGAAGTACAACTCTTAAAGACTAAGACCCAAGCCTATTGGCATAAAACTGTGTTGAGACACTATTCACTTATCATGAGCATTTCAGTGAGGTGTCACGGTTTGGGAACATTCATTGGATTAATTCAATACTTTCAATGGCAGGCTAACATTTTCATTTGTATTAGGCTCACCGGCATCAATAACCTTGTGCTGATTTTCAGGATCATCTACATTACTATTGGCAAGTTTTGCCTCATCCATTTTAAAACGTTCTTGATGACCTTCAATATGGCGATCCAAAGCAGAGCGGAAAGTGAAGCGGCTTGGACAGAAAGGGCATAAAAGCAATGTTCTTGCAGGATCCCGCTTGTGGTAATGCACATGTCGCTTAAAAGCGCTAAGCAGTGCAAACACTCTACTACATTCCTTGCATTTGTATGTCATCCTCGGCTTGGAAATGCCCTGTTCTTCAGAATCTAATGACAGCTTGTTGTCTACATTTGATGAGTGCTGAACTTCTTGCAGATCCCTTTGTTTATTACCCTCGTCGCCTACTATTTGTGTCGGTACTGTCACATTGTCCTGTTTGCTGCTTTTATTTGTCTTTAAGGCTTCATTAGCCTTAGGTTGAAGTGTTGAGCTGTGGAACATTGCCACATGTCTTGTGACATCACATCTTTGTGAGAAAAATCGTCCACAATAAACACAAACAGGCAGAGTGCCTTTGTGATAACGCATGTGGCGAGAGAGACTGCTTGAATGTAGGAATCCTCGATGGCAATATTTGCAGGAGAATAGTTTAGAATCGTGGTGGACTTTGCTAGCTCTTCTACGTCTCCTCCTTATCCCTGCCATTACTGGATTGAATCGCTGCATATGTTTTTTTGCCGACATTTGACGCATTTTACCATAGTGAGACGGCGACTCCTGTTTAATTTCAGCTGACAAATCAATGAAGTCATTGTCTTCATTCTCACCAGGATACTGGAGCGCATGATGTTTTTTTAATTGTGATGTAGTTCTTGCTTCATCCCTTCGCATTTCCTGTTGGTGCGAGACATTGCTGGGTGGCTTCTTGACACGAGAATGACTGTTTAGGTGGCTTTGCAAATCAGACAACCAAAAGAAACGTAAACCACAGACTTTGCAAGGATAGGACTTCTCCAAACTATTTTCTTGATCCTCCTGTAGTCTAGTTAAAGATTTGGAAGCTGGCGATCCATGCCACTGTTTCTTGTGCGACAGTAGTGCCTCTTGTCTCAAAAATCGCTTTCCACAGTGCCCACAGCTATAAAATCGTTCATGAGCATGGTTTTGAAGATGGCTCTGAAGACTCTCTCTGTCATTAAACACCTTGCAGCACAGGGTGCATCTGAAGCCCTGCTCAAGGACACGGTACTGCTGATGTAGCTGTAAGCTTTTCTGGCTTTTGAACGCTTGTCCACATCTCTCACATCTAAACTGAGCACACTCCTTTTCTGGCATCTTAGATGAGGTCAAGACAGCTTGGTTGGGGGTTGGACACCATGACAACTTGGGTGGAGGTTTTCCAAATAAGAAAGAAAAGTTAGACACCACGGATCGATCGACCACTGTGAGTGTGCCGTTTTCATGTAGAGCAAACTCAATGTGTGTGTTGTTAGTACCGTTAACACTTAAAGCATCAGGGAAAACCAAGCCATGAATGGCCATGTGTTCAACTAGCTTTGGGTAAAGACGAAACCCTTCGCCACACTCTGTGCAGATGAACATGTCTCCTCCGCCTGGAGCAAAATTCATTGAAGTGTATGCCATCTTGACCAAACTAAATCTTACTCTTTTCAGTTAGAAAATTGAATGGTATCGGAGACCAGAAGTGAGATGATTCAGTAAAGAGATTATATCATCTCAATAGCAAAATATGTGTTACTTGGACTTTTGTAACTACCTTAATCGCTTGTAAAATGCATCTAAAATGTATAAAATGGCCACATGGTCAATTTAGGCAAATAATACGATCACATTACAACAGGACTAAAACATATCTAAAAGATTAAGTCTTTGGGTGTTAATTAAGTGATCATCAATTTCCCAGTTTTGCATGAAAGTATGGCATTTGAGCATAATACATTGACGTAAACCTCGTCAGGTAGGGCCTGCGTTGTTCCAGCCGGTGTCCGATAATTTGGATTTTACAATCTAAAAAAAACAGAAAAGAACAGAGAACATTCAGATTATAATTCATACTACAGTTATGGCCAAAAGTATTGGCAGTGACATTAATTTTGTGTTTTGCAAGATTTGCTGCTTCTGTATTTGTAGATTATTTTGCCACGTTTCTATGTTATACTGAAGATCTTAAATTAGCATATCTTAAGTTTTAAAGGCATTTATTTGCATAAACATAATATATCTAAAGGGTCAATAATAACAGTGTTGGGTCTTGTTTATCATAACCTCTGCAATTTGCTCTGGCATGCTGGGTATCAGCTTCTGGGCCAAAACCTGACTGATGGCGACAGTTTCTTGCCTTATTCATGATCTGAGATGATCACATTTTGTGGGCTTCTGTTTATCCACTCGCCTTTTGAGGATTGACCATAGGTCCTCTACATTGGAGTTTTTTTTGGGGGTTTTTCAAATGCATCACTCTGCATAATTATCGATAAACAATGTGAATAAGCATCACAAAAATTTAGGTAGAAACTTCGCAAAACACAGCATATATCATTGCCAATACCTTTGACCAAGACTGTACATCCTGTTGATCATATAGATAAACTCACTGGATTTTCAAAAGTAATAATAATGGCAAAAAAAAAACAATGACAAATGATAACAACCAACCATATATTGTAAAATAATGAAAACATGATGCCTAACATGAAAAGAGCCTAAATTATTAATTAAATCGATTAAATATTCCAACACTAAAATGGTTCAGACAAGAAAAACGTTTATACTTTTACTCACCCCAATCTGGTTGCTACTCTGTCTTACTGAAGCTAGAGCTATCACCACAGACTACCCAGGACTTCTGAAGATTCACAAAAAAAAAAAATGTAAACAAGGTTGACAAAAAAGGACTGTCTAAAACATTAATGGAATGAAAAATATTACAACTCAGCACAGATGATAGCACATAATGTTTTATAAAATCTCTCAATAGGAAAATTAAAATATAAAATAAAACATATATAACAATATATTTAAAGGAAAACTTCACCCAAAAATGAAACTTTTGTCATCATTTACTGACCTTCGAGTTGTTCCAAATCAGTATGTATTTAGCTCTCCCAAACAGAAAAAGATATTTGGAGGAATGCTTATAACAAGACAGATCCCCCCCCCCCTTTTACTACCATAGTAGGAAAAAATACAATGTCAAAAGTCCCCGAGAACGGTTTGCTGTCCTACATTCTTCAAAATGTCTTCATTTGTGTTCAACGGAACAGCAACAAAAAAGTATTTCTCTACTATGGGAGTCAATGGAGGTCTGTTTGGTTAAAAGCATTCTTCCAAATCATCTTCTCTGTGTTCATCAGAACAAAGACACTTTCACAGATTTGGAACAACACGAAGGTCAGTAAATAATGACAGATTTTACATTGACAAGTATCCCTTTAAAATGACAGCTGTGTAAAACCACAGATCTTAAACAAACTGTAAATTATAAAACTAAAAATTAAACTATGTTCTGTAGACCCTGCACCATGTTGCTAAAACCCTTGTACTTATTTCCCACATGCAAGTTCCTGGTTTAAATATGCAAGAGTCTAAACATGAATCTATTAATTTGGCAGGAAGCAGTAATACTTACACTAAATAAAGGTCTAAACATCTAATAAATGCTCATCAAATGGCTCCCATGAAGTTTTCACACAGCTTTCAGAATGAGGTCCAGACAGTGTGAACACATTTATTATTATACGTGCAATGGTCTGTTTGACTTAAAATCAAAGGAAGTATGTAGTAACAAAACCATCAACTGGATAAGACATCAAACAAGATAATATATTTTAAATAAGTTTTCTTTTGACAATCTGAGTTTTAAGATGTTAGCGTGCTTAACAAATACGTGTTTTTAAATATGTTGCCTGTGTTTACCCAAATCGCAAAATGAAGTCCAACACAAAAAAGCTTACAATTATAATCAAAATATTTGTTGTCTTTAAAGCATCCCCCACTCAAACAATAGTATAAAAATGTCATTATATTTTGCAATGTTAATGTTGTGTATAGTTTGAGGGGGGAAACATTCAACCGGCCTCGTGGATCCTGGGGTAAGTTACTTAACCAGTAACGTTACGCAATGGATTTACAACGCTTCGTTATGATTTCAAGCAGAAGGAAAATGAGTGATTTATACAGTATAGCGTTACACAACAACACAAACCATGAAAAACGCCGTGCATGCTACAAACCCAAAACTACAAGCTAGCTTAGCAAAGCTGAGTTTGTCCCTATCTAGTTGGTAACATACAGGCTAACGGTAGTTACCTCAAGTAGCTAGTACCGACCCGAGTCAAATTAATTGAACAAAAACATCAATTCATTCTCAACCTCACAGTTTTTGCAAAAAAACTGCACACCGTATCACCCCCGTGTGTTACCTTGTAGGCTCAAAGACGGCCAAGCGTGCGTTGGTTGCCTTTTTGTGGTTATATTGTAGTTGTAAATCCAAATAATTGCGTCCTCAATGTTTATCGTACGTTAGGTTTCCTTTTTAGCTAGCTGACTTTAGTCAGGTGTTTAAATATTTTCTATAGAGGCGTATAATAGAAAAAACAAAGCTTCCTCTTCCCATTCTCCGCCCTGGATCTTATTCTAAGAATAAAAATGGGCGAAACACACTGGTAGGTAGATTACGGCCATCTACTGGAGATGTAGCTGTATTGCGTTTAGCGATATTGCTGGGAGTAGCATCCGACTGCAATATCGGAGGCTGCACTCTGGGGACGCATAGCTAGGACCATGCGACACCGGAAGTGACGAGTCGAGTGAATTTCAAGAATGGGCGACACTCTTAAAGAGAAATGGATTAATACAGCTAATGAAAACTCACCTTAGATGTCCATAGATTGTATAAATCTTTTTCCCCTTCAGGTACTAATACAAAAATAAGATTCATTTTTCAATACACACGTAAAATCTCTTCTAGAGGAAAACCATTTTGGAATGCTCAGATCCCAGATATTGATTGGAATATCAGTTCTCTATCAATAACAAAGTTAAAGAAGTTCACTTTAAACTAAATTTACCCTTGCAATTTATTTTTATCTAAACTTATGGATATTGGTAATAAATGTTCTTTTCGTAATATGCAGGAGGAAAATTTGGCTCATTTATTTTATAACTGTCATGTAACTCTTAAATTTTGGTCTGATGTTAGCTCATTTTTATTTGCCCATAAAAATTTGTGTACATGTTATCTCTTAAAGATATTATATGTTCATACACTAATGATTTTAAAATGTTTGATTATGTGGTGAACTTCTATTTCACATTGCAAATACTATATTCACACAAAAGTTTTTAAAATCTGCACTTATTTTTGTTTTAAAAAAATCGCTATTGCTGTTAAATAAATAAAAAATGACAAGTTGTTAAAATTTATGGAGAAGTTTTTTTCGAGTGAATATCCCACATTTTATCATATGTGTTTTAATGTATACTCTTGCCGTTCTTTTGTTTTTTGTATTTAGGATTCATAGGAAGGAGCAGAAATACATGTTTTTTTTCCCCTCTTTTCCTCTTTGTATGGTCCATTGTTGAATTTGTATAATATTGTAACTTTCAAAGATTACAGTGAAACAAAGTGTGAAATTATGGGACACATTTATGGGGCTAAACAAATATATGCTTAAGTCACTCAAGAATTGTCTAGTTAAAACACAATCATAAAATAAATGTGCGGCTTCCATAAGCAATTTTTATTAGTGTCAGAATATATGGAAATAGAAAAAAGAACAGGATATATTTTGTGAAGTAATTTGAAATTTACCTCCTTAACCTTGTTAGATATGCAAAATTTACCAGGTAAAAGCCAGGCTTTTCTCCAATTTACACTCAATACGAAAGAGCCCCAGTAGAATTTACCCCTTGGAGTTATTCTTCTTTTCATTTGAGAAATTCTACAAATGTGACTATTATTACATTTCCGATCCAGTAAGTCAAGAGCCCCTAAATAAAGGGAAGGATAAACACTGTGAACTTTACAAAATTTAAGGTGGTTACTGACTAATTGAATTTAGCATGATGGGATAGTTCTTATTAAAGAGTGGTTATTTCTTGTGGTTATTTCAGCATTATTCCAAAGAATAACCATATTGGGAGAAAAGTCAAGAACGAAACACAATTTCCATGAGACAAGGCATTGTTGATGAAAGTTATATAGACAACTGGTAATTTGGCAGGTAAATAATTAAACTTCAATAGGAAACATAAACCGCCGAGTTTGTTGAAGATAGTATTTGGGAAGAAAAACCATAGTGACAAGGGGTTTAAAAGACATCTTTTCAACAGTTCACTGTAAAAGTATTAACTGTATCAATATTATCTTTTACTATGCATGCCCCAAAACGCGCTCTCTTGAATATGTTGTTAATTTTTTTAATATGCAAAATTATTAATTCATAAACAAAAATGGCTGAAATCCCCTTTATATTTTCCAATTTTCAACAGTCAA
This sequence comes from Triplophysa dalaica, assembly GCF_015846415.1. Classification (NCBI taxonomy): domain Eukaryota; kingdom Metazoa; phylum Chordata; class Actinopteri; order Cypriniformes; family Nemacheilidae; genus Triplophysa; species Triplophysa dalaica. The sequence continues at coordinate 7,177,297 of NC_079553.1, forward strand.
TTGTTTCATCTCTGAGACTTGTATACAACAATTTTTTTTTTAAACTAATTACTATGATTTATTTACAGATAGGACTCAATTTATTTTGGTTTTATTATTATTATTTATTTATGTGTTATTGTCAATATAATTATTATTATTTTGTTCTTTTATTTGACAGTTTTATATTTTATGTATGTAAACCTCGATTAATATATGATTTTCTGTTAATCATGTAATTATTTACAATTTGTAAAGTTATGAAGATGTTTTTCCCTGATCGTATGTAAATATGTGAGTTCTGCATTATAATAAAAAAGAAGTGTAGGGAACTTACAGTAAAAGAACAGTTGACCAGTTATGATGAAAGAAGACTCAGAGTCAGGAATATAATTAGAATCAAATTTAGTTAAGAAAAATAGTTTGTGGTTTTGCCAGCAGAAGTCAGCTTCAGCACTCTCAAGGAGCTCCACAGGCCGATCTGCCATACATCCAAAATGCAGTAGTATTTAAGCTAATAGAGTCAACTAACTACGTCATTACTTGGATAAATCAAGCTCACAAGATTGGTTATCAATAGATAGACAAGAACACAAAGCTCTAAACAATTCTGGAGTCATGAGACAGGACAGGTAGTCCTATAGACTATGAAAGATACTTTAATACGAATTAACACATGACGTTATGTCTGTCGTGATTTTAAAATACTTTGGTTTGAGCTGCTCTTGCTGACAAGAGTATCAATAAAACAGTCAAGGTTGATGTTACTTTTAAACATTGTTTGGTGTTGCGCTGTTTCCTGAGATATTCCCGTCACTGAGGAGTCCGGTCACATGACAAAGAAAGCTGATCCAGATTGTTTTTTTTATGTGCATTCAAATGCTGATTGGCTCTTGCAGATAGAATCTTATAGCACCAAATTATAATTCTATTTTTTAGATGGGAGGGTGAATTTGTTTTATAACTCACCCGTTTCACTTTATTTAACCTCAAAATTCTTCAAATTAGGTGCGTAGCCATTTGAGTGGTTTCAGAAACCAGGGGCCTCAGTTCCAACCAACATTTTTAAATGTAGCATTACGATGTGTTTACATGGTTGCCAATCCAAAATTTCTGTCACTGCAAAACTCGCCATTGCGATTCATTAACTTGCCGGGTTTCGATCTGAGGTCAGAAATATTGTCAAAGACGGGTTGTGTCGTTTATTATTTTAAAGCTGCTCATATTAGTTAACTTCAAATTGAGTAATTTTGTATTAGTATGGTTCTACATAGACTTATATATCTATCTATATAATCTTAATAATCACTTCAATAATTGTAATAATTGAGTTTGAGTAAATTTGAGTCATGATTTATACTGTAAATAATGATAGGGGGAGAAACAAAGCTGAATGTGTCCAAAATACCCAGCTGAGATGTTTATTATAATATCACAAAATAAATGATTAAAATGTTTTCCACTTGTATACTGTGCTAAGAAATCATTATTGATGTTAATTAAATTTTATAGCTTAGATTAATTGATGTGATGATTATTCATACTAAGATCAAAGGGCAAACTTCTCTTTTCTTCCGCTGTGAGTGAATGAAAGTCTCGCGGTACAAAGGTGCGCAAGCGTGGAATAGATCGTGCAGGGTCATAAATCGTCGCATAACAGAATTATCATTTGCGCATGCTCGATTTCTATTACGTCATTATGCGTATGCGCGGAAGGATCGTGCAAGCATCCCGGATCGTGTGCCGACAAGCTCCTCAGAAACCTACGTGTGACGCTACTGACACTACGTCCATGTCTGCTATGGCAGCACATAACAGAATAACACGAATATTTCATAAAACTTATTTCCAGGTCATGACACATTCCACAACACAAAATGGTACTGCACAACTTATAGCACAACTGTAATGGCTTGTGAGTTCCAGTAGAGGGAACCGGTGAATAATAATTTACATTTCATGTTTTTTTCCACACATAGTTAACATAGAAACAAACATATTAATAAATGTATTTATTGATAATTACTTTTATGCATGTTAAACATAATTTCAGGCTTAAGTGATTTCTTAAAGTTTGTAACATCTTAAGGTGCATATGACAGAATTACTCTTTACCTTTATGAATACCTTAAGATTTATTGAAACTTTAAAGTACAAACCATATTGAAGACTCCAAAATGTCCTGTGTAATAATATTGATGAGATTTTTTTTCAAAGATTGATATAGAAAGATCTACATCTCATTGAATACTATAATGGGGCTTAAAGTTTATTATTGCATGTGCATAACATGAAGTAGTTCATTTTACTTATTTTTAAAGTATACAATATGAAAATATAATTTGCAATACTTTACAGGTATATTAATAATGAAAATGTATACTTTTTCCATTATCACAAGGCAGTGTTGCAAAGCTTCAAACTAACTGTAATTATTTTTGTCCAGTTTTTCCAGCTAAAGCTTCTCAGTTTCAAATATGCTGACAGTAATTATGAGTATCTGCAAAGTCCTCTTTGATACATCAATGCCTCGTGCCTGTTAGCTATACTCTGCATCCGAGAAGGACTTACTCCCTTGCTCTTTGTTCCGAATGGTTTGCATTGAATTTGTGTGGGTGTTTGTGCGTGAAACCTCCTCTGTGAAAGCCGTTTCCAAGACCTTCAGTATTGATTTGCGCATCTTGTCTTTAAAGTCTTGTCCCATGAAAACATACAACAATGGGTTCAAGCAGCTATTTAGGAATGCCAAACTGGTTGCAATGGGAATTCCAAGAGTGTTGATGTACTGAAGGGGGGTTTCTGTATGGTTTACCATCTCAATGAGGACCAGAATATGGTACGGAGCCCAACACGAGAAAAAGACGGTGATCACAGCAGCAATGATCTTAAAGGGACGTCCCGTCCGGCCAGACATTGATCGTTTCTTTTGTAGACGACAGATTATAACAGCATAACAGGATACAATGATTGCAAAGGGCACCACAAAGCCTAACAAGAAACGTGTGATGATCATGGCACGATGCCGTAAAATACGAAGCGCCACCACTTCTGGTGTTTTATAATCATCAGAGAGTGCAAAGTTACTGAAGCAGTTGATTGTGTTTTTATCGGTGTGGGAAGGTGCAGTATCCTTGAAGACAAAGTAGGGTGAGCTCAACGCTAGCGCAAACAGCCAAACGGCGAAGCTCACAACCGAAGCACGACTCACATTCCGATGGTTTTGTGCCCAGATTGGCCACACCACAGACACACAGCGGTCAATGCTGATGACAACCAGGAGGTAAACGCTCGCAAACATGTTGAGAAAAGCAAGGGTGCTGTTGAATTTACACATGAACTGGCCGAAAGGCCAGTGGAAGTCCATTGCTGTATAAACCACGCTGAGAGGGAGAAAGGCTGTGAATAGGAAGTCTGCTACAGACAGGTTAAGAAACCAGACAGTGTTGACTGTTCTCTTCATTTTAAAGCCAGTTACCCAAATCACAATGCCATTGCCTACGACTCCAAGTACAAAAGCCAGACTGTAGACTATAAGTGACATTATGTTCAGAGATTTCTTGAGCTCCGTTTGCTCATCATCGTTATAGTAGTGTTCCTCGGTTGAGTTGCGATGGAGTGGACTCTCTGTGAAATTGGCTGGATCCATCATTGCAAATATCAATCTGAATTGACAGAAAAAAGATAGATTCAATACTGATATCCAAAAATAATCATAAATAGTCAGAAACCAAAACCAACAAACTTACACGTTGTTCTATTTTAGTCCACTAGAGGACAGAACATAACTAAGTTTGGCATAACGGGAAAGCTCTCAACATCATTCTGCTTTCTCAACCGCTATTTCACAAAGAAGTTCTTCATATATTAATGTGACTGACTTTTATAACGCGATGCTTATTGTACGGGCTACATCTGTTATGCCATCGCTCTGCATTAATGTATTTTAACTTTTATATTAGTATCTGATGTTTCTGCTTCCGCATCTTCTTTTCAACGAAGGTCAATGGACTTTAAAGGAAGTGTCGTTTTATATGAGACACATTTCACTCAACAATACACGTAAAAAATACGCCTACATAAAATAATGCTATTCATTACAGTATGTAAAATATACCAGATTTCCGATTTTTCTTCAAATCGGGCCTCTGATCGGAATTTTTTCAAAAACACTTTAACCTAGACAAAACTTCATCACACAGAATCAATGGACGACAAACAAAAGTAGACAGTCTGTTTTTATAACACATCTTATCGTCGATTATAAAATATTAAGATATTGGTTTCTTAACTCCAATGTAACAGCGAAAATTCTTTCATGCATTTGAAAAATGAAATTCAGTGATGACATAAGTGGCCCATTAATGATATTAAAACAAAATGCTTACCAAGAGTTGCCAAACAAGTAATTTCCACAGTATTATAAAGAGATTCGCTCACACCTGTGACTCGCGCGACCAAAACTGTAAGAATCCACTGATCGACAAGACGCTCAATCCCCGTCTGCGTGACGTCACCCCAGCTCCATCCTCTTCAGCCGACTCAGTTGTTGCTCTATCATATATCTTCGTTTCACTATATTTTGTAGTTCTTATGTTTAACAAACTGTATTATTTAAGTACACAAATTTTGCTTCAGCAAACTTTTGCAGTTTATTAATGGTGAATACTTTCTGTCTGTTCCATAGAATTGAGTGTGCAGTTTGAAGGAGGTATAGAGCAAGCAACCATTCCTCGACAGAGCGGAGAACAGAGTTGAGGCGAGCACCCACATAACATTGTGAACATTTCAATAAATAAAGACAACTGTTCCTAACTATATATGTAGTATTTATTGTGTTGTTTTCTTACTCTTTAATGTTTAAATTTTTATCATTTAGGTTCTGTAGGAGTTTTCAAGGAGAAGATGGTAAAACCTAATTCCATGACAAAGCCTGTTCTAAAACTGGATTAAAAACCATCATTCTAAGGGAATTTTCTTTCTCAACACCCCAACCCAAACGCATTTGGTTGGTCAAATGCCTAAGTGTTCATAACTCATAGTCACGCAATACTTCCATCCAACTTCTTTTAACTTTTAACTTGGGTTAAAAACAACCCAATTGGCAACTCAGCGCTGGGTAAGTTGGTAAATATTGGACAGAACACATGCTGGGTTAAAGTAACCCAGCACACTGGGCTACACATGTTAACCCAGCTTGCTGGGTTATTGAAAAAACCCAAAATGTTGTCATTTTAACTATTCATGTGTTTAATTCATGGGGCACGGTGGCTTAGTGGTTAGCACGTTCGCCTCACACCTCCAAGGTTGGGGGTTCGATTCCCACTTCCGACTTGTGTGTGTGGAGTTTGCATGTTCTCCCCGTGCCTCCGGGTACTCCAGTTTCCTCCCCTGGTCCAAAGACATGCATGGTAGGTTGATTGGCATCTCTGGAAAAATTTCCGTAGGGTGTGAGTGCGTGAGTGAATGAGTGAGTGCGTGTGCCCTGCGATGGGTTGGCACTCCATCCAGGTTGTATCCTGCCTTGATGCCTGATGACTCCTGAGATAGGCGCAGGCTCCCCGTGACCCGAGGTAGTTCGGATAAGCGGTAGAAAATGGATGGATGGATGGATGGATGGATGTGTTTAATTCTGGGTTATTCTTGCTGGGTTATTCTTAATTTCTTCTGTACTACATTGTCAATCAAGACAATGTAAAAATAATTGACTGTAAAAATAATTGTTAATAAATGTTTTAACTTTTACAGCCAGTAACAGATATATTTTTAGATTTGCATGATTAAAAGAAAATAGTTTAATTATAATAAATAAAAATGTTTCATATCAAACATCAACAAGCATTATAAATAACATTATAAATAACTAATAAAAATTCTCCACAATATGTAGCAACAAGTGTCAATTAATAAAAATAACTAAATACATATAAATTATGTATAATACACTATGAATTACACCACTTAATACATTAAGTGCAGCAAATCAACTCATTAAATACAGGCTACCACACTCGTCTTCCTTTATCATATGCACAAACCTTAAAATGTTTGGTTTAAAACAGAGGGTGCAATATAATTGACTGGCCGCTTAATATCCAGAGTGGACACCGAGAGAGGCGTTCCTGAATCGTGAAAAATTCTGCCCATTTCAACAAATATTCCCTTAAAACTTAAAAAACGTGCCCTTTCATTGCTCAAACCAGTGACTTTGCCCCTTTGTTCTTGAGACTCTTCAAATAACCCAGCGGTGGGCAGAAACAACCTGGTACATTAACCCAGCGGGTTTAACCCAACACCTTGAAAACTAAAACTACCCAAAAAGTGTTAAACATGTGGAAATATAACCCAGCAAAACAACCCAACGGACTCAACCCAGCGGTATGGGTTAAAAGATAACCCAGCCATTTTTAGAGTGTGCCTCCCCCACCATCCTACCTGCACTTAAGGTATGTGTAGAGGATGTGAACCGGGTCTTCAAGAAGCAAAAGACTGTTTTTCACCTGCTTGTTTAAAAATCTACACTAATCAAATTGCCCCCATCTTCACATAGATCTTCAAGAGATCTCTGGAGCTGTGCTAAGTTTCCCCAATGCTTCAAACACTCCACTATCATTCCGATCACCCCAAAAATCCTAGATCACTGGACTAAACGACTATAGACCAGTTGCTCTCACGTCTGTGGTTATGAAGTCGTTCGAGAGACTGGTCCTGGCCTACCTGAATGACATCACTGGACCCTTGATGGATCCCCTCCAGTTTCCCCACAGAGCAAACAAGTCTGTTCATGATTCAGTCAATATGGGGCAGCATTATGTTCTGCAACACCTTGACTGGCCTAGGAATTACGCAAGGATCTTATTAGTGCACTTCAGTTCGGCCTTTAATACCTGAATGCCTGACCTTCTCTCAGACAAACTGACCCAGCTCTCCGTCCCCACCCCAATCTGTCAATGCATCACTAACTTCCTAACAGACAGCAGCAACTAGTGAAGCTGGGTAAACTCACATCCAGGACTCTCGCATTGGTGCTCCTCAGGGATGCGTGCTCTTCGTACTGAGCTTCTGCCTGTATACAAGCCATTACAATGCAAAACGCTACTCTGTCAAACTCCTGAAATTTGCTGATGACACTACCATCATCAACTTCATCCACAATGGAGACAAGTCTGCCTACAGACAGGATGTTGCAGAGCTGGCTGCATAATGCAATCACAACAACCTAGCTCAACAAGCTCAAAACTGTTGAGAGGATAGTGGAGAAAGAGGAAATAACTATGTCATTGAAACTATGTCATTGACCTATTAATATTATTCACGTGGATTAGTTGCTTGTTCTTAGAACTTCTTAGAAGTAGGGGAGAGTGGGGTAAAGTGAGACGTTTTTTACATTTGCTCCCCTCTAAGCGAGCTAAAATGATATATTAGTAAAATTTACACATTTCCCATTAATTCAGGATGTTTCCTAGCAATGGAAATTACCAGAATGTATTCAGGACGAAGGGCAGTGAAAATATGATTGTTTTTAAAAAAGTGGTCTTGTGTCTCACTTTACCCCAGCTTAAGGGTAAACTGAGACAGACCAGAAAAATCAAGGGGGTTAAGTGAACCAGCTGGGGGTAAACTGATCCACTAACTTTTTCCACTCTGAAACTACCGTAACAACACATGTTGTAACAGTTAGAATCCTGACAGCTAGCTTGACAACCACACATTCCAGAACTAATGTTGGACTAGTAACAGAATCATGGCGATTGGTCAGTTAAGCACATTATTTTGAAAAAATAATTTGTGGCTTTTGTACTGTAAAGACGCCTGTTTCATCCACATTATAAATCATGTGTGGAGGGAATGTATGCCTGTTAAAGATGAGAGGCAAGAGAAGAACCTTATCAGAATCAAAACCAAATCTTACAGGTAAAGCCTCCATAAAACATTAGCAACTAAAGAATTAATGCTGTGACCTGTCCATCACTACAGCCAGATTGTCAAAGAACTCCCCGACTGTAGTTTTATTGAAGGCTGTAGCCCTTCCCAGGGATGTTGCCTCTGGAGTTCGGACAGAGAGATGGCGGCGTGCTAGGAAGCTGCCAAACCAATCTTCACTTAGAGTAAACAATTCATTATTATCAATACGATTTAGCTTTGTGGCAAGATCAGTTGGCCTTTGTTAACCTACAGAATCATGTGATCTCTTGCACACCCTAGCCTACCTGCACATTGTGTCTTTGTCCAATTGGCAGGGACAGGTATATAATTTTTCTCTGCGTATTCAAATGCCAGTTGACGGCACTTAATTGGAGGAAGGCCATGGAACTGTTCAGCGAGTTGTTTCAAGTGTTTGGCAAGCTCCTCCTCCATCTCATCTGTGAATATTCTCTTTGCCTCAGCTACTGCACCCCAGGCTACTGATTTTACTTCCCCTTTCTCTTTTTTCTTAATAAATCTTAGGAGGCTTGACTTATCAATATTTCTATCCCTTGCAGCTGCTCTTAGAGACTTCTTTCCTTCTTTGACCTCAGCGGCTGCACTCTCCATCTCCTCAAGGGGTGTTTTACCCCAGGTTGTCTTCCTGGTGTATTGCCTTGGCATGGTGGTTTTTCTGCAATGTTTATGAAATTAAAAATAAAACATATGTAATGTAATATTACATTAACATATGTTTTAGACTAAACTGAACTTGTGCCTCATGTCTCACTTTACCCCACAGCATTTGTCTCACTTTACCCCACCGCCATATTTTTGAAAAAAACTATCTCTCTTAGAAATTCAGGCTAATCTTCAGCTAGCATCATCACAAGGTTTTATATGTTGGTAGTTCATCAACATGTATGATATAAGTTTTTCTACCTGAATCAATTTGCTTTGGCACAACAGTTGATTAAGTTGACAGCAAGAAAATTTACTTTTACCAGCAAAAAATATTTTGTGAAAAAAACATGCTTACCACAGCAGCATGAGGTCTTCTTCTTCATGGCCAAGGGGAATTTTGAGGGGCTCAAAAACATAATGGTCACATGACCACAAATGTGTTCCGTTGCCTAGATACAGGGAGTGTCTCACATTACCCGATGTCTCGCTTTACCCCACTCTCCCCTACATTAGTATTTTTAGCAAAAGGCAGCAGGGTGTTCTGAACATTCTGTAAACTTGGTCAGCACTTGAACTCAAGTAAGGTTAGACATAATTCATGTACAATAATCTTTGCAATACATTTCACACAATATGTGTGGGACTCAGACAAAACCCAAATTCTCACAGTCTATATAGCTAATTTTACCCTTCATGACAACTGTGAGGAGGGTGAATTTTTTCAAAATTTAGCAAATTAGGTGAGTGGCCATTTGACCGTAGAGTGGTTTCAGCAACCAGGGGCCTCAGCTTCAACACGTCCCCCCCTTTGCCCATTTTCGATTAAAGTGACGAGTTTAGACGCACTGCTAAGCAGGCGACGACCGGCTCCGCCCACTTTAAGCTTCCAGGATGCCTGCACTATCCGTTCTGCGCAAAGCCAGACTTCAGAAAACGTCACGGTTTCCCTACACTATTGGTATCGCACATGCAATGTGGCTTAGTGGTTAGCACGTTCGCCTCACACCTCCAGGGTTGGGGGTTCGACTCCCGCTTCCGACCTGTGTGTGTGTGACATCTGGCAAGAGCAGGCAAAGGACGCAAAATCGATAAAGTTCATGTAGATTCTGTGAGGGACCTAAAAAAAGCAATCGGCAAAAGCAGGCTCTATATTGTCCCACGAGCAGAAGTGTTGCAGGTATTATTTCTTTTACACAGACATAGGTGCAGAAAAATACTAATTCTCAATAATATCCCTATTAGAACTGCCCTTTTTTAAATAACCTGATTTATGTTGTTCAGTTCACTGTTTGTTAGTTTGAAATCTTATCGTGATGTTTCTGCACTGAACATAATTCTTAAATTAAGTGACAGTGCAGGTTACTTAACAGTGCAGGAAGTAAAAAGTATTTTTGGCATTGCTATACTTGAACATTATTATACATAATGATTTTTCGTCTACCGTCAGGAAATGACACCATCTTCATCCATATCACAAAACCCAGTCCAAACATCCTGTACTACTGCAGCACTGGATGACACCTCCTTAGATGCAGAGATTACGGAAGCTGTAAATTTAGATGTGAGTTAAGTTTGCTATTGTGAGTTTTTTGAGAAGTATTTCTTTGTGACTGTATTGATTTGTGTGGATTTACTGTAGTCCCTGCAGGAATGGCGAGCAATGCGTTCCCAGCAAGATGAAGAATTTAATTTCTCCTTGATGGCAGATCAAGAAAAGGTCATTTTGAAAAATCATTGTATGCCCACTGTGATGGAACGAAAATGTTTGCAATTTCTTAAAATGTATTCTGGTTTTACAGGACTGGAGGAGACTGTGCTATGAGCTTTTGGAAGAAAAGGCAAAAAGGTAAGTGCTTCCATAACATTTTTTGTTGTTACATGTTTTTTTTTTTTAAATGTTAATGTTTTTTAGATCATTGAGGAAAGACGTCAGAGAATGGCTGCTCGTGTGGAACCCCTAGAGGGAGAGTTTTTGAAATTCAAGTATCCAGATGGGTATGTCAACAAGGGAAAATTCATCATGTCTGAGCCAATTCAGGTGAGAGAATCCGTGTAAAAGAGGACAACGTGTTTTTCATAGATTTGCTTTTTTTTTTTTTACAATTGCCATTATGTGTGTTCGCTTCCAGGTCTTGTTTGACTTTATTGGACAAAATGAAATGGCCAGTGAAGTTTTCCAAGTTCAGGAAGCTGCTTCTTCAAAAGCTATTGAGAGCTCTTCTTCTGGGTCAATTGCAGATCATGGCATAAAGTCATCCTCGACTTTATATGTTTTTTGGTTGTCATCTTTAGATGATCTGGTAAGTTAATGTAGAAAAATATAAAAATATTATATATTTTATAATATATTATATATTATAAAAATATACCTCAACAGACAGATTGTGTGACATTGCTTTTAGACAGCAGTTCTCCAAAAACACAATTATTTTAAACCCAGCATGTTATATGGCATATGTTATAAATTTATTCAGCATTTTTTCCCTGATATTCTTGCACAGGCTCCAGTAGCTCCATCACCCGCCCAGCCTTCAGTTGCTACGCCCCCTGTTCAACATCCAGCTGCTCCTTCTGCTCTGCCACCAGTGGCTCTGCCCTCTGTCCATCCTTCAATAAGTCCACCTCTTGCCCAGCCTTCAGTGCCTTCACATTCTGTCATTCCCCTATTGACTCTGCCCCCTATCCAACATCCAGCAGCTGCTTCTCCTGCCCAGCCTACAGCAGCCTCATCTCCTGCACTGCCTCCAGTGGCTCTGCCTTCTGCCCTGCCTTCAGTGGCTTCACTTTCTGCCATTCCCCTAGTGGCTCCATCTCCTGTCCAACATCCAGTGGCTCTGCCACCTGCCCAGTCCTCACTGGCACTGTCTTCTGTCCAGCTGCCATATGTAATATCTGAAGACCAACCATTACCCTGCCGCCCTTCTGCACAGCCAAATATTATTGACCTTGATATGCAGCCTACACTTGATTTGCACCCTCCATCTCCCCAGGGATCGCTTATTGATCTTTTAGATGATGCCCCTTCTTTCCACCAAGAATCCCCTCTACACTGGTAGGCACCTGTAGATGAGTATGTTCCTCTTCATAACTATAAGTACTTTTTTTTTAAACTTAAACAGTTCAATGTTCGTAGACTGAATGACTTCTTGGTATTCTTGCAGGGTTGACCTACAAACCATACTTAAAAAATTGCTCTGCAAAGTTGATAAAAGCTTTTGCCAGACAAGTAACCAAATAAATGTATGCAGAGATAACATACTACAGTGTAGCTTGCAAGCATTCAAGAGGCGGCGGTTCAATCCAGAAGCAAAGCTAGATATAGTTTTTGTCGATGCTGAGGAGAATGGTGAAGGGGCAGTGGATGAAGGCGGCCCAACAAGAGAATACCTCAGGCTGTTGATGCGAGCCATCCATCAGTCAAGTATCTTTCAGGGCCATGAGAAAGATCAGAGTTTGGCTCTTGACACTCAAGGTCAGGATGCCTACTAATGCTTTCATTACAAAATATTTACGGTCCTGGATACTGATCAGTTTTTAGAAGTGCTTTATTTGAAACACTCAGCGTGGTCTTTGTATTACTGAGCAGCTCCTGTGCAATGTTACTCTTGTAGTCGTGATCTGTTATTTCACATGTCAAGGACTGTATCGTCTATTCAAATAATTAAGCTGAATAAGCAGTTTATGCTAGTGTGCCACATTCTTCACCCATATAAATTACAATGTAAAACTCTATCTAATTTCACATGAATTTAATGCTTTTCACCTGTAATGAGATCAAAATTCCAATAGCAGGTGGAATTTTAAGAAAAATAAAGCCAGAGGTTTTTAGAATTATTTAATTCATAATGAGTATGGAGGAGGTTCTGATGTGGATGTTACTCTGTTTGTTTTCTTTAGCTTTACAGACTAGGTTATACTCCTTCATGGGTAAGATGATTGCTGTTTGTGTTGTCCATGGGGGAGTGTGCCCACATTTCTTCTCTGAAAGGCTTTTTCATCAGATCTGTGGTGTGCCAACATCCCCTGCCTCTGTGGATGAGGTTGGAGACCATACCTTTAGGGAGCAACTAATCAAGGCGAGGAAGTACTCTTGAGAATTAAATTGGTCACCACATGCATGGTTATTTTCACAACTATAAAATTGTATTCTAATTGCTGTTTTAGATACAGGATGCAAAAACTGTTCTAGAGGCAAACTGTGCCGTTGACGAGGCCGCAGACAGCTTAAGCATTATAGGTGCTTTAAGATACATATCAAACTTGACAGAAAAGAACTCTCTTGTACAGTCAGCTGTAGAGTTTTTTGTACATGGAAGACTGCAAGCAGCCTTAGACCAGTAAGTGACATTTTAGCCCTTCCTTCCTGATTGCATATAAGAATTGTAATAACCCAGAAATGTACAGTATATTAAATGTAATGTCTGTTTTACAGGTTTGTAGAAGGGTTGCAAACTCTTGGTTTACTAGAAGAGATGAAGAAGAATTCTGCACTATTTTATGATATGTTCGTCAATGAAGAAAAGCCCCTCCAGGCAAAGGACCTCTGCAGTCTTTTTAAGGTGAACTTCTCTCCACAAGGCAGCAACAGAAGGGCTAGAGAAAATAAGAACATATGCCACTGGAGAGACTGGTTAATAGATGTTGAAGGTATGTCTTGTTACAGTTTTACAGTGCTTTCACGATACATTATAAAGTAGTTAAAGTAATGCTTATAAAAAAGTGCTAGTTGTCATCTGAAAGAAAAGACAGAACTAAGCATGCAGACTCAAAAAACACATATTTTTTGTAGTAGTCAATGCCAAAGAACTGCACTTAACAAACCAGTATTTTCTGCCACACTTTACAGTAAGGTTGTATTTGTTGACATTAGTTGATTTATTAGCTTACATACACTAACAGTGAACATTATTTCTTCAGTATTTACTAATACAATTATTTTCAATAAAAATTGTAACCTAAAAGTTTTAATGTGTATTAAACTATCATGAACAATTGGCTTTTAACCAATAAAATAATAATAACCAAAGATAAATAAATAATAAATGCTGAAAAACAATATTGCTTATTGATATTTCATGTTAGCTAATGCATTAACTAATGTTAACAAATACAAACTTGTTGTAAAGTGTATTTTTTCTTTTTTTTGTCAGAAGGAGAGTGTAATGCAATCACCCTTCAGATGATAATGGAGTTCGCCACTGGAGCTTCATCAGTGCCGCCACTGGGTTTTCCATATTCTCCACAAATAGAGTTCCTTCATGATCATGGAAAAATCTTTCCAGAGGCCAATACTTGCCTTGTTGTACTTCGGCTGCCAATACACGCAGAATATGAAATGTTTAAAAGGTACATGACAGATGGAATTGTGCAAAGCCCAACTTTTGGTGTTGTCTAAAGTTAACTTTAGGTTTATTATTGATGGATCAAATCAGTTTTAGATCAGTGTTTTAAGACTCATCCGAAATGGTGTTATAGCTGTTGCAACATGCTGTATTTGTGAAAACAGTTAATTAAAAAATACATTTGTCATGATTTACTCCTGTAATGTTTCACTGATGTATATAAAGTTGTATTGTTAGATTTTAAATATCTAAAGGGATTTTAGATCCAGTCTAACACTTGCTGCATTTACAGATGACATGTTCATCCCAAAATAAAACTCATTGTTCCCCATTATGTGTATTCTTGCTCCTTGTTTGAACAATTGACAATTTTATTGAATGTTTCTACTTTTACATACAGGTGGTTCTGATTCACTGTCATTCTCCAACACCTTTATATTTAGTATCACTGTGTGCTTTAATTTTGACACATCTGACATTAATCCTTTTTCAAAAAGGTGCATATAAATGCAAAGACAGGTATGGGAGCACAGCAAAGTTGTAGTAAAAAATACATCTTACAGTACAAAAGAATACCATCGACTCCACTACATCACATTAATTTGATAAAACATTAGCAATTTCTGCACAGCATGCCTGAAACTTCATCTGCATATCCGTTATGTGGTCAATTGCATGTAAAACAGTCTCTAGTTGTTGCGGAGTGAGGTTTATTTGAGGTTGGTTTACTATTACAGCTGGGATCTCTTCATTTTCAGCTGTGGGCAATGATTCAATGCCATGCTGAGCAAGGAGTGCATTAAAATGTTCAGGTCTGTAGAGATTTTCTCCAAACACATTATTGATGGCTGTATTGTCAGTTTCCATCCTTGAAAGCATTCCTTCTGTCCAGATTTGAGTTGGGGTTTTATTGTTTTCTGTGCGCAGAGAATGGTTATTCCATGCCTCTTTAAAATGCTGTAGTTTAGCTTGAATTTGTGGAAGAAAAACTACTCTGAGTGAAACTTTGTGAATGTCATTTTCTGGTTCTAGAAGTTCAGAATCCTCAAGAGTGTAGAAAGTGTTGTAGAATGGTTGTAACACATGTAAAAACACATCCCTCCACAAACGCTCTATTCTTTGATTGTGGACTGATTCCCCAGTGATGTGACTCCGGCGTTGCAGTCCTAGGACAAGATTCATGAAAGGGCGAATTGTATATTCTCACCACCATGATCTGACCTGACCCTGGAGGGAATACCATAAAGACACGTTGCTTGTATAAACTGAGACAGGACAGTGCTGGAACAGTTGTCAGCGTTGCAGTTTAGATATGTGATGACCCGTGAATTTCCATCAATGGAGCCGTGAATAACAAATCCCCATCTAATAGGTGAACAAAAAGAAGTTAATTGTTAAAAATAAAGTATTCTTTATTCATATTTCAAAATGAGCAACTGATGAATATAGGCATGCTCTAATCAAGAAATTATGAAGTGCTTGTTTAACAACCACAATATCCTGTACAGAGTATTATAGTAAGAACAGCCAACTTAAATTTTAATATCACTTGGTATTTAAAAATATACTTTTCAATGTATTAGTAGTTAACTTGGGTTTGCACTTAGTTAATAACAACTAACCAGTCTGTGTGCTTATTTATAATTGGTTAATATATTAATTCACAAAATAAATAAACATTTGTACAGTCACAATAGTGTTACATGTAAACCGTAAAGTAACTTAACCTTCCAAATGATCATATGCAGGTGATAATGCAGGTTACAGCTAAACGCCTTATCATACCATATAATGGTGCATTAGCAGAACTAAAGGCTACCACAACTATTCTTAAACTAACCTTATGAGGCGCATATTTCCATCAATGTGCCAAAGACTGTTGGGGTAGGGCACATGATACACTCTTCTGGCCACTGTGCTACTCCATCTCCTCGCAGCAGCTGCTGGGTTGACACGGACCAACATCTCACGCACCCTTTGCCGTGAAACACTCAAACCTTCTGCAATGAGTAAGGCTCGCATAATCTAAAAGGGGTTTATTGAAAAGGTAATTCAGTCTGAAAAAACGAAAATAGCAGATTCTATAGTGAGACCACCAAGGCTTACCTCATTCCCAGAATTTGGAAACTCTACATGGAGTCGTCTTACTACATTTTCAAGCTCCTCCTCATCCACTGCTGCCATTCTTCTCCTGATGGGTTCACCAAGCAGCTTCGATCTCTTGTACAGAAATGACGAAGAGCACCCCAACATTCTGGCCATTCGTCTTACTGTGTGACCTTTCTTTATTAAAAATTCAATTTGGTCACGCGTTATATGAATGGCTGGTCTACCTCGTCTACCTAAAATTGAAAATCAGAAAACTTATTTGTCTTGCTGAATTGTAGCTCCTAATAATAACCAACAAATCATAAGAAAAACAGAATTTATCATATGTATAATTAGACAATGTACTGCTAAAAACAATATCAACAACAGAGAATATTGGGCTCTTGGAGTCGCTCTTTGTATTATTTTTAAAGGTGAAGTGTGATACAAAATATAGACCATAAGACTTCGAATTAATTTATATTTAAAGTTACTGATGAACTTGATGTATGTAACACTTTTGGCTTTTTCTCATCTCAAATAAATTGTAGATCTTTTCAGGCTTTTTTCTATTGTGATAAAATAACATTATATAGACCCACAGCTACATATACCATTAAAAGACGCATTTAATTTGGATGTTATATGTAAATAGACAGTAAGTTACTGCAATTGAATCAAAACCATTTCAAAAGGCTAAAACTCACCTGAGCTATTTCGAGAGACAGAGAAAGCACCAGTTCCCTCAACCCGTGAATGCGATGACACCATTGTTCGAAGATCGTCAAGACTTTTGTCAAGTTCTTCAAAAGTCTCTGGAGATAGTAAATGTGAAATACGCCGTGCGTTTATTAAGCAGTGATCAATCGCACGAAGTTCCCGCTCCGTACAAGTTCCCTGGCGTTGAGCTCTTTCAATATTTTGACATTTTCTTGCTATTTTGTCGAGAACTGTAGCCGCCATGCTTCCTAAATTCAGTATTAGTCTTCATTCACGTCATAGAAAACTGTTGTTATCCATTAGCAGTGCACTAGCATTAGGTAGGGACTGAGCGCTCTGGTGAAGGGGAGGAGCTGAGCAAATTAAGTCTCACGTCACACAACTATGGCAAGCCGTTTTGACATAAAATACCCTTGGCTGTACTAGTCATAATTTAGTTTTGACTAGTCAAAATTCCAATTCCAGATATCTCTTCTGTAATTTTGAGTCGTCACAATTGGAATTACTATATCTACAATGTGATTATGACTAGTCATAACAGGCAATGAAGATATCTATAATGTTATTTTGGCTATTCATAATATACATTTGAGATATCTACAATACTGTTTTGACTAGTCATACTCTTCCATTGAAGAATATTTTCAGATATCTACAAATGTGTTTTGACTAGTAGAAACTGCAATTAAAGATATCTATAATTCATTTTGTACTAGGCATAATTCCAATTAGAGATATCTTGAACTAATTTTTACTAGTGATAATTAAATTAGAGATATCTCTAACTGAGTTACCACCAGTAGAAATCATAATTAGAGATATCTGTAACTGGTCTTTGACTAGTCATAATCACATTTTAGATATCTTTAATGAACCATTTCTAAAGATATCCCAAAACACATTTGCAGATATCTGAAAGTAACTTATTACTAGTCTTATTTTAATTGTAGATATCTTGAATTGGATTTTTGACTTGACAAAACTAAATTAGAGATATCTTGAATTTAAATTCTTCTTAGTGATATCTCATTTAAAGATATCTGCAATTTAATTATGAATATCTCAGTCTGATTTTTAACTAGGAAGATCTTTCTTGCATATATCTTCATTTAGCTCGGCGACAGGAAGAATTTCAATACAGATATCTCTAAGTAACATTTTTACTAGTCAAAATTACTTTGTAGATATCTAAATCGTGCATGCAAATACACGTTTCCTAAGCCCCGCCTTTCTTTATTTCACAGCTATTTCGAGAGACAGAGAAAGCACCAGTTCCCTCAACCCGTGAATGCGATGACACCATTGTTCGAAGATCGTCAAGACTTTTGTCAAGTTCTTCAAAAGTCTCTGGAGATAGTAAATGTGAAATACGCCGTGCGTTTATTAAGCAGTGATCAATCGCACGAAGTTCCCGCTCCGTACAAGTTCCCTGGCGTTGAGCTCTTTCAATATTTTGACATTTTCTTGCTATTTTGTCGAGAACTGTAGCCGCCATGCTTCCTAAATTCAGTATTAGTCTTCATTCACGTCATAGAAAACTGTTGTTATCCATTAGCAGTGCACTAGCATTAGGTAGGGACTGAGCGCTCTGGTGAAGGGGAGGAGCTGAGCAAATTAAGTCTCACGTCACACAACAGCAGATTCGACTAGGAGCAGACACAATTCAGATATCTTTAAATATAATTGTGACTAGTCGAAACTGAATTCGAGATATCTTTAAATACTTTGCGTATGTGTGACGCGTTCATTTTAGATATCTATGACGTCATTACAGATATCTCAAATAGAGTTTTGACTAGTCAAAACATATTTACAGATATCTCGAATCAGATTTCTTACTAGTGCAATTATAATTGCAGATATCTCTAATTATCAATGTGACTAGTCAAATTATAATTATGACTCGTCGAAAACAACGGAAACTATCTACAATATATTTTATGGATAGTCAAACCAAAGGTTTTTATGTCAAAACGGCTTGCCATAGTGTGTGTGTGGAGTTTGCATGTTCTCCCCGTGCCTCCGGGTACTCCGGTTTCCTCCCCTGGTCCAAAGACATGCATGGTAGGTTGATTGGCATCTCTGGAAAAATTGTCCGTAGGGCGTGAGTGCGTGAGTGAGTGAGAGTGAGTGAGTGAGTGAGAGTGAGTGAGTGAGTGTGTGTGCCCTGCGATGTGTTGGCACTCCATCCAGGGTGTATCCTGCCTTGATGCCCGATGACTCCTGAGATAGGCGCAGGCTCCCCGTGACCCGAGGTAGTTCGGATAAGCGGTAGAAGATGGATGGATGGATATAGAAAGATCTACATCTCATTGAATACTATAATGGGGCTTAAAGTTTATTATTGCATGTGCATAACATGAAGTAGTTCATTTTACTTATTTTTAAAGTATACAATATGAAAATATAATTTGCAATACTTTACAGGTATATTAATAATGAAAATGTATACTTTTTCCATTATCACAAGGCAGTGTTTAATGCAAAGCTTCAAACTAACTTTAATTATTTTTGTCCAGTTTTTCCAGCTAAAGCTTCTCAGTTACAAATATGCTGACAGTAATTATGAGTATCTGCAAAGTCCTCTTTGATACATCAATGCCTCGTGCCTGTTAGCTATACTTCTGCATCCGAGAAGGACTTACTCCCTTGCTCTTTGTTCCGAATGGTTTGCATTGAATTTGTGTGGGTGTTTGTGCGTGAAACCTCCTCTGTGAAAGCCGTTTCCAAGACCTTCAGTATTGATTTGCGCATCTTGTCTTTAAAGTCTTGTCCCATGAAAACATACAACAATGGGTTCAAGCAGCTATTTAGGAATGCCAAACTGGTTGCAATGGGAATTCCAAGACTGTTGATGTACTGAAGGGTGGTTTCTGTATGGTTTACCATCTCAATGAGGACCAGAATATGGTACGGAGCCCAACACAAGAAAAAGACGGTGATCACAGCAGCAATGATCTTAAAGGGACGTCCAGTCCGGCCAGACATTGATCGGTTCTTTTGTAGACGACAGATTATAACAGCATAACAGGATACAATGATTGCAAAGGGCACCACAAAGCCTAACAAGAAACGTGTGATGATCATGGCACGATGCCGTAAAATACGAAGCGCCACCACTTCTGGTGTTTTATAATCATCAGAGAGTGCAAAGTTACTGAAGCAGTTGATTGTGTTTTTATCGGTGTGGGAAGGTGCAGTATCCTTGAAGACAAAGTAGGGTGAGCTCAACGCTAGCGCAAACAGCCAAACGCCGAAGCTCACAACCGAAGCACGACTCACATTCCGATGGTTTTGTGCCCAGATTGGCCGCACCACAGACACACAGCGGTCAATGCTGATGACAACCAGGAGGTAAACGCTCGCAAACATGTTGAGAAAAGCAAGGGTGCTGTTGAATTTACACATGAACTGGCCGAAAGGCCAGTGGAAGTCCATAGCTGTATAAACCACGCTGAGAGGGAGAAAGGCTGTGAATAGGAAGTCTGCTACAGACAGGTTAAGAAACCAGACAGTGTTGACTGTTCTCTTCATTTTAAAGCCAGTTACCCAAATCACAATGCCATTGCCTACGACTCCAAGTACAAAAGCCAGACTGTAGACTATAAGTGACATTATGTTCAGAGATTTCTTGAGCTCCGTTTGCTCATCATCGTAATAGTAGTATTCCTCGGTTGAGTTGAGATGGAGTGGACTCTCTGTGAAATTGGCTGGATCCATCATTGCAAATATCAATCTGAATTGACAGAAAAAAGATAGATTCAATACTGATATCCAAAAATAATCATAAATAGTCAGAAACCAAAACCAACAAACTTACACGTTGTTCTATTTTAGTCCACTAGAGGACAGAACATGACTAAGTTTGGCATAACGGGAAAGCTCTCAACATCATTCTGCTTTCTCAACCGCTATTTCACAAAGAAGTTCTTCATATATTAATGTGACTGACTTTTATAACGCGATGCTTATTGTACGGGCTACATCTGTTATGCCATCGCTCTGCATTAATGTATTTTAACTTTTATATTAGTCTCTGATGTTTCTGCTTCCGCATCTTCTTTTCAACGAAGGTCAATGGACTTTAAAGGAAGTGTCGTTTTATATGAGACACATTTCTCTTAACAAAACACATAAAAAATACGCCTACATAAAATAATGCTATCCATTACAGTATGTAAAATATACCAGATTTCCGATTTGTCAAAAGCATTTCTTCAAAAACACTTTAACCTAGACAAAACTTCATCACACAGAATCAATGGACGACAAACAAAAGTAGACAGTCTGTTTTTATAACACATCTTATCGTTGATTATAAAATATTAAGATATTGGTTTCTTAACTCCAATGTAACAGCGAAAATTCTTTCATGCATTTGAAAAATGAAATTCAGTGATGACATAAGTGGCCCATTAATGATATTAAAACAAAATGCTTACCAAGAGTTGCCAAACAAGTAATTTCCACAGTATTATAAAGAGATTCGCTCACACCTGTGACTCGCGCGACCAAAACTGTAAGAATCCACTGATCGACAAGACGCACAATCCCCGTCTGCGTGACGTCACCCCAGCTCCATCCTCTTCAGCCGACTCAGTTGTTGCTCTATCATATATCTTCGTTTCACTATATTTTGTAGTTCTTATGTTTAACAAACTGTATTATTTAAGTACACAAATTTTGCTTCAGCAAACTTTTGCAGTTTATTAATGGTGAATACTTTCTGTCTTTTCCATAGAATTGAGTGTGCGGTTTGAAGGAGGTATAGAGCAAGCAACCATTCCTCGACAGAGCGGAGAACAGAGTTGAGGCGAGCACCCACATAACATTGTGAACATTTCAATAAATAAAGACAAATGTACCTAACTACAAATGTAGTATTTATTGTGTTGTTTTCTTACTCTTTAATGTTTGAATTTTTACAATTTAGCCTCTGTAGGAGTTTTCAAGGAGAAGATGGTATTAAAACCGAATTCCATGACAAAGCCTGTTCTAAAACTGGAGTAAAAAACCATCATTCTAAGGGAATTTTCTCTCTCAACACCCCAAACCAAACGCATTTTGGTTGATCAAATAACTAAGTGTTCATAACTCATAGTCACGCAATACTTCCATCCAACTTCTTCAATTTTGGTGACATCATTCTGCACTTTAGCATTTCATCAAATTTCCTGTCCAATCGAATGCTCATGCAGTGCACTATAGGGGAAAGGGAGTGATTCGGACAATGAAACTATGCTATTCATAGAGGGAATCTGGTTATGTGTATGTGACCTGGTAAATCAGAAAACATTTTGAAAATGATGTATCCAACCCATTTAGATTCTACACAGAATAAAGGAGATCAAACATTGCCAATGTTTAACAACTGTGGCTGTCACACGCTGTCAAATGTGGTTTGGCCTGCTTGTGAAAAAAGCTACTTGAACACCGTTTTCCTATTTCAGTTAAAATTCCCAAAATTAATGAATGTGAATGAATGAATAAATAAAAAATATTTTTTTCCATGGAAAGGAAATATTTTCAAAGGTTAATTTGTTGGACCTTCATATTAAATATACAGTATATAAAAGCACAGCAATATGATGGAGGAAATTTAATATTTCAGTATAGGACCCTTAATTAATATCATATAAGGGAACTAAAAATCGGCAGTCATGATCATGTCAATGAGTATGTGTCTTGATTGATGTCATAGACTGCATCATAAGATTATTTTCTGAAAATAAATGATAATCAAAGCAATGCCAAGGTCATAGGTTTGATCCCGGGAGATTGCACATTGTGTGAAACTAAAGGTATAGTGCTTTGGCAATAAAAGCAATAAAATAGCATAACAGAATAATTTTTGCCTCACCTCTTTACAACGTTTCTTTGCAGACTCTGCAGATGTAAAAGTCTTTCAGAAGATGTGGACTCCTGCAACTGCTACTGAGTTTATCCAATTTAAGAAATGTTATTGAAATGGACAGTCTTCAGACCCTTTCCTCTGTATCCTATGCAGGATATAAAACACTTTATTTTGTGGGGGATCTCATTGCAATTAACCACAAAGAAATAAAAGTTAGCTTATCAAAATGCAACTTCAGTTTACAACAGCTTTAAAATGAAATAAATATCTCTGAAAGTTGACTGTGCATCGTTTGAAGTGTTCCTGACTTTTAATGAGGTTTTAAGATTTCATAATCTTTGAACAGCCGTAAAAAAACTTGAGAAGTAACTATGTCCTTGACGCAACTAGCCCAAAGCAAGGCTGCTGATCACTAGTTCTTCTATCTTCTTCTATTCTTCCAGTACGTGAGTGTGCAATGATCCTAGACAATTTAATCCAGACATAATAATCGTACACAACTGGTGCATTCGAAGAACTGTATTATACAGAACAACAATACGTATTACATACGTATCTGTAAGAATGAGTCTGGCTCTGAGATATAACACACAAGTTCTCAGATAAAGCCTAAATATTTTCTGAATAATCATAGTTATGAGTTTTTCAAAAGGCTTTGCACGTATTTAATGTTGACACAACTCACAAAAGGCCTTCTGTTAAAAACTGTTGAGCCTGGCCAAGCTAAACACTGGGATAAACAGACAGAGACATTTTATGTGTTCTGCTTATTTTGGAATACAAACAGAATGCTTTTTAAATGTGACATCCCAATGAGAGGGGAGTGTGTGTGTTTATTATGCTTAGCCGGAGTTATCACAGATACATTTTTCAACAAAAATAGACCGGCATGAAGAAATGAGTTAATGGCATGGAATGATAGTACAGAGAACACAGAAATAGTGGAACATTTTTGAAGACTCTCAGAACAAAACTCTTACTAACAAAAGTCGGCCAATTTTTTAATTCAACAAGACGATCAGCGCACAGACTCTGGTGCAGTCCGCAAACATGCAATATAGGGATGAGACTAGTCTTTATCACCGGTAAGTTTGTCTGTGACCTTTTTTCAAACTCATAATCATTTCAGCTGAATTTTTATGTCTGAGATTTACCATTTCCATGAATAACAACGTGCTTAATTATAAACAAAAATCAGATAAGCTTACTCAAAGCATGTTTGGGAGAATAACCTTTAAGATCTGCATTTGTCAAAGATGGAAAACACAGCTAAAATCGTGTTGAACATGGGAAAATCATAATCAGTTCAAGCTGCAGAAAGGCGCTGTGTAGGTGGAATACTGCTGTGAGATTAGCCATCCCTTTCTGGCCCGTCTTCCCTTGGATGTTAGCGAAACTGGATGACCTCTCTCAAGACACACCCAAGCAACAGAGATGAGGTCTAGCTCTGCACTTCACCGCCCACCCCCCAGCATGGCTTCATTTATTATACACCCTCACAGCCGAAACTTGTTGAGTTCTATGTGGGTGTGCGGGGAATATTGGCAGTCAGTATGTGAAACTTTTTAGTATAGGTTTCTCTGGGGTGTAGAATGAATTGTTGAGCTAGACAGCTGTGAGAATGGAACAATGTTACCATTGCTAAAAGTGGTCGCAGAACAAACTGATTGTGAATTATTGTTGTATATAATATTGAATTATATCCGCAAAAAGCTAAGAGTATTCATGTGTTCCAAGAGACATCTTCATCTCAACCACAAAGTATCCATTACTATCTGTTTTCAAACAAGGGCAAACAAAAAAACTCATTTGACTTAAGGTGGTACTAACCAGATGTTTTTTGGCCTGGAAAGAGACCAGGGGAACAAAAAAAGGAACGGAACAATTTTGAGTGATCCGGTATGTTGTTTTTATGATAGACATGCTTCCCTCGATTAATCATAAAACACAAGATTCTTGTGCTTTTATCACACATGATTTCCCAGGGCTCTAACTATACAACAATTTCTGGCAAACCACACAGCTGAAGTTTTCTCACAATGCAGTGCAAGTGTTTCATTTATCTCTTTCAACAAAGCTCTGTCAACCAAAGACATATTTAAAATTCTGTTAGGGTCAGCTCTCCAAGGGTCACTGTAGCCTCCAGCAATTATCCTCATCATCAAAAATCAACAAGATCTCCAAAATCACATACTTTTTACAGAAGCCCTATTGAAAAGACCACAGGAGATGGGCCGTGTGAAACCACAACCTAAAGCGTGACTTAAATCTATACAGAATTGTGGTCTTTCTAAGACAGAAAGTTTGCAAAATTCAAAGCCGGTTGTTATTCAAACATGCTCAAATACATACAAAATGAACACTGTAATCATTAAATCGCAAACCATTGATTTAAGCAAACTTTTCTTAGACACTTCACTTGATTTGAGATAGAGTGCACATGTCATGATTAAAATTATAGTTGTAAGACAGAGAGCATGAGCAACCAATCTGAAACTCCTGCACTTCGCCAATACAGATGTGTGGAGGAAGATAATAAAGTCAGAAACAAAAAAAGGGATGACAGGAAAAGGAGGGAGCATGAGGAATTGGAGGGTGTGAAACTTTAAGTGATTAAACGCACCATTTGTTTTGAAGAACACCACCTACAAGTTAATTAAAAGGCTAATAAATTGTATCACTTCCTTTTATTATTAATGTACTATTTCTATATGCAGAATTAAGCTGAAGAAGCTGATTTTGATTGTCTCAAGATTGAGGAAGGGAAATTAAAGAATAAAAAATCTTTCCTATACATGGCTCTAAACATTTGATTAAATACATTTAACAAATTCTTTGAGTATTGCAAATTGTTAGAAAATGAGTTGTAATTGTTTAAGACTGAAATGTGTTTCACTGGGCTACAAAGATATTAAATCCCATTATAAAGCATATATTCATAAAGTTTTGCTTTTAGGTAATTGATTTTAACTGAGCTGTGCCATAACGCTGTTGTGAGTCATTCATAATGATGCTGTCTGGAATGGGATATTAATAGATCCTATACTTTGTGGCAATCTAGTTCTCTCCGCATGCTTGATTGTACTAACCAAACTGCAATTTGGTTGGCCAACATAAATACCAATTTGGGTGTGTAAAACAACCAGTGGAACAAACAGTTGTGCCTGGGCTAGGGGATTGGTTGGAGTGGATTCCTTTGTGCAGATGAAGCCAGGGCGTGGTCATGAAATAAACAGATCCAAAAGGGTTCAAAATGAACTTGCTCTGCTCTCATTTTGTGGCAGTGAAAAGTCTAATGAGGCACAGCACAGACTTCAACCCTGTGTTTAAATAGCTGTGAGGGGAAAATCCTCACAACCCATTTTACATATTCCTTTAATTTACGGACCTGATTTAAGATGAGCAGAACATTAGTATTCATACAAGTACACAATTGGGATTTTTCTCTCTTTTTCTTTCTTTCTTTCTGTTTTTTTTTTCTTCTTTTTTTGCCGTCACCACCTTTTCCAGAAAGTAATGCTGACCAGAATATATTTTCTTCATTTGCTTTTATTAAATTAACAGCTCACATTAACAGTTTGGCAGCTTCAAGACTTAGGGTATTCGCTATTTTATTGTAAGACCTTTTTCTAGATTATTTGTTTAAAGCTATTTTTGATGTTATCATCTTGAACCACACACACCCACAAAAACATATAGCACATTCCACCATCTTTCAAACTTCTTGAGGTTTGTTGATGGAGAAGGTGGTAGGGGAAGTTACAGCTGTGGAGATGTCAAGAGTTTTGTTATTGGGTCAAACATTTCAGCGTTACCAGTCCAACCAAATTTCTACAGAGTGAGGATGTCTGCCAAACCCACTTCCTACTACTTGTCTCAATTTCCAACCAGTGTTTCTAAACCCCGAGACAGAACCTCCGTGCTGGCCAAAAGGCAGACAAATGTATAGATACAAAATAAGAAAATGGTAGCAGAACATATTTGATGGAAGAAGGTTACCGTCTCTTAGTGCAAAAAATACTTTGTTTTTCTGTTGAACACAGCCATAAGAAACCACAAGAGAATGCACATATGCACTTTTAAATACGGAAAAACAGAATGAGGCAGCTGGCGTACATCCTAAGTCAATAAACCTTGCCATATACACACAAGAGAGGACAGGAAAGTTTTGTCTTTCTCTTATTATTTTACTTCCTCCATTGACCACATTCAACAAACAGAGTTTCATCATCTGAAAGAGGCAGCATCTGCTGGGCACATGCTTCTTTTTTGTGGGAGCCATGAGGTACATTCCCATTTCAGTTCCACATCTGTGACATTCTTCCTGGGTGTTAATATTGAACTTAAACGCTGAATCTGTCTAGAACATCAGCGAACAAAAATGCATAATGAAAACATACGTTTTATTTTTTCCCATCATCTGGAATATAAGTGTTTCTCTAATGTCCACTAGGGGTCGCGAGTCTTTAGTTCTGCATTTCGTATAATTGTTTCATGATTAATAGAAATCTTAATCTATCAACAAATGAACTAATTTGCATTTGAATTAATGGAATCACATTCTCATATGTTTTTTTTTCAATGTTGTGCAATATTGGTTCACTGCTTCCAATTAATCACTTAATTTGTACATTTGGGTTTGCTAAATGCAACAAAATTGAAATGAACAGATTTTGTCTTGATGGTTACACACAATACAATTTACATTATCAGTTTTGTCTCTAAACATAGCAAATACCCTCCCCCCAAAAAGTACAAACAGCATTTATTTTATCATTATACAAATGCCCAGAACTTTTTGTACTAAACTTTGAAGTTCAACAAATAAAAGCAAGTCAGCTGTGACACAGAATCACAACTTGCCCATACTGGATGGGAATGCGTTATATTTAAACCTTAAGTACATGTAATCATGGGGTAAATTATATGTAGTCTTACATCTGACCATTTTAATGTCTGGTATTGATAAACACCTTGGCACATGGGATACCAGACAATCTGATGTCTAAAGCCTGCAACAATTAATACATGAATTAACAACTGTATTTATGCACCAGGCAATTTTTTTGGGGGGTGCAGTAACTCTGTTCAGCTTTTTACTCTCCTAGTAGAAAATAAAGACCACAGAGGCAGACAGATTTAAAAAAATAGAGAAATAATAATAATAAGCTAAAAAATATATTCAGTGGTTCTTTATAAATCTGACAAACTGGAAGATGAGGAGTTTGGATCCCCGCCAAACTGAAAGAATTCACAAATTTTGCAATTGTGTTAGTTAAGCTGATTCATTGTCATATTTCCTACAATCAGTATTTTGAGCTATTAAAATTACTCTACAATGTATGACACAGAGGCATTTCTCATTTTGTATGTCAAAAATGTGCTATTTTTAACCTCATGCTTTATTCTCCATCTGCTCAAGAACATCTGGATACAAATTATTTTGGTTTCAAAGGAAGATAGCAGTGACCATGACAGCTCTACCATGTGGATTTGGCGATATAAAGTGTTTTGTAAACTGCAATACATTTTTTAATGAATATTATGTTTCTTTCTAATATAGCCTTTTAGATTTGAAACCTTGGGTGCTGTGTGAGCAGGCTTGTAAGGGTGCACACATTTATGAAGATTAAATGTATATGATTGCATATTAGTTTTTCTAGAGATCACTGGATAGCATGATCACAACTCGCTATAAGAAAATTCAAGTGAATTTTGGTGGCTTCGAAGACATTTATTTTACACAAAAAATGAAAAAAGGTTCTTCATACAACAAAGCAGCTAGTAACTAGTTTGTGGTTTAACCCTTGACGATGTTGGGTAATAGTTGTACAATCCAATTTAAACTTCCTTTGAAATTTAATTTATAATCAGGAAACACATATTACCCAATACCGGTAACCCAAAACCATACAATCTCTGCTGACAATCTCGTTTAACACCACACCACATATTTCACAATGTAGCTTGACAATGTGAGGAAGATTTGAAGTTTTTTTTTTCAATGGTTTTGACCCAGATGACATATATATAACAGATGTTTTTAACAGCAATACAGTAATCAATAGTAATCACCAACAGTGCATGAATATAGAAATAACAGAAGCACACTTTACACTGATAAACATAAAGTGACCACTGTGTCATTTTGATTCTTTCAGCAGGTGGAGGGGCAAGAAGTGCATTGTTTTCTCATAGCTTAAGATACTTTCTTGTAGTTTAATGTATATTATTATAGGCTATGTATTCTATGACAGCGAGGAGTTTGTTCCTCTAACGTAGAGGCGCTTTGTAACATGAAGAGAAGAACTTAGAGTACTGGTGATGGAGTGCTGCCCTCTTCTGGTATAGTATGGTTATTCAGGCAAACTTTCATGCAATAACACTGAGGAGACATATCGAAACGAAAAACGGGTGTTACGACCTGCTGGAAAGAAATTAAAGATCAGATGTATTGTATCAAATCATCAGCGTCAAGAAATACTTTTTAGACTAAACGTTGTTTCCTCAGAAGGCAGAAGGTGATGTCTTCATAAATCTAAGCCCCAGTTTGCTATTTCCCAATCAAGTCTGTTATTGTGAAAGACAACATAACTAGAACATGTGACTAACGACACATTTTTCCTTGAACATCTTGATCAGCTGGTTCAGGTGTAATTGATTTAATCAAAGTGTGACACCTCTGGTTAAAAATATGTTGTGTGTCAAAGCAAAGTCTCCCTTACCCAACACACCTGTATCAAAACATTAAGAACTACAGCATTATGTCATGGGAAGAACATATTTTAAATTCTTATAGGATGATTACTTAGTTTCCCTTTGTAATTCTCCACTTTCATGCATTTTTCTTATCTGTCTCTTACTATTGTAATCTTTTTGGAACGATTAAAAACATATTAAGTTAACATGTATAATAATAATAATAATAATAAACAATATATACATTGTTGTATTTAAGTTAACACATACCTAATAAAAATCTAATTTGATGAAATCTGAAATACATTCTGTTGCTTTACCAACAGGATTCATTAACATACATTAAAATGTATTTATTGTGAGTTAATGATTTATTGCTGCTTTTTGTTAAAATTGTTACAATCTCTGCTTGTCATTTCAAATTTGTTTCAGCATTTTTGTCCATTCATTTAAGGTAAATGCATACTCTTTTATCCACTTCACAGTAATCATATATGTTTAATGAATAATTTAGCAGAACATATAATGGGAAGATTATGGTACAGTCCTTACTAAAACTTTATTTCCCTTTATAAGAATGTCCTTATAGCCCCAACCCTAATTTCCACTGCCTTACTGTCGAGGTATCTACTGTTTAATTTGGCAACCATCCTTGTTGTCCTGGTAGCTTCATCTTCAATTTCTTTCACACTTCAGATGTTAACAGCCCATATACTGTAGAAGTGACTCTAATGGGCTGGCTCTGGTAATGGCTCTGGTAATTAAAATTACTCTCAAAAACAGAGGATAATACATTATCAATAATAAGAAAAAATGTAGAAAAAAGAATTAAACACAATTGTTTCACAGATAAATTGACATATTGATGTTTCCAGAACTTATCTATTAGTTGTCCATTAGTTATCTAATAGGCAGAACGACAGAAGTTTCTCTTTTTCTACACCCTCATATTAATTGCGTGCAGTGATGACGGAGTTTTGTGCCTTACTTGATAAGATATTGCAAATGAGCAGTGACATCAATGACACTCCTAAGGAAAACTTATACAGTGACCATGCAAGTTCAGCAAAAAAAGAACACTTCTAAAAATGTAGGCTAACTGGAACACAAGACCAGTTTCAATTACTTATAGTTTAACAGTCATTACACAATCTCCAGCATATTTTGACCTCTTTCATTTATTCAGAGAGATAAAGTCATGCGTCCATAATATCATGGAAAACCATTGTATATAACATAAATAAAAATGTACAAACAATTTTTTTGTATATTGAACATTTTTACACAAATACAGTTGGAACATTCCAAACATTTCAATCAAGAGAGATTTACTCAGGATCAAGATGAACAAAAATGAAGAGCATTTAAGGTGAAGATACATAAGATACACAAACCAGTTCAAACAATTATAAAAGTATAAAGATAATAAGATATCTAAGTAGAGAAGTTTAATAAAGTTGTTTTTATGAATTATAATAACAGACAACTATATCCAGCCTCTAAAACAGTTTCAAGATAAATAAACAACACACAGATGCTGGCTTTTCAGCAATGCATTAAAATAAATGTTTTAATTATTTCATAATTTAAACATCTGTGACTTCATGAAAAACAAAAAGAAGACAAAAAGGAAGAATGCAGTAATGAGCCTGAAACTGGTCATCTAATTATAATGTGGCTGTACACCTGCACACCTTTAAAACGTGACTTTGAAAATACTTTAAACTTTGACCAACAAAAAAAACCCAACTTAAAAGTCAGTTGTAAATTGTCAGTTGACACACATGAACACCAAGTATGTCATGGAGAAAAAGGAGTATTCCTTAGTTTTGACGTACTGTGTGTGTGAGTCAGAGGAGGGAAGACGTGAGAGGAGGGTGTGACCTGAGCTAAGGCACATCTGTAGCCCATTACACATCTGCAGTGGGGCCGTTCCGTGAGCTCAGAGCCAGCATATAAATTTCCAGTCCCTGAACATGAGCATTTAGTTCAGGCCGAGGAGAGGTGCATAGAAAACCTTGGTGAAGTGTTATCTACAGGAGTCCAGTTTAACAGGTATGTTCATAGCTTCATTTCATTATTGACTGTGTTTTTACTATAGTTTGTTTGCATAAGCAATTTTTATTTATATTTATTACATCTCTATGATGACGTATTGATGATAACAGTGGTCATATGAACAGAAAAGAAATGCAATATTAAAATATATTACCTTATATTTAGTAAAAACAAAGTATGCTTTTTAATCAAATCATCCTTATTTTAAAGGTTCAAATGTTTTTTTAATGTCTCTTATTTTATCAGATAATGTATCTAAAAAACATTTTTTATCAATTTTTCAGAATTTCAATCCTAAAATGGACCTCAAGCCAATATTAAAAAAATGTGGCACAGGGGTTCGGGCAATATTCACATTTCTCTTCGCTTTCCTGGTCTTTGGGGTGATGTTATGGGCGTACATTAAAGGTTTCACGATAGCCACATCTCCATTCAACATAATCTCATTAGGTTTCTACGGAGTGCTACTCAGCCTCCACGTCCTTGTCCAAAGCTTTTTTGCCTTTGTGGAACATCGGCGGATGCGACGAAGAGAGCAAGTGTGCAGCTACACAAAAACAATCGGCTTTACCATCTCAGCCTATCAGGAGGACCCAAATTATCTGATGGAGTGCCTTAAGTCAGTACGTGGACTGGAGTACCCAATTGATAAGCTCCGCATTATCATGGTGGTGGATGGAAACTCGGAAGATGACCGCTATATGATGGAGATGTTCCGTGAGGTCTTCGCAGACCGGGACCCTGGCTGTTGTGTTTGGCAAAACAACTACCACTCTTGGGACCCCAGAGCCCAAGAATCGAACGCGGCTCAAGATAATGGCGGGATGGTTTTTGAGGACCCTCAGCGCTCGGAGGTTGAGGAGCTCATCAGGACGAAGAGTTGTGTGTGCATCATGCAAAAATGGGGAGGGAAGAGGGAAGTGATGTATACTGCATTCAAGGCACTTGGATCATCTGTGGATTATATACAGGTGAGTGATATTCGGAAGAACCACTTTCTTGCAGAGTTTAACTGCAACCTTCATCAAACACACCTTAACCAGCTAATAAGATCTAAAAGTTAACTTAAAAAAAATTACAGGCGTGTTGAAACAAGGTTAGAACAAAACTCTGCGGAAAGGACCCGGCTACCTATGATCATGATAAAGTATCCTTAGCAGACATCACATTTTTGGTCTTGTGTTTTCTTTTTTAAAAGGTATGTGACTCGGACACAAAATTAGACCCCCTGGCCACAGTGGAGCTGTGCAAAGTGTTGGAGAGTAACCCAAAGTATGGGGCTGTGGGAGGCGACGTGAAGATCCTCAACCTTAAAGAGTCTTATATTAGTTTCATGAGCAGCCTGCGCTACTGGATGGCGTTCAACATCGAGAGAGCCTGTCAGTCCTTCTTCAACTGTGTTTCCTGTATCAGCGGCCCCTTAGGTAACAGACAAATCAAGTTCTTCATGTTTAATGTAGGACTTTTAGAAATATGCCATTTCTAAGCACAGAGAATTACTCAGATTACTTGATCAATACTGTTTTAGTCTTTATTTTTTTGAGATTTTAATATTTGTCCATGTGTCCAATATTTGTCCAATATTTGTCCAATATTTGTACAGTATCACTAAGTTTCATGATCTTTCCTGCAGGTCTGTATAGGAATGATCTGCTACAGCAGTTTCTGGAATCCTGGTACAACCAGAAATTTCTTGGTACTCACTGCACCTTTGGGGATGACCGTCATCTCACCAATCGAATGCTGAGCATGGGCTATGCTACAAAGTAAGTGTATAGATCATTTACATTTTTGCAGCATTGATCTGTCTCTATGTCAAATATAAATTTGAAAGTTTGAATCTTTATCATTACTGTGTTTTAACATACGCTGGCAGGTCTGTTTAAAGCGAGCCACTTATAGAGTATATTATTTTGTATGATGTTTGAATTGCATTGTGCGTTTTGTGGTAAACAACAAATGTATTCATTTCGGTTATGACTTAATGTTCTAAATACAAGCTAGTCTTAATAAAATGCTTAGTCAGGTTAAATAATTTAATGCAATTAAATGACAATGTAGTCTTGGTTCTCCAATTTTATGTTTTGCAAACGGAGACGGCATGATGCACAGTGTGAATCAGTTACTTTCAATTCAGTCACATTTTTAACTTCAGCCGTTATAATTTCTGGCATTCAAGATTTAGACTTTCCAGGTCCTACACATTGACCGTCACTTTATTTTGGTGCATTAAAAGTACAGTTCACCCCAAAATGAAAATTCTCTCTTCATTTACTCACCCTCAAGTTGTTCCAAATCTGAAAAATTGCTTGATACATTTCTTTCTTCTGTTGAACACAAAGAAGATATTTTGAAGAATGTTGGAAAGCAAACAGTTCTGAGGCATTTTGACAAACATTGTCTTTTTTCCAACAATGGTGTTCAATTGTGGCCAAGAACTATTTGGTTACAAGCATTCTTTCAAACATCTTTCTTTGAGTTCATCAGAAAACAGAAATTTTCAAAGAAATGTATAAGGTTTGGGAAATCTCAAGGGTGCATAAACAAAGACTGAATATAAATATTTTGGGTAAACGGTTTCTTCCAGAGACAAACCTGAACTTACATACTTATTGAGAGAAACTCCGTTAACTGTTAAAAAAACACTTGTTTCAAATATGCTTTTCTTGTTCTTTAAAGGTACACTGCCCGTTCTAAGTGTTACACTGAGACCCCTGGTCAGTTTCTGCGCTGGCTGAACCAGCAGACCCGCTGGACCAAATCCTTCTTTCGCGAGTGGCTCTACAATGCTATGTGGTGGCACAAGCATTCCCTGTGGATGACATATGAATCCATCGTCTCGGGGATCTTTCCTTTCTTCGTCACGGCCACCATTATCAAGCTCTTCTGGACGGGCAGTCTATGGGACATCTTGTGGGTCTTGTGCTGCATCCAGCTGATTGGTTTGGTGAAAGCAGCGTATGCATGCTTCCTGCGACAAAACATGGTGATGATCTTTATGTCGTTGTACTCTGCCCTCTATATGACCAGCCTCCTGCCTGCCAAATACTTTGCCATTCTTACCATGACCAAAAGCAGCTGGGGCACATCAGGTCGCCGAAAGATGGTTGGCAACTATATCCCCCTGTTACCCCTGTCAGTGTGGGCAGCCATCTTGTTAGGAGGCCTTGCATACACAATCTACAAAGAAAGCAAGATGAACTGGTCAACAGCTGCAAAAAAAGAGGAGATCAAGTTTTTGATATTTGGATCTGTTGCTTACGTGTGCTACTGGCTGATCATGATCGGCCTCTATTGGATATGGTTTCGAAGGCTACTCAGAAAACGCTCACAGACTTATGCTGTGAACGTTTAAGATGGTTGTTTATTTATTTAAGAACATTTGCACATTTTTTAGAGCCATATTTTACATATAGTTTAAGAATAATGAAACTTGAGGTATTAATATTTAGTGTACATAATTGTACCAACAATATATTATTTATAATAATTTATAATTATAGAAATTAGAAAATAATCAGCAGTGACCAGTATTAAAATAAATCAAACGTATTTTTTATTGAGGCATAAAGGTTATCAAAACGCACGGAACCTTGATTCAGGTGTCAGGGTGCAAAAATATATAAATAGGAACTTTTTTTTTAATCATTTTACTGTATCTGAATGAGCTCCGTGAAGTGGCATTCATTTCTTGAGATCATGAACTGAAAAAGCCATAAAACGACGCATTTTGTTACAACACATCAGAACTTCAACATATCTGACACTGTAGAGATACATACCTGACACGATCTACTGCACCATTCACATGATATGGATGTTTTCATTATTTATCATCAAAATGACTACTGAAGGAAAATATGACGAAAATATAGAAGTATTTATTGATGAACAAATGTGCAAGAAATTTCAATGTTTTTTTATAAATGTGTTATCACGAGATTAAGTTATTAATGCTTTGTATGTAATGTGACAGGCCATTGTCTTGTGTCTTGTAAAAAAATATTTATTAGTATATTTATTGCACTGTTTGTCAGTGATATTTGTTAAATGTGAATTGTTATATTTGCTTTTTGTTTGTACCATAGTAGGATAATAAATCATTATTTTTCAAGAAAACATTATGTCCTGATCTTCATTAGATGGAACTGAATTTGAAACAATGTTTTGGGCCTAAAACAAAAATCCAGCAATATGGACTGATGCTATAAAGTATACTCTGATCAGTTGCAACCTCTACTGTATTACATAGTACATATATTTACTAGTATATTTCACCATGAATTATGTGATGAAAATAATGTGAAAAACCTCTGGTTAATCTAAACACATTTCTTTATCAATAGTGCAAACATTTCTATAAAGGCAGATTTCGAGGCAAAAGATTTAAAGCACACTCATTTGTAGCTTGAGTTTTATCATAAAATAAAGATGCTAGAAAGGTTTCTATGGGGTGATGCCATAAAAGTATAATTTATGGTCCCCAAAATAATATTTTGGTCAAAATTCTTAATGTCCCAGTAAAATAAAAAATGACAGTGTCTATTTATCATGAAATAATGCAGAGTCTATTGTAAATTGTTTATCAACTGGGGTTATTCGCTTTTTAAAGGAGCCATTCTTTTGCTGTTTTTGAAGCTTTTATCATGTTTTTGGGTGTTTAAAAATTGGTGTTCATGTTTCTAGTATCAAAAAACGCTTTATATTTCATGTCTAATGTTCACCGCTGTCCCTCTTCTAATAAAACGACTGGATTTATTCCAGTCTATTTAAAATCCCTCCATCCGAAATGCTCTGATTGGTAAAGCTGACCAGGTTCCCCGCTTAGAGCTTGTGTGTGAAGATGTCCAACCCATACCATATCAGCAAGCTTACACTTCTCTGGCTATTGTGATTGGTCAGCCCCCCTCTCAGTGCACGTGTATTCATTAACTTTGGCTTTTAGGAATAAACAGTAACAATGGCGTCAACTTCACTTCATCAGTTAAACACATGCGGATCAATCAAAGTGTAATTAGTGCATGTGCAAACGTCAATCTTTGATAGAGATCTCGAATTTTCCCTACCATGGCTGGAATTGACACCAGACCGATTGGGTCAGACCGGATATATTAATTAACACTAATAACAGAAGCTTTAGTTTTGTCTTTTTAAATTGGACCTAAAATGGATGATAAAACAAGCAGATTGACTAGAAAGCATTTGCAAGCAGGACTTCAAAGGACGCTTCATAGAAGTGTTTAATAGGTATGCGCACACACAATATCAGTGTATTACACAGAACAGCTTTCACAGCCGATGTTAAAGTCATGGAAGCTGTTAATTGACCGTTGGTTATCTTAGAATGTGTGTAGCGGAATTCTTATTTCCAGCTGTAGGTCTGTGTTGAAAGTGAAAGTGGTTTAGCGCGTAGCTCAGTCAACTCTGATAACCAAACACTACTCCAGCGGGTCTTCCTCTTCTCTAAGGAAGGCTCCGCCCCTTGTTTTGGCATGTTCCTTTGGGCGTCGGTTTTTCAAAATCTCGGAATGGTGACATCATTACCCGGGAAGTAGAGGGCTTTAGTCCAATTCCACCCGTTCTCTGTGGTCCTTGAAAAGCGAATTCTGGTAAAGGACTCATTAAATGAGCACTTTAAAAAGTTGATATGATTTATTAGGGTCTTCATGAAACGTCTGGAACATATTTTGCTTAAAAACACTCAATGGCTGTGTAAGGAAAACCCTTTTTGCCTCGTCAAAAACAGCTATGCTCACAGCAACCCGTGGCATGGCAATGGTTTAGCTAAATTATGTTTCTTGAATTACTCTGCGGTTAGTTTTTTTTTTAACATCTCAAATCATTCGTCCAGAAACTATATCTGTCACAGCATACCGCGCTCAAGTTTGCTTGCCTAAAATCCACGAAATTAGCACCTGCAGATCTCAGCAGAATTGCAGCAAAACAGCTTGCCGCAGCTGAACATAGTAACGCACATAATGTATTAACATACATACAGCTAAACTCCAAGTGTAAAAACAATGGCGGTGTTGTACCGAATTTCGACTCCCCATAAGATCTGATTGGTTCGTTCACTTAGGACGCTGCTTTGTGATTGCCAATATCTCTTAAACCCGCCCCCACACCTAATCCTTACCCTAACCTACCTAGGGGAAAACAGGGGAGTCATAATCTCACAGGGAGTCAGATTTTGATACGACAGCGGTAGCGCCGTTGGTGGAATTGTGTAGATTAAGAGGCTGTAATATTATAATAAGAGCCTGCGTCTATGTCACACCAGGAGCGAAATATGAACGGCTCGATTTCTCACATTCTTGCAGCCAAAGGCTTACCAAAACAAAGTTAGGCTACTGGGCTGCTATCTTGTTTTTCACATTTTCTGGGTTGCTAGATGCACTGTGTACACGATAATAGCATTTAAACACAGACATATTTTGACTTTCATTCAATGGGTCCTTTGAATGAAAATATCTAGCTTGGCATTGAACTTTAAGCTTTATCATTTTGCGGATATTGTTTATGCTCTAACAGCAAGAATACACACTAACTAATGTTTCACGCATTACTTTAAAATTTGAGTGCCCTAAAAATCCTCTCTTAAAATTTGAAAATGGAACCTGTCCTGTAATGACAATGCATCTTAAATGATGTATGTTAGACTGCTTAGGAGGAGCATCCGTTAACTCCTCCCCGGTCTGCTGCCAGTTCAATGTCAAAATGCAAAGGCTGTTTTTATACATCCAATCAAATTGCAAAGTCGAAAGCCACGCCTACTATTTTGTTCATTCTAAATTCCATCTCACTCTGAAATGCATCAAAATACGGAAGTAAAAACGATCACAACTTCCGGTTCACAAGAGCTGCGTCTGAATTCGCTCACTTGTTCACTCAATCACTATTCCCTAAATAGCGGGCTCTCCTGTTTTTGCCAAGTGGTTTATATCCATGGGACAACATTTAAATCAACCAATCAGATTTCAGAAATAAATTTACAGTTCATTTTAAGTTTAATTTTCCAATCAGGGTTAGGTGCTTCTAGACCATTGTTTTTCACTTAGCATTTCCCTCTGATTTTAGGGGTAAGTTATGGTTAGGGTTGGGGTTTGGTGTGGGTTGAGGATTTACTAATAAAAAAAATATCCGAAGGTCAACAAAATATGTTGTCCTGAGGACATCACCACTTGGCAAAATCAGGAAATATGGGGAAGTTTGGAAATGAGTGAACAATTTCGGACATTGGCGTTTACATCCTGTGGTTGGCAGTTCAGTTGCAGACATTCGTCATGACGCTTAGGCCTTTATTACACCTGTGTGGCTTTATGGATTGTTTTGTAAAATGGTAAAGTTAATTTTTACATCATTTGTCAAGTGATTGTTTTAGTTTTTAGTAAAGAGAACAAAACAAATGTTTGCAACATTCATTTAATATTACATTTATTACAATTGATAAAATGACTTAATATATCTAAAATTTAAACACTGCTATAGGCTATATAACATTTATTTTATCTGAAAATAACTGTCAACAAGAACAAACACACGTGTATAAACATTTGTGGCATTAACAGTCACTTTCTTCCAGCTGATTATTATCAGACGGTTGATTTGCGTTGTATCATGGGAAATGAGTGAGCGGATGTACACTCAAAATCAGAATGCATTGTGGGTAAGAAGTATTGAACAAATGTAGGGAATGAGTTGTTTACTCAGATTTCGGACAACACTACACAATGACGGACACACGATGTTGTGCACTATATAGGAGATGGGGGGCGAATTCCGACACAACTAGGGACTTTAAGAGCCATTTTCCCTTGAAGCTAATTCACATAGATCCAACACATTCAAAAATGTACAGTACATTAGGCCTATTAGTACTGTTGAAATTTAATTTCAACATTCATTTGTGTTTATTTGCTAGAGAAATTAAAGTTAGTCATTAGTTATTCTCATAAATGATAAAAAAAAAGAAAAAGGTGAAACTTGTTAGGTTCGACACAATGTTTTGTCAAATCCAAATATGATAGGAAATTAATCAATATATTGGACATGGTATGTGTCTACAGCACAACATCAATATTGACCAAACATGACATTTGTACAACTGACATAAATCACCACTGCACTTAACTATAGGCCGAATCAATAATACCTCAGGATAACAGCATACAAATACCTTATGATCACCCATCATTGACCTTTGGCATGAAGCATCAAGTACCAATGCAGTGTAAATTATTTACCTTTTCATGTTTTCTGGTCACGTGTAAACCAAGACTGAATCACAGAGAGGTGGATGTTGTTTGGGGCTAATTGCTCCATATTTAATGAGGAATGGCTGGGTGTTGTACGATGTATACACTGTTACTAAAGGCGACCAAAGATAGAAACCATTTATTGGGGGTTAATTATTGAAATTCATATTCAATAAGAAGACAAATGTTGAAGTAGAAGCTAAAATGTTCCACACTTTGGTAAATCATTAAAAAGGACATTTAAAATAAATTTCCCAAGAACACACTGAATACATTCTATAAAAGAAATTACTCTCTCCAGTTTTTGGTCTCTATCAAACTTTGAGTTTTCATAGCAGTTTACTATTCCCTCCTTAAGACGAATTGCTTCACTGTTTTCCTAATTTTTTCAAGTCGCGTACAAAATGTAAATGCAAACAATATAAAGCAAAAATACTGAAAAAAATCTAATGTTCATTTAATCAGCATTTCTAGATGTATTTTGGTCATTGCAGGTGTCTGTTGAATTTCAACAAAATCAAACCAAAGTCAAAGTCATCCAACAGCAATAAAAAAAACAGACACATGAAAACTGTGATAAAAACAAGGTTATCACATAAAAAGTACTTTTGAACTTTTTACTGAATACATTTTCAAATATTACTATTGTATGCTTAAAAGTGAACATGAACTTGTTTTCTTTAGTATTTAAGGTCCAAAAAACGGAGCATCTTATTATTTCGACCTGTTTTCATTTTCTGCAAACAAATGCAAAAAGAAACAATATTTGTGTTTGAAATTTGGGAGAAATATTGTTACAATTAGGATATATCAGGAAGACTGACATTAAGAATAAAGCACTTTTGTCCTTCCTAGGATCTAATGATTATCTGAAACAGCATAGTGAAAGAAGTTACTGCCATGTTTCTCACTTTACAATATTGTTTCATATAATCATTAGCTCCAATGGGAAAACACAAAAACACAATTTCTGCATGGCTCAGTGTTTTGACAAAAATACCTTATAAAAGCAGTCAAATTAAAGTTTAACTAAAATACCTTATAAAAAGCATTCAATTTAAAGTTTAACTCAAGATTCTGCGGTTCAAAACCCTGACCAATACTGATGGGCTCCAGTAATGACACAAGCAACTGTTTGCATTGAATATGGGCGGACTGGAGCTACTAATTCATGTTACATGTATGAAGAAATGATGTAATTGGTGACAGTGGCTCCCTTTTTAATGGCTTGGTAAAGTGTTTGATAATCCATTCATTAGACATGACCTGCAAATACACATGTCAACGTCATGTTTGTTTTAGGTTATACAGTATGTCTATATAACCTTGGGACCAAAGAGCAAGATCCATTTTCATTTTTGGTTGGTGGTTCAAACTGTTCTGTAATCTACAAGGAGTTTTAAAGAGGCTATAGAATTGATTATTTTTTGCAAGGGTCTTGACCACTGTTGTTAAACATTCTATCTATATGACGCTGCTACTTTCTGTGAATTGTTTCCTAATCAAGAAGAATACATAAATATCGGAGCTTTAAATATAAGCGTTTTTCAAATGTACCGCTGGTGAGTCATGCCACAAGATTCATCAATCAATCATAGCCTTACATATTACTGTAGCATTAAGATTGATTTTAATGGTACATTTGGAATGTGCTGAAATGATCGTTTGATATTTAGTGTTTTTATTTTAGACAAATCGGTACTGTAAATATATGGGATTATCATAAATTGTTATAATGAGCATCATTACCCAAATTACCTATTGAGCGATAATAATTACAGCAAGTTTCTTGAATAGGAAGACACACCTTTTTAATTTGTTTTTAAAGTTTTGCTATGAAGTCTGGTTGTTTATGTTCACATGTGATGTAGTTCTCAATTATTCAGACACTTTACTAATGTACAGTCAGATCAGATCATTTCAAAGCTGTTTTAATAGCATAAAAGTGAATTGTCCAAATGTAATGCCCTCACAGCATAAAAGACACACTGTACCAGGGCACTGAATAATATTGATTATTGATTATGATATTAATTTACCACTGCAGTACAGAAACATCTGAATAAGTTTGTAAGAAAAAGCCTTAAGCATTCTAAACAAAAAACACTGTCTGCCTATTTTTCTCTAAATTTAACATCTTATCCTTCTCATGCGATTAGTCCAGTCCAGTGCTGCATGCCATTTGATCTATTCACGCTTTTGAGCGGCTTAATGCAGTTCTTGATTTTGGCAAAGGTTAGAGTGAAATTCCAGGAACAGACCAGCCCCATCTGATTTTTAAGTACAATACAGTCATAACCAACATCACCCAAATTTTCCGACCAATGTTTACTTTAGTCATGTATTTTTTGTCTGATACAGATCAGTACTCATATAATGATGCAGAAACTCATACAATCATCATAATAAAACACGACAGAAATGTGGAAACCCCTGTCGGTTTCTTAGTTAACGAATGGCAAAAATGATGTTTTACCCTCAACGAATTACAATTAATCTGTTTCTCCCACCCAGTCTCTTTCACTGCTTGCGTCAGAGACCTAGACAGACTCACAGAAACATCTGGGAAAGATTAAAACAGGAAACAGAATTCTCTGACTAAGACGTCCACTGTGTAGACCTCATATTCTTGTCATTCCCGTTTCATGTTTCCCACACTGCACACTAGCTCACTTTGACACAACACAGCAACCACAACACTGACAACTAGAACTCCCTGCCTACTCCACAATAATGAGTCATGAACATTGATACAATTATTGCCATTATAACCTAAACCCCTTTTATTCACTGTGCCGATATTCATATACTATAAAGGAGACATGTCCTTAAATCCTGTGAACAAAAAGCTATTAACTTCCCCCATCATCTTTTGTCAACACCTTTTGTAAAAAATTTTGCTCATAGCAAGGGAATGCCATCACCCAGGTAAATGTATTCACTAAACACATTTCTTTGTTTTATAATGTGGATACAATCTTCACTTAACCCTTTTCTTTTGTTTGTCTAATGCAGGGTTTTTCAAACTATATGATGCCAAGGACCCCCAAATATGATTAACCTTTTGTGAGGGACCCCCTTTTCTAGAATATATATCAATCTATATTTTTTCTGTGTAATGAAACATTTAGAATTGGTTAGATAAACAGTAAATAGGATAATATAAGGACAACACATTGTTTCTAAACCTGTTTCCTTAGTCCCAAAAAATAAGTGAGAAAACTCAATAGAAAGATTTAAATATAAACAATTCTGGAGTGAAGGGTCTTTTGTTTTTGTTTATATTTAAATCAAGGATGGATAACTTTACTGACAATAATACCATATTGTTAATTTCATCATGTTTTATTTGTTACACACAAATATGAACTTAATACAGTTACCATGGATTTACTACACAACATTCAGATGACTGGGGTGGGGCACAGGTCTCCAAGAATATTAAAGTGAAACTTATGACACAGGTCACAG
Organism: Triplophysa dalaica; assembly: GCF_015846415.1. Classification (NCBI taxonomy): domain Eukaryota; kingdom Metazoa; phylum Chordata; class Actinopteri; order Cypriniformes; family Nemacheilidae; genus Triplophysa; species Triplophysa dalaica. The sequence goes on from NC_079553.1 coordinate 7,220,349, forward strand.
ATGTGGTATGTGGCACATACTGTACCTTGTGGTAATAGTTTAGTTCAACTGAGTTCATGATGTCAAACAGGTGTTGACAGGTAATCTGTGGAGATCATATTAATAATTGAATACCTCATTTACACTGGCAACTGGAAGTGTTCAAATGTTTTTCATGTTTATGTGCATCAACAAAACATATTTTGAATAAAATAGAATTAAAATATTCGAAAAATTTGGAATAAATATAAATAAATAACTATCAAATCAACTATTTTTAGAATACATTTTAATATTGTATAGATTTTTTTTTCCTATCTGGTTTTTTGTCACTCTACACGGTCATTTACAATACTTGGTTTAATTTTAGGGCTCCTTGTAGTTAGTGGCTTTATGTTCTTCCAACCAGTAAATAAGAAAATCATTTAATTAGCTAAAACTATGTCTATGTTCTAACATAAAAATTCTGGACCACAGGCAGACCTTGAGTCTTTAAATAAAAATAACATTTTCCACATTTCTTCACTTTGGGTGTTTCCTTTGGGTTTCCTTCAAAGAATCATGACCTCAGCACTAACTGGTAGATAAGGTAAAGAGATGATAAGCAGAATCTTCTGCGATGAAGTCAAAACAGTTCGTCTTTAGTTGCTAACGTTCTAACAACTACTCCAATATTTAATTCTAAATTATGTATTTTACCTCTCTACAATTTATAATTTAATGTAAAAAAATATATGTGTAAGATGAGGCAGTGTAAATAAATATTTGAGGCCTACATCAATTGTATTGCTGTTTTATTGTTTCTTAAAATCCAAAGTTATCTTAAATCTTAAATCATTTGTCTTTTAAAGATACCTCTTATCTTTGTCAATCATTTTATGTAAAGAACTTTGAATTGCCCTTGTGTATGAATAAAGTTTATAAATAAACTTGCCTTGCCTAAATATCTACACAGCATAAATTTGAGATTTTGTAAACATCCGAACATTCGGCCAACTCTGTCGAAACGTCTAATACAAAAGGGAGGATGGAACCTAAACTTATCAATCACAATGATGATTTCAAACCCCAAATATTAGTGTCATAAAAAGTGGCACAACCTGGGGTGTTTCCTGTACAACGACATTACCTCTGTTGTGACTTAATTTCTCATGACGATGAAGTCGACTATTTTGTTTGGCAATTTTTTAAACAAACTATCAAACTACAATCTAAAAAAGCAGTGAAGTCTGTGAATTTTTTTCTCTTTTCATTTTCCGCTTCAAAGTATTTAGGTGTGGCTGTGTCTTTGTGTCTTTTACGTAAACCAAAGAACCAAACATCCACATTCGTCTTCTATTTTTTATCTAAAATCTGCTTTGTTAAATCAACGGTGGGATAAAAAACCTCGCACATTAGCAATAATCGCACGTGATCCAATATTTATTAAACCAGCAAAAATTCAGTGTACACCTTTCGTTAAGGCATCTAAAAGCAGAAAACCCATGTAAGCCTATTTGAATGCATATGGGGTGTGTCTTTTGTTGTTGTTTATACACTAATCAAGGATGAGCAACAATAATAGGCTACCGTATTTTATATATTTTAACACTTGCATTTCACTCTTGTTACAAGCAAATTAACTGTTTAATTAACCTTGAAGTAACATGATCCCAACGTTGATTTAACAAAGCAGATTTTAGATGAAAATAGAAGACGAATGCGGATGTTTGGTGCTTTATAAGATGCTTTTTGTTTACAAAATTGGCTAACAAAATAGTAGAACTCATCGTCATGAGAAATTTAGTCACCACAGAGGTAATGTCCAATAATACAGGAAACACCCCAAGTTGTGCCTCTTTGTATGGCACAACTATTTGGGCGGGTTGGAAATCAACATTGTGATTGATAAGTTTAGGTGCCATCCTCCCTTTCGCATTATACATTTTCACAGAATTTACCTAATGTTCGGATGCTTACACAATAACAATTTTATGCTGCGTATAGATATTTAGGCAAGCCAAGGCAAGGCAAGACAAGGCAAGTTTATTTATATAGCAAAGTTCATCAACAAGGGCGATTCAGATGACTGTGGTGAGGAATATTCAAGTGAAACCTTTACGTCATGTACCATATTTTATTTTCAAAAGTTCAGGGGGAACTGAGAGGTCATGACGTCAACCAGGTGTTGAAGGGTAATCTGTGGAGATTGATCTAGTAATCGAATAGCTATTTACATTGACAAAAGGAAGCTGTTCCTCATGTTATGGATGAACAAAAACATCTGGAATGAAACAGATGATAATTAAAAAATAAAGAGTTAATATAAATAAATATATAAATAACAAATTAAGATTAAATCAAAACTGTTCTCTGCAAGGATATATGGCCAGCTAATGGTACACAAGATAGAAAGCTGCTAGAGAAATTAGTAAACTTTAGAAGTTATAGACCTAAACATTATTATTTACTGCCAGTTTATTATGTAAGATAAAATGTCATAATAATGTTCTTGTGAATGAACTTCATTCTGTTGTATGTATGATTGCTTATAAGCCTTGTTTGTTTTTATCACATTTAGCCTGACGTATAGGCTTGGAGCAGCTGTTATAAAATCTAAATCCCAAAAGAATCCTGAAGGAGTCTCAAAAACCAGCTTCAAATCCAAGGTTGGGTTTCAGTTTTCAGGATAAAAAATCCAGCTTCCAGCTAAAGTTTCAATGATATAACCGGTTAATGTACCATGCGCAGCTTATGCTGGTGAAGCTGGTTTGTCCGGTACGACAACAGGTGGAGTGCTTCAACACCTGATGCTGTTTGCACTTGTTCGTTGAAACTTTATTTTTGCATGAGAACCCTAATAAATAATTTTGTAGTGACAGAAATAGATAGTGAATTTTTTTCCTAAGCGTCATAGGGTTGAATACATTTTGTTGGAATATGACAATGTAAGCTACTAAATCCAGTTACGACTTCATGTTTACCACACTTCAATCCATTCCATTCCATTTTCTACCGCTTATCCGAACTACCTCGGGTCACGGGGAGCCTGCGCCTATCTCAGGAGTCATCGGGCATCAAGGCAGGATACACCCTGGATGGAGTGCCAACCCATCGCAGGGCACACACACTCATTCACTCACGCACTCACACCCTACGGACAATTTTTTCAAGAGGCCACACTTCATATCAAAGCTAATTCTCCCAAAAATGGTTTTGCATTGACATTACCAGCACCATATTTATTTTATTCCTATCGGGAAGTCAATGGACATTTTTTTGATGAACTGTTCCTTGCATTCACGTGTTTATATAACAACTACATGCAATGATAAACAATGGTAATTGCAGTACTGTACAAAAAAGTATTTTCCGCGCCCTTTGGCATGAGTTATTAGAACAGCAGAAGGAAACATAACACTGAGTAATGACTATAAAAGGACTTACGGAGTTAAGTCATGTCTGGCTATATTTAGTAACTCAAAGAAGGCTTTATAATGTGAGCTAGCGGTACAGCTTTATTCACACACTCCCAATGCCGACTCCTCATGTGGTATTCTCATGTAAACCTTAAAACAACTCTTTTAAAAGTGTTCTGTAGTTTGATACTGTCAATACCTTTTCAAATGCATAATAAATCTAACTGTTGAATCATTTATTTGTATCTCAAATGTGTAAAACACGCTTTTGTCTTAATATTTTGTTTCTTTTTACATGTAGATGTTTTACTTTAGCAATGAATCAAATATATCTTTTCTGTGTATGTTTTGTCTTGAGCTGTATTACAGTTGCTGGTCTCTGTCTTACAGGACAACCAACACAGCACCCTATGAGCAGAGAAACAATCAATAAATACAAAAAAGACAGACCAAAAACAAAGAAATTAATACTATGAGTACAGTGCAACAGAACAAACATTGAATTACTGAGACAATTATTATTAGATAAGTTGAACTTTAGAGACATGATGAAACATGACCATTTAAACCTTGACTATATTTGTGTAATGTGGATTATAACGTAGAGTATATTACCCTAGACTAATGAAGATCAACAGGAGCACTGACGTCAGACACGTGGTGAGAAGTACAGGGCTAGGCAGCCACAAGGTAACTGGAACAGTCTCGGACAGGTGAGGGAACTGGCCAACCGGAAGAAGAGCCTGGTCAAAGACCTCTTGTAGTTCTGCATAACCTAACTGTGCCAAAGGGACCACTATGGTGAAGACCACAGACAGAGAGATTTGGTAATGGGATCCTTCTCTTATCACAAATAACTTGATGGTGCCATCCTTTTGTAATGGAGGTGTGTGGGCACCTGTGAGGTAGTAGTAGATGCGGACAAGAGAATGTTCCTGAGAGAATATCTCACACTGGTAGGTGCCTGAGTGCTCCAACCGGGCAGATGGGATGAAGTAAAGAGGATCCACACCAACAGTGACCTCCTTGAAATTATCCATCAACACTGTCTTTTCCTGAATGTTAAGTTCAAGCATGAAAAGCATTAGACATTTAGACTCCTAGAGCATATCTGAAAAAAGACACTTCTTAAAACGCTTTTCTTGTTAATTGTATAAGCAAACACTTCTTTGGTCGGACTTAATTCAGATCATATACAGCGCTTTTACTCTACTGTCATATCTTGAACAGGTTATTTTGTATAATCTTTTGTTCGATTGAATAATTTTTTGTTTTATATTTGTAAATAAATTTTAAAAACTGTCAAATGTACTTACTTGAACAGGTTATTTTGTAAAATCAATTATTCTATTGAATCATTTTTGTTTCATTTTTGTAAAAAAAAACTGTCAAATGTACTAACTTGAACAGGTTATTTTGTATTATTTGTTTTATTTTTGTAAAAAAAATATTGCTTGTTTCTGGTCATTTTACCCTTGTCACGTCAATAACGTTGTCTTGATTGTAGTTCTTAAAATTCTTGAAATCTAAATTAACAACTTTTTATGTAATATTTCAGTGTTTATTATAACTGATCTGTAAAATCTGTGCATGTCATTATTTGTTTTATTTGTGTGCCCTCATAAACTTCAATCCAACTCAAAAACTTCCCCTCCACCTCTAAACAACATCTCTGACCTATGATTCGGCCATTGCTAACTATTATAAGAACATTTACACTGATTTCATTTTCATACCAAACACTCTGAAAATGATTGGGTGCAATACTCTTTTGGCCAAGGTTCTCCTTACCATTGCATATCTCCAGACTATCTCTATGTCCGTGGGCAAGATGAATGGAACCTTACACCCCATCTGAGTCCTGTTGGTCTCCACTATTTTGATTTCCTTCACTGGAAAAGCCCACACACATCACACACTTAGCAATACACTAGACACAGATCTGTAACACTTCACCTTGCAATTGAATGCCTTTTGTCAACAGAAGAAAAGGGCCAGCCCTTTCTGCCTACCGTTCCCCTGATTATAATATTTAAACAGAGCCTCTGGGGAGAGCGGTAAAGGAAGCGATATGCTGAGCAGTAATTGTAGCTGCGCTGTGCGAAAATGAATACCACAGTGTGTGGGAGAGGGCCTGCCATCTTAGGTGACCCGAAGGGCTATTTGAGCAAAATGATATTATGTGGAAAAGTGTGTCAAGGCCCTAGGTTTCGTTTAACAACTCCGCCTCGCTTTTAAACACATTTCATGGAGTTAAAAGCTACGAATAGATGTTTGTGCTGTGGAAATGCTCTTACGTAATTATACAGACAGTTTTGTCAGGTCGAGTTATAACATATCCATCATGTCAAGTGTGGAGTGGGTGGGTGGGCAGGGGTGCATAGAATTACACATTATAGTAGACAAACCGAAATTGCTTGCATGTAAAGATGGCCATCAACTCACCAGGGCAGTCGAGCGGGAACTCGCAGGAATCAAACTGACAGGTCATGCAGTTATAAACAGCACCTTGCTCTTGGAAACCTAAACAAAACATTTGAAATTTATGTGGTAATATGATTTTAAAAGGCAATCACATGCTCTTCGGAACAATGTTTATAGCTGTTTGTGTATTATATTGTGGCAATTCCAGTCCAGTGTCTGTTAAATTTTAACAAATCTCAGGAATGAAAATGTCACCCAACAGCAGGGGTGTCCAATGTCGATCCTGGAGGGCCACAATCCTGCAGAGTTTAGCTCTAACTTGGCGCGACAGACCTGTTTGGAAGATTCTAGTCTGCTTTGTGAGACCTCGATTAGCTGTTCAGGTGTGTTTGATTAGGGTTGAAGCTAAACTTTCCAGGACACCGGCCCCCCAGGGCTGACTTTGGACACCCCTGCACACCAGCAATGTGAAAGACATTTGAGAGAATGCAGTTGTTTAAAAAAAACAGTCGTATTACATCACATATTCATTTATGAACTGATGCTGAATACCTGTTAAAACATTAGTATTCTACATCTGCAAGCATTGCATCTTTTTTGCTATTTGGACTAGTTTTTAGCATTTGGAAGAATTATTAGTTCACAGAATGAAACCACAATGACATTTTTCCCGCAGCTGTGTATAACATCATATATGGAAGTATATGTTTGTTAGTGTTTACAAGGGCTTGTGTAGTGTAAAGGGCTTTATTTTTGAGAGGACAGTAGAGAGAAACAAGAAGTGATAGGAAAGAAACACCACATGCTGACACTTGAATCGGGTTTCCAAAAATGCTGTGGCACTATGGGTCTGAAGGTTTCGACTACACAGCTACAGGTTTCGACTTCAGTGTACAATTTTTAAGGAAACATGAAGCATCATTTAAGGTCGGTGAACCATTTGGGGAACCTCTTTGCTTCCTTTCAAAAAAAGGGTGGACATATAACATCTACTGTATGTAGTTTATTCATTTCTGTAAAACTGTAATACGTTTCTCTAGTACCAAGCATTGGTAATATATATTAGTTTATTTAGAATGAACAGTAGGATTTTCAAAGGGCTGCTTAAAGGTTTTCCCTCATTGTGTAAGCAGTTTTTCATTTTTACTAGTGGTGGGCATAGATTAATTTTTTTAATCTAGATTAATCTAGATTAATTCCAAAATTAATCTAGATTAATCTAGATTAAAATGGCTCATTTGAATTCTGCCGAAGGCATTCAGAATATGTGTGCTACCCAAATAATGACTAAAAGTAAGTCTTTGAGAACGGGTTTTTCAAGCCAGGTGGCGCATTAGACCAGGGGCTCATCTCCTGTTTCCAAAATGCATCACAAACTGCTTGAGAAAGCTGTTCTACTATGATAATTGGTGATCAAAATTAAATTATGTTCAATAAGATGAACTTGTGTTTACTTCCGCATTAGCTAAGGGATGATTTGCGTTTAGGTGGTACTTGAGACTGGAAGGGCTCCTACAGTACATCTACATTTAGTCATTTAGCAGACGCTTTTATCCAAAGCGACTTACAAAGAGTGAGGGAGCAACAAGCGATATGTCATACAGGAGCCATAATACATTAGATCTCAATACAAAGTTACTGGTTTCAACTAAAGCTAGACCAGAACCTGTTGAGAGAAAGTTTTTTTTTTAAACCAATTCCGCATTGCACAAGGTGCAAACAACCTTAGTCTTGTCGATGTTTCTATTGGGAAGCTTCTTAAAAATTAATATTCCCTGAAGCAAACCCGGCGGCTTCATAGCTGCATCCATGTTAGCACGTCACGTTTGATGCGGTAATTTCACAGTAACGTTATGTTGTGTTCAGACTAAACGCGAATGGCGTGTCAAGCGCGAGTGATTTATATGTTAATGCAAAGACACTATAGACCTACTTGCTGCGCGAATCGCGCGAATGAAGCCCTGGTTATGAGATGATGAGGCGTTAACGCCGTTAACGGCCCACCACTAATTTTTACAGTAGGGCCATATGAGAGCAATGATGAAGGAATGTGTCACTCACCACAGGGGGGGAAGCATCCAGAGGCTGGAAGAAACAAAGAAAAGACTGCTAGATTAAACCTGCAGTTATGTTCATGCAGTACATCATAAATTTACTCACTTACACAAGACCGGAATGGACATTGTTGATGTTCCAGAGAAGAACATTTGCAATTAAGAAAACTGAAGAAAATGTGATTGAACAAGCTTGTGGGAAAAAGTGAGAACTGCAGTGCTAAAGATGAGGGATCGAGATAATTTTTTAATCCTTTACTGTACCTCTAGGTAGCTTTGAGGCCTCAGTGATGAAATTGTTTGCAGCTGCCTGTAACCTGATTTCATATACAGTGTCTGAAAATAAAGAACAGAGAGAGTCATTCTTCTCATGCACTCAAGGGTCCATCGCCAAAGACTAAATATCTGTTTCTATAAGACTCTTTTTTATGCTTTATGTCATCCTATGCCTGTTTCTGTTCAAAATTAGAGTTATAACATTTACATTTATTTAAAAACAAAGTTAGACAGTTAGAGATCAGTTAAGTGAAGGCAGAATTGATACTCACCATACTCAACACGTTATATCATATAATTAAAAATAACAAAATCTCTGAAACAGAACAGTTTTATAATCTGCCAATTTAATGTAGTCTATTCCTGGAGGTGGGAATATTAAGAAATCGCCTTAAATGATTATCAATACAGCGCACACTGTGAAGAAAAGGCTCATTTTTCTTTTATAAGCAATAAATCAGTATCAGTTCACCGATCACTGCCCCTCATACATCACAGTTAGTACTTATTTATTGAAGATTAGTGATAAAATGAATCTTAAATTACCTTCATTTGTGTTCATGTCAAACTCTTCCACTATTGGCATGATTTCCGACATCAAGATGTCCTTCAGCATCAAGTCAAAGCCTCTCCCTAAGCCACAAAACAATAAACAAAGTGACATGTTTTATTCTATTAATCTAAAATATAATTCATCATAATAAATATTGATGGAGTTCATTCTCACCAACTTTCCCCGCCTCAATTACTCTCATTTCATTGTTGAAAATTCGATCCAGAGTTGTGAAACAAAAATCTACATTCCTTGTATTGTATTCGGTAAGAATGTGGCCCCAACACAAACGAAGACTGTCTTCCACGTTGATAAAGCACTGATAACAGCCAAAAGCTAAATTTATAATAGTGCTAAAAAAGATCAGCTTCAACAAAAACATTTTTGTTATTTCTGGATCTGTAACTGAAAAAAAATAAAAAAAGAATGACATCATGATGACATGTTTCAAATCAAAACACAAGCACATCAATACAGAGAATAAAAATGCCGAAATGAAGCATTTATGTATCAATTAAGACAATCGTGTTGAATTGAGGATTCCTAACATGCTTGGCTTATGATTACTGTCATAACTTATAAGTCATCAAATTAGGCTTAATGTTCATTATGGCAATAGTTTGATTAAAAAACAACAACAAACAACACTTCACAAATATGTATGTGGTTTTAAGTCTTGTGCTGTGCTTCCCTACATTTTTGAACCCTTTTCCACCATTGTCTCCTCCACCTCCACCCATTAAGCACCTTTTTTCCTGAAAGGAGGTGTGAATGTGTGTGCGAGTGAGACAGAGAGTGGAGCACAATTATAGAGATGTATGTGCCTGTTGATGTCAGTGGTGGGATACTGTGATATTGCAAATTATCTAAATTGACCGGAACAAAGAGAAAAGACATTAAACGTGAACGATCACAAAGGAAATGAAGACAAAAATGCAAAAAACGAAATGATGGGTGCAATAATAAGACGTAAGAACAAGCATAATTGCCTCTTAAACTGTAAGGGTGGAAACACACATGTTGAAAAAAGATGTGACGCATTATAGGGGAATACACAGCATCGCCTCGATGTGTGTGTGTTTGTGTAATAGAAAGACTACCAATCAAGCCCACAAGCTCATTGCATCCCATTTCATATACCCATCCCCCATTCCATCACCCCAAAACCCCCGTCTCCTGCCTCCACCTCCCCTCCCAGTCTTTTCCAAGTGTCGCTATGGTAACGAGACAGGGTGCCTAATACATGAAGTTAATATATTTCCAGTGGCTGGAACGACTTGGGTACTAATGCATTCATCTGTCTCTGCAAAGACAAGACAATCAATAGTGAGTAGGAGCCACACCATGAGCCTGCCAGAAGGTGAAGGGGGTAGTCAGTCAACTGGACTATCAAAGCAAAGATCAGCATTGGATCGTGCTATCCTTAGCTTGCTCTCTGATGGGAAGACCAGGAAGTTCAAGCTCATCATTTCATTTTTTATACATCAATGTACATCATAAGGAGGAGATATTTCAATAACAGGCATATGAATATGGTATATTTTTATTTATCTAACCGGTTCAGGAATTTTCATTTCTTTTAATTCATATGCTATAAACAAATCTTTCTCTTATGGAATTTGCTTTGGAAGAAAAACACATGTATTAAATAAATAAAACTTACATCACAATATTATACAGTTTTATTTCAGAAACTGCTTTAGACTTAAAAACATGCTTAAGAATTTAAATGAAATTGTTGACAGACATAAGAATGACACCTCAATGATGCTCAGTAGTAAAGTGCATCAGGTAAAGAGTAAAAGGAGATGTTAAACAGTGACATCTGTAGACCATATGTCTCTATAAGTCCACTTCATTCTTCGCCCAAATGATAGACCAGTACCAATGATGATAATATTATGGGGTCACCACCCATAGCTGTCCTCTTATTGGATCATTTCTTTGTTAAGAACACAAAGACAGCCAATAGGGTGTGTCCCCAACATTCCAAACAGGGCACAGAGTGACATGTGGCCACAGGTATAATCAAAACTCAGTAGAAATGTGCAACTGCAAAAATATGTTTAATCAGTTTCAACGCATCAGAAATATAAGAGTTAATGTTTCTCCTTTGCTTGACTTTTGTAGATGACACCGCATGAAGCCCTGTTCCTGAGCACCTCACCTGTGACCTAGTTTGACCTCACAGGTTAAGGGTCTCAGGGACAAAGAGACACACTGTAAAAACAAGACCATGCTGTTGGAATTAAAAATACGTGACTACACCCCATGTCATGATTTCTGATATGTACAGTTTGTTTTTGCAACCGCGTTCAGAACATCACATTCCAAGCATTTAAAGCCCCTGGAAAAAATGTGCTCGGACTGCAATGCGCTGTTCAAATTCTGTGAAATTCATGTCGTTCGGACCGTCACAATGCACAAAGAGCATTAAACACATAATGTTTGCACTAAACCCTTGTGTCAGTCATAATAAACCCGTGGGGTGTTGCTGATGGGTACTTTGTACTGCAATATGTTTCACCGCAGAGGTTGTAAGCCTTTACATGCAGCCGTGCATGATCCGTTGCACGACTGTACCAGCAGCCTCAGTAAAACATCTGTTTAAGAAGCTTTTCCTTTAAAAAAGACTTTCGGCTGCCGACTCCTGAAATAGGGATGATTTTTTCTTAACATTACATAATAACCAAAAGCTTTGATTCAGAAAAGATCAAAGAGATTTCCAATATAAAAAATAAAAAGATACATAAGCCAGGACGAAGTTAGATATGAGAAAGAAATCCAATTTTTAAATTATATAAAAAGAAGCATCCACCATCACCGGGTGAAATAAGGACAGGGCAAAATGGAATACCTAGAGAAACAGCATCTGGAATAATCCAAATTTCCCTCAAATCTCCAGATTCATGAGTAAAACCTGTAAAAGATAAAAAAGAAAATTATGAACATACAAAGCTTAATATTTTTAAAGGTTGAATAATTAGGTTTAACACGTAGATGTTAACTATATAGAATACTAACTAAAAAGGGAAATGAAGGTAGTGGTAAAATGGTGCAACAGTGCCCCCTCTTGGTAGACAGCTGTTACAACTGACACAGTGACTGATCGAGTGAGACACAACTGTTCAAATGCTAACCATGCAGCACCAAAAGATAAGGTGAACATTTCTAATAATAAAAATCATCTACAGTTAAATGCACAAAAAAGTCTAAGCGCTGATGAACTGACCGATGTTTTATCGACTGGTCGTTGTAGAAATGTAATATTGCGGAACGGATACAGATTAGGAAAACCCTATGATGATGATAAAATGATTCTCAAACATCACAGTATCATGAATTACAAAAACGACCGCAGCAGTAATAAGCCCCACAGATCTTTTGTCTTGAAAAAAAAATCTGCACTTCGAAGCTTCAAAGAATTAACATCAGTCTTCCATACAACACACAAATGCAATATTCAGCAGATGCATGTGCACAGGTGTGCACACATACAAATGCTATGACAAAGATTTACAAGTCTCCACTCGGCCACAATGCCAAGGTGAATGTCCAAAAAATGCCAAAAGCAAGAGATTTACCTTATCGAGCGTCTTGCAGGCTTGGATGATGTCAACCTTTGAGCGATAAAAAGTACATGCTGATGTATGAAGTCTCTCGAAAACTAAGCGTGTACAATGCAATAATGACTGAAAACCAGTTCACACACTCTGACACGCAAGGCATGTGTAAGAATCTGACCCTAAAGTTAAACCGCATCAGACAAAGAAAAAACCTGATAAATGTATAGATAAAGCCCCCGAGCCATTGTTTCCCCTCATCTAAGTGTCTTTCCATCTCTCTGAATCAGACAACCAGACAGACAGACCCCAGTGGCAGGTAGACAATTACAGTGATCCAATAGGTAGCACACAACCAACCTCCCCTACAGCAATCCCACAGTCTACAACACGCACCTCACTCTGTGTCTCCTCTCATTTAGACACACACACACATGCATATTTTCTTCCCTTTCGTATATATCAGCACGAATGATCTCTTCCATCCTTTCTGTCTCTTCTCAGCATCCCTAGCATTCACATCCCTCGTACCCAATCTCAAACTCTCTTTCTCAATCCCTCAATCCCTCCCCAGCCAATGACATCCCTATTCTCTTCCACCTCTCTCTCTCTCTCTCTCTCTCTCGCTTCCTCTTTCCCTCGCTCACATTTTTCAGGCATCATGTCTCTGTTCCTCCCCCTGCCCCCCTTCTTTGGCGTTCTGTGCATTCGTGCGCCCTCGTGTCTGTGTGTGAGGGAGAGAGAAAGTGTGCGAGACAGCGGGAGCAGGGAGGGGGCAAAGGGGAAAGGAGAAAGGAGACGCGAGACTAGGAAGGAGCGGAGCGCAAAGGGGGAGGGTCAGAATCTCAAACAGGGTGAGAAGCCACAGAGCATCAGGCTAGCGAAAAGATAAAGTGATGGAAAATATTTCTCCCAGTGTTTGCCGCAATCTCCTCTTAATCAATCTGCGGGTACGCCTCATCAGATTACTCTCTCCCAGCGTGCCACGCTGCTCGCCTTGTGCAGCGATATTTGTAAGGTTTGTTCAGTTACTAATTTCTTGGCACTTGAGGTAAAGTAATGCCTCAATGCAAGATGTTAAAAAAGCACATGAACAGGACACACAACTGGATATAATCGTCCTTCGCTTATTGTTATGCAGCATGACATGACATGCAATATGAACGCTTTGTATTTTTAGCCCAAATATAACATCCTTTGACACTTAAGTTGCCTGTCTGTATATTTGATTCAATGGTTCACAGTATAAGACACACTACACCACATCAACAGTTCCTTTGAGTAAATCCAAAGTAGGAATCATATCAGACGCGTAAAACTATCTAGTTTCAAGTTGAACTATATCCTGAACAATACTGCATTGTCCTCGCATGGCCTCTTTAACAAGCCACACTATGGTCCCACAGCCTCGGCGGAGGTGTAGTCGTTTAAATATGATTTATGACACGCTGGTACAGTGAGTGGGGGTGGCTACTCGTTTTGCTTTGAGAAGGAACAGTAAAAAAAGACAAAGATAGGTGCAAACATCTGATCGGGGCACACTTGCTGTTACAGTATATCCCGTGCTAAGAGGGAACGGCCATTGCGGTCAGTGAAAGACACTTGTTCGAGAGCCAAGATGTCGGCTGCAGACGGGGTTCTTTGGACAGTCTGGGACAAAGACGTTCAGGCAGTGATGCGAGGAGGACATGAAAGAGCCACTTAAACAAGGGCACACGAGTATAAATCAGAGATACATTAGCTTCAGAGAAGATTACCCTCGAATGCAAAGGGAATGCCTAATAACCTTCACTTCTACATAAAGCCCTCCAACACAGAGGGATGGCAAAAGCTGTTATTAGTGCTGCTGTGTGTTCTGACTGGAGGCAGACTGGGAGTTGCTAAAGCCCGTGTCTTGTGCTTAATTTTTGACCAACTCCCTCTTATTTCCTTTTTTAAGATTTTTTGGCACTTAAAAATACATTATATTTGGTTAAATACAATAACTGCTGAGTCAACCTCTTAAAGATGTATATGAGCCAAACAGCAGCGAACATTCTGAAGGTAGAGAGAACATGCTCAAGATTTTTTGTGTGCAAAATTCATTACAGATTCAAGGCAACATCATTCCTGCAGCTTGCAAGGCAATGTAAAGATTGTGGGTTCGATTCCTGGTGAACACACAAAATGATAAAAATGTACACAGTATCTTGTAATGCACTGTAATTTAAAAAAGATGTTGTTTCCTGGGTTCAATTAAAAAAAATAGTTACCTGGTTACCTTAAAGATATTAGTTAACTCAACGAGATTTAGACAACTTGACAGGAAATTCGTTGAGTTACCAAATATTTTTAGCTTGAATTAACATAAAAATTTAAGGCAACCAGGTAACTTCTTTTTTGGTGCCAATGTAATGCAAACCATTGTACCTGCAGCTCAACTGTTAGGGCATGGCACTAGCAATATAGGTTTGTTTTGCGTTATGTACACAAACCTAAAAAAAAGGTAGACACTGAAGCTGCTTTGGTTAAAATTGCCAGAAAAAAGAATAAATGTTAAAGGTGCTTTAAAAATGTGTCATTTTTAAGCGGCATCTAGCAGTGAGATTGCAAAATCCAACAAACCGCTCACTCCCTCCTCCCTTTCAAAGCACTACGGAGGCTGAAAGGATTACGATGTCTTCACGTTTTCGCTTCTTTCCTGAAAGAGATAACGCATTCTGTTGAGCAGTTCGTCTGTTTAAGGCTACTCTAGTAAAACATGGTGAATACACCTGCGGTGTATGTAGATAGAACATTTTTTTTAGACAGACAGTTATTGGTTAGTCAAATATATGCGGAACAGGTGTGTTTTGAGTGTTTCTGTCAATAGATCCTCTTAAAAGCTACACACTGGTCCCTTAATATTACACAATGAATAAATACAAGTAATTCTACAAATACACTTTCCATTACAACTCTAAATCATTAACTGACAAATTAAAAACAGTTAGTCTCATAAAACAACTTTCATTCTGAGAGATTCCTATTTGATGCTCTAGTGCTGTTCAGCTGAAGTGTTGTGCATGTCTGCATGAAAGGAGCAAAATGAGACAAAGCACTGAGGTTCTCACTGAGGGATGACGTCACCATGCTTGGTGCAGGTCTCCCCATTTCAGAGCTGGCTAGCCACACTTCTTACTCACTTCCAATATAACCAACCGCTTGTCATTCAGCAAAACATCAGTTTTCTTTGAGTCACCAAAACAAATGTCATTAAAACCTTCCATGTGACAAAGGGTTTTGGTGCTAGCATATACAAACTCTCCCAGCCAACACAAGTTGTCATGTGGGCAATTCCGTGAAAATGTCAACATTTACACAAAAGAACCAGCGGTTTTTACTATGGTAACAGCACAGATTTTAACATTTGGTGGTTCAAATACCCATGTGAGATGTAAAGCATTTGTTTTATTTTTAGTGCATGATTTTTCATAGTCAAAGTAAGTGCCATTTTCAGGATTGTCACATCCATAATGCTACATATTCCTCATAAATGGACACATGAAAATTTATACATAGCAACTATTTTATGTTCTATAAAGAGGCGTCTCTTATTCATCCATTGGTTATTATTGCTTCCGGATTGTGCATTTTATTTGATAGAAATCCTACAAAGTTTATCGTCTCCCAAAAACCGCATCCTTTTTTTGTCACATGCTTATTTACATTTTTATCATAGACTGACATTTTTTATGTTTATTCTCTATCAACAAGCGTTCAGTAAAATATAAACAGATGGTTCAATATAATCGTAACAAATTAATTCTCTGAGCATTTTTATGAAACGTCCATAACGCAAAATGTCACGTCCATAACGCTGGAATTGCCAATGTACTTAACAGCATTTACAAGCACATGTACACCACACCACTGTTAAAATGTTGGATTCGTGCATAATGCCCTTGAGCAGCAGAAATGGAGAAAATTGGGGATTCGTTTTAGCAATGGAACAAAATATAATACTAATCCTGGAAAACATAACACCTGATTTTTTCCAAACAATGAAAGTATGGAGAGCAGAGACAGCCATGCTTACCATTAACTTTCATTGGACATTCTGCTGTTGTGTGTTTCGCAGGAAAAAAGGTCATAGCTGTCTAAAACTGGTGACAGAATTATTATTTGTGGGTCAATTATACCTATAAAGCACTGGAGCAGTCTGAAACTGTTCATTTTAAATGACACTTGGTGTGTGAGTACAACACACAATCCTACACATAGAGTACAACAGAAACTATGAATATCTGACCACAGAACAACCTCTCACCACACCTTCACTACAATATATGCTGATACAAGCCCTTTTCCCACCCTTTGGAGTTGAATAAAGAAGAAAAAGATTGAATGAGAGACACTGATAGAGAGAGAGAGAAAGAGATAGAAAGAAAGAAAGAAAGAAAGAAAGAGGGGGAGTAAGGGAGAGCAGCAACGCAATGCGGATGCTGGCTGTCTGAGCCACCAGCCAGACACACAGGAGGAGATGGGGAGGTGGAGGATGGGGTGACTTGGATGGTGATGCAGAGATACACACATACACACACTTAAAGACAGACGTGCACAAATAAGCAGTGAAATCATTTTGGTTATTAAAAGGTTTAGCTATTTAGAAATGTATTTAGAATTTGTGATAACTTGTAATAATTTTGTTATTTGTAAAAAAAATATTTGAACAATTCTAAGTGTAATATTTGAAAACCTGTAAGTGCACCAAGCCATAATCAGTAGAGGAATTTGCGTATCTAACAGCATGAAGTCAAAAACAAATCAGACCTTAAACAATTTTATAAAGCAAATATGCAATGCCGCATACCATTAGTCTGAAAGAAAGACCCAGTTGGCCGACAAACTAAGCTGAAAAAAATCATCTTAATAAATAATTTGCTTTCCTACGCAATTCACATTCCTAACCCACCAGGCAGAATAAAGCAACTGACTTCATAATGAACAAAGCCTTGATCTACCTGCTGTTGCCACCTGTGTGACATTTAAAGTGGTATTGAAGTGATTCTTAAACTGCTTATAAACGGTCTGATCTAAACTTTTTCTACATAACTTAATATCTTAGTGTATTTTTTAAAAACATATAAAAATAAATGTAGGTCTTACAGCTACAACGTTTAAATCTAATCCTTGCTCCCGGCTGTCTACTTGACATCTTCCCACGGCGCTCCAGGCATTTCCGTGGGTGCTGATAGCCGTAAGCGTGCAGCCGCAGGGAAAGCTAGAAGGTTGTACAGTTATCTCCGGGCTGTTTATTATGCGAAACCATACAACCAACTACCTCACACCGCAACGCACATGCAGGACCACGTACTTCTTCATGAAAAGCCCATTAGAGAGCTTTCTGGGGACCCCATTATGCTGTTGCCAGATAAATTGATGCAGCTCTTTCTCTTACCATCTGTGGGACCGGCATGCTTTGTCTAGCCTGGTATACTTTATGATTGACTTTGGCATCTCTACATTTAAGTCTGTCTTAAGCATGTGTACTACAATTAAGACTGAGTGTTTGTCAAAGAAATGTGTCACCATTTCTTTTATAGGGATGTCTGTTAAGGTTTTTTTATACATGGGCTTTTATAAGCATTAAAAAAGGTTTTCTAACATATGTTCACTACTGTATTTGAAAGCACTGTTGGCCAAATCTCAAAACAGCTCTGTTCATATAGACTCCCTAACAGAATGATATAAAATGCTCGCAGTTTAAAAGCTGTATAGAATTATAACATAATATACACACAGGCCTCATACAAAAAGATGGTAATTGTTGGGACATTGTTGCCCTCTGCTGGTGATACCCTGCACTGATCCTACACTGCCCTGCCTCCCACATCTCCTCTCTACCTCTGCTCATTAGATACTTCATGTATAATATTGACAGCGCATGACACAGGCCCACACACATACAGTTACACATATACACGCTCCATCATGAACACACACACTCACACAATCTGACCTCTTTCCTTCGCGACACCACCTACTCTCTGCAACTACTAAAATATTCATGCTGCCCTGATAATATTCTTATCCTTATATCATCATCTATCCAATTGTATTTCGTTTTTAATCAAACACACAAATCATCTCTGTCATTCTAATTCAAAATGATTTTTTACAAAACCCTATACAATCCTTACACGTCTGCATAAAGAGCGCTGTGTAAATCATACTAGCTGTGAGCTTGTATTCCATCAGTCTAGACTGAAACTGCAGGTCTGGCAATACTGAGGCTGGAGTCTGTCTGCTAACAGAGAAGCTTGTGCTAAATCAGCAGGAAAGAAGCGTTACAGCACTCCTCAGAGACCTCTCATTTCCACACACACAGACATCAAACGCCATAGGTTAAAGCTGTATTACTTTGCATGCCTGCTACACACACACACACACACCTCATGCATGTTTCACAGATGGCACACATGCAAAAGAATGCAAACGATCCACACCTGCATAATCCGCAATGTCTACAGTCTACCTGGTTTGTTTGTCAGTGCTCTCTGTGTTTGTTTGTAGTGATGACAATCAATCAGAGAGGTTTTGAGCTTAATATATTTATAGGTGCAGCTAATGAGATTATGAATGTAATGCTTAAATAAATATG
Organism: Triplophysa dalaica; assembly: GCF_015846415.1. NCBI lineage: Eukaryota > Metazoa > Chordata > Actinopteri > Cypriniformes > Nemacheilidae > Triplophysa > Triplophysa dalaica. Next base: position 7,239,218 of record NC_079553.1, read on the forward strand.
TAACACGCATAAAATAGACACAGTCTAAAACGCATAAAAACAAGATCACAGCAAGTTATCATGTGAAGTCCTTTAATTCTGATCAAAACTACGTATAAAAACGTGTGGCAATGTGGCAGGCTACCATGGCAATACCACAGGACCCATTAGGGTGTTTCCTGGTGGATTATTTCCTCTGTCCTTTTCATCTCCAGCCTTTTGCCCTTTTATAATGAATGGTGTTCACACTGCCCATGAACGCAGTCCGCTTCACTCATTAATTCTTCCGGTTCCCTTTTCCCCACTGTGCCTCTTTCAATGCTTTTCTTCTGAACTGACCCACAAGGTCTCATCCGGCTGTCATTCTTAGACCCTCCCTTTCCTCAGTTATCTAATCCGATCAATTCACAGTCTTCGCTGACCTCTGTACCCCCAGTTTTTTCTTTAAAATCAAATCTAGCAGAAACGCAGCAAAGTCATGTTCGTGACAATTCAATCTTGTTCTCAGAAGACATATTCGTGTTTTTATAACACCTCTAGCGCATGTGTATTTCATTTTCTAAATCAAAGATCTCCTCCATTGCTCTTTTACCCATCCTGATCCCTGTGGTCACTTTAAGAATTGTTTTATTGTTGTGTCTTCCTGTTACTTTAAGAAGTAGGCTACTTGTTTTTCGAAGAGTTAACAATATTTCACCTGAATTCAAAATATGATTTAAATCTGGGAATAAACAGAGCACTACATGATTATGACTTGAAATAAGAAATATTTTCAGAATCGAAAGAAAAAGCTTATTTATGATGCTGACTGGCGCATGAAATGTATGATTTCCATGCTTCCATAGAAACACACAAACAGCTCTTTAAAACATTTTCAGATCTTTAGAAATTTACATTAAATCAAAAGAATGAATTACCAAATACAGAGTAATTTTTACAACTATGCTTTCAATAATTGAAAGAGTGATTTTATTTTTTTAATATTAAAAGCAGGATTTACTTGACAGGGAAGGCGACTTTCATTTAGATAGTTTAGTAAGTTTAATTTTATGAAAGAAAATATAACCATTTATAAATATTTATGTTTAAAACCAGCAAAGAAATCTACGGAGCCCTTTTTGAGACATGTTGGTGGAAAAAAATGAGAGGGAACAGAAAAATATTTTTTAAAGCTTTTGCGTTATCTTGCAAAACTTTTGCGTTCCTCCAGAAACATTGCGTTCCCTCGCAAAACCTTTGCATTCTCTCGAAAAGATATTTACGTTATCTCACAAAACATTCAAACGTCCTCTTGTCCCCCTCTGTATATTAAAAATGTAGCGGTTCATAGTAGATTCCCGGACCAATAGCTAGTGAGCTAAACGTTGTATTAACACAAATAACACAGAATTCCTTAGACAAGGATCTACAAGGTTTTGCAAGAATAAGCAAATATCTTTTCGAGGGAACGCAAAAGTTTTGAGAGATAACACACACACTTCAAAAATAGTTTTTTTTCTTCCCTCTAATTTTTCCCACCACCATGTCCCTAATAGGGCTCTGTAGAAATCCGACAATAGTTAATAAAAATATATTTTAATTTAGAAATAAGCTTTTTCATATTAATTAAGTTTATTTTCCTTACCCCATTGGCATTTTTTAGCTTGTTTTAAACATTAATGTAATTAAATACTTAAATATATCTTCTTTCATAAAACAAGATTAAATATCCTAGGTCATGTTCTTTTCAAGATAATGTATTATAATTTAAGAACTTTAAGATATTTGTACTAGAAAACTAGCAAAATGCTTTTTTATGGTGTGACGTTGCAAATTGGTCTTTGGGTACCTCACTAATCATTTTCTAATATATTAAATATTCCAAGATATTCTGTAATTTTACATCTTCCGCACAAATATCTTCATATATATCACTAACAATGTAATATTTTTTTATATAATTAAAAATATATATATTTTAATAGGAAAATACATTGTATATGAGGGGCAGCATACATGCCTTCCTTATAGACACTCTCCATTTAATTTCCATAGATAAAAAAAACATCTGAATACATTTATGTACCTCGAAACAAAAATCTTTATGTGCACTGAACCTGTGCAATATTCTATGAGTTCCAATACTAGGAAAACATGACTGCATTCTGTATCAAGGTGTGGGCTGAAATGCATGTGAATGCATGCGTGAACCCCTGAAGTGTCTGTGTAAACAGGTACTCACTCATAAATGTGATAAAAACGCTAATGTTCATGAGCTTGTTCAAGCTGTAAATTGTGGTATTAATATTGATCTGTCTGATTGTAAATACAAGCTTTTTACATTCCTGCATGCACTGTTTGACTGAATGTAAGCCAATTACATTAGATGCTCATCCGCCACAGTTGCAGATAAAGATTACGCTGAATCTACACTATTAAAAAAATTAAGGAAAATATCTGTTTTACAAAAAGAAAACAAAATTGGCTTTAAACGAAGCAATACTTTTTTATAAAAAAACACTGTAAATTAAAATGAAGAAATCATAACACCTTTTCACACAATTTCTTCCAGGACATATTTCACCAGTAATCCCTTTCTGCCTCTTTGCTAAACCTTTGCTACATTTCAAGGTGGCAAATAAAGTGGTGAAGCGTGTTGCTATGGGAACTCATTCCCTGGCAACCCTTGGCAGCCGGGCAACGTGCCAAGCGGTTACTAGGGCAGAGCTGTCAATCACATCAGAGAGGTTAGCGTGTGTGCCAGGCATGTTGGTGGGACTGAGCTCTGCTGGTGGGAAAACAGAGATACACACGTTGGTCTGGTCAGCCTCAAAATACGAAGGTCAGCCAGTGTTGTATGCGCACAATACGATGCCAAGGATATTTACGAAAAAGCATGAAAATCTGAATGTTCAAAAATATTCAAAAGGGTAACCTAACGTCCTATAAGGAAGGTTAAAAACACTTTTGTATGATGAATGTTAGCGTACAAGGAGTCCTCGAAACAGGATTGTGTATGAAGTACATATACACCTCTGCTGCTGTACTTCTGTATTAAGGCATTGGAAGGGCAAGTCGAATGGATTTTTTTATAACCAACTGGCTGACAATACATTTAAAATGTGAACCATAATTCACAGGTTGTTAAGGGGAAGGGCCATTATTATTATAAAGAGTATTTGACGTCTTTAAAACACATAAAACTCCTATGCTGGACGTTATCTTGAACAATAAGCAGAGAAACATTCAGCTATCACAGAAGCATTACTATAAAAACTGTGTCATGTTAGCATAACAAAAAACTATTTATGGCAGCCATAAAATAAATAGAGAAGAGTTAGTAAACATTTCTGGATTTGTAGATGACTTGTTGGCATTGGCATTGCAAGTACAGAAGACAATAGAGCAGAAAAAGAAAAGCAGGGTTACCTGATCACTGACCAGCTGGCTTGCCTATGTTGTGTGTCCTTTGAGAGAAGTAAACACCTGTAGTCCCTAAGGAGGACCAGACGAGATCCCAGGTGATGTATCTGTGTCTCAGCTTCTGAAAAGACAAAAGAATACTGTATAAACTTACGCACTTAAAATACAATTTTAAGACACATTTAACATCGGTTGCATTGCTTTGCGATTGTTTATTGAAGTTTGGCTTTGTGTTACATTCTGCCGAGTTCTCCTAATGCACAGCCTTACCCAGATAGTTGTGACATCATGCCAAGAACACACAGAAGTGTTTAAATATAAACAAACTCCATTCCCAGATTTCTAGTATGGTATTCATATTTGATGTCTGTTAAGACAGGATTCAGCGTTCATTTGCACGAGTAAACTTAACCCTTCTGCCTGACAGCAATTTCATATTAAACAGGTCGTACGCAGGTCACTGCTGATGACAGAACTAAAACCAACATGAAAGGAAGCTTCAAAAATCTAAGTTATAGCAGTTTAAAAAAATGTTACGGTTAGAGGGGGAAAAGCAGCCCGATTTCAAAGTCTGGAGCAAAATGTATCAGACACCATTAAACAGTGCGACATAAATTCCCATGAGCTGTTATTCTGTTCCACATACTTTGAGTCCTGGGGTGAGAACAGAGCCCACGCTAATCTTATCAGTACTGACGAGGACCCACAGCGAGTCACAACAATCTTTAGATTCACGCAGCGGTTATGAGCAGAGAGGATTAATTTCAAAGGCTTGACAGGCTTTGGTTCGCTGGAATCAAGTGTAAATAGGACATACGCTTGACCATCTTTTGACTTGCCATGATAGCCAAAGCCGTTCATCTTTAAGGCATATTTTTATGATTATGCTAATACGTTTATTAATATCTTTAGAGATCAGTAGGTAAAATGCAAGGGAAGCACTGTGTAAAAAAGTCCATACATCTTTTCTGAGTATTGATTGGGTAATACATAAGAGATAATGTATATTCACAAGGTTATGGACTACAGTTCTGGACTCAACGTCTGCATCATAATCAAGCAGTGTTTAAAGTAAAGGCCATTTGACCGTATTGTCCTGCTAGTGCTAGTTAATAAATAAAAACTAGATTTTCATATAGAATCGATTTGAATTTAAATGATTTTATTAGATGATTTATTGATAAATAAAACAAGTACGCAGGTTTGACATAAGTGGTCGGTTATAGATCTCTGCTCTGGACATTAATTAGAAATATTTGTTGAGAAATTATAAAACTGACCACTCAAAAAAAAACCTAAATACAATCGGCAGAAGTAAAAAGCTAAGATGAGGCTATTAACAGACTGAACTGCAGTCGGTCGATATCAACGTCATGACCTGGGTAAGTCTTTGTTTACATGTTGCATTATTTGTGAGATGTGTATGCGTGATGACGTCTAAAAGCGTCTCAATGTCTAACGCCAAAGGATGTCGTCGCTTTTAGCAAATTGTTAGCAACCCCCGTTTAAAGGACACGATAAAGCTTTAAAAATCACGAGTGGGTTACAATTGGTGTGTGTTATGTCATAGAATAAAACGAGAAAATATTTAGCGGTTTTGTTAACGACAGGTCTTATTACAGGCATACAACAATCAAAAACACATTTAAAAAAAAGGACTCAGACTTTGAGGCTGTGGTACCAGAAGTGCTAAAATGCTAACTTGCTTCAAGGGCTTTGCATACAAAAATACATGATCTCTGCACAGCTTTAAAATAACATAACTTAAAACTGAAACTGTGTAAGGAACAATAACAATTCAGTTTCATATGCAATCACGTAACACAGTTAACACAATTAAAGGGTTTTCATTTGTAAAGCCTATTTGTAACTGACTATTCTGCAAATCAAATAATCCTTATTAATTTTCGTCTTTTCATTAAACATTCTCCCGAAAACGTTTCCAGCGCTGCTAGCTGTTCTTATAATGAGCCTAAGCCTCTTTCACCCAAGGGACCTTACAGATCCTGTCATTTATTCGGAGGCAGAGCTATACCATGGATGCATTCATCTGTGTCTTTGTTGCTTTGTATGTGCCTGTGTCAACCCATAACTGCGCCGGTACCCCTGCACACAACGGATTCATAGAGGAACCTTTTGTACCTAATTTTTAGAGAGGAAATGCCGCCCCATGTTTCCCCTTTTCAGTTGGCCCCTCATGGGTAATGCCTGATTGACCAAAGCACCTCTTAAAGGGGTCAAAGGGCAGACAAAACAGTCTGGTGTCATGGCAACCTGACTCTCAGCAACAAGAATGATAGGGGAGGCAAAGAGGGCTTTGAATAGGCTGTCCATCAAATTATTGTCAAATCTCTTCGCTGGTTTTTGAATATCTAAGAATGCAGGTACACAAACACCTACACACTGACTTTACATCAAATTCATAACAACAATCATACTTAAATCAATCCAAATTTTAGAGAACAATAATCTGTTTGTTCCACAATCCTGACAGTTCACAGCTTTAACTGCAGTGCATGCGGCTGTATCTCCAGCTTTAAATATGACCTGTGTTTGCAAAAAGCTCCTTTAACTCCCACAACTGACTCTATCACTTAATTAAATCATTTTTTCCTCGCATACTTGACAAACCGTAATATGATATACAGTTTCCCATTTCCTGAATGTCAATGTGTTACGCTGAATATTTCTTTCTAATTTTCATTTTTCCGCCGTTATATAGTAATGTAGTTTTGTGTCGCACTGCCAATGGCCAACAACACATGCTCACAAACAGAGTTTGCCAAGTAGGTTTCCATTGCCTAACGCTTACCCCCAAACCTATTTATGCATGTATACGGTAGGCAAGTGTTTTCTCCCCGGATGGATTTTGGCACAGTACTGGGTGAGTTCACAGTTCTTTGTGTCCGTTGCATAAATGGAAGGCAAATGCATTCAGATCAATACCATGCAATGAGAGGGGCCCAGAGTGTGTGTGAGAGGAGGGGGACCGGTGGAACTGGACAATGGAGCAACTGATTAATCATTCCAGTGCTGTTATTGACTTTCTGTTAAAGGGGTGAGTCAGACCCTAATTTATATGTGTGTGGGGTCCCGGTAAACCCTACAGTGTGGGGACAAAGATAGTTATACCAGCATACCGTTTGACCCTGTGAGGATATTTTCGTTCCCCATGAGAAAAAAAAGGTTATATATAAAACTAAATTATGTTTATCTGAAAATGTAAAACATGTAAAAAGTTTTCTGTGATGGTTAGCTTTAGGGCTAGGGGATAGGATATACCTACAATTTGTATAAAACACATTACGTCTACGGGCTGTGCAATTAATCATAATTTAATTGTCTATTTTAATTTAGACTTCTAACAATTATTTTCACTTTATTTTTGTAGTACTTATTCGAATGCATGCATTCATACTTTTTTGAATATATTTTTTTATTTGGTATTAAGTTGAAACCAGTGTTAAATTGAAATTAAAAATGGATATATTTATTGACTTTGTTCCATGAGTCAATCAGGTATCTTGATCTCAGCATCGGGAAAAATTATTGTAATGTAACTTTTGTCATAATTGAGCAGCCCCTATAAAACATGGAGCCCAAACATGTGTTTAGGTTATAAAGCTACAAGGTTTTTTTTCTTGTAAGACAAACACAGTAGATATTGGGGGACCGTCAACTTAAATACTAGCTCTAGAGTCATTGTGAAAAACTTTTACCATCAGCAATATAAATGTTTTCCTTTGTTTTAGGTGATTTTAAGTATTAATATACTTTCATACAGGATGAAAAACTTCCCTGTGCTCGCAAAACCTGATAATGGGATGGGGGGCATCCACTGGGGGTTAAATACAGACACATCACAGCCAAACAGACACAACACAGGAGGCAGTTTGAAAAGATTTTGGGGGGAAGGGAAGTGTCGCATTTCCCTAGCGTTGACATCTGACCTTCCGACTGTGACCTTCTACATTGTCTGAGAGGGCAGACGGGGCACAGCTGAGCACAAATCTCCACTGACTCACCGGCGGAAGAGGCTTTGTGATCGCACGTGTGTCCAACTATTCAGTGACTCCCTTGTCATTTAGTCTTAACACTTGTTCTCTGTTATTCAGCACCCTTCCACAATAATTATTCACAGTCACCTTGTTAACTTTGCAAAACCATTGAAATCCACCTGCAGAAACTATATTGTAAATCCAAAACTGAAAAATCCAACTTTTAGCTTTTTAGTTTTTTATCTTTTAGCGTTGGATAACCTTTTTTCATATTAGCTGCAGGCAAATCACAGCCATTATGATAAAATACCATAACATACCCGTTGCGTTATAATTTATATAAATGTTTGTCAAATGTCCTCATCACAAGCTATAACTTCAGCACTAGCGGCAGATTATTTGAAAAGTACCATTAAACTTCGCCTTGAACTTGAACAATGCGCAAATGCACTCGGGCCATTTCCTGACCACTCCAAACGTCCTGATGAAGGAAACCATGGTTACGCCTTTCATCTCAAATAGTGGCTCCTCCACACCCCATGCACCCAAAAGCCACAGCTGCTTTTCAGCCAACCATTTCGTCACTTTTGTAGCCATTGAGACAGTCAACAATTCAGCAGTTTTCACGCCCCTCACGCATTCCACCATAAAGAAGAATGCCCTCTAATGTTCCATGACTGTTACTGAAAGGCTACAAGAAGCCACAACTCAAAGCACACGCTTCTTATAAACCCTATGGGTGTCTATTCCTGATATCCGAGTCTGATGTCTTTGAGCATGGATGATTGACTGCGGTACTTTGCTGAGAGACGCTGAGCAGAGACTGTGACATCAACGCTACGGTCTGCAAGACATGTCTGAGAGTTCTAGCATATGAATGCTCCGCTTCCCCTTAACCAAGTCTTTACCTCCATAGTATCTTTCAGACCGCTCAGAACTGAGAGACTGAAATGTTGACAGCAAAAAGTTAACCGCTTAGTGAGCCTGTGGGGAGAGAGAGAAAGGATGTTTCATTGGAGTAAAAGTGGAAAGAGTAATATAAAGGGTTATCAACCTTATAAGGGTGTTTTCACATATAGTTCGTTTTAAAAGAACCAGATCCCAGTTCACTTAAAGTGAATCAGAAAGGGAACTAGCCAAAAATGACCTCAGTCCTTTTGGTGTTCACAGTATAGTGGACTCAAAAGAGAACCTTGTTCCTATTTTGGTCCTCGTGAGCACTAAAGTGATCTCATTTTTTGTTTACACCACAACTTCATAAGAACTTACTCTGACTTCAGTTTTCTACAGCAGTGAATTATATTACAATCAAGATATAATGATTCGAACTGATTGTTGATTACTGAAAAACGTGTTGGTTCATATTACATAAGCTAATTACATTACATAGGTACGGCAAGCCTCCAGGTACACATGTCCAAACTAAACACAAAGCGAACTGAGACTTCACTGCTTTCACGTGTCACGTAGCAATCGAACTACAAGTGGACCCACAAACTAACCGTACTAAGACCACCTCCAGAGGAGGTTCGCTTTTGGGGACTTTGAGGGGGGTTCTGAGATCCCTTAGACTGTTCACATATACATGGTGAAGTGCATTTGGAGGGCTCAAACGAAGGTGTGAAAACACCCTAAGATGTCAATCATAAGTGCTAGAAAGGTGCTCGGGTTCACTGGACTTTATTCAAAGAATGACTTAAAAAATCTTTGCTGTTTGGCACAGATCACTACTCTGACAAGAAACCTGGAACACCTGGAAAGAGCTAATCTACCAATAATGACGTGGTTATATTGCTGTCAGAACTGAGATGATAGCATGGACTGTACAACACTAGATTACTAGGCTATAAGGTCAAAATTCTTAACGTATGAAGACAGAACAAATCTGAATCATTTAAATGGGTCCTAGAATAATCTTCTCATAATAAAGATCTATTTTTATCAAAAGTAGTTGTATGATTTGAAAAATAATCCAAAATCTAAATATAACCATGTGTCACTCATTCAGATTAGAAAATTTGCTTCAAATCTGCCATGCCCCTCTTTTCTCTGATTGCCAGACACGCATGAAGACATCAAGTTTTGGGGACAGAGACAGAGTGTGACACAAATACACAATATGCTGAAAGCGAACAGAAAAATTCAGACAACACACTCATACACACACACACACACACACACAAAAGAGCAAGATAACAGAGCCCGGACAGTGCAGGATTAGAGGATAAAATAGCAGAGACAGGCAGGAGATGCAGACGCAAACATTGAAACAGGCACAGATGGGAAAGCGAACGGAAGAAAAGGTATCTCCACGAGAAAGACAGGGATACGACACAAAAAGGAGTGAAGACACTGGAACAAAGGTATAATTGAAAACAGGGTCCACCCTGAAGCTGGAGGCCATATGTTAAACTGAATTTTCAAAGTTAAACAGAATATCGCCTTGCTTTGGGTGGCGAATGTATACATAATACCCCAGTTTGTATATCAGTGTGCTGTGAATCTGTGCTACCTGAGTGTGGGTCAGCGGGTGTACCACGTGTGCATGGCATATGTTGTGGAATCTAGGGCTCTATTTTCCTTGCAAAGTGTATCTTTTATGACAAAATACCATGTCCCAGTTTACCATCCATTGGTCAGTGTTTTGAGTTTGTATGAGCGATGGCTATAAACATATATAATAATTTAATTGTCCTTTAGTATTTTAAATTGACACGTAGCACACACTTATCCAAAACAACCTATGAGATTACATTTATTTACGTATGAGTTCCCTGGGAATTGAATTTACGACAGGTGACTGAAACAGGTTGTGTTTCTAGAGATAAGAACCCCAACTTATATTTATATTTTAAAGCAATATAAATCATAGACAAACAATGGCGCCAGACGGCAAGGGTGAACAAATGCTTCATTTATATACTTTACACAACACATACAGCCTCTCCTTTCACCCAACAGGGTAAACGAAGAAATGTTTGGAGAATTTTACATCGGACAAATTTAGGTTGAAAATGAGACAAGAGGAAAGAAGTGTATGTAGAGAATGTGCGAAAATGAGAGAGGATATTGCCAGCGAGGGAGTTTGCTGAGGCAAGCAGCAAAGCTGTGACCTACTAATGCAGAACTGAGGAATTCTCATTGCTGACCCGAAACACATTCCTCCGGACTGCAGATATTAACCCCCACACCACCATTGTACGATATGCATGCCAACATAAATGATCACAAGCACTGTACACACACAAACCTGCTTGCCAACACATGAATACTCTTCCGACCAGTGCTGTAAAAGCACATTCAAACCAGTACAACCACATGTGCAGTTACAGTATGCACAGATCATGGCAACATATTGGCAACCATATTCATTATTCTTACATGGTCACATATTACACTTCCATGACTCAAATAAACCAGAACATTGGAAATCTACAGTGTTTTTTTAAGCTTTCTGCAAACCAATACAAGCCCGGTACTACCGGGTATATTTAAGATCCTGTACCATGTTTTCAAACATTCCACTGGATGCCCTAGATTTTCCTAAAGAATCAGAGGAGAAAATGTAAATGTATAAATTCCACAGATTTGGTCTAGGGTGCACGTCAGCACTCTAGTTTAACACACAGCACTACAACAATCAATGTTAATTGCCCCCATACTGTCAGCACGTCTACACAGGTGCAAAGTATCACCATCACCCCAGCTTTACAGAAAACACTACGTTTCAATAAAAGCATTAATTATATTCAAATTCTTAAACATACAAACAGACTGAATGCTTTAAATAGACCGATTTGGTTATCTACACTATTCTTTAGCATTTCAATAATGTAAAAAGTCAATAAGAATGAATACATTTAATAGATTTTTCTATAACAAGCAGTTTTCTATACCATTACAAAGCTTATATTTGTGCCCTACTGAATGAAGGCATATGCACACTAACAAAACAAATTTAGCTTAATTATTGAAAGTGGACTGTAATTTGACATAAGAGTTATTGAGGCGGTGAGGCAAGCCGATCCCATATATATTATCCCGACAGTATTTCAAACAGTTTTTTCTGAAACTATTCACATAGAGAGCCCATAGAAATCATCTTTTTCTTTGTGATACCAAGTGAATTCACTCTTACAAGGTAACATATGAATGGCTCAAGGTTGATTCATTTTACAAAACATGTATACTGACCATTTACCCTTTACCACAGCTTAAATGAAGTACGTGCTGAATGCGTTTTGTTTTCCTTTTTCAAGAGCTTTTTGAGAAATTCTGAGAGATAGGCCAACACTAATGTCAAACCTATTGATTACTTAGACAATTCAATGAGGGCTCAAGCAATATGAGACACTTGAGCATATGGAGAGTCAATAGACCTTATAATGTGTTATACCGGTGATACCGGTTTCAAGCCTTCTTTAAATCACTCATAAACATTCATTGGTTTTCCTCCAAGTGTTGTTGTTCATAAATGTAGGTACTTTCTGTCCAATTGTAATATTAGCTGGGTGCTAAAATACACAATAGGTATATACAAAATATTTCATGTAGATTATTAGATAATGTATAAATAATGTATCGTATAAAAAGCATAAAATACAAATACAATAGGCTGAAGCTAAAAACAAGTATTATTTAAATGATTTGTCACATTTTGTAAATTTTGTGGTGTCTTCTTTTTTGGGCAATGAATCACTCAAAACATGAGTGTAGGATGGTGGAGAGAGAGAGTTTGTAAACCATTATGGTTACGAAAGCAAATTTTAAACTAAATTATTTACACTATTATCCTACGAGTATAGTTAGCTCAAAATCATTCAATAGCATGGCTACTGTTAATACTAAGTGACCTAATTTAAACAAAAAGCATATTTAGGACGGCAATCACACTAGAACACCGACTAAAACAGAATTTAAAAGATTACATAATTTGGTACTTCAATGAAGCACTGCTTCCAGATAATAGCACTGCTGTTAGGCTTAAAATACACAATAGATGTTCGCTATATTAAGAGCTTCAAAACAGCAGCCCATCAAAAGGCAGACAAACACTAACACAACTGGGGCATCAATTCCTTTGTGATTTCCTTAACACAGAGCACAAAAGCACGAGTGAAACAGAGATGGTCAAATATCATTGCCACGTTGTTGTGTTACACACAATAAGATTACACCAGAACAGACCCCTCCGACCCCAAGATACTCTTTCCCCCCTTTCTGCGAACGAACCTGTTAACTGCACTGTACATAATTGATAGTCCTTGCCAAGTAACATTTTATAAAGTGAGGTGATCTCATGCGCAGTTCACTCAGTATGCTTCGTCACATTCCAAAGGGATGACTGCAAAATAGATGGAAGTGTAAATAGATGCTACTGATGATTTTCAACTCAGGACTTTATAAAGCTTTGAGGCAGTAAAAATGACAGATTGGTAATAACATGGTACATTGTGAAAAGTCCATGAAAAGCTAACTGTGCTTCTTGAAAAGAGACTATTTTAAGAAACATAACTGCAAATGGCTACTAGAAGTGAAGCTAAAATTGATCAATTTCTCATTAAAGAAACCCCAGCGTTTACACTTAGAGCAAGCATTGTTTCAGGGATTTTTGACAGCTAGACTACCGTTAAGGTTTTATACAGAGGCAGGATAGCAACCTAAGGTTTAAGACAGTAGCAGATTGCTGTGAAAAACATGTCTGCAGTAAGATTAAAGCCAGAGAAAAACTGTAAATTTAATTAGAGATAATCCAAAACATATTACAAAATGGAAATTAGCTTAAAGACTCAAGTGTGAGTAAAAATAGTTTTGAGTTTTGGGAAAATATACACAATAAAAGTATAAGGGAATTGAGAAACTGTTCGCTAATTGTAAATTTGTATTATGTGGTTTGAGAAACACAATTGATAGGAAACCTTTTTCCAAAGGCACAGACACAGAAAGACACACAGCAGTATAAGGGGCGATGGGAAGCGCGTGCTATGGAAGAGAAGAGGGGACAGCCCAATAAAGAAACATTTCAAAATGGTTCAAATGTAACAAACTGAAAAATCCAGAAATTATTAAGTACAGAGAACACACTAAAAGTGCATCAATGCAGTGAAAATTACATTGAATTAAACGATAAGGACTAAACCTTTCATACACCAGACCTGTCTGGGCCCCATTTTGCCATTTGAAGTCACAAATTTTTCATGCACAGCAAATCACTGAAATATGAAACAGCAATACACTGCTAATATGAATGCATGTTGGATAAAAACATTTCTTTTACATAGAAAAACTAGAGGATGCAGAAGAAAATCTGATGAAGGAAAGATAAAAAGCAAGTACTTAAAAGTCCAGAAATGGATGGGAAACAGTCATGAGTTATAAAACAGACAGAATAAAACAGACAGAAAAGATATTCTGACATAATTATTCAAAGAGAAAAATATAAATCATGAAAAATTAGCGCAGAATGGAGAGTACTATGGATAGAAAAAGCACAAACATAATACGAAGTAAACAGATAAATACCAGCAAGTCTTCATGTGGTACGGTGGCTTCCTTTTCCCCGATTTTGCCCACTTCCATCTCAGCCATCCCTCGTTTCTTCTCTCACGGTTTCCTCTCCTACTTTACTCTTCTCGCTCTCGTATTTCACGTTTATGTCAGTCCACTCTCCTCAGTCCTTCTCTCTTCTTCCCCCCTCCTTCCTTCTCTCTCCCTCTCTCTCCCTCATTGCTTCTCACGGACAGCTCTCCTCTCTCTTCTGCTTCCTTCCTTTCTTTACGGATAAGTGTAGAGAAAAGGGGAGGGGGAGGGAAACCTGCGAAAAGGGAGCGACTCGTGTGTTACAAGTAGAAAGGGGCCTCTCAATGAGAAACAGGCTATCCCAGTGTGTAAAACACAGCTGAAAGGGAGAGAGAGAGACGGAGAACAGCACTGAGCCGGTTTCTCCACACGTCAGGGGAAATACATGAGGGTCTTAAAGAAGTGCAATGGGAACGTGCTTAAATATGACCTTAGAAAAGACACAATCGAAAGGATAAAGAAATGTTTAATAGCATGCGCATGTGTGTGAGCGAGTGGAGGACAGGAATAGAGGACAGACTGAGGTAGTCAGATAGAAAGAGAGAGGGAAAAGGGGGAGTGGCTTCAGACAAAAAATATTAGTGGGAGGGAAAGAGGAGGAGTTTTGCAGTGAAGCGAAAACAGATTTAAGTTTTGAAATGAATGTGCTATTAATAATTTTTTTCCTCGTCTCTTACTTTCAGTCCTTTCTCTTGGCCAGGACAGGTCACTTAGTTATCTTTCACTTGAACTTGAAACCTCCTCAATGGTCCGCAACCTCCTGCAGGAGAGTGAAAACTGAGTCTGGGGGACAGAAAGGGAAAGAGAACATTGATATGCAGAGCAGCGAGGTGCACGATTCGTTTTTGAACGTTCTGTATTGTCATGGTACATTTATATCCTGAACAAAGCAATAAGTAGTGTATTTGTAAGGGATGATGCAGCAAAGTGATCTTAAAGTCAAACCCTGAACCTTACAGCAAATTATGACACTTACTAATCTGAGAAAAATAATGTCATTATTTGACCAGTTCTAAGCTTCAGTTCAAATACACCATCATAACACATCAAACAATCGGTTAAGTAAAAGATGAACATGGGCATGTTATGAACAACAGTCAAAATAGAAACCATTTGTATTCATCAAGCAGACGCTTGCATCCAAATCAATTTACTGTATGAGAAGTTACGTTAAATGCGTAGTACAGAAATACAGATTTGGTCATTGTACAAACAAATACGTAGTTATGTAATGTATTTTACACATCTACAGTAAGCTATACGAAGTGCTCACCTGAGTTCAAATTTTTAAGTATGATGTACTAAATACATGACTTTTTTCATGACCTAAAGCAATAAAGACTAAAAATAATAATTTTCGCTTTTACCCCTGTTCAACGATTACTGGTAGTAGTCATCTATCTTTCGTGCGTAGGCTACCATCAATCATGAAGTAAACACGAGAGGTGAAGAAGTGTCGCCGGAGTCACACCGGTACACCTTTAATGTAATTTAGCTAAGAGATCACTGAAAATTAGTCACTCAGCATTTCAAGTTTATTTATTTGTTGGACAGAAGGAAAGGTACCGAACACAACATGATGTATGTGTGTCGGCGAAATATGACATCAAACTACCTCCTCGAGTCGAAAGCGTTTCGAATCCGATTTGCCGACCTTTAAGGCGGGCATTACGTGTGGACAGGACAATCAGCCAATCATAGCGCGCTAAACCCAACGCCTTCTTCACGTGACTAGAGGTGCATTTTATTTAGAAGTGATCATCCCAAATTGATCCGAAGGCCCTCAAAAATGTCGCCATGAAATCAAATATAAAAAGTGTCCAAAATATTGTTGACGGACTTTTAATTAGGTGACTGACTATTGTCCCATGTTGAGAGGTGAAGATGTCATCAGGGCTCAATCTCAGTAACTATAAATAGATAAATTACCAATTTTTATTATTGTATGGTGTTCCTCTAGCTCAACTGTTGGCACTGCGAAGGTCATGCATGGGTTCAATTCCCAAGGCACACATTCAAAGGTAAAATGTTTATGGTGAATAGGCCAAACTGGCTTAAGTCATTTACTAAATCAGGCCTAAGTCAGTTTGAATACATGTCAAAGTACCAAATCATGCATGAATGCAAAATTAGTTTCCATCACCTGAGATTAGTTCACGACATTTCATGATTCAGAGTAAAGTTTCTATATCACTGTATTTTTGTCATAACTGTTGGTTAAACAAGCACAATACTTAATGATCAAGCCATAATTTAAGCATACATTAGAGCAAGTGTCAAGCAAAATGCACAGAAATGATTGGAAAATGTCAGGTTAGAGGTAGTTGCTATTGTTTTCATATAACTTTTGTTGGACTACACTAAGCAATATATGTTTTGTATGTTACCATTGCATTTTTTGCTGTTTCATAAAGTGTTTTGTGTTCTGTACACATACAGTTTGTAAATGTTTTTAAAAGAATCAGATTATAACATCAGCATCCCCTCAAATTTACATCAGAAACAATTACGTGTTCATTATAATAAACTACTGTTTTCAGAAAACCGTTTATTAGAGCCCAGTACATCTATACATACTGTACACAGTAAACATGAACACTAATGTAAAGTTTGATCAAAACAGGTTTACACTATATTGCTGACATTGATCAACCTTCAACAATAATCTCAGTCCCAGTCTCACCGTATTGATTGATGACACCAAAAGTAACAAGGACAGATCACATCACATCATACATAATCTCCACCTAACCAAAGACGCAGATCTTCGTGCACACTGCAAACAAAAACAAATATTGATCTGTTTCAGAATTGGTATGAGCTGAGAAAGAGTAAAGGGGGGGGGGGGGGAGAAAAGACAGGCAAGATAACAAAGGTCAAAACAGAAGAGTGCTGCAATCTCTTTCACCTTCATTAGAGAACCAAACTGGCCCGCATACCTAACATCATTACCAGAGTGGGAGAACAATCCCATTAGGAACACTTCACTCCTAATGCAGACAAACTGTTCTTCCGCCCAAGGACAATCTTTACCTGGGGGTGTGAGGGGGTACAATGGGAATGAGTGTGTGTCTCTGTAAAGAGGTAAGCGTGCATGAGAGGATGGCTTGCTTATAGCGCTGATCTTGAAAGGCCATCGCTATCGATTGCATTAAGCTTGCGAGAAGCCCAGAAAATCGATATATTTTTAAAGGCGAAGCGACTAAAACAAGGCATTTTGGAATGTGAGCTTCACCGACATAAAGTGGATTCTAAAGTGATAATTATTTAAGAAATAATGCATAATCGAATTAAAGCTCATTAATATTATTTAAATAAGGCCGTTATCAGCATTATCAACTATTCAAATTCCAATTTCTTTTTAATTCAATTTTTGTTTAATTTCTGAACTGATTTTCACCTACTGCTGTAGGTTAGTGACAATAAAGAGATTTGATTTTGGTTTGATTATAAATATTTGAGAAAGTCAAATATTTTTGAAATGCTTTAAAGTGATTGTTC
Organism: Triplophysa dalaica; assembly: GCF_015846415.1. Lineage (NCBI taxonomy): Eukaryota > Metazoa > Chordata > Actinopteri > Cypriniformes > Nemacheilidae > Triplophysa > Triplophysa dalaica. The sequence goes on from NC_079553.1 coordinate 7,256,677, forward strand.
ACCCAAAAATAAACACTCTGTCATCATTTACTCACTCTCTTCTCATTTCAAACGTGTATGACTGTCTTTCTTCTAAATACAAAAGAAGATATTTTGAAGATAGTTGCCAACCAAACAGCGATGGCCCCATTCACTTTTATTGTATGGACACAAAACCAGTGCAAGTCAACGGGTACCGTCGCAGTTCAATTAACAACATTTTTCAAAATATCTTCTTCTGTGTTCTGGAAGAAAGTAAGTCATACAGGGTTGAAAGGACATGGGTTGAAATGACAAGGAGTAAATGTCAACATAATGTTCATTTTTGGGTGAAGTATCACTTTAAATGGACTTGTATAAATCCTGAAACATGTGAACACAATTTACTTTTATGTATTGCAAATCAAAGAGATTATATTCTGTGTGAATTACTTAGATACAAGGTGAGAAATGCCTTTAGAACATTGCATTTAAATACATTACAGTGTTGAAGTCCCACTGATGCTAGGCTCATGCAGGATGGACTCTTATAACACCAAAATCACAAGGGCTTGGGCAGGTCGAAGGAATACATCACCCCTATAAGATTAAATTCAAGTGGTGGGCCAAATCATCCATGGCTCTTAAACCAAATTAATTGCTTGTATATACGCATCCCCAAAAAGAAAATCCAATCAGTCTACCAGCCCAGGACCGGAACTACCCACTGACAAGGAACCTTGAGCCAAGAATGCATACAGGCAGCCGACAAAACAATAGGAGGGGGAAACTGGGAGATTTTCACTGTTTTTCCGTTTTTCCTAGTTCCTATTTACTGAACATATGCAGATTGATTACTCCTTTAAAACATGCGTGTTGGTATTGGTAGTGGCCTTCTGACCCCCTTTCTCTCTCTCTCTCTCTCTCTCTCTCTCTCTCTCATATATTAATGCATTAATGTATATTAATGATCTAACTTACTGCAACAATGAAGGGATATACCAATAATAGAAACGCACAGATCTCATCATAGGCTACTGTACTGTAAAAATCATACATTCAGGTCGCTTACAATGTAAGCAAGGTAATCCAACACGAAGGTAGATGAACATGCTCTTACGTCAGATTCTTTCACAGACAGAGTAAAAGCACCAGATTTCAGAAATAAAATGGAGAAAGGAGATCTGTTGTGCCATCTGCTGCACGTAAAGAGAAATTCAGCCTACATCAACCCATGCCTCATTTAATTCACTTTCAAGCCACCACTGCACTGTTTTATAGTTAAAGGGAAATATGCCACAGTTATTAAAAGAAAGACACATTCCATATGTCTTTAAATTCTCTTTATTAAATCTACTAAGTGTTTATGAGCTCCTAATCAGGATACATTTTATTGATAAATATTTCATTGTAATTCAAATATATTTGTAAAGGGCTTTTAGCAGTTATTGTGGTAAAGCACCTTAACAGAATATACATTTGAGGAGCATAGAAATAAAAAAGAAGTTTTGAAAATGTTTCAAATACATGGTATTGTTTTCATTGTGTTCATCAATAAATACCAAGACCAATTTGCTTTGTACATTGACTCTTACTTCCTAATACTTTACCCATGCCCAAATTTGGCTAATGAGTAAGACGGCGTCATAACTGTCTCTAGAATGGAGCGCTGACTGTACGGACGAGGAAGTGAGTCATTATTTTATAATTTTTTAATTAATTCAGAGACAACAATAATGAAATACAACTTTGCATACACTACATTAAATATACCAAAAATGCATTCAAAGTCATTTGAACATATAGAAGAAAGATAAAGAAAAATAAAATAAAAAAGGAAGTGAGTCATTCGCTTATCGTTGACGGGAAAGTGACGTATTTGTGGGTTGACCGAACTCAACGCGAATGAAGAAACGTGGAACAGTTTGTTTAAGTGTGTACAAGGAAGCAACGTGCTTATTCAGGGTTACTTACTTACCTTTTTGGACCAAACAGTTTTGAGGAAGAGGGCTCAACGACAAAATTTTCTGAAATTAAGGATTTGTCATATTTGGGAGAAAATCTTTCGGTAAGGAATTCCATTAAATAAGTCATAAATAGAACTTGTATTTTTCTTCCATTTTCTCTCAAAGTTTGAGTGATTAGGTTTTAAAAAAAGGTAAAATAGTGAAAATATCCGCAGTTCACTTGCGTGTAAAGAATGTACAAACAAACTTTTTAGGGCTAAAGTGATAAAATAGTTATATTTACATTAGTGTAAAATTGTATTGTTCATGAACAAAGACGCAGAGTTCATTAAATTTGAAATGTTACATTAGCTTGGGAAAATTTGTCTGAAATACACACAATGAATATTGTGTGATGATGATGGGGTTTCTTCCTGGGAATTTCCCATTGCTCCCATTTAAGTATGAAAGCAACGCGTGATAACAAACGGCATCTTATTGACAATTAAACATTCAAAGTGAATCCAAACATGATTCGGTGCGAACTTTTCGATCGATGTGTTTTTATTTACCTGTAGCTCGCTTGAGCCAATTAGAATATTTTGATGTGGTGTGCGTCTAGCACGTGAATCGTTTCTCTCTTTCAAGTCGTCAATACTTTACAGTCTGGACAGCAGAAAGTTTTAATAGACATAGGAAAGAACTGAATTTTCAGATTTGTAATAAGGTAATAATGAAAATTATTATTTGCCAGCCGTGGGCTTAAAACGAAAACGAGATGAGATCTTACTGTTACATTCTACGTTGATGTGTGAACGTGTGAGTGAGAACTCTTTTAGTGCAGAGCAGCTGTTTTGCAACCAACTGAAACCATCCACATGCATCAAGCATTCTGCTTTGTTTACAGTTTCCAGGTGCTGTCACTCACCAAGTACCTTTTGACATTTAAATAAAAAAAAAAATACATATGAGCTATAATAATATATGAGACGTGTGCTATATTCGAGACTTATACCACGGGCTGTCGAATGCTTCAATCTGATTGGTTGACAAACGTTCTTTGGGCATGCATTAACTTTTGGTAAATGCACACCTATGAAGGCGTTCATGGTCTGATCACATTACATTGCGATATCGCTTAACCAAGTTTAACAACAGAAAGGAGTGTAGCCTACAGGCCCTCACCTCACACAGCACCCTGCTCTTGATAGTTTGTAATGTCAAACTTTAATGTTAATGAAAACGCGTGCACAGTTTCGCTTCAATAAACAAAGCATTTAAAAAACAATCTAGAAATACATATACTGAAATCGAATGAATAACATAACTAAATAGAAAACCGAAAATCACACACCCACCCACCACGTGGCGCAAGCTTTCGAGACGCGTCCGTTTGCTGTGACGGACGCTTGAAATAAGATGCGTAAGAAAGTAGTTCCACCATCAACAGGATTTAAAAGATGATATACATTGAAATTAAACATTTGAACAATGTGGTGTGGTAACCATGGTATAAGCGGAATAATTGATTCCGCTCGATTCAATTATTCGAGAGTTAATGGACCCCCGAGATGTAACGGCCACGACGCGAATTGAACGGCCCCTCGTCAATTATTCCTTAGGTAAACTTCTTGAATGACTTCTTATTGTGTCACTTAAATAATCACCCTGACAAAGGTATGACTGTACTGTCAATGTGTTGCTTAAAGGTTGCATCATATTGAATGCCTTAAGTAGCTATTAGCAAAACTAGAACAGTTGACAGTTGTCATCTTGTTTTTGTTTTAATGAGGTTAACTTAAAAACTAGGCATTTACAAGCATAACACGCATTCAACAATACACAAAGAAGGTCTGCATGGTTGTATTTGCTCAAAATGTAACAATGTCATTGAAATGTTTTCTCAAGAGAATCACAAGCACAGATTGTACACAAGGACATTTAGTTTTTGCAAGTGTAACTACAGCTTGTGGTGTAATGTAATATGACCATATTTGGGTATATCTGCCAGGATTATATCACTCTAACATTTTTTTAATAAATTTGCATGTTTCACCCTCCACTACAGGTCATGGAGTCCAAAGGCTTTTTGGGATGCAACATTCATTTTGTTATATTATGTTCTGAAATGTTCTGGAACTCTTTTTGCTTATTTGTATTTTATTTGCCTTTAATGCAAATTATGGTGTGGTGTTATATCAATTTAACTATTCTTTGCTGGAGCTGAAAAATCACATAGTGTTAAAAGGATGTCAGAAGATGCTAAAGGAAATTATGTTGCTTTTATAAAAATGCCTTAAAAGAATACATTACTGGTGTGCATCTTGAGACAAAAAAGTCACTGATATATTTAAGGTATTTCTGGGCAAGTTATATTCAGTTAAGACATGTCATGCATTTATTTTAGTCTAGGACTAGATTTAAGCCTTGTCAGTGAAACCGGGCCTATATGTTCCAACTTTGGGTGGATATTAAAACCTATTTTCTATGTAGTGGAGAAAATGAGGAGAGAAGTAAAAGCTGGAGTGAACTTTCTCAAAGGCTTGGCAGTGGAACGGGGAGGTGTGGAACAAATCAAAGCCAAACTGTTTGCTGCTAAACTACAAAAGCTTCTGCTTGAAAAGTTCAAAGGCCATTGGTATCCAGACAACCCCAGCAGAGGACAAGCATTCAGGTAACCAAAGAGAAAAGTGAAAACAGGTTACTGTTTCCTTAAAAAAATCTTAAAAACATAACATGTGTATGACATCCCAAGCTATATAAAGCTATCTTTATTGTTTAAGTGAGTAAATGCTTTAATATGTTGTCCATGATTTATATCTACATTTATACATTGGGCAGATGCTTTTATCTAAAGCGACTTTATTACATTCTGTCAATACATTAATCAGTTTGTGTGTTTCCTTGGATCGAACCCATGACCTTTTGCAATACTAGTTATAATTTCACCCTGCACTTCCTCTCTGTAATTCCTCAGATGTATCAGAATAAATGAAGGCGTTCCCTGCGATGAGACAGTTTTAGAAGCATGCACAGAGAGCGGCTTAGAACCGTGTGGTTTGGGCTTTCCTCGTCAGATCACGATATGGATCGATCCACTGGAAGTGTGTGCACGGTAAGTTATTTTGTGTGTGTGTACAAAAACACCAAATTAAAAACGCAAACTCAAACATAATGAAAACATCTGTGAGCATATAAGCATGCCTTTAAAAATATTGTCAAGGACATTTATTTTCCCACAATTTCTTTATTCTACATATATATGTTAAAACATCTTGTAAAACATCCAAATCATTTTTATAAAAAATTCTTTGTAAGGTAGAAAACACAACTATCTTTATTATGACAATATTTGTGTTACTGTAGCGATGTTTGACAAATTAAAGAAGAGCTGTTCTGATCTGCCAAACTTTGTGTTGTTTTTGTGAATGATTGTTCTGGATGATTTCTGTGAAATGAGAGAAGAACAGCACTTATCTCTAAAAGTTTGTTGTAATAATCAATCATGTTTCTGTGCAGCTCTGGTGAGAACTGTAGATATTTTACAGTGGCTCAGTTTTCAAAAGAAGAGGAGGATGATGAGGAAACAGAGATTCAGTTGAGTCAGGATGACACTTTTAGCCTGGTGGATTCTGTGAATCTGGATACCTCTGATTATCATTCAGCGAGCTCTTCTGACTGCGGGTCGGCCGTCTCCAGTGACACTGAAGGGGAGATGAAGGAGGAAGAGACAAAGGAAGTGGTAGAGAATATGATCAAGAACGCAGCTCCTTCAACTAGATTCATGGCGAGGGAGCCAAAAGGCCCACGCACGTTTTCTCAAGCACAGGTAAATACATTTCTTCAACATTACTTTACCAGGGTACTTCTACATTGAGTTTATTTGAGTAGATTTATCTGTCTGTATTACAGTATAAGCAAGTCCAAAAAAAATGGGTTTTTATAAAACACAATAGCAGAGTTTTTTTTTTTTTGGCATGCTGTAATGACTTGGTCTTTAGAATGAGGTATTTTAAACGTTTTGTTATGTCTGTTATCAACAGATCCCTGCCCCACAATACTTTTATCTCCATGCACCAATGTGGCCCCAGAACAAGAAAAAGAGAGGCATGTTCTTCAGAACCGTATGCACCCCAGCACCGTCTCCTTTGTTTGCTTACTATGTCTTTCCCAAACACACTCCTCAGTTCATTGTGCCTCACGCTACCCTGCAAAGATGGGGAGGGATAAAAGGATAAAACAACTCAAAACCAGTTAGAGGACTATTTTTTGCATATAGCTTATTAATTGCTTCTAGCTTTTTAAAATCCATTTTATAAACCAATGACACTGTCAAGCGGGCCAGCTTTTTATAATGTTTCACTGAAATGAACTTTAATGAAATGTAACCAATTACCTTTTTCACTTGCACTCATTATTAATGTTTGCTTTGGGCTGTTGCTTAAAGAAACACAAAATCACTTAACCAAAGAAGACCTTAAAACGGTTTTGTGCAAATCGCTAGCTTTATGATGACTTAATCAAATAGTGTACAGGGATATTCCCTAACTACTGTGCCAAGCTTGAAATGCTGCATACTTGGAATTGTGTTCAATGAGAAGTAACACATTTTTCACTAGTTTCATGTAGAGAATGTTATAGAATTTTCTTTTTATTTATAGTTTGAGTGGTATTTTATGAAAACAAAGTATTGAAATGGTTATCGTAAATATAAAATTCCTTGGTGTTAAAACATTCACAAATATTAAATAGCCTTACCAGCAGTTCATCTCAGGTTTAAGAAACTATCAATTCCTCAATATCTCTGAAAATCCCAAGTAACCGATCCCTTTCATACAGAAATGAATTTAATATTCTGAAGCCATAAAGTGCTGTGTACAAATGAATACTCAGAAATAATGTGAAATCACATTTTAGAAAGGATTGCATTAATATTAAGTGTTATTTAAGAATACTTGATTGACCACACAATGGTGCTAAAGTGCTTTGTAGCTCTGTTCTATTGTAATTGTGTTGTAACTTATTTTAAAATCCACTAGGTGGTAGTATAAATCACCTAAAGTAATACTTCATTTTAAAAATGCTGTTTTTAAATGGACTTTCTTTTGGCCGTTCGTTTCGTTTGTTTTATATTCAACTACATGTAAAGTGTACACTGTTCTTAACCCACATAATTATTTAAAACAATAATATGTTTATTTATTTAGTCTTTACACAATCATGGCTAATCCTTTTTTTTACTTTTCAGCTATGGAATGTCATTTTTTTTCTTATTTTCCTTAAACCTTAAATGCATATTTATAATTGCTTTTTTATTTTATTTAATGTTTGAATTGTTTGTGATTATGTAATCACTGTTGATATTGCCTTTTCTGTAGCAAAATACTTACTTAAAATCTGTCCATGATTATATTTGTGACAAATATACTTTATTACTAAATGGCTTTTTATTGCTGCCTTTTCATTGCTTTTTGTTAACCTTACATATGTTACATAATGTGTCGAATTCTACTATTCATAGTGATTCTTTCCATTTCATACTTAATCACACTAAACTACATATAAGAAATTATATCCTACTGTATAAGGTGGATCTTTTAACAAACCTTAGATTTTATGGCTCAGTAAGTAAACGCTTACTGGGATGTTTAAGAACAGTTTGGTTGTTGTAGGCTAAGTGCTACAGGATGCACAACGGAATGATCCACATCCTAGGCGCGTTGAGTGTGTCACATGGCCCAAGGTCATAACGTCATTACAAGAGGAAGACAGACTAGGTTTAGAGCATAGAAATAGACTCGGTTTAAGTTCATTGGGTTGAAGAAGGCGTATGTAAACAAAGAGTGGCCGGCGACAACCATGTGCCCATATGGTATTATTTAATCACAGACATCAACCCGGCTGATGTGGCTAGTGCATTTTTGGGGGTTTCCTTCTGCCCGTTTAGATTAGTGAACTACACTCTTATGCCTCTTACTGGAGTTTGCCAACGTCAGACGAAAACTCTTGATGTAATCCATTCTAAAATAAACAATTAAGACTTTGTCTCTTGCGTGCAGCAATACCATTAGTTAGACACATCACAATCGCAGCAAGTGAATACATTTGAGTCACATCCTATTAGGTGGCGGCACTTTTAAGAAAAGTTACTGTAATCCATCCACAGTATTTTGCCTTTGGCGTACAGTGCGTAGAAGCGAAACTTCAAACTGAAGGGTGTCGGAGCGCGTCTCCACGGACGCTTGTGGCTCCGGTCAAAGCGTAAGCACTGTGTGAGTGAGAGGAAGAGTTCAGGTGGGGGCGCGCATTTCGGAGTTCGGTCTACTGCGATACGAAAGTGGACCACTTGGAATACGGCCTCACTGTCCCATGCCACCCTCCGGTATATGAAACATTTCGGTTGTATTGAGGGAACGACGGGATGGAGGCGACTGAAGGAGGCGATCAGGTCCACCAGGACTGAAAACTAGAGCGCGCAATGGAGATGACTTCCCGCTTCTCGAATTTCGACTCGAAGGTGGACGGCAGAAACTGTGACGGACTCGTCAACCACAACGGCGAGACGATGGAGATCAGAGTGCCGCTGTCGCCGTCGGGGAAGAGACTCTGCCCGATCGAGGGGGGGAATCTCTACAGACTGCGGGACAGAAAGTTTCTTCTGGAGGACAAGAAGCGCCTGTGCTCGTGGGCTCTGGGAACCGCGGTGTTGGGAATAATGTTAATGATATTACATGCAGAACTGTGCCCTGTCGTGTACCAACCAGTAAGTATACATCTTATAATAGGAATTCCAGGTGATGATGGTGCACGGTGCACCTGAGATCAGGTGTAACGGATAATCTAAAGAAGCTGGGGGGGTTTCATACGCGTGGTGAAATTGATGGATGGAAACTTTGGAGGACGAAATCACATTTTATTAAACGTATAGTCTATAACTCAGAGTTAAAAGAGAGTAAGTTAATTTTGCATAATTCTAATTATTAATTTAGATAAATAATGTTTTTTGTAATCTAGCAAATTATGTAAATGCAGAGAGTAGGCTACATGTGGCTGGAACAACGTTAAACTCTAAGGCTTGAAAATGTATTATTAAATTATTCAATTCGTTTGTGGATTGAAAAAACCTTACTCATAATGAAACCGTAATGAAAAGAGGAAGTTTAGAACATGTTTATGTAGTTTTTATTCTCAGAATATTTAAGAAAGGCAAGTTTCTGAATTTCGGTGGAAAAGTTCACAGAAATACACCCCGATAAGATCTGTAATTTCTCATCTATAACCTCTGTCTGCTGGTTACTGACAGAACATACAGTAACTGAGAGCAAACCAGATATCATGTACATTTTTTTATTTTTATTTACATAAGTGGAATTTTCTATTCTAATTGGTATCTAAGCTGTGATTATGTGATTCATTTTACAGGATAGAGACAGGTGTAATGTAGACCATAGCATTAAGCATTTCAAACTTTTAAAAGTGCAGATATGTATGTTGCAGTATGAGTTTTGTTTCAAATTGTTCTGTGTCTGACCGGATTTTGAGAAACTGATGCAAAGGAACTGTTCAAAGAATAGAGACAATAGCCCCTAAATGTTCTTGATTGAAGTTATTGTTTCTCATAATGAACGTTTTATTTTATACATTGCATAATAAATTTGAAACTCAATACTTTGAAAAGGCGTTGACGGACACCTAATCCAGTAGAACCATAATGACAAGCAACAAAGAAAATATGTACACTATATATAGCGACATACAGTAAGTGTCATATAGAAAGATATTCCATTAACATAAATAAAATGCAAAGCTTCTATAAAATCTTCTTTTGGACCATTAGAACTTGTTAGCTCTATATACACAACTGTGCAGTTGTGATTGGATCATGCTTTACCTGACTGGCAGGTAATCTGTTCAGTAAAAAGCTTCATGCTGTTATTTTTTGGTCATACTCCTTCGGCAACACCTCTGTGACAATTTAAAGAAAGACTTAAATTGGAGTGTAAAAGCATTTGCAAGAGTGGAGGCTTACCATTGGAAACTACAGGAAAAGCAGCTATTTATGCAAGTTTTTCCACATTTTGTCCACCCCTATAACCCCCCTTTTGTTGCTCCAACTGCCTATGGTCATATTGCATCTTTCCACACCATTTAGTGCATAATTAGCGCCCGTTTGAATAATGGATTCAAGTGTTGACCTCTAATGGGACAAAAGCACTGTGCTGATTTTCATGTGTTATTCTCTTCACATACCATGGTGATTGGAGTGGGAAAAACAAACTTCGGCCCTCAACCCCACCCCCTAAACTTCTGTTTCATTCATTTTGTTGTGTTTTATTCTCATACACATACATAAATATACAAATAAATCGTGGTATGTATATATATACAATTGGCTTATTCGCTTTATAGCTACAGAACTGTATTGAAGAATACAAAAGTGTCATTGCATTTTATCCACCTAAATCTGTGACCTTGCCTTATTACACCAATCTTGGTATGTCAGATGGGTCTGTAAGAAAAGTGTCTCTCATTTGTCATGTAGCAGATCACACTACATTTTCATCAGTCCTCATATTTACCTGTCGTTAAATATATTGATCAAGAACACAGTAGTAGTTGAGTTTCACTCTGCCTTTCTGTACCCTGTATAGTTACACTATACCAAAAATCAAACATGCAATGGTTGTGGTAGCAGAACCGGTAGAAGAATAGAAGTGGAATTCCTAAATGAAGTAATCCTTTAAAAAGTTCATAATTATTTTCTCAAGGGCTAAATCATTTTAAATAGATAAAGAAAATAAAGAATTTAAAGAATAATCCTAACTTCCGTTGTCGCGACTCTCTCTGCAGCGGCTCTGGGTGGAGTAAACAAGGACCTTGTGATCTTTTTTGTTATTAAAATTACTTTTTTTGCTAATTTTCTCCCCAATGAGCAACAAATGTAAAGTAAAAAGGCAGTGATAGTTTTTTTCTAAGGACAGAAAAAAATACAATAGGTAAATAAGGCCAGTTAGGCCTGAACGTCATTATTCATATAAAAAGCTATCACTAGACTAAATATTTAAAAGTAAACAGTCAAAATTGCAATTTCTCACATAATTTTATTATACCTTTACCCTTTAATGCATTCATCATCTTACCTCTGGAGACTTAAGACAACAGTTCAGTCATCTTAACCTTAAGATAATACTTATGACAGTTTATTTCAAACTGCAATAGCAAAAATACATCTTTTTACACTTGAAAGATCATGAAAGACCCATTATAGATTTTTACCTAAATTTACACAGGCAAATAAAGATGCTTAATGTTTTACTGGCCGGTGGCTATGTCAAGCTGCATGGCTATGCTAGAACGCTTAATAAAGAAAATCATTTACCTTTTCAGTGTGAGTGCGCTCATTCCAGGGGCCAGGTTCACAAAACATTCTTAAGAAAAACATTCTTACATTTACATTTACGCATTTGGTAGATGCTTTTATACAAAGCGACTTACATTGTATTGTTTTAAACATTTGTTTCTGACTACATGCAATCCCCTGGGAACCCTTGACCTTGGCATTGCTAGTGCCATGCTCTAACCACTGAGCCACAGGAAAGCAATTCTTCAATTTTCTTCTTAAATTCTAATTTCGATTCTAATTTATATGGTTGTTTCAATATATCACGTATCATTTATCCTGTTTACTTCCCCAAAGATTGGTCTTGTGATAACATTTGATAAAAGAATATCGTCACTGTCCGTATGAAACCTTGAATGTCAAAATTCACTATTTTTCAGGAAATGGTAAAACTCACATGTACTCTTAAAAGTTGAAAACTTTATTGGTTTGATATTTCCAAAATTGATAAACATAAAGGGTAACTAATAATAATAATTTATGGCCAAAAATAGAAATCCTGAAATATGGAGATATAGCAATACAACGATTAACAAGCCTAACTCCATGAGTCAACCTATTTTACAATACAGTTTTATTTATGATCTTACATTCTGCATTCAAGCATTCTGCATTCTGCAACTCAACATTGGAGAGGAAATGTGCATATAAATTCTGCAGCATGCAACAGTGAATTGGCCAACTTACGTGACAAGCTTATTAAAAATCATGAGGAGTTTGTCATTCCATCGATCCATTAACATTTTTTAATCTACTTACCCTGTGCGCATGCATTTCTTTACCAAAGAATTAAGAAACAACATTTCTTAACAACAAAAATTGCACTACATAGGAATATTCTTACACAGACACACTGCTTATAATTTATCTTAGGAACTTTCTTTCTTTTTATTACATCTTAAGAAGAACATGTTCGTGAATTCGCCCCTTGCTATGCAGGAAAATTATGCAAGTTTTCCACATTTCTTTCACTTTTTTGCAGCTTTCATTGCCTACGGTCATATTGCATCTTTCCACATCATTTAGTCCCTAATTAGTGCCTGCTTGAATAATGGATTGGAGTTTTGACCTCTAATGGCATGTATGCCTGATATATTTCTGCACAGCAGAAAAACTACCTGTTAGCACGTGGAAAATTCTTAAGAATTTTGGTCCCTCACTATAAGCTTTTGTTATATTATTATCTCTCATTCTTTTTGTTTTGTTTCTTTCCATAGGGATCTGTATATGCACTCTCTATAAACGGGCTCATCAGCTTCTCCACAGGGTGTCTGCTCATTCTCATCATTGCCTTCCATTATAAAGACATCAGAGTGAGTGTTTTTTCCATCTAAACGAAAATTAATTTGACTTCACTTGGTTCTCTTTCAGTGTCTGAGGACATGTGTCTATGTATGAGGACTTTCTTCTGTTCCATCAAAGTCTTATTTTACTTTCTAAACTGATGTGATCTGATATTATTGTGCTAAATAATATGACATATGATGAAACCTTGCTAAAATCTTCTTAATTTCATCTCCCATTGAAGTGGTTCAAACAATAGGATCATTGGTGTATGGTATTTTGGGTTTAGCAACAGTGATTAATTGTTACCGCAAGAACAACAGCTATGGAGAATTGAACGTTTTTAACTGTAAGATTCAAAATCTGTTTCATAACAGGGGGATCTGCAAGTGCAGTGTAGAGATAAGAAGTGTAAACTGTTAGGACCTGGTCTTCTCTGGACTTCTCACACTGTGGTTCCTGAGGGTTCTTGTGTGTGTGTGTTTTAAATACTGAATATATGTCTTAAAGCATAAACAAAACTATACTAATTGAGGATGCAACCTGAAGGAAAATGATAAATTACACCTCACACAGACCTTAACTCCTTTGGGCCAAAGGAAATGTATAAGTTTGACCATAAAGGAAACATGACAGAAGAATAAAAGATAAATCTGTTATATTGATTAATCAAAAAAAAGGATTAAAGGGACAGTTCATATAAAAATCTAAATTCTGTCATCAGTTATTCACCCTCGAGTTGTTCCAAATTTGTAAAAATGTTTTCGTTCTGATGAAAACAGAGAAAGATTTTTGGAAGCTGTAACCAAACAGGTCTTGGCAAGAATTGACTACCATAGTAGGAAAATTAAAATGGTAGTCAAAAGTGCCAGAACTGTTTGCTTTCCTACATTCTTCAAAATATCTTCTTTGGTGTTCAACAGAACAAAGAAATTTATAAAGCAATGTTTCCTACAAAGATTGAAATCAAAATTGGATGCTTATGACGTCATATTTAGATTTTCAGATTTAAGTCTGGTTTTATGCCATACCGGGTCACATTTACAGTAATGGACCTCAGGTTTTCTATCAGCTAAAATTGGATGGAAAGTACAGCAGGTGTAGCAGGTAAATAAGGACAAAATTAAAAGAGAATTCCTGACCACGTACTTTCCGAAGTGCGGAATGTTATCCAAAACACAAACACTATTACCTCTCTGGGGATTAGTGTGGTCTTATTCTTATTATGCTCGAACTCAAGATTTTTTATGTCATACAATTAACGAGGCGTTCATTTATGATTGATGGTTGTGAGTAATTTCACTGACACATTTTTCCTTCACAAGAAACGCAGTTTATAGCCAGGCACCCTATCAGAGAGGGCAGGGCTGGGTTGATTTTGGCTCCGCTCTTACCGTGAATCAGGAATTCTTTGCTCGCTCTCCTTTCTCTGCCATACTTTGTTAATCATTGCTTCCTTGTGAGATCAATCAAGTGATTCTCTTGTTGATACGGTACACATCCTGCGTGTTTTCTTTCCTTTCTTCAAGCTTTTCATCAGCGACCACAACCAGGTGGACTGGCGCATTGCCATGACCAGTAACCGGGTGCTTGGCATCTCTTTGGAGCTCGTTGTATGTGCTATCCATCCCGTGGCCACCTACCTGAGGCCAGACATGGGGAACAGGCTGGGGGAAAAATCTGAGGGAAATTCCTCTGCTCCCCTCTGCTTGTCCTCAAGTCACAAAGAAGTCATGCTCGATGTGGAGCTGCTGCTTTCGGCCCTTATGTTCCTGAGGCTTTATCTGGTGCACAGGGCCGTCCTGTTGCACAGCAAGGTTCTCCTAAGCGCTTCCTACAGGAGCATCGGCTCCCTCAACAACATCAATTTCACCTTTCGCTTTGTGCTCAAGCTGTTAATGAATCAGTATCCTGCCCGCACGCTGCTAGTCTTCATCATGTTCTTCTGGCTCTCAGCATCCTGGATGCTGCGACTGTGCGAGAGGTAACAAACACAAGCACACACACAGTTAAATACTCAAACATAGTTGATCACACACACACACATGATCCATTTGTTTGCGTTTTTATGTATTTATGTATTTGGTAGTCTCAGCCTCAGAGGTCACGCCCACCAACCGTTGGTAAACTCTTATGCATATGGCACACTTTTCTGAAAACACTTCATTACCTTTGAAGTTGTCATCTGATTGGTTGAAATTAACAGCATTTTCGGGAGACGTGAGTGTTGTGTAACTTGTGTTCTTTAACGGTCCGCCTCGAAACAACACAAAGCCGTCTGATCTAAGAAGGAAGCTGTTAACTTTTAACACCTTCGTGAATGTAGACCGGTCTGTTACTGCGGTGACTTCTCCACACCTCAAATTGAAACGTGATTGGCCGCTTTACCTGTCAGTCATATGGCCTCTTGGGCGGGCCTTGGCCAAAGAAAGCGGCGAAAGCTCCCAGACCTTCAGTAGGTCTAGCTACTTGAGACTATGTATTTTGGTGCTCACGAAATGTTTTTTGACCTTGTGTAAACATGTCAACATGGAATCTCGCAATCACCCCTCTTGATTTATTAGATAAAAGCTCATGAAGTGCCATTCATTCATACATTCGCACTCTCTCGTTTGTTAAATTCAGTTTAAATTGTAGTCAAACAATTCCTACAAATAGATTTATTCTACAAACAAATTGTTCTTCAGCGTTAACAACATGTCACTAATCAAGTATTAGATTTCTTGGAAGTATTAGATTATTGTCAGGGCGTAGGTAGTGAAAACTTTTATTATGTAATTCATCATTGGCATTGCTTTCGTTTTTTGTAACAAGATTTTCAGGTTTTGAAAGGTCATTCAAGCCCTATTAAAAACTCACATGTATTGTAAATGTCCTGCATGGTTTTTCAAAACTCAAAATTTCTGTGCAGCAAATTGTTTGTGTGGCCACTCACTCACATTCAGTTGCTCTCTGTCTCCGCCTATAGGCAGGAACAGGTAGAGACAGGTGGCATGGGCACAGCGCTGTGGCTAATTGCCATCACCTTCCTCACAGTGGGCTATGGAGATGTGTCCCCTCATACCAGCTGTGGCAAGGTGGTTTGTCTCTTCACAGGTGTTATGGTAAATATATGTATATACTTTACATATCTATAATTTAGGTATTATGTGACAGGTATTATCTTATAACAATATAATGCACACTGTCCAGTTTAGCTTTTTAGGGCATTGTATTTAAAATGACAGCATACACAGCTTTGATTACTAATATTAAATTAATATTAGCTAACAGAATTTGTAAATACATTCACCAGTGGAGTAAACATTGCATATACTGTACTCACAAATTTGGTAGTTGGAAATTATAAACAACAATATTGACAATACAGTAAAAATATGTTTTGCTTTAAATGGACACTTCATCCCAAAATGAATATTTTGTCATTATTTACCCAACCTCAAGTTGTTCCAAACCTGTGTAAGGAAAGGAAAGATATTTTTATGAATGTTGGTAACCAAACAATTCTGAGGCACCACTGACTTCAATAGTACAGAAAATAATGTTATTGTAGTTTAGAGCCCATGAACTGTTAAGGTAATATCTTCTTTTGTGTTCAACAGAACCAAGAATTGTATACAGTTTTACAACATCTTGAGCCTGAGTAAATTAAGACAGGATTTTCATTTTTGAGTGAACTATTCATTTAACAAGCCACCCAAACCAAACTTAAAAACAGTTATTATACAAATACAAGGTCCAACTGTGATGTCTGTGATGCAGTGTTGATAGACATAATGATGAAGTCACAGTCCATGAGGTTTTATACAGATGGGGCCTTGCTTTACAATGAAATAAATTAAGTTTTATGTGTCGTGCTTGACAGTATTGGAGACATTGTAAGAAGTGTCTTGAACATGAAGTGTGTTATTTCTGTAGAAGCCAAACAAAGCTTTCATTGGTCAAATAAGCAGATAGTCCTTGCTAGGTGACAACAAATTACAACTTCTACCTTTTTAGGGAAATTTCACCCCAAATTCTGTAATTTACTCACCCTCAGATTGTTCCAAACCTGTTTGCTTTTCTTTGTTCTATTGAACACAAAGAAATGTTTTGGAGGAATGTCAGCAATTTTCAGTTCTGGGACATCATCCACTACCACAGTACCATATGTTTTTGTTCTGTTGAACACATAATTAGACAGTTTGAAGAATTTAGAAAAGAAGCCTGTTTTGGAGCACCTTTGAATAACATTTAATTTTTCCTGAAAATTTAACCGAAAATTGCTAACATTCGTATCATCAGAACAAAGCAACTTAAACAGGTATAATATTACATGAGTCTGAGTAAATAATGACAGAACTTTCATTTTTGGGTGAACTGTCCCTTTAACAAACATCCTGCAGGTGTTTTTATTTTTAATGTTTCATCTTTTTCTTTGACATATCATATAATGGTGATGTTGAAAGCATAGCTTTATAACATAATAAAATAATGGTTTTAATAAGACTTCTGTGCGAATATTGTTTCGTTTGATCCACAGTGTTTGTTTGTGTCTGGGTGTTCACTAAGTAAAGGAGGGAGGGAAGGCTTTAGCTATGTGATACGCACATTGTTTTGCGTATAAACCAAATTCTTTGGTTACACCCGCACAAGATCATTTCAATGTGCTTGAAAATGTAGTCGATATCTGTTAACTTCATGTCAGATGCTGTGTCTGAAACCGCTTCCTCGCTCACTATTCACTATATAGTGAATTACATTTTAGTCCACTATATTGGGAAGAACTGAATAAAAATGCGAGTGATTTATGACACTGTCAGTCAGTGCACATATCCTCCAGCTGATTTTAATCAGGTGATCGTCTCATGTTGTATCATGGGAAATAGTGAGCGAATCAGACTGTATTGTGAGTAAAAAATATTGAACGAATCTAGGCAAGGAAGTAGTTGACTCAGGTTTCGGACACCCGAACTGATTTAATTGTGTCCGTGTATCCTAACAGAGTCACGTGCATAAAGATGCGCTTAGATAGTTATAGATGAAATTGAACATAATAATTAATTCTAAAAATGAGAATTAATCTTCGTTGTGGAAACGTGAGCACATGCCAGCATGTCTAAGTAAACATCTGCTGTTCTGTGGTGTACACCACGTATGACTCACACAGCTGCATGTACATTTGGATTGTCTCGCCCTCCTCCAGCGTTCATTTCCGATCAGAGCAGATAAGCGGGCAGGATAGGAGCATGAGGCTCACACGACAGGAGCGTGGGGCTAAAGCCAAACCCAGACACCTCCCTGACACAGTGGAAAATAATCCATCACTCCTCTTTTCCTCTCTCGCTCAGTGTTTTATAAGCTTTCCCCTTTTTTTAGGGAAAACTTTCCACCATTGCCATTTTTAGGCGGTTTATAGCATTTGGCGCCACTAGATCAGGAGGGTATGCCAACCTGTGCCCAAGTCTTGGAAAACCAGAAGAAAAGTTTCCTTGTCCAGCTGGAACAGAATACTGAGTGCTCATAAGTAAGGGGAAAGCCATCTCACCTGTAGCTTATTCAGCAAAAATATTTAAAATGCCTATTCGTTGGTCAGATATACAGTATAAAGACCCAAGAAATTCCGCTTCACAATGATGTGGTCTGCTTCACCTGTTATCCTTTGTGTGATAGTGTGATATGTAAGGTATAATGTTTATCCAGTTCGTTATTCCAGAAAATAAGACAGGTCTGGTATTACTCTGATGGGTTCTCTTTCGTGATGACACAGGAAATTTCTGTGATATATCTGTACACCAATTTCCCCAACTGCCATGAATAATCAATTTTGGAATTTTGTAGCATTTTTTAATCTCACCTTTTTATCTCTCATTCCTCTAATGCAACAAATGAAGGAGCTACGGTAAATGCACTTTTACTACTGTAAAAATTTACCATCTCTGCACTTTGTCTTCAATGGGATTCTGTGTATTGTCTGTTATATTAACTCTAAATGCTTGAGTGCATGTTTGCGATATTGAGATAGTTGGTAACCATGCTCATGTGTGTGTGTTTGTTGTCAGGGTGTGGCATGTACTGCTATGTTGGTAGCGGTCATGACTAAGAAGTTGGCGCTCAACAAAGGAGAGAAACATGTGCATTTCTTCATGATGGACATTCAGATCTCCAAGCGGGTGAGCATATTGACCCACCATATGTAAATGGATTTAGGAGATCCCAACTCTCTATAGTCTTTATAAAACATTCACAGCACACACGTTATTTATTGAAACATATATTCATTTACATGTCATTTCCCTATTCAATGTAATAAAAGGACGGATTACTGATAATCAGCCTCATCTTAGACATTTTGGAATCCCTAACTATCCCTAAATAACAGCTCTCTGTTTGGCGTGAGAAAAAAAAGGCAGTGACCCAGAGGACGAACAGACATGGGTGGAATCAACGTTATTTTCCATACAGCACGCGTTATGATTTCGGAGGCTTTTTTTGTTATATTATTTTTTCTTTAAATAGGGAATTCCGGACAACTGCGCAGTGTGGGAAAAAGCTTAGGTCGGCCAGCCAGAGAAAGCAGCTGAGCTCCTAATAGCCAACAAAAGGCGTCGAAGGGAGGAAACAATCAGGTCCCTGTCAGGAAAAATGTGTGTCTGTCCATGAGAGGTTTATCTAGAGGCAGGAAATAAGATTCACTTGTGTTTGTGTCCTGTGAGGGCGTGTAGCGTATGTGATGTACAGGAACAGAGGTTGTTTAGTGGGTGGATCTACATGGCTAGGTGGGCTGGTGATCAGGGTGGTGCTTTGAAGTGTTACACTCTTCAAAACAGGATCCATCTGTTTGTTTATCGGAGCGAAGGCGGAGAGACCCCAGAAAAAAAGGCATAGAGGAGGATAATAGTTGGTCAGACTTGAAAGGGAGTGGGAAGCAGGTATATTCGAGTAGGCATGCATCTGTTGACAGGTTATGTATTACTGTGGATCCATTCATGCTTGGCATTCATTTTTTGGGGGGGATGGGAACACATTTGGAAAGCACTTGACCATACTAAAGGCAGGTCCCAAAATGCATTGTGTTTTAATTGCGATCGGATCACTGAAAACACACTCACAGGTGGTCAGGAAAAGATTCTGACAATATTTAACCATGGTGTGAATGCAAATGCACTGTCGCTATTGACATGCAACTACACAAGGGTTGCATTATAACATTCCCAGAGGTGGAAATGAAAATGAACAACATATAAAAAAGCTCCGAAAAGGTCTAAATTTAAAAACATTTTCTAATTATGCTCGGCTCTAAAATGTATCATAAGCTATAAAATGTATCATAAGCAAGCGGCTGCCTCTAATATATATATATATATAATGTGTGTATATATATGTATATAACTGTATATACAGCCTATTTCAGTAACCCTTTATGGTGTGCATGTATTGAGGTGGGTAGTAACGCGCTACATTTACTTATTACATTTACTTGAGTAACATTTTGGAAAATATGTACTTTTAAAGAAAATTGAAAGTGGGTACTTTTACTCTTACTTGACAATCTGTACTTTTACTACGTTACACTGCCTGACGTTCCTTCGTTCCTTCATTTTTAAATATGCATTATAAAATCCATTGCATTTTTCAAGGTTGTCGTCTCTTTCTACGGGGATCCCCGAGTGATTGATTCGTTTGAGTCGATTCTTTTGAAAGCGTTAATTGAACAATGGGCAAAACCTTCTGAATAGGTTCGCGAACCAGTTCAAATGATTGTTCAGTTCACAGCACGATCTGAATCATATGGAGCGGCGGATTACTCATTCCTCGAAGCGCGAAAGTTAAGAACACGCACGTCACGCAGAACAAAAAGATCTTTGGATGAAGTGGATATGAATCCATATCTATCCAATCAAAACAGGATAGATATAAATATAGAAGACATGGTCCATTATATTCTAAATAAGTTGTAGTTATGTAGGCTTCGTTGACATCGGGACTAGATGTAATTGACAGAAATCCTGGTCTCTTCTGTGTTTGCCTATTCTTTAGTCTAATTTGCAAAGATATCTGCTTATGATAATAATATTGATTAAAATAAAAAATTAAAATATTGGCGTTAATATTAATTGTATGAATGTAGGCCTATATAATAAGATTAGAAGTAAATAAGTAAATATCTACTAGTAGTTTTTTCATTGCATACTTTTTTACTTTAGTATTTTTTTCTAATTACTTTTACTTGAGTAACAATTTCTCTAGTTACTTGTACTTGTACTTGTTTGGCTACTCTACCCAAATCAATGTTTGTGTGTCACTGTCTAATGGACCCAACCCACGAAACAAAAATATATGGGAATATACTGAAAAATATAATACTTTTTATAAAATAATACATTTCCATATATTGAAACCAACTGCTTATATTTTTCAATATACTGTAAGAAAAGGGGTAAGTTATGTTAATAAATGTATAATGTATAATAATATATTATCTGTCTATTATGCTATATATTTTCAAATATATTAGAAATATGTAGTAAGTCAGAACAGAATTATTCATTTTTAAATCAATACATCCTTAACCATTCATGAAAAAATACTTTACAGATGTTTACATTATTCCAGTCACAAGCAACATAGACAGCATATATGAGTATTTGTCATTTACCTATGTTTAATCGCAATTGTGAATAAATGTTTCGTATCAAAAAATGCCCTAAAAAAGAAAAATCTTTGACATGGGTGAAAAAACATTTACGTATATACAAATACTATATAAATGTCTTAGGTTAAAAAAAATAGTTCATGAAATCTTTTTTAAGGGGGTCCTATTTTATTAAATAAGTCTTTATTATGTTTTTGATTTGCTAAATAATGTAGTTGTTTATGTTTCGATTTTCAAAAAAATGCTTTTTATATTACATATTTCAAATCGGTTTTACACATCTCGATTCTGAGAAAATAGGCTGTTGAGTTTCTGAACACTGCAAACAGTTCCCACATACCCAAACACTATGCAAGCATTAATCCGTATCTTTTATTCACAAATGACTGGAAAATCATTGAAATTCTATGATGCTCATCATTGAAATACAATATGTAATAAGTCACATTTCTATCATGGAATGCAAAGTATAAATACATTTCAGCTGAATAATAACCAATAATACCCTGGACACAAAAATGCATGTTCATTTCCGTTGTACAGGGAACCCGTGGTTACATTAGATTGTTTTCCACCACGAAAAAAAACACTGAGGTTGTTAACATAATCATCTGGATAGGTTTGGATCCTGTGCTTTCAACTTAGCAGAAGCCATATCCTGTCCAAGGGTACATCACTGTGTGTGTGTGAGCGTGCCACATATCCAACTCATCAGATCAGTGATTTACTCTGATGATACTTAAAGGAAGACATCTGGACACAGTCCGTCCTGGAAACTAATAATAACCCCAAATACACAAATTGGCAGAGAGCTCGTGACATCATTATGAGTAACCAGGTCTTCTGCAGGAAGACACTGGGACAATATTAGAATCAAAGTTGGAGAAATGTGTATTATAAAAAAAGAAAGCCCTATTTATGATCCCTATTGTCATCCGCGAATCACCCTCAGAATATCCATTATGTCTTTCCGTTTTTGTATTTTTTCGTTTGTGTTCTCATCAAGACACACCGATTTTATTATACGAGTTGTATAATTTCACGTGTCCACACAATCTATAAATATTGGGCAATTCAACTCTGCTGAAAAGTGGGATTATAACACCTTGTCCTATTTAGTGAATATCATAGGGTACACGTTTTACAGTTACAGATTGAAATTTAATTGGAATTACAGCACCATTTATTCTCAGTATTTTATCGATTGTCTGGTGAACAATTGAAACATTTTCTTGGCATACCATTAATGGATCATTAAGCAGTTATTACAAATAGGTAATTTGTTATATAGGTAAATAGCTATTAATCATATCCTCTGTGCCACAGATCCGGCATGCTGCAGCCAACGTGTTGAGAGAATGTTGGTTGCTACATCGAACCACCCAGGAAAAGGATAACAGTGGAGAGCATCGACATCATCAAAGATGTCTGCTGGAGGCCATTTGTGTGTAAGTCATTTGTTACCTTCACAACAACATTCACCAATTCAAAATCCTCTAGCTCAACTGGTTGATAGCACTTGCAACAGCAAGGTTGTGGGTTTAATTCCAATGTATTCCTCGAATGTACTTTGAGTTGTTTAGGCTTATTGTCCAACAAATGTAAACATGTAGTGGTTAACACTAGCAAAGGATTATTCGATGAAAAAAAGTAGGAGACCATTCCAAATTTTTCATTTAATCTTAAAGAGCAAGTAACATATGATTTTTAAGGTCCTACTTTGGTTTATAGACTGTCCAACAACATAAAGTTTATGTACATAAAAGGTGTAAAAACACTTTTATGTCGTAATAATAGGCAGTTATTCTTACCCTACTTCTTGACTGACTCTCAAATTATTCGTTCGGCGATTCATCTGTCTAGTCCCCTCATATCCATTAACCTAGTGACATGTGATTGGTCAGATGGTGTAGTCTGTTGTGATTGGTCAAAGCGTTCATCATTTGTCACAAATGGAACGCCTACCATCATTACTGGATCACGTTTTGCAGGTAGTTGGATATTATATACAGTGTGGCGGGGATTTTACCGTACCAATTTGAGCCCGAGTCTGATGAAGAAACATCGAAGACGAAAGTAGATAATAGATCGATGATAATAAATTGAACAGTTTGTAACGAGCAAAGCGGAAAGGAGATCGGAAGCATAAAAGAACGAGCGGCAGAAGTGTACGACGAGAGAGGACCAGGCCTGGACTTTACGTTATGGTTTATTATGTTTATGTGACATTTTACTTTCATTTTGTTGTTTGTTTATTTTATTAAAAAGTTTGTTAAATGTTTGCCCGACCCCACCTCCTTCTTCCCATTCCTTGAAGTTGTTACATTCGTAAATAATCCGAGTTCATATCTAGATAATCAAACTGTATACCCCAGAAATAACAATACATGTTAACGTTAGCGTTATATGCATTAGCTAAAAACACAGGAATAAAGGTACACAAAGATTTCTTGAAGTTGAGACAAAAATAAATAGTCACACTTACTGGTTGTGATTCGGTGGAGCTAACAGGTCCAAATAAAGTTGGTATTGCCCCCTCTTTCAAGGATAGTCGTTTAACATATCCTGAAGTGAACGCGAAAAGATTATTGAAGCAATCTTCGGTGAAATGACACGTGCACAGTAAAACCCTGGGGTTATACTCCTCTGGTGTCGTTTGACAAATGAATTGTAACCATTGTTTCCTCAGAAGTTCTTTCTTTGGTAGTTTAAGTAAGATGGACTTAGTTTCACAACATAGAACACAGGTTCTAGACATGATGCACACGCATCCCCAGCAAAACGTAGGCGGTAATTATTTCTAGTGACGTAGATACGCGGTGTTTAGTGACTATGAGACTATTTCACATCTCATTTGCGTGATTCAGAGTCCACTCCCTTTTTTACAAGCCAATAACTTTGTTATTCATTCACCTTCGGACTTACAACTTGGCAACATATTCAACATAACAGACTGCATGAAATGTCATTTTCATGATCTAATGTTACTTACATTTTAAAGGAATCATTATTTTGCTGTTTTTGCTTTGATTATGTTTTATGGGTGTTTTATAATGGATGTTCATGTTTCTAGTTAAAAAAAACGCTTTATATTTCAAGTTTACTGTTCACCGCTGTTCCTCTTCTAACGAAATGGCTGGATTTCTTCTGGTCTATATACATTTACATTTACGTTGGTTATCTTAGAATGAGTAGCTGAATTCTTATTACCAGCTGTAGGACTGTGATGAAAGTAAAAGTAATTAAACGTGCAGCTCAGGCAAATGTTTACCATCTCTGATAACCAAACACTACTCCAGCGGCTCTTCCTCTCCCCTTTTTTGGCGTATTTCTTTGGGCAGAGGTTTTTCAAAAACTCAGAATAGTGACTCATTTACCTGGGAAGTAGAGGGCTGTAGTACGACAGTAATGTGAAAGAAGGATATTATGACAAGGGACATAAAAGACATTGAGATAAAAATGATCAAAGATTAAAAGTTGTTGATCTTTTCATAAATACATGCACATATATTACTGTTGTACTGATAAAAAACTTTCCAAGTTTTGATATCAGAAAAATATAGGGCATCTTTTATTTTATTTTGACCTCTTTGACCTTGTTATATTGTATTTGAGCATAACAAAATATATTTCTGTTCTGTTTATATATCCTCCTGAGACCCAGCAATTCATTTTTGTCCACTATGGTGGAAATTAGTCTGAGACCTCTTATGCAGTCCTATTGTACTGTTAAGGGGACAAGCCACATTTTTGTGGTTGGGGCTTACAGAGCATATAGATTTTCTTTTCTAAATTTAGGACCAATTTAGGACTTTAGGACTTACTAACTCCTGTTTTTTTACATGAAAATATTATATCATTACACTTTTTGATCAAGCAAGAACAATTTACCAACATTTAAACATTTAATTTAACATTATTTCTTCACACTTAACTGAATTTAGATTAAAAAAATAACAAAAGAAATGTTTAACTTGAGAACAAATGTTGATTAAAAAGTATTAAACAATGTTTACACTTTTTATGTTTTTAGCCTTTTCGTTTAGCTGTTTCTCTTTTCCTTTCATTTCCTATAAACTCATTCCCCACCAGCCTTTAAAAAAGGTTGCCAGCCTACGCCAGCGATATTTAACATTTTCACCAAACTTTAATGGCTCACATTACATTTTCTGTAAAGCATATGTGGACAAACAATATGTCAAATGAAAGAACAGAGTCTCTTCTTTTAAACAAAATAAACCGTATTCTTCTATCTTAATTTGTTCCCTTTATCACTCCTACCATCACTTGGATTAAACAGCTGAGATAATTCACGTTTTTTGTCAAAGATTCCGAAAATAGCTGTGGATGGACTGAGCAACCGAAGAGTCAGGAGGTCATTCTTGTTTATGTTTTTTGTCTGTTCCAATTGCTCACCATCTGTGTCACATGGACACCGGTCTGTCATTTTTGCATGTTTCAGCAATTACTGGTGGTTAGCACTGTTACCTCTGCAATGACCAGTTTCCAGAAACAGTTTGCTTTTTTGGGACACAGAATGTTGAAAGAAACCTAAACACAAAACTGACACATCAAGAAATTTCAATAATTCGTATTGCACAGATATACGGTTATAAACTTTAACAACTTTATCAAGATTTATCTGAAATGAAAGCTGCAACATATTGACATTGTGTGCATTAATCAGATTCTTTTTAGCAACTTAGAGTGCATTCAAAGTATACATTTCTTTTCGAACAGTTTCAAGGAGCTTCTTTTAAGGGATAGTTTACCCCCAAAAAATAATTAATTTCATTATCTACTCTCATGTCATTCCCAAACTGCATGACTTTCTTTTGCACGGCACAGAAGATATTTTGGAGATTGTTGGTAACCAAACAACACTGGCCTGTTAACTTCCGTTGTTTGGACACAAAACCACATTTTTCAAAATATCTTATTTTTTCACAGTTTAAAGAGTCATACACAGCAGGGGCGTAGCAAGCTTTTCAAAAGTGTGAGGGATGGATGTGGTTTGTTTGTTAACAATGAAAACGATGAATGCAATTACAGAACGGTACAATAGGTATAACATACAAGATAAGCTATGAGTGATACTAGAAAAGTATAAAAACACATTCGGAACACATAAGATAAGTCAAAACTTTGTTGTTAAAATACACAACAGTAGACTTGATAATGAATCAGAAATACTTTAATAATCCCAGGGGGGAAAGACAGTGGAAAGCTTGATAGTGAAATAGGTCTGACAGGACTGTGACTGCTAAAGTTTGCTTACTTGCACCTTGAAAAGGGGAGATATAAAAAAACACACACACAAAGCTTTTTCTCGGGTGGTATAAATAAATCTGTTTTTAAACATTAAAATAATACTAACTTTTCTTTCATAGTTGTTCAACAGGTACAGTCAAACATAATAGGTAAGTATCCACATAAGTATTCAGCTAAACAAAAAAAACAATGCTCAAAATATCAAAATCAATAAACCCATAAATACACTGCTTAACACAGACAATTTGTCCCTCCTCCTCTTCAATTCACTGCCTTCTTCATCACAGTTACTTTATACATTACATGCCACATAAATAACCGAATTTATCTAGCTTTGAACAATATCCCAATTGGCAATTAGCATTAGTCTAAAAACAAAATATAATTCAGAAAATACTCGACATATCAACAAAACATAAACTAAACATCTTCCCAAACACATATCAAGGTTATTTAAAAACCTCAAAAGCATAAACACTCATTCAAAGTAACTGGAATAGGGAGGCGTGAATAACCATAACCGTTCCCGCCTCCTCAGCACGAGCTGACCGATCAATCTGAAACATCAATAGAGGCGGGACTTGAGTCAGAACAGCCAATCTGTTTGAGTGGGAGGGGAGAGGAAGCAGCCGCATCGAGCGCAGATACAGAGCTGACAGAGAAACGGAGGAGCGACTGCTGTATTGCGTTTGTACAAAACTGCGGAAAACTGCAGAAAAAGTGCGGGTGTTTAACCCTCTCACCGGGGAAAGTGTGGGTTCTAAAACACCCACATTAAACACCCACATCCCCCACGGTTGCGACGCCCCTGATACACAGCTTTCCCATTTAAAATGATCATACTTGAACAATTGATGTACAGTTATGTGCTTAACAAATTTATTTGCCATAATAAAGATAAAACACAAATATTTTAGGAGTCAAAAACTAAACATTTTATTGTCTTTATTCACATTTTTATATCTATACTTTTGAGGCGGCACATTCATCCTCTCTAATGAGTGAGAAATTAATCATGTGTAACATTCAACTATTAAAGCATGTTTTTCTAATAGGACTGCCACAAAATAACTGCAGTTGGGCATCTATAATTTTTCTATTTTTTCCTATTTTTCTTCCTTAAAAAACAGTAAATATGAAAATTCATGGATAACAACAATTTAGCGTTAAAAATACTAGAGTTTACTGATGGCTTAACCATTACAGAAAGATGTATGATTTTGGTAATCACCAATATTGTTATTTTTGGGCAGATGTGACTTAAAAATTACATTTGATGTTGGTGGTCTATTAAGATTTATTGAGCATTGTATGTACAGCCCTCACACGTGCACTCAACTTCTTTGGTCGATCATGGCAAGGCCTTTTCTGAGTGGAACCTGTCCTGTTAAACCGCTGTATGGTCTTGGCCACCATGCTGCAGCTCAGTTTCAGGGTCTTTGCCATCTTCTTATAGACTAGGCCATCTTAATGTAGAGCAAAAAACATTTTTTCCCGATCCTTTGCCATGAGGTGCCATGTTGAACTGGGAGGGAAAATGTACCGTGGCCGCTAGGTGTCAATGCGCTGCAACAGAAGAAAACACATGCAAACAAAAAAAACAAAAGCAAATTCAGAAAGCATCTTCATTAATTTGGCGACACATGCCCTGCAAATACTCGAAGCACAAACAAACACAGAAACGCGGTGCAAATTCTCGCAACACAAACAAACACAGAAATGCGCTGCAAACTGCACGGACGACAACGGAAGTGTTTCCGGGGGACCGCAAAAACTGATGCACTTCATGCGCTTCATTTTGACTGTTCAAATTCGTTAGTGGAGTTGTCAGCCACACTGACTATGTCGACTACAATACATTTTTAATCATTAATCATTAAACCATTAAACTTTTTTAACGTGACACTTGTTTAAGTAAGTCGAGCAGTTACTATGTCTCATAGTTTTTGTTAAACTGTTCAAATCGACAGGCTAATAATATCCTACGGACGTACGTTAAGAAAGTTAAAATAAAGTTATAAAGCAACTACCTTCAATGTGGCTGACAACTCCACTAACGAATTTGAACAGTCCAAGTGAAGCGCGTCCCAATCAGGTGCATCAGTTTTTGCGGTCCCCCGGAAACACTTCCGTTGTCGTGTGTGCAGTTTGCAGCGCGTTTCTGTGTTTGTTTGTGTTGCGAGAATTTGCAGCGCGTTTCTGTGTTTGTTTGTGTTGCGAGAATTTGCAGCGCGTTTCTGTGTTTGTTTGTGTTGCGAGAATTTGCAGGGCATGTGTCGTCAAACTAACGCGAATGCTTTCTGAATTTGCTTGTGTTTTTTTGTGTTTGCATGTGTTTTCTTCTGTTGCAGCGCAGTGACACCCAGCGGCCACCGTAAAAATGGCTAACTGGGCCCAATTTGGAAATTTTTACTTAGGGGTGTACTTTTTTAGTAGCCAGCGGTTTAGACATTAATGGCTCTGTTAAGTTATTTTGAGGGGACAGCAAATTTACACTGTTATACAAACTGTACACTCACTACTTCACATTGTAGCAAAGTGTCATTTCTTCACTGTCACATGAAAAGATATGATAAAATATTTACAACAATGTGAAGGGTGTAATCACTTATGTGAGATAATGTATATAACAGCTGCTAATTCTAATAAATACACTTTATTGTCCCCCGAAGAGTAAATTTGTGTTTATGTTAACATTTACATTTATGCATTTGTCAGACGCTTTTATCCAAAGCGATTTTACATTGCATTTTCCTACACATTTTGTTTCTGCAATCCCCTGGGATCGAACCCACGACCTTTGTGATGTAACCACTGAGATACAGGAAAGCTTTAAGTTAAGACATAAGAAACAGAAATAAGAGATATATCAATACAAAAAAAAAAAAAACATTTTAACCGAAAAAGGTATAAGGGACTTCCGGTGGCGGTGCTCTGCTGGCGAAACCCAGACTCAGGTATTGGTGTAACATTGTTAGGTTTATAACTTGTAATGAACAAATTTCTTTGTCTTCAATTAGATTTCGTCACCTGCGACTGAAGCGGAGAAAGCTGAGGGATTTTGCCAGTGAGATGGTGGATCTATCGAAGGTGAGCCAGACATTCGTCATTGTGCTTTAAAGAGGCACTCACGTAACTCAGCTCATGCGTAATCAGTGTTACGTTAGATCAGCCCATGTTCTTTATTACTAGGTACATTTTCAGTTAAAAACTCCCATAAAAAGCTCTGTAAAAGTTTAGCTAAGGTCTGACAAGGCCCTATGACTGTGTGTATAAAAATAAAGAAAAAAGCTGGACAGTGTTTCCACTGAGACATATCTCATCAAATTAGGAATAAACCTGAAACCAAATTAAAAAAAAATATTTTGGTGAGGAAAAAAATATCTCATGACTTTTTATTCCTTTCAATAAAAGTCTCGAACAACACTGACTGTATTCAACAGATGCAGATGATCATGTGCGATCTAAGTGCAAACTGGAACAGCTCTTATCATGAGCTTGAACAGAGAATCATCTCAATGGAGCAGAAGCTCGATGAGCTCAGTCGCTCCTTCCAAAGCACCTCGGAACTACTCGCACAGGCACTACATCACAGCAGACAGGACCACAGGTGATGCTGTCAATTATAGTCAAATGTCTTATGTGACATATGTTTGTTATACATAAGAAAACAATCATTTTCAGAAAACATCACAGTCCTTAATATTTTTAGTAACATCTGTCTCTGTCTCCAAACAGGTGACTTATGACAACTCTTTCAAACTTCTAATGAAGGCCACAATACTCTGCGTCCTCTGAGCGATCTCCAGCTGGTGTGCTGAGCTTAGGGAGGAAATGCATGTTGAAACATTTCTCACACAAGCAGCATGAACCACGGAGACTCCATGTTGACAAAACATTGATTACAAAAAAACTCATTTGTATTTATGATAGTGATGTTTGTTTATGCAGCTAATGTTTCCACTTTGAACATGAACTTAGAAAAGGATAGTTTCAGTTCAAAAGCAAAACCAAGTCTGATAATTGAGAATTTCCAATTTTCACCAAGAAAAAAACTTCTGATAGTCTCAGGACCCTTGTATCGGGCTCCGGTTTGTGAAGCCAGAAAAAGGATGTGAAACATTTTTAATTCTTTTTTCAAACAGACTAGCAGTTCCTCTGTAGATAAAGTTATGGTGACATTTAAAAAGGTTATCATCTCTAAAGCATCTGTGTCTCGAATGCTTTTTCAGATATTAGGAGTGTAAATCATGCCGAGCAGCTTGATTATAACTTTTTTCGTCTCTAATCTGATACACAATGTTTCCTGTTGCACAAGGAAACAGTTTTAAACAGTTACATTTAAAGCATGCTTATAGCTTGGGTATCTTTTAATGAAAAAAAAGGTAAACTGCTGTAAGTTGATAAGTTATCATTAGATACCATGGATGAGGCAGAATTTGTGGCATTATTGTTGTAACTCCCCCAGGCGGACAAAATATGTATTGCATTGCATGTATTGTCTTTTATCATTTACGACATAGTTCTTTGATGTGTGCAACATCTGAAGTTTATAAGATCACAGAAATATTTAAAACCATTTTGAACAGCAGAGATTAGACTTTTTGTATTTTTATTTTCCAGACAGGAACTTAAGGTGTCAGTTTTACTGCTGTGTTCACCCATTCAAAACTGCCGGCCCAAGGCAGGCTACTGGACATGAATAGCTCCCGATTCATTATTTCACCAATCGTTAACTGTCGCTGCATATAAAAGAACTTAAAAACAAACCGAGAGAAGAAAAACTATTAATTGATTTGCATTAAGGACACATGTTGCATGGTGTATTGTGAAATCTACACAAAAACTGGGAGAAAATGAATGAAAACGTTTACAGCATTATTTTTGCACATTTTAATAAAGACATCTCATGTTAGCAGAACTTCGTGTGTTATATGAAACTAGAACTATTAAAGCAAAAAAAAAAAAAAGAGTTTAATTTCTCTGTATATTTGTGTTTTACACATTTATTATAATCAATCAGATTTGTACTCTTTGACACAGACCCCTTAAATTGAACTATTATAGTTCACAATTCACATGAATGAAAAACTCAGAACACATTGTATTACATTTTCTATGTTTGCGATCATTAACATAACATCTCTGCAAGATTTTAAATTCTCAACGACTGCAGATACTATAAACGGTAACATCAAATTCCAGTGCATCTGAAACTTAACATTGGCGTTAATGTGCTACTGTTCACGCATTACTGATTTGTCTTTCACCCTCTGTATTTTCCTTTTAACAAAAAGAACCACCAACACCAAGATCGTTACATTGTACAAAAGTAAAAAAACAAATAAACCCCAAATAAAATATACAATAATAAACCTTCAGAAGTTCTCCTTTGGTTTATACAGCAGTGACTGGTTCAATTAATGTGTTTTGTCGGGGTTTAGTATTTTTAAGCACATGCCACAGTAGAACAGAGGGTCTTTTAAACACCCGGCCGCAGGTACACTCAAAGGCTTCTATGCATTTTGTCTTTGAATATTGTCTATGTATTAACCGTGACTGTTTGTGCTGGGTCAATTTATGTGCCCCGTCGAACGTTCTTCCACAGCATGCACAAACAAACCGGACGGCCTCCGCATGCTGTACCTGGTGCCTCAGTAAATGTATCTGCCATTGAAATGACCTCCCGCACTGACATCTATATAACCGTGAGCCCCGGTGTAAGTATCGATGACGTACCCTCAGTGATGGCTGCCTTGAGATGGCACCACATTGACGACAAGGGAAGATGGGCTTAGAGCTCCAGGTTTGCTTGAGTCGTTTCTGAAGAGCTATATCACTGCTTTTGTTCTCAAACATGCCCCCTGTTTGAGGCAGGCCAGGTGCAGGAGATGTGTGAGCCGGGTTTTTCCGTAGAATGGCACTTACGAGGGTGGGACAGGACGCTAAGGGGACGGAGGCATTTCCAGGTATAAGAATGGGGCTGATGTTTGCAGGAAATTGGTAGGGTTGGACATTTCCTAAAAATTGAAGAAGAGGTCTGGCGTTACCGAGTACCTGAACAGGTTTCACGCTCCCAGGTAGCTGAACAGGTCCGACGTTCCCGGACAACTGAACAGGTCTGACGTTCCCGGACAACTCAACAGGTCTGACGTTCCCGGACAACTGAACAGGTCTGATGTTCCCGGACAACTGAACAGGTCTGACGTTCCCGGGTAACTGAGCAGGTCTGACGTTCCCGGACAACTGAACAGGTCTGACGTTCGCGGACAACTGAACAGGTCTGACGTTCCCGGACAACTGAACAGGTCTGACGTTCCCGGACAACTGAACAGGTTTCACGCTCCCGGGTAGCTGAACAGGTCTGACGTTCGCGGGTAACTGAACAGGTCTGACGTTCCCGGACAACTGAACAGGTCTGACGTTCCCGGACAACTGAACAGGTCTGACGTTCCCGGACAACTGAACAGGTCTGACGTTCTCGGGTAACTGAGCAGGTCTGACGTTCCCGGACAACTGAACAGGTCTGACGTTCGCGGGTAACTGAGCAGGTCTGACGTTCCCGGACAACTGAACAGGTCTGACGTTCCCGGACAACTGAACAGGTCTGACGTTCCCGGACAACTGAACAGGTCTGACGTTCCCGGACAACTGAAAAGGCCTGGCATTCCCGGGTAACAGAACAGGTCTGACATTCCCGGGTAAGTGAACAGGTCCAACTAAATGAAGAGGTCTAATATTACCTGCAAATGTCTGTCTTGGAGCGGGAATGGACTTATTACTATTGGCTGGTGCTAGAATGGGTGCTGAGCGATTTACAGTGGGTGAAAAAGACACAATTACTCTGTTCTGTGTTTGCGGAGATGGATTGAAAGGTGTGGGAATCCGAAGGGTCATCCTGGTTTGGTTGGGAGGCGAAGGACGCTGTATTGGGGGTGAACAAACAGGAACATAAGGGCAAGCAACCGAAACACTAGGAGGCTTGACAGGAGTTTGCGGTACAGTTATCGCTTGTGGATGTGATTCAGTTAACTTAGCGGGGCCTGAAGGAGAAACGTTGCCCACTGGCATGGTCTGCGTTGGAATAGTTGTTTGTGGAGGTGTTGTTACAGTCTGACTAACAGGTATCACAGTGGGGATTACTGAGGTTATTTTCTGCGAGGTATTGGTGGAATTTAGTGGGGCTACTGCATTTGTCAAAGACTGAGGAAGCAGTTGAGGAATCATTTGGATATCAACAGATTTAGGGCTTAGCACAGGGGCGGATGTTGTTCTCTGATCGTCATCATGAGATAAATTCAAGACGGGTAACTGTGGTACTTTGGTGGCTAGCAAAATCTTCATTTGGCTTGTGGGTCTCTTCCAACAGACATGTTTTTGGAAAGTGTTCTGTTGAGTGAAGGCATCAAGGCAGCGTGAACAGATATAAACTGCTGTGGGATGTTTTTCCCCGATGTGTTTGAGCATTACTTCTTTATTTCTACACGCCGCATTGCACATACAACAAACGAAAGGCTTTTCCTCACAACCGTCCACAATCTCCTCCTTAATCGCAACTTTGCTTTTAGGAGAATCGGTCTGAAAATCCATTTTTGCTCCACAGGTTGACGACGCAGGATTCACACTGTGATTTGCAAAAGATGATTTAATTTCAGAATCAATTTCTTTCTTTATCTCTGTTTTTCGATGATGGTTGCATAAGTTACTCTTCGAGTCAAGAGTGTTGGAACCTGTAGAAGATTGCGAGTCTGAACTCCGGTCCTCATCGGGGCAGTATTCAGTGTCTGTGGGTGGTAGTGCGTCACTGTCGTCTTCATCGGAATCAGTACTTTCACCGTCTCCAGGTATCACATACTCCTCATCGAAGTGCGGCTGTAATTGGTGTGAGGTGGACGAAGAAAATTCCGAGCTCGGGTCGTCATCGGAGCACAGCCCAGATGAGGAACATGAAGTGCTGGGGGAGTGGATTCGGGGTTGTTGTTCTTTAATAACTTGGGGTTGCCATTCTTTAATAAGTTTCCATTTTCTAGAGGATTCCATAGACACAGTATGACGTACAGGAACACAATATGAATGATCAAGCAAAAATACATTGTCCCTACTATTGCCCATTACGTACTTTTCAACAACACCATTTTCCGTCTCTTTAATCTTAACTAAAGGCTTAGCATTCATTTTCTCCTCATGTTTTGTCGCTTCCTGGTAATTCTTTTCCAGATGTTCATTCAGATGCCACGTGCTCTTAAAAGAAACGTGGCAGACTGTACAACAGAGGTGGTACTTTGGATGTGCGTTCTTTAGGTGTAACGCCAGTGAAACAGCCCGGTCGAAATCTGCCGTACATAGATGACAAAACAACTGGCCTTTGTGTGTCTTAAGGTGTTCCATCAGCTGATCCAGGAAGGAGAAGTGCTCTCCACACACGCAGCACATGCAATCCTCACAGTCAACAGGCACGTTGTAATCGTCCTCATCACTGGATCCTTCTGAGATGCCGTAACATGCAGAGATCGCGTTGTTGCCGCAACCCTAAAAAATAGAATTAACAAATGAATGAAAACTAATACGGAGGTTTGTACATCATACATTTCAGCATCGATATTAAGCTAAATACACGTTGAGAGTGATGTCAGGCAGTAGATTTTGAATAAGCAGTACAAATACCAATTCAATTCTATTTGCATAGCGCTTTTCACAATGTGAATTGTTCTAAAAAAGTTTTTAATTAATATTTAATTAATATTAATTCACAATTAATATTTAATTTCCCTGATGAAAAAAACTGTTATACATTTTTATAAATTATAAATAAACGTTATAAATAAATACTTTTAAATATAACTCGAATAGAAAACTAAAACAGCACAACCTGAAAAACTGTAGTGCAAGTTTTTTGTGAGCTTAAACATTCGTGACCTTCATGATAAGCAGATGGAGGGCATTCAGTTCTGAGTGACTGTTATTTGCTAGAAATGCACCGCCTATAAAGCAACTAATAATAAAGGAATTAACTAACTACCTATACACCTATAAAGTCAATACAAATGGAAAAAGTCAACACGGGATGTATGTGTGTGTCAGACTTGAGCTGTCGCTCCATTAGGAGAGACTTTCACATTTTAACTTATACTTACATTGTGTTGAATCCTACAGTCGACAGCATGATGCATCTTCTGCCTCTTGTCTTCTTGGCTCCTGCAGCACTCTACGCCTACTCACATGGAAGAATTTCCATGGAAACGGTTTCGCAACCACTCTTGAAACAAGACAAAAACAACCTAAATAAGTTACATTGAATAATATCATACACGAGGTATCCTCGATACGTTCCTAACATAAAGTTACGTCATAATGTTAAATTTACAGTAGTATAATGTGTAACATAGGTTTGATCTAAATCAGTTTTTTTAAGTCCATGAAGAAATAAATTCAGTTTGAAGCAACTCCGGGCGAAATGAAGAATATGTGAGTGGTTTTAACCGCGTTGTTAAATAATAACAATGATTTTCTGTAAGCTACGGCAAAGTTATTCACTAACTCATAGAGGCAACCCCACATGATGAAGAAAACAAGAGATAACTTCAACCCATTCATTGTAGTATCATTCACACACATTTACATTATGCATCACAACACAAAATGTGGAATTCTGCACAACAATTTTGCCTCCTAAACACCATACTTACAAAGTAACGATTTTATTTAAGAATTTACGTGTTTTGAAACTGGCCCCTCCCCCAGACATCCGCGCATGCGCGAGTCCGTCTTCAAATTCATTCCGGGCAACGAATCCACTGATTAGCGCATGCGCATTTATTTGCATGACATTAAGAAAGTATTAAATGCCAATATTTGATTCGATAATGTCTACATGTAGAAAACAGTCTTCCATTCAGTGCACATTATTATTGATTTCCCATTACCTTGTAATTATATTGTTCGTGACCAAACACATGTACCAAAGTTTATAACAAAATAGTGTAACTCTACATTTTCCAATTACTTGATTTTAGTATTTTGCTTGACACTGTTTTAACTTGACCTACCACTTTATTTTTATGCTAACTAGCTGGCACTTTGGACGTATTTATGCCTCCAGGTAATGTCCTCAATTTTCTCCTTGGTGAAATAATGCTTCATTCCGACTTCCGAATCTTAATTCTGAAAACAAACGGGCTAGAATCACTCAAAACATTGTCATGTGGGTATTGCTCAGAACAAATCTGGCTTGGATACATATTTTCCACATTTTTGTCTTTCAACAGTGCCCTAATGGAATATTGGTTGAAGATGGATTAGTTTTAATCTACTGAACGCATCATTAATAAAACTACCAAACTCTTGACGTTAGATGCCAGAGATAACATTTTCTTCTGATGAAACATTTACATAGAAACATGTGATGTTATCCTCTTAAAATTACAACTGCATGCTCCAACAGATATCTTACAACACAATAGCATTGAATGAAAAAGCAAATACACTTAGATAAACAGAAATGCATCTTGAAATTCCATCGCTAACATCACAAAATCTTTGAGTTTATTCTTTAACACTTGACAGGTAAGTATATGACCTTTGCAGGCACAGGCTGATTGTCGTAGAACAAACAACTCATCCCAAACTCCTACTACTCAGTGATCCTGACCTCACAGAGGAGCTGCTAGATAAACTTCCAACTCCAGAGAAGTTGGTTAAACCCAACCCAGTGCCACTTCTGTGACTGTCTTCTTTCTGAGAACTGCCTCCTTTTTGAAATCATCAAAGAGGGCCAGGTTCTCTTTAACAATGAGCTCACAGATTTTCATGACATCATCATGACAAAAGTCGGCTATACTCTGAGAGGGCCGATGACTTTTTAACACTGTCCCAAATTCTGGCCGCATAATGAAACCTGTAAAAAAACACATGCTGTCAATACAAACAGAACTTTAGAGAACAACATGGCTCAATATTATCCATATTATTAAATTCCAACTATAATAAATATGTCCACTTAAATATGGAAAACTGGTCTTTTAGGAAAAGTAGAAGCAATATCTTTCTATATGCCGTACCAGTTTTTCTCTGTGAGGATTGTGTGTGATAGCTGACTTCGGGACATCGCCAGGATTTGACTGCGGAATTTAGAAACCAGAGAAGAAAAACTGGGATGTCCTCTATAACCAGGAAGCAGAGAGAAAAGAGGAGGAGCTGAACCTGGTACACAAGATATATAAACCAAACACTTCTGTTAATTGGTTCCTCCAGGATTCAGACACTTAAAGACCAAAAATGTGAAATGTAATTAAATGTTTCTTGAGATTGAATCTCATCTGCGACTGTTCTGACCTGCTCTTGTCAAAGTGTCATCTCCATCATTCTCCATAAGAGGTAATAGAAAAAGGTTGACTTCTGTTTCCAAATAGTCTCGACTCAATCCAGGGAATATGTTACAATCCAACATGGACAATGTACCTACATCACAAAACAACAGTTTTAGACAAGATATCTGCATAGACTGATGAAGCGTTTTCTTGTCATACTGAGCGGACTAACCTTTATATTTCAGATGGGAATGAGCCATGAGCTTGTCAACCGCCATATGCATCTTCTTTAGGTTTCGTGGACAGAACTCTTCCCGTCTTGCCTTGTTCTGCATAAAAACTAAAAACAAAAACATGTAACGATTTAACACAACTGAATCTGTAAGCAATGCCCAAGCTGTTTCAAAGTCATCGCACCTATGTGAGGATAATACTCGGACGCATCATCAACTCCTGATGAGCCAATGCTGTCATGACTGGCTGATGGAGTTGAAGGTTTTAACATCTCAGCAGTCTGCAGAAACCTGGGCAGGGACACAATCCTTCTATATCAACATGTTTTATTATCTATTAAATATTCATTTTATTTATATCAACTGAAGACTGTAAAGTCAATTCTTAAATGTTGGGCTTAATTTTTTTAGTTCATTATCAGTGCAACATGCTTCATTTAAACGGAGGTCATTGTAACATACCTGTATATGTTGCTATCAGTGAACCAGTCCTGAATCACAATCACAACATGACACACGGTAAAGAGGAAGGCAGTGATCTGCAGAGACTAAACCCAAGAGATAAAAAGAGAATAAACCAAAATCAAACACACTAGAGAATTTCAGCAACCCGGTTTTAGATACAGCACGCTGCAAAATGACTAACCTGCATCTCCACATATGTATGTGGCAGGTTGTATTCGGGAGGAAGCTTGCGGTCATTGTTGATGAGGTGATCCAAAATAGAAGGGCTCAAAATTGGCTGCAGATGAGAAACACCATTAGCGTATAAAGCATCTACCAAGATTCTCAAGTTAGGGCCTGGCCCTGCAGTCTGACCTGCGTGTCCAGAAAGATGACTCTCTCCTGGGTAATGTAGAAATCGATTCCACTGCTCTGATTGCCAGCTCTTTCCTTGATCTCCTGCGACTGAGCTCTGAATACATATGCCCTGTTTAACAGAAAATCAATGGGTAAAACTAAATTAAGGAATGGTGTTTTAAAAGGACAACACTTAACAAAAAAATTGGTGGAAACCAATCTATTCTAGGTGGAATGTTGATCTTCTGACCTCTGGTCCTCCTCAGGGCTGTTAGCTGACAGAAGAGACATGACTGTGGATTTGCCTGTGCCTTGTAAGCCGATAACTCCCACAACCAGCATGTCTGTCTGGTCACGCAGATACTGAGAGAAACAATCAACATAAAGCATTCAACACACCTGAATGTTAACAAAATAGTTTTCTATCACAAGATCTTACAACAACAACAAAAAAGCACTTGCCTCCATAGCGCTGTCACACCAGTTCATTTGGTCATCCACTAGCTTTATGCTGTGCTTCATCTTCTCAGGGGGTAGGAGCTTAGTCTGTCCGATCACAGCTAAATTTTCATGTGAATACACAGGTTAATAGAACAGAAAAAACATAATACTGACAAAATTTTGTAAGAAAATGACTCACGATCAACAGCTCCGCCAGATGCAGCTGAGCCCATGCCTCTGTTCTGGATCTGATAAACAGGTTGAGTTGGACGCTGGCCTTCTCTCTCCAATTTGGCAGTTCCTGCACTTGATGTTGATGGGGCGACATCAGGGGATGTTCCAGGTTTCCCACCCTCCTCTCTGGTCTTAATAAGCATGATCGGCTTTTCCAAAGATGTGGTCCCACTCACAGGAGCACTTGGTTTGGACTGAACAATGTATATTCACAGATGTCAGTATAGACGATTACATTGCCTATGCAATGCAAATTTTCTCAACAGACAACAAGAATAGACTTACTCTTTCTCCAGGAGGTTTGGCAAGGATAATGGGGGTCTTCTGTAAAAGTGGACCTGTCGGTTCCTCGCTACCATCCTGAGGATACAATATTTTTTGTTTTACTATAAGGATAAAAAAGTCAAGGATGCTAAAAACCTTAGTGAGCCGTCTACCTAGAACATAATAGATAGCTGCTTTAAAGTGTGTAGGTTGACAGCTCACATTTGAAAACACAAGCAGCATCTCACCCTGCGCTCACGGGGAATGTAGTCTCGATCACGACTAGGACCGGAAAGGTTTTGACCCGGTTGTCCCGGATCTCTTTCTCGTCGACGCCGTCTCCTCCTTCCCTGTCCGTACATGCCGGGCTGGCTGTGACCGGATTCGGACATCCTTGTTTGCTGGATACTAACGTTACTGTCCTGAACCACTGACTGTTATCTGAATAAATTATTCTTACAATTCCTATAGACTATAATCGTTACCTTTAAACCCCAGCTTTAACATTACGTGCAATTCAAGTCTCTTATATCACAGATCCGTTTAATAGGGCTGAAACACAGAAAGTCGATAAACAATAAAGACAACTGTCTGACACGCACCGCCCATTTCCGTAATATACACAATTTTATTAAGAATTTATGTCGATTTGTTTTTATGTAACTATAAAATAAAATATTTAACTGCCACTGCCTGAACACACCGAACTACAGTGATATATTCCCGTCGGATGCGTAGCTGCCGAGGATGCGTATGACACGGAAGTAAAACAAAAAGGTACGCACCCGAAAAAACAAATACCGATGGGGAAACAATATTATATTTATTGGTTCCGGGCATAAAGACAGACGCAGTTTGATTAAAAATGCAATATATGTACAATATAATCAACATTATATGTGAATTTATTTGTTATATATTATAATAAACAGTAGCCCTATGTTCGATCAGCATCTAAGTATAAACGTGGATTTTTTGCTTATGCCCTGCTGTCATATTTCTGGCTCCTCTAGCGTCACTATGTGGACAAAAATATTTTACATTATAATTGCACGTGTTTTCTTCTAAAATTTAAAACTCATGATGCTATTTTCATTTAAAGCAGTTACAGCACTCGTTCACTTTTACGATGGTGATTGGTACCATAAAACAGACTTTCAAAATATGCTCACGAAAAATATTAGGCTACATTTATTAATAATGGAATAAGCTTGTAAAGAGTAAGCAACAAAAAAGGTTTTTAATCCATAAATAACATTCCTCAAATAGCATATGTGCATGTTTTTTTAAACCCTTTATTTACATGTTTTGTGGTCTTTCTATTTCCAATTGTTATCCATTAACCATATGATTTGAAAA
This sequence comes from Triplophysa dalaica, assembly GCF_015846415.1. Lineage (NCBI taxonomy): Eukaryota > Metazoa > Chordata > Actinopteri > Cypriniformes > Nemacheilidae > Triplophysa > Triplophysa dalaica. The sequence continues at coordinate 7,297,809 of NC_079553.1, forward strand.
ACACACTCACTAGCATTATTCAGGCAAAAGCCATGTATACACAATCTGCTTTCCAAGTTAAACAACTTTGTATTTGAAATCTTCCATTTCAAATAGGGAGAAAAACGTCTCATTGTGTTTTGACAGTGACCAATGTCTGGGAGACTCATTCAGGACACCACACCTGCATGTATGTAAACATAAATTTGCATTCATTTGGAAAAGCATTGTCAAATGACTGAACTAGCCATTGTGATGGGAAGAGCAATTTATACTGCATTTTTCATATACTGTCCAAAATTGATTTTCATAAATGAATGAAAAGATATAACAAATAAGAGATGGCTTTAATTAGTTCTCATTAAATATCAAGTTAAATATGATGTTTGAAAAGGTCAACAGCCCAGAAATATGCAAACATAGGGAAAATCTTTTGGCTAATGGTTTGAGTGCTTATTACCTTACCCATCAGTAAGATGATGTAATCTTTGTGTAAGATTTACTAGCCAAAAACAGTTTAGCTCTGAATTAAGAGTATTGAAAAGACAAATTAGGCATGTGAATTCTTGTTTGCAATTTAAAAAATTAGCCTACAACAACATGAGTCCCAGAAATTTGTTTTTATTTTCATTTGTTTTATTACTTATCTACTTTCTCTTATTTACTTGATCGACAAAGGACACACCACTTGCAGGAACCTCAGAAAATACAGTCTGTTTACCCTGTTAAGCAAAGACAACCAAAAACAATTGAGAATGTATATTACATCAAACCTTTTAAATTGATAAACTCAGGTATTGAATAAACATTTTGATATTTTATCAAATTAATTATTAATTAATTTATCAGAATTTTTTTTTTTTTTCAATTTTTTTGTTATACTGTATAAAAAAATTCATTTCCATTATTGCATACTTAAAAATAAATCAAATCATTTTCCATCTATCCGTCGAAACCACTATTCCGCTGCAGGGTCCATTGCTGGCCAGTCCATCACAGGGCACCAAAAAACATTCATACATTCACACTTCAACACATGAAGACAATTTATTGAGTTCGGTTAGTCTTGAAAACCTCCAAACAGAAAAGGCACCTGGCCCACTCTCTTCTTGCTGTGAGACAAAAGTGCTACCCACTGAGACACATCAAACTTATTTTCATTTAAATCTGTTTGTATGCCACAAAGCTCCTTAATGCCACCAGCAGTTTGCTTTCAAGACAATTATTTACAGTGATTGATACAAAATGGGCTGTGGTATTAAAAATGACATGGTTTCTGTCTTAATCTTGAATATAATGAACAATTTAACAGTTTGATAAATACAACATTTGTACAAAGTATCTATTTTACATTTACATTTGGCAGACGCTTTTTTCCAAAGCGACTTACATTGCATTATCCTATACATTTATACTTGGGTATGCTTAGGTATGTGCAATCCCCTGGGATCGAACCCACAACCTTGCATTGTTAACGCAATGTGCTTACCACTGAGCTACAGGAAAGCTAAATGATTTTAAATCATGCTAAGAAAATTGTTGCTGATTAGCTACTATTGTTGTGTTGTGTTTCAATTGAATTGAATTGAATTGAATGATATTCCTCAATGTGTCTAGCATATGCATCTTAGTACTGTCAATTATTTCTGTTGTTTTCACTGAATTATTAGTGTATTTTCAATTATTTTTTGCTGCTTTAAGCTTTTGCAGTGTTGGTTTAAAATTTGTAGCTTTTACAGAATTATTGGTTTATTTTGAGAATTGCATTATTGTAGAAACTATGTGATGCTTGATTTCGGTCACTTCATACTGTTATTTGAAAACCAATAAAGAGGAAAATGCTTAAACTAGTCCATTTTGAACACAATTGCTATTCTAACAGACAACCTTCAAGTCATATATTGCATAATGTATACAGGTGAAACTCGAATAATTAGAATATCGTGCAAAAGTTAATTTATTTCACAAAATGCAACTTATAGAAGGTGAAACTAATATATGAGATAGACTCATTACATGCAAAGCAAGATAGTTCAAGCTGTGATTTGTCATAATTTTGATGATTATGGTGTACAGCTCATGAAAACACCTGTTGCTCAGTGGTCCAAAGCCCTCTTTTCTGAACAGAGCAAATTTTGCATCTCATTTGGAAACCAAAGACCCAGAGTATGGAGGAAGAATGGAGAAGCACACACTGCAAGAGGCTAGAAGTCCAGTGTGAAGTTTCCTCAGTCTGTGTTGATTTGGGTGGCCATGTCTTCTGCTGGTGTTGGTCCACTGTGCTTCATTAAATCCAGGGTCAATGCAGCTGTCTACCAGGAGATTTTGGAGCACTTCATGCTTCTTTCCACTCACGAGCTCTATGGGGATGCTGACTTCATTTTCCAGCAGAACTTGGCAGCTGCCCACACTGCCAAAAGCACCAATACCTGGTTCAATGACCATGGGATTACTGTGCTTGATTGGCCAGCAAACTCGCCTGACCTGAACCCTGTAGAGAATCTTGGGCATTGCCAAGAAAAAGATGAGAGACATGAGACCGAACAATGCAGAAGAGCTGAAGGCCGCTATTAAAGCGTCCTGGTCTTCCATAACACCTCAGCAGTGCCACAGCCACTTCCATGCCACACTGCATTGAGGCAGTAATTGCTGCAAAAGGGGCCCAAACCAAGTACTGAGTACTTTTCAGAGGTCCGATATTGTTCCATGTACAATCCTTGTTTTATTGATTGCATGTAATATTCTAATTTTCTGAGATTGTAGATTTCGGGTTTTCATGAGCTGTAAGCCATAATCATCACAATTATGACAAATCACAGCTTTAACTATCTTGCTTTGCATGTAATGAGTCTATCTCATGTATTAGTTTCACCTTTAATTTGCATTAGTGAAATTAATTAACTTTTGCACGATATTGTAATAATTCGAGTTTCACCTGTATGTAAAGGGTTAATAAGGACACCACACCCTGTCGCATGTTAACATTAAATTTGCAAATGCACTAACGCAACAAGTTACGCAACTAGCCATTCTGACGTGTTTGTGAAATGCAGTTAATGTGTTTGAAAAAATTGTCTCTACAAACCAAACAAGCATAAAACAATAAAAGCTTTATTCAAAAGTATAAAATGTTAGTTAGTTTCTGTTTGGAATCAATATGGCTTGAGTATTTTATAAGAAATCTGCTTAAGAAATTAAGATGTACTGTATGCTAATGAGGCAGCTTCCTTCCATGCCCTCTGTTTCATACAAATAGGATGCAAATCCAACTTTGGAAACGTATTTGTAAGATGTTGCTTGACCTAACCATCATTCCTTTGGCTGGACCAGCGATGGCACTTCAATGCACTATTCTGCTGCTTATAAGCGTCTTCTTACCTAAAGGTACAGTATGTGCTATTAACTTGTATTTCCATTAGAAAATTCTGACATTTAGGCCAAATTTCCTTTTATTAAACCATATTTTTTAAATGTATAATCTTATTTTTGTATTATCAGCACTGGCACTCACTTGCAATGGATGCATACCGGATTTGTCAACTGGAACGTGCACTCAAACTCCTATTACCTGTCAATCTTTGTGTAGCTCCATGACCACAACTGTATACGTAGGTAAGAATAACATGAAATAATAAAATGACACCTTTGTAAATGTAAAACTGAAGAATTACATGATGACAGTCTTCATATTTAAACATTGCTCCTCACAGGTGGCCTTGATCAAAGTCAGAGCCAGAAGATTTGTGGAGATCCCTCTTCGTGCGTCACTGGGAGCATAAATTATGGACTAACCAGAGTGACCCTTAACTCTGAGTGCTGTCGTACAAATTACTGCAACATTAACAATGCAGCAGGTATCATGAGCGTATGAGTTTTTCCATCATAAGTAATCTTACAACATGTGCGGTTCCATTTCCTTTGGTTTATGCAATTTCAATTAATCTTTCCCTTCTGGATTCATTATATGGTACACACGATTTGTTGGTAAAACAGTTTTTTATTCATAACTTGTGTAGTGTTGCCTCGGCGACCCCCTAATGGGAGGATTTGTTTCACCTGTGATGACAATGGCTGCTCAAAGATGTTGCCCTGTGAAGGTGAAGAGACCCAATGCTTCACTGTAAGAGGTGAGTTTATGTCAAATATCTATTTATATCTAAAGAAATTTACTTATGCAAAATAATTTAATTTAAAATCTTACATGAGATATATTTCTCCTCTAGTTGACAGGAATGGCAAGAAGGAGACTCAGAAAGGATGTTCCAGTCAGTTCTTTTGTGGGAGCTCTGCAGCTAATGTATCACAGATATTGGGGAGTAATGAAATGAAATGTTGTGAGGGAAACCTGTGTAACACTAACGGCGCCAAGGGCGTACAAGGTTTCTTTTTTTCGCTCATACCTCTAATCTTCCTACTTTTCATCTAAGATGTATCAATTGGACTCATTTAAGGGGCCTTGGAGAGTGCGCAAGTGTCCCTGAGGTGTGGTCAACAACAACTTGTATATCTTCCTTGGTAATTTTTTATTTGTCATGCCATTATTAAGTTACACTGTGAACAGTAGAGTACATGATGTTGTACTGAGGTCGATTACCGCAAACCACTTTGAAGACCAGCCAGGCTGTGAGCCTCTATATTTTAAATGGCTGTATCTGGATAAGCTGTTCCTGTTTCCCTATAAAATAATGTTACAATGTGCTTTTCAAGATTGTACTTCATTTGTTCTGTTTAAGGAGTCCCTCAATGTCCTGCGTAGTTACAAAATAAAGCACAAAATAATTGTCAAATAGTAATAATAAAAACATTCAATATGCTTGTATTATTGACATTTGAAATAAAAAAATTAAGTTAGCATAGTTTTGCCTATAACCTATAACGCTGAGCTTGCTGATCTATTTTGGTACATTGATCGGTAGATTTTATGCTTGGCAGATATTTCAGTCGTGACTCAGGAGTTGTTAAATGTGTGGTGTAGTGGTCTGCTGCAGTCCTTATAGTGATGTCCTCGTTTCTGACTGTCAAAGAATAAAATCAGTTCCGGTCACAAGAAAAACTCTTAAGGTGTGTTGTGTCTAGTCTATGTATGTTTAAGCTAGTTGTTAAGTGTGTCCCCGGCTACAGAGCCTTTTTATCTATATCTGTATATCTTCTGAGAGTTGATGACGTGATAAAATGTGAAATTGAATATTATGCGTATGGTTTCGATGGGGTGGAGTGGTGTTCTTCATGTAACATATACATTGCAAAATAAAACTGGGCTAGTAAGCTTTCAAAATATATATTTTGTGCTCCACAACTTATAGATTTGATGATCCAGTGTTGGACTCACTGGTAAAGCCTTCACAAGACATCTGATGAAGAATCATTTATACAGTGTATCGGGAATTAAATATTATAAAACATTACAAAAGTCATAAAGGGCTTTTGGACAAAAAACACAATTGTTAGCAGGGCAGGGCATTTCTTATTTGCAATTTAAAAAGGAACAACAAGATCATTTGAGTAATTTCAATAGATGTCTATGTTGTTTTCAACTGATTGAAATATATCAGTTGAGCCTTGAGACGCTTAAAGACCGTAGAACAGATTGATGAATTATTCTTCAAGGTGTCAAAGATCGAATATATCTTACCAAACTAAAACATGACTTAAACTCAGTTCACTCTATATAGAGGGGCTGCTTATTTAAACAATGTCTGATCTGTAAGACTCTTCATATCAAGTTTTATGTTTACTGGCAGCCATGTTTGAATTTTAGCCAGTGCGTGCTTTCGTCACAGATACAAAACATTCTAACCACAGAGAGCGTTCATCTCTTTAAAGCCCCAATTCTTTTGTTGTACTGCTTTTTTTCCCACCATTCTTTTTAAAATTACACTACTCCATAATGCAGACATGTAATAATGCAATGTTTGCAATGAAATCTGTGTAAAGTGCTGTCCAAAACATTAACTGAATAGACTGGATCTAAGTGCAGCATCAAAGTAATTTAATACATCCAAAGTAAAAGACATTGGAATTGGCATGGCAAAAACAAAAAACAACACGACTACATACATTCAATAACCTACCGACACAATGGTGAAACACAGGGGTATATTCAGGGAAAGTGACAATGAGGCACTATGGCAAAAGATGAGAAGGGTGTGGGCTGCTTAACGCATCCCTGGAATGATAAGTAATACTACAACAGGGGAAATACAGAGCAGACCATTACAATCTGTTTCAATCAAATATAACACAATGTCCTTATTTAATGGTGCAAATAGAAAACTCCCCACAAATAAACAAATACAAATGAAATATATAGCACTAATAAGCAAAAGTGCAATCTTTTTCTAAATTAAGAGATTTCTTATAGCACCATTATTAATATAACTACTTTATACTGTACATTTGTACAGTCCGTATAGGTCTTTCTGTGGAGAGGCTAAAGAAACCTATTTCAGGACACCACGCCTAGTTACATGTAATGTAAACATGAGATTTGCATTCATTTAAAAAGGCATTGCCATATTTAAACTAAAGCCATCGTCATGCTTTTGTGAAAGACATTAAATGTGTATTTTAATAAATTGCCTACACTGTAAAAACAATGTAATCAAGTCATGACAACATATCTTTTTAATTCGATTTCAAGAAAAATACAAATAAGTTTATCAACTTTACAAAAAGTTACAAAGTCATATCACTGACCAGGATTTAAATACGTCAATTGAAATTACCAATTTGATGATGCTTAAAACATTATGGTAAAATTGTATTAAGAGTGTATCTGAACAAAATAAGAATACGATAACAGATATAACTTGAACATGTTTTCATATAAATATGAATTTGACTCAACTGAGTGACTCTTTAAATAAAAATCACGTATGGTTTTACAAGTTGTTTCAATACATAAGGTATCTTCATAATTCACAATTCAACAAGATGCCATATGTCATTTATTTTAGAAGAAATTAATAGCTGTGTTAATACAGGAAGTTTTGATGTAAGAAGTTCAATAATGCAAATAAGATGCAAACCACACCTTTGGAAATGCCTTTAAAAGAGCAACCAGCAACCACCATTCTTTAGTCTGAATCAACAATGGCTCTTCAATGCACTATTCTGCTGCTTATCAGTGTCTTTTTCTCTGAAGGTACAGTGCCTTTCAATATACTTTCTACTAACATTTCACCATTTATGTTTAACTTTTTTATTTACATTTTAAATTATATTTCACAATCTAAAATATTTTTCTTTATTTCATATGATGTAGAATTGTGTAGAATTTTAAGTAAGTTATACATGAAGCAAAAATGTTACAAACAATTTTTTTGTATTTTTATTTTCTCAGCACTGTCACTGAAATGTTATGTTTGCATGGGGGATCCATCAAATGGACCATGCACAGATAGTGTAAATACCTGTCAATTTCAGTGTGGCTCGATGACCACAACCGTGTACGGAGGTACGAATAACATGATAGAATAAAATAACATCTAATATGCAAGTAAAAACAGTCCTCTGGGTTTTGTTAAATGGTTCACATTTAACGTTGATTTTCATAGGTGGCTTTAAACAAAGTCATGTTACGAAGACGTGTGCGGATCCCTATTCGTGCATCACTGGGAGCATGAATTTTGGGCTAAGTAAAGTGACCATCAACTCTCAGTGCTGTAGTACAGATCTCTGCAACAGTAACAATGCACCAGGTATTATGAGCAAATGAGTTGCTCCATCATCTCTGCCTCTTAGCTGTTTCATTTCATTGTCAATCAGTATATTATTTTTTCATAAATGAGATGCTTTATCAATTTGCCCATTTCATCACCACAGAGCACTTTTATACGAAGCCCTCTAAGGGACTTGGTGGTGGTAAAAAATATGAGAGGTAAGAGAAAAAAAAATTCCCCTCGCAAACATATTTGCGTCATCTCTACTTTCGTGAACGAATCGTTATCTCTCCCTCGAGCACAGAGAGCTTCTTGCCTTGAACGATCAATCTACTTTGCTGTTGCTGATACTCACTCGTGAACGAAATGAAAGATGTCTCACATTCAACTAGTACAGAAATGGACAAAATGTAAAGACCCTTAAGAAAATGTACCTTGCTTTAAATTATATAAAATATATTATTTTTTTGTATTCATCGTTTATTTCGTTACGAAGATAAGCTATTGTTATCTATTATATTTATCACTATTATAATTAATATAACTTTTTAAGTATGACCAGAAGGGCACATTTACAATTTGACAAAAGAGGCAGGGGATGGAGGCCTCTCGGCCATCCCCTATGCACGCCACTGATAGTCACATGTTCCCTGACCAATAAATCGTGAGCTAAACGTTCTTATTACACAAATAAAACCCCATTTTATGAAACCTAAACAATGTGCTACTACTACAACTTAATTCCCCCAAAACAGAGCATGGTTTTGATCTCAGGCGACCGGCTGAGAGGAGACCGAAGGGATTGTCTGCAAAGTACAAAACCCGAAGATCATTAGGCTACTAAAAAAAAGTAATTAATTACAGTTCTATATATATTGTAGTAGAACCAAAACCATTTTAAATTCAGAAGGAGAGCATTAATGTGTAAACTAAATTCGCTGACACTACCGTGTGCAACAGTGAAGTTATTAATAACTATTTTGATAGTAACGCTTTTCGGGGTTTTGCAGACGGTCCCTTCGGACTTGTCGATGTCGCCTGCTCATAAACAGATCCATTTATATTATAGTTTTAAAGAAAACCATGTTGTTGAATGTAGATCCTCTGCTCTACGGAATTGGTGTTATTTGTGTTATAACAACGTTTAGAACGCGAATTATTAGTCAGGGAATCTACATTAGTATTGTAACAGCCGACAATTATAGAGGCAGAGAGCAACACACAAAGATAGCGAGCGTTAGTACAACATCCTTTATTCAACATTGCAGTTTTAACATGATAAAACACATTACTTCCCTCATTGATTCCTATGATCCCCACGGAGGGACTCACACGCATAGAATGGAATGCTGCAAATACCCAGAGTCGCACATGCCAGATTAATTCCTCCAAGGCACGCGCTCAGGGGAACGCAAAAGCTTTAAAAATATTTATCTTACCTCTCATCATTTTTTCTACCACCAAGTCCTTAAGTGGCTCTGTACATTCATACATTCATTACATTCACCCAAGTTGAGACTTAAGACTTGTTTGCATTTAACGTTACTTGAACAGAATTGCCCCGCCGCTCGCCTAATGGAAAGGCTTGTTTCACTTGTGATGTGATGGGCGATTGCTCAAAGATTTTGCCTTGTGAAGGTGATGAGAACCAATGCTTCACTTTAAAAGGTGATAACCCAATTTATATAAAACACTGAAGTGACTTCCTAAGGTTAGGTATTTGTAATTGGTTTGTGACTGTGACATCTTTCTCTTCTAGTTGAACTCAATGGCAGGTCGGAGACTCAGAAAGGATGTTCGAGCCAGCTCTTCTGTGGGAGCTACGCGGCACGTGCTAATGTTTCACGTTTGTCGGGGGGTAACGATTTAAAATGTTGTGGGGGAAACCTGTGTAACAGCGCCCAGAGCATGAAAGGTTTCTTCTTTCCGCTCATATCTGTAATCTTCCTTTTCATATAAAAATTTGTAACAAGTGGAAATTGGATCGTCATCGTGCAGAATATGTAAAGAGTGCGTGAGAGAGTGTGCAATAGTCCATAATGTGTGGTCGAGTGCTGAAGCTATCTTTTGTATAGGCATAGTAGTACCATCATCATGACGTAATTTATCAATGCTTTTGTCAGTAGAGCATAATGACCTAAAAAAACAAAGCATAATGACCGCAAACCACTTGTGGAAAATTAGCCAGGTTATGAACCTCTATGTTTTACTGTGGTGCATGCATGTATAGGATACAGGCTGGTCTCTTATTTTTGCTTATTTAATATGTTAAAAGAGCGTAATTGTGTAGATGTAGATTTTCTGCTTAGAACATTTTTTTTGCATTTAATAAGGATATATGTGTCTTTAAAGAGTGTCAAATGCCATTTACTTTCGTATACAATATAGGCTAGCTATAGTTTATACACTATTACATGAATTTATTTTTAAACGTAGGCTAACTTCTAATAATTTCGTATAAATTATAAAATTATATTTAAAATAGTTGGAAGTCAGTTTAATATAACTTCAATTCAAGTGACTTGTAAAGCCAATTTGATTTAAATTAAAAGGCAGCTTCTGAACTAAAGTGTTATTCGTTCTTCTGCTGTCTACACTCTAAAAATATTGTGTAGACTCAACAAAAAAATCAACAGTTTGCATCAATATTTTTGAGTTGTGACAACATATTGCAAAATTAAGTTCATCCAACAAACTACATTGGGTCAGACAGATTACTTTTTTCTCTTAGATTAAATGTATTTTTAATTGACACCAATTAAAAAAATTGTTGCTCAAAATTGAATTTATTAAGTTTTTTTGAATACGTATTAAATCAGAGACACTGTATGGTAAAATATTTCATTATTTGAAATCTAAATTTACAAAATTCTTAAAAGCAACTAAGAGCAAGAGCTGAATTTGCCTTTAGCATCTCCAATGAGATGCCTTTTGAATAGAATAGCATGTATGGTAATTTTGATAGAACCTAACCGAAGACTAAGCAAATGCTCTATCCTTCAGGGCAATGGTAACCTCTAACATAACCAAAACCCTTTTAAATGCCAAAATAATAGAATATTTAACATAATTAAGTCTCATGCGGCTCTCAATCCATAAAATAACATTTCTACACAAACTCTCAGTACCATGCATAGCATGATGGGAAATGGAGATCCTCAGCAAAGCTATACTTTGACACAACAAGCATCATTCATGTAACCTCAACTCTAATAGATTAAGTTAAATGATTGAACATGAACAAAGTAATTTAAAACTTTACAAGCACCTGACACATAGAGTTTGAACTTGTTTGCGTATGTTACATGGTTTGGGAGAAGTCTTGAAATCCGGGACTCAGTTAATGTTCCCATTAACTTTGAGTAACTGTACCATAAATACTGCAATTTAAAATATATAACAGATGAACACAGATTTTTAGATTAAAATTACACACAATACTAAGCAAAAGTAATTGTCAACATTATTAAGTAAGCACAACTCATCAAAATAGAGTTTCACACTTAACAGTTGTAAATACAGCAAAAATTTCAATTTTGGGTTTGCACCAATGCATTAAAATAAGTTGTGCCAACAAATGCCATACATTTTTTTTAGAGTGTATCCTCCACACACTTACATAAGTTGAACATACTACCAGTTACGTCAGTGCTGACCTTGTTAAGGCATGTATTGCAGTGTTTAAATAAACAATAGAAATTGAATTTGTGGTTATCATTAAAGGTGCCCCCTAGGGTAAAAGTATTTAGACAAGATATTATGTTACTTTATATGGAGGAAAAAGACACACTATCTTAAATAAGAGGTTATATGTACCAGAGCAAGGTGGACTAGGTGTATAGTAGATTTAATGATACTTTCAAAATAAATAGTTAATAGAATTTATGAAGAATCGAAAAAGCATTTGGAACCTGTTTCCTCATTATATGTTTAATACTACCATACTTGGTTAGAAGAAGGAATATTTTGTGTAACAATTTTTTTCCAGAAGAATTTTTTTCTCAATTTTATTCTAGTTCAAGGGAAATTCAATATGGAGGATTTTTGTAAAAGTATTTAAATTGGTAATGTTAATATTTTAAAACAATAAATAAGTAATAATTGTATAAGAAATGCCTTATGTTCACTTTCCATTCCTGCAGCAAGATTTTTTCGTCTTTATTTGGTGATATAAACTCGAAGAAAGCGTGGAAAATACAGAATGACATTTCTTATATATGTCAATTTTGTGGGATGAAAAAAGAATTTTTTTTACATCTGTTTAACCATTTAGCTATTCAAGATTATTTTGTTAAGACTGGGAAAATGATATAAATAGAAAATTGGAAATTATGGTAGAAATATGTGTTTTTGATGTATTTTGAAAATTATAATTTACAAAGTAATGAACAATGTACATTATATAGTTATTTATTATATTAGGTAAATAGAGGTAAAATTAGGTAGACTATTCCACTAAATTCATGTGATGAATTAAATAGGTTTTATCATTTTAAAAAAAGATTCTGAAAAAGAAGTAGCCTAATTCCTCTTCACTGTAAATCCGTTATTCCGTGACCTACTTGTCGTTTTGTCTGGTTAAGTCAGTAGGCATCAAATAGTGACCTCTGGTGGCAAATGTCCTGTATGACAGGCTGCTTGCAGACAGGTTATTATAAATTGGGTCATTCTATATGGTTCGTGAAACATTTGGCATTTGGCAGTTTCTTTTTACGAAAACACAAACATGACTCTTAAAGCGAAATAAACCCCTTAGCAATAAATACTTGTACCAGCCAAGCTCTGGATTACTTGGTTTTAATCTTCATTCACTTATGCAAACTTATGTACCCGCCAGATCCTTACTAACGAACAACGTCTTGTGGGGCCATCCCAAAAAGGTAAAAAAATCGCTCTCACGACCCTTCTCTGCATCGGTTCCACATTCGTGCAATGATCTACCTGCTGCTACAAGATCAGCAGATTCTGTCACCATCTTTAAGAATCGGATGGAAACACACCTCTTCCGTCTGCACCTGACTGATCATTTCTGATTTCTATATCTTTTCTACAATATAAAAAAAAACACGGTAGTAGCTTTGTGGGACATGTTTTTATTGCTCTTATGCTTTTTGTTGTCCAAATGTTTGACCCAATTGCTTCCATTGTTTACCCAACTTGTAAGTAGCTTTGGATTAAAGCGTCTGCTAAATGTAAATGTTAATGTAAATGTAAGAATATATTACCTTGAGTCAATAATATGACTGGAAATATTTAACCCTGCAGGTTGTACAGCAGGCAACTGAATACACTTTTATTAACAAAACATAAGATTGAGTCAAAGTTGCCAATTTAACTTTTCATGAATAATACTTGATGGTTGACGGTCAATTAATTCAAACTTGACATGCAAGTTTCACAAGTACTTCTTGCTGAATGGAAACCCGTTTATATTTAGGGTAATGTTTATGCTTAAACATACTGAGTGATTTTACAAACTTTACAAAATGGTGCCGTTTCAGAAAGGAGGTTCAGTTAAAAAACGTTCTCTGTTACTAACGTAACCTCGGTTACCTAAAATACAGGAAGGAGTACTGCGCAGCAGGATGCTATGGGGAAAATACAATAACGCAGCGAATACTGCATGAAAATTGGTGCATGTAAAGTAATGGCAAATGCCAGCGAATCTGCACAGACCTATGGCGATGGCGCCTTGAGGATAGATATGATTATAGGTGGCCTAATCTGGTTAATCATCCCAATAATGTGCTAGGTGCCGGTGTGGTTGATGGAAACCACGGTCCAGCAGTCTAGTCTTAAGCAGAAAGGACCCGGGCCTGTAAGGCCGGAACGTCCAGACTGTAAAATCTGGTAAATGTGGAAGGCGAAGCGCAGCAGGCAGACGCACAAATATCCGCTATGGAGACTCCATTAGACCATGCCCAGGAAGAGGCAACACCTCAAATAGAAAGGGCCCTAACTCCTTTGAGGCGTTGAATGTCCAAGAAAGAATATGGCAGCGCGAAAGCTTAAACTATCCGTTTAGATAGTCTATGCTTCGTGACCGAAGATCCTCTGATGCGGTCACCGAAGCAGACAAAAAGCTGTTCCGACCGCCTGAAGGGGGTGGAATGCTCAATGTACAATTTAAGCGCTCTGACTGGACAGAGCATGTTCAGTTCTGGGTCCTGCTCGGAGAAGGGGAGCGCAGAAAGTTTCACTACCTGTCATCTAATGGGAATAGAGAGCACCTTAGGTTCGAATCCGTGTCTTGGTTTGAGGACTAGCTTAGAGTCGTTGGGCCAAAATTCAAGATAGGAGGGGCTCACAGAGAGCGCCTGCAGAATGCCTACACGTTTGATTAATGCTAATGCTATAGGCAGAGCGGTTTTAAGAATTAAGGGATGGAGGTCCACATACTGCAGAGGTTCGATGGAAGAACCCTTCAGAGCTTGCAACACTGCGGGCAGATCCCATATGGGAGCGGTGAGGGGGCGAGGAGGGCGTAGCAGCCTGGAACCCTTAAAAAAAAAAACGACCAAGTCGTTCTTTCCCGCTCCTTAGCCCGCTATGGGGGCATGGGAAGCTGCAATTGCTGCCACATAGACCTTGAGCGTGGAAGGGGAGCGGCCCTTATCCAACAGCTCTTGCATGAAGGACAGGATTAGTGATATGTCACAGGATTCTGGGTTTGCCATCCGGGTTGCGCACCAGGCGGAGAAGACAAACCACTTGAGGGTATAGAGTCGCCTTGTAAACGGAGCTCTTGCCTGTGATATCATGTTCATGACACTCTCAGGGAGGCCTGAGAATCCCATCGAGAGGCCAAAGATGCAGAGCCCACAGCTCTGGCTAGGGGTGCCAAATCCTGTTGTCTGCCTGAGAGAGGAGGTCCCGTTTCAGGGGAATAGGCCACAGGCCTGCTACGAGCAGCTTAGAAAGTTCCGCAACCCAAGGCTGGTTCTTCCAGAGTGTTGCTACGAACAGCACTTTGTGCGCCTGTTCTATGATCCTCTATGATGTCTTTTGAGGCAAAATGCTCAACCTCTGCCTTGCCGAAGACTTCCCGGATTTTCTGAAACGACCTGGGGTGGAGCGTTCATTCCTCTGAAGGGACATGGGTCCTAGATAGCATATCTGCTCCCTGGTTCAGTCTGCCGGCACTTGAGTTTCCCTCAGTGAGCACAGTGGCGTCTTGAGGAGAGGTCTCGCTGGTGATTTATGTAGGACACCACCGTCATGCTGTCCGATCAGACTTGATCCACCCAGACGGATAGGCGTCCGAGTCTAGGCGTCAATAAAGATATGAACTTACTCTGTGAACCTAACCAGGAGTGCGTTGCCGTTTCGCAAAACCATCGTTAGCCAACTATGGTCACAAGGTTCTCGTTCCAGCATAGTTCAAAGATTCACAAAACCATCATTCAAATGATCGATCACAAGCAGCAATGCAAATTAGCGAGGTTGGAACTACAGGGGCCCGGTTCAGAAGTTTAGTGAAAACTCAGAATATTGACTGTAAAGCCGCCAAGCCTTGCTTGAGGCAGCTGAGGGATGCCGGACGGTGCTTTGCTTAAGTACGCGCCCGCTTGACTTGCTTAAATAGAATGTCCACACAAGTTTGTAGAATGCTCATGGTTTTAGCTTTATTTTACTGTTTCTAATCTTCATTTTTGGTGCAACCAAGATCCATACAACAGTCAATAAATCAACCAGTATTTCACCTTTCCAAAGACTTACTTTTAGTGGTACAAATCCTAGCGTAGCGGTCAAAAAACTGTGTTCACCTTCCCCCCAGCAACACCTATCACCTGAGGGAAGGTTCCCACCTATATGGTGCTCTCAATTAACAATGATGACCCCTACTGGACACACCATAAACCACAAAATGGCTGAATGGCTCTTACATTGACCCTGAAATGATTTCAAAATGCAAGGTATATCAAACCCGAGAAAGGGGGGTAACTCAAGCCATTTCTAAAGGAGAGGTTACTTATACTTAGAATCAGTAACCATAGTAACTTACTCTGTGAACCTAACCAGGGGTGTGTTTCCCAAAAGCATCGTTAGCCAATTGTGGTCGCAAATTCCGTCATTCATATGCATATTTCATCGATTTAAGTGTTTCCCAAAACCATAGTTCCAACGATAAATCGCAAGCAGCATCGCAAAGTTGCGTGGTTGTCACTACAGGTCTAGAGCTGTGGTTAAAAGCATCATTCTGTCATCATTATGACATCTAGACTTACATGCATCAAGCTTTTGATCAAAGCAAGTAGGTGACATGCAGTGCATTCCATAACCATCACTCGAAATATATACAAATTTAATTGGACATCTTTTAGTTTGTCAAGGAAATAGTAGCGCTGTTTTTTAAAAGTGCATATACACTTGATCTGCGTGCGCTAGGACCCTTGGGAATCCCGGGGTGGAATGACATTGGAGGACACTTATAATTTTTTTTTAAATCAATTTAAACTTAAGTACACATTTAAGCACATTAGTGAATCCACTGTATGCTCAAGTGCCATGTTGCTTTTTTTGGTGCCGTTGCCATGGTGAATCATAATATCGGAGCTCCTATGATCATGGCTTGTCGTAGTTGTGATGCAAGCACTTAACTCAAGGTAAGTCTACCCAGAGTTGATAGAACTAGCTGAAATCAGCTGTTCTGAAACCAAAAACTCAAAGTATCGCATCTCGGTGTTAAACAGGTCAGAGTTCACATTTTAACTCTGTGTTGTTCAAACATCCTTATTAAAAAGGCCCCTGGTCTACCTGAAAAAAATATTTTAAGATGACAAATAGCTTCAATCATCCATTCACGAAGAAAGATACGGTAGAGACATCTCCATCAAAAGAAGGGAAAAAGGTTTGTGCTATTCCATGATACAAGATACTTCAAACATGAAAGATCTTTAGCTCCATACTTTAGCGTCTAATCAAAATAGGTAGTTAGCAGTCTGCAGTGACACCATGCCATACAGTTCATAAACATCAAGCAATAAAGACAAAAACTTTGAGCTTTTTCATTTAATTAAGAGTTTATTAGAGTCAAACACTGTCATTGGATTGAGTGTGATGTTATCTATATAGTAATCCATAGTGTGACATATATTGAATAACAAGCAGTAAACTTATGTTTATTAAAAAAATGTTTAGATCATGACTATAGATCGTATTTAATCAATAAGTTGTAGGAGAATATAGATGTAGTGTATGTAAATAAGATATTCTTGAAAGAGCAGGTCTGAACCTGAAATGTGAGGATAATGTTGATTTGTTTTTCTAATTTGTTTCACTGATTTACTTTCGGTATACTGAGTCAACAAAGAACACCTGCAAGCAAATCATATGGGATGAACCTTACAGACACTCATTCATTTTTTTATTCTGTATTGGTTTTAATACAAAGTAAAAAATGATTCTGTGTCGTAGTAGATTTCATAAAAGGAATCGAGTAAACTTTACGTAATAAAATTGTGTTCTTGTTTTCGTAAGCAAGATTTAAGTTTCAGTTATAGGGAAAAATCTTGGAATTCTGAGTGCCCAAATTATTGAATGAATTCAATGTAATTAATCATGTTCAACCCACTTAAACTTGTATAAAGGATCTTTACGTAATTATTTAAAAAAATAACTGAATATTGTTTATGTCACTAACTGAGCAGTGGATTTAGAGTTCCCAGCATGCTTTGCATGCGGCAGCAGTTGGAGAGTATTTTTTTAGATTATGGGAGAGCTCATGGTGTGTGTTTCTACACTCAGTGTAATGGTAATAATGCCACCGCTGAGACAACTCTCAACTTACCTCATATGTGACGTAGACAATTCTTTTAACCAGAATTAAAATCGTGTGACGTGCTTCAATATTGTAGGCAATTGTACCTGATTTATTCATAGAATATTTTGTTAAAAATTAAGCTTTAAAAGTGCTTAAAATATTTGGTGTAATATTGTTACCGTTATTTTTTAAAGCAAATTTGACATCTAATTTTTACAGTGTACACTTCATTATAATAATGAGTATAAGAGTGTTTTTGTAAAGAAAACATTTCAAAATATTACATAATACTTTTCATTATTTATGTTTCAATATAAAACCTCATTTGAACGTTCTTAGAAGGGTTTTGCAGTAGCCTAGATTTTCTTTATTTCTTTCTTATTTGAATATGCTGATTTATGTACATTGAGAAATGTAATGTTTTATGTGTAGATCATGTAATTAATTAAAATATCAGCTGCCAAACAAGCAACATAAATAAAAATGTCCTGAACTATGTTTTTTTTTAGTTTTTGTTTCTACACCGAAGGTCTATAAAATAATAATAAATGAAATCAAACTTGGTGTGTATTGCTACATTATCATCCTGATACACACCGACACCCCCAGTAACAACGGCACGACCAGCATCATGAAACATGTTAACCTAGATTAACCCAGGCTTGGTTTGCATTTTCTTAAGACAAAACGTTTCAACATGCAACAGGCCTCAGGCCTTCTCTATCATAAATCTTAATCTCACCTTAATCTTTCCTTGATTATTACTTGATTATTTAGTTTATGTTGCCCACCTGCAGTTGCTAATATGAGAGTCATCCTCACCTCCAGCCCAATCAGAATCAAGTATTCCAGAGCATCATGTAATATTATATAAATGTAATAACGGTACATTTGTCATGACTTGTTTCAATCAAAGTGAACACAATATCCTTATTTGATGGTGCAGATTTTGATTCTCCAAAGGGTATTGCAATGGCCTAGATTTTCTTCCTCCATTTGAATATGCTGAACTGCACATTGTAAAATCCAATTTTCAATTCAAATTTATTTAAATAACAGCTGTGAAAGAAAAAGTCCTGACAGATAATATGTAACATTATGCCGTTTCCTTAACAAAAGCATTTCTTATTGCACATTCTTCAGGCAGATATGGATATACAGTACATATCAAAGTGTAAACCAATGTCTTCATTTGATGGAACAGTTTATATTCTCCAAAGGGTATCACAGTAGCCTAGAATTTCTATTTGAAAATGCTGATTTATTCACATTACAATCCAATGTTTCAGTATGTAGATCATGTAGTTTATTGAAATAACGGCTGCAAAAGAAGAATATGAAAAAAATGAAGATTAGAAAGGTTTCTTGAAGCACCATAAACTCTCCATTTAATATGTCTGCATTTATATATGTGTAACACATCGTTCTTATCTTGGCATTGTGATGTATTTGTAAAAGGTATGTTTTTCAGAAACCGGCTGTTCCCTGAGAAAAAAGTACCATGGCATTATAATAGTAGAATTGAAATAACCTTGCTATTGGTGCATCAGTTACCATTTGTATAACATTGTATATCATTGTTGTTTTCATTAAGGTTTAAAGATAAAGATGGTATGGACGTTAAATGCAATGTCAGTCCATTGTTTCTATTGTACCTAAATTCATGAAGACATTTTCTTTATAAAAAATGAACTATGTTGAAAAGTATATCACATTTGGTGATAAAAACTTTATGACATCTGATTATAGGCCAAATTTTAGCAAGAGGATATTGTAAGAGTATCTTTTAAGAATTCTGCTTGCGAAATTGAGATGTATTTTAATCAGGCAGCTTTGTTGCGTGCATAGACTTCGCCACTGCAAATAGGATGCAAAACATTTCTTTATAAGATCACATATGAATCAACAATCATTGCTCCTTTGGTTGCGGCAATGGCACTTCAATGCTCTATTGTGTTGCTCATCTGTGTCTTTTTCACCAAAGGTACTGTGCACATTGATTTGTATGGTGTCTTTCTAACTGCTTAATATGTCAGTATTTACGTTTTATAATGTTTTACAATATAATAAATCATATTTTTAATAATGTCATACGTTTAAAGGGGGTATTGTAAATTCCTTGGTTTAATACGATTTTCACATTTTCACATGATCTATTGTTATGAAACCTTTTATAAAATAATTTATTTAATAGAAAACTAAAATCATATTGAAAATGTTTACATTGTTAATCAATTGTCTTAAATATTGATTTCCTCATTTTGTATTATTTACCTATTTATTTCTCAGCACTGGCGCTAGATTGTTATGGATGTTACCTAGACTCTGAAACTGGAATATGCACGACATACACAAAAGCTTGTGAATCAGAGTGTAGCTCCATGACCACAACCGCATACGCAGGTAAGAGTGACAAAACAAAACAAATCTATGTGAAGAATCACATGATGGCCGTCCTCTAAGGTGTTAAATGATTCAGCAATAAAACTTTGAATGATGGTCTTCATAGGTGAGATTAAACACAGTCAAATCCAGAAGTCTTGTGGAGGTCCCTCTGCGTGTCTCACCGGGAGTATAAATTATGGACCAAGCAGAGTGACCATCAACTCTCAATGCTGTAAAACACATCTCTGCAACAGTCAAGATGCACCAGGTGCATGAGTTTTCACATTATTTCTGTACAGTTTCATGACCTTGTTCTACATCATTTCTTAGAAAACTTGTTACATTTCTCTAACCGGTGTGAGGTTAAGGTACAGTAAATACTTTTTTTTCATTCATCACTTGTATAGATTTGCCACGTAAGCCCTCTAACGGAAAGACTTGTTTCACCTGTGATGATTCCACTTGCTCAAAGATTTTGCATTGTGAAGGTGATGAGAACCATTGCTTCACAGTGACAGGTATGTCCTAAATCTCTCTCTCTCTCTCTCTCTCTCTCTGTGTATATGTGTGTGTTTGCACCTGCCTTAGAATTTCACACAAGATTTATTTTTCAGCTGAGGCGAATGGCAAGCAGATCACTCTCGGTGGATGTTCCAGCAACCTGTTCTGTGGGAACTATCCATCACGTTTGAATGACTCACGTATATTTGGCCGAAGTATAAGTTATAACATGAAATGTTGTGAGGGAAATCTGTGTAACAGCGCCCAGAGCATGAGTGGTTTCTTTTTTCCGCTCATATCTCTAATTTTCCTACTTTTCATCTAACCCGAGAGTTCATTAGAGGGCACAAGATGTGGTCACACAGGAGCTGCATGTCTGTGGACAACAAATTATATATCTCTATTCCTCTATTTTCTTTGTGTCATTAAGTAACACTGTTTGGTTGCACTTGGTGATGACTATAAACCACCCACAGAAGACCAGCCAGGTTTATAGCCTCTATATTTGACTGTATACAGCATCTAGTTAGCTTTCCCTGCTCATTTAAAAGAGCAACACAATGTGCTCTCTTTCAATTTGAGTTATTTATACAGTTGATCAAGGAAGTGTAGTTGTTGAATTTAGCTTATTTAGAAAAATGTACCTTTTTTAGGTCACTCATAAATTTTAATTCTATCATCATTTACTCACCTCCGTATTGTTCCAGATCTGTACACATTTCTTTGTTCTGGCGAATAGAAAGATATTATTTATAACCAAACGGTTCTAGTAGGAAAACATACTTTTAAATTATGATTAAAATTTGAACACCAAAGAAGATATATAGAAGAATGTAGGACAGTTCCTCACACTGTTCTCCAAACAGTTCTGGGGCACTTTTAACTACTATTGTAATTTTACAGAATATTCTGTAGGATGATTTTATGTGAAAACAGTAAAAATACTTATTTGGTTACGAACAACGTTCTGATTGGCAAATTATTTAAAGATAGACGTAGTTGAATGGCATGGAAAGGCGCTTTAGTAAGTAACTTTTTTTCTGTTTATGATAAGGGGATTTTATATGAAATTTGAATAATCAGACTTCTTTTATGAGAGCATTCCCCTAAAGCCACGGAGACAATACATACATGTGGATATTAAAATTTTAAGTAAATGGCCTGATAAAAGATCATATTTTATATATGTTCAACTGGCTAAATGATTAAATATTTATTCATTTTCAAAAAACATATTGTCCGGACCTACATTTAGAAGAAAATATGAAGACGGGACCTCTTGGAACTTTAATTGAATACCCCGGCTTTAAAGTATTTTAGTATTCATTTACATTTAGTCATTTGGCAGACACATTTATCCAAAGCGACTTACAGTGCACTTCTTACAGGGACAATCCCCCTGGAGCAACATGGAGTAAAGTGTCTTGCTCAAGGACACACTGGTGGTGGGTGCTGGGATCGAACCAGCAACCTTTGATTTACCAGTTCAGTGGTTTAACCCACTAGACCACAATCTCTATTCTGTTATATTTATAATAGTGTCATTTTTTTGGAGCGGGTGAACTGTCAGATTCTTTTCTGTTGAGTTTAGCAGAGTTTTGCCTGCATGTATGAGCCCATGTGGCTTGTGATGTTTGCCTCCATATATTGTTTTCTCTAATAAAATATCTAAAGTTCATATTCTATTTCATTTGAACGCTCTAATTAAACAGGGGTCCGTTTAAAAATACATTCTTATATGTCATAATGTTGAGCTACAAAGACACAAACAATCTTGTAGTAAATATATTTTAGAGTTTAGAAAAAACAAAAATCTATTCTGTCTCTGAATACCTTTGTTTTGTAACTTTATATGGTGGTGCTTATGTTTCTCCATTCTCCTGTACATAAAAGGCACAAAAATGCCCATATTTACAATTAATTAAAAACATCACACAACAATGTGCAGAGACATGCATCCACACATGTATCATATCATTACGTATAGTATACCGACAAGTTGCATTTTTTTAACTGACCATAGTGAAGCATTCTGCTTTACAGATAGTTAAATGTTGGCAACCCCCTTTTAAGGTATCAGTTTCAGCATGTTTCAAATTTCAGTGCAATTTTTTGTTAAAGGCTGGGGGATGTAGTGCTCAGTTCACACACACTAGCTTCAGTCTGAGCACAAATCAAAATGGCACAGTGTCTTCTGTTTATTCTGATGAGCACACTTTTCTACAAAGGTAATTGCTTTTTCTTTATACAAATTCTGACGTTAGGTCTAAATGATTTGTAAGTTTATGTGATGATATGCTCATGCGTGATACTGGAGAAGTTATGTGATCTTTGCAGCACCGTATTGTATAGGTTTTACTTTCAACAAATAAGTTGAAAATTATGAAATTTGAATAGCAAGATATTTTTGTTCCTAAAAATTCATGGCATTGCTATATTTTTTATGAAATGTTATGTAGTGATCAGACAATTCCGTAACATTTTAACTCCTTATATATATCTATACACACATTTTTTTAGTAAATTCCCTGAGCTGTTATCAATGCATACCCGAGACATCAATAAAATGCACTGAAACTAAAGTGGAGTGTGCTGTCGGTCAGTGCGGTACCATGAAAACCACATCTTACATGGGTAAGAATTAAGGCAGGCGAGTAGTTCACTCCAGAATTTAAAATGTGCTTACAAAATCTTTCTAGGTACAGAATCTTACAGTCTTTGTGTGTAAATGTTCACTGTAGGTAACAAAACGTTGGCTGAAATGTTTATGAAGAACTGCTCTTTACCTCAACAATGTGTGACTGCATCTGTGAACCTAGGAATTATAAAAACAGTCATCAGTAACCACTGCTGTGATACAAAGTTGTGCAACTACCAGAGCGAGCCAGGTACTTTACAATGAATGCCATTTTGTGACAATAAATGAAAATATGTTGAATTATTATATCAAATCATTTACATTGCAAGTTTCAAAACTGTGCTGTATAGGTCAATGTCATTTGTTATATTATCTTTGTTTCATAGAATCACCCAAAAATGTCCCAAATGGTATAATGTGTCACACCTGCACTGGAGGCGATTGCTCTTCAATTTTGTCCTGTGTTGATGGTGAAGATCACTGCATCAAAGCTAAAGGTATTCTAACACACAAGCAAAACAAGACAATATAGAAGTAATCAAGGCAAGCTCTCTGTGTCTTTATTCTTCTGTCGAAAACAAATTGAGGTTTATGGAGAAAGCTTTCAAGGGTTCTTCTCCATAATGGAATTCAACAGGGGAATGTTGGTTAAGGTCCATGTTTCAGTTGCATAGCAGCTTCAAAAGGCTCTACATGACACCAGCCGATGAATATGGGGGTTGTCTTGCGAAACGATTAGTAATTTTGAAAGAAAACAAAAAAATATGTGTATATACGTGGCTTGAATTTGTTTTTGACAGAACAAATAAACGCACAGGCACCATGTGCATGCGGCATGTGGGTGAATGAATTATCAATTTTAAATTTTGAAGTGAACTATTCCTTTAAATTACCTTGTACATTTTTTTAGTTTTTAGGTTTTAATACTGACTAATTGTTCCTCTCTCGAACCAAGTTCATCAATGTTTATAACATACAATTAAAATCCATTTCCTTATATCAAAGACTTTATGATATCTTGTGAGGTCATAACCATGTTATTAGAGTCTTATCTGCACACACCTCTGCAGGCACTGAAACAGTGTTGTATTACTAAAACTTGATGCCCCAAAACAATACTTTTTTTACCTCATTATTGAAAAGAAATCTAATACATAAGTCATTGTCCTCTCAATGCTGCAGAATGACAGTGATCTATCTATCCACAGTTGATGCTGATGGACAGATGATGATGATGAGAGGATGTGCCACCAGAAGTTTTTGTAGAGGCGACCTGTCCACACAGATTGGCCAATCCAGCATAACCATGGGTCTGACCTGTTGTAGAGGAAATCTTTGTAACAGTGCCACAGCTGTGCCTGAGATCAGACTGTTTCAAATAGGGCTGCTGCTGTATGCTATTGTAGAGGCATTAGTTTGAACTTTGGGGTGTCATAGTTCTTCATAAAGTGAGATTTAAATCTGATATCCATATATCTTTGCTGTCCTTCCAAAATCTTGGATGTCCAAATTCAATGCTTTTCAGGAAATGGAAAAAACATTGTACTTTTTAAATGATGAAATACTGTGTTGTAAAAGTTTAAAGCATGTTTTAATATCTTTATTGGTTAGATATTCGCAAAACAAGTAACATACATAAAGGGTTACTAATTGTAATGATTTATGGCAAATAATAAAAATGGCCAAATATGGAAGTTTCAGAAGGACAGTAGCCATATGTTTCTGTAAGATTACTCCTGCATATGAAAATATAGAAGATATGAGGATATTTGTATAGAGTGCTTGTTAGATTATATTTATTTTGTATTTACAGAAACTTTTAGATGGATAATTATTGTCTTTTCTAATAAATATTATAGATTTTAACAGAGTGTGTAATAAATCATTACGTATGAGACCACCACAGCTCAGAGCAACTAGTTTCTCCGAAACTGGTGTGTTACTGCGTACATAAGTTTACTGATATTAACCTTTCAAGATGACAAGGGGTTAGGTTTCGAAATGGAATTTAGTTTCAAGACACTAATATTGTTCCATAATCCTTTATGCCTTTGGCTTTTTAATTGTCTTGGACAAGGAAATTTAAATTGCCCTCAAGTACATTCACCCATTCCATAACCTAAAAAGAAACGCATCCTAGTTTCTTTTTCTATTCCAAACCTTCCATTGTGTAAAACTTTGCCATTTCTCTTCATTGCAACACAAGTAATTTGTCTATTCAATATACTGCACTGTAATGCTCTTTGATTCCCATAAGAGAGCGTGAAAGAGCAAAAGTACAGTTTAAATAGTGCTGCAGATGCTTGGCACCCTCTTTAAAATAAAGGTGCTTCACATGGTTCTTCACAGCGATGCCATAGAAGAAGCTTTTTTTGTCTAAATGGTTCCATAAGGAACCTTTTACATCTGAAGAACCTTTCGATCTCACAAAGGGTTCTTTGTGGCAAAGAAGTGTTCTTCAGTTTATATAAAAAAAGTAAGAAGAGACGCTTCTTTTAAGAACTGTTGACTGAATGGTTCTTTGTGGAATCAACCATTATTCTTCTATGGCATCGCTGTGAAAAATCTTTTAAGCACCTTTATTTTTAAGAGTGTATATGTTTAATTCAATTCTTTCATTACAAGAGAAAATCTGGTATTCAAACCATAATCAAAGAATCCATTCTTCCCAATTCTTATTAAAAAAAAACCCAATAATGCATTTATGCTGACTGGCTTTCCAAAAACATGTTTTTCATATATCTGATTTGCATGAGTTTAAGCATTCCATGAGGCCAGCCACAGCCCTAAATGGTTAAATAGACAGAACAAAAACTAAAAAACTGTGTTAAATTATTTTTTATTCCACTTACATGAAATTACATATTTCCCTCCAAATAACATTTATGCTTGGGTGTTCTGTATGAAAATTCCAAAGACATGACAAAGCTAGCCAGCCGACAGTACCCCCATTTCCTCCCCATATTATCTACTTCATAGCCACATGCAATTTAGGCAAGTATCAAAAGAAATGAAAGGAAATTGTGGAAAAAAATAATAAAAACAAATTACCAGGAAAAAAATTACTTGCACTGATTTTCCTACTGCTCTGCTTGTACAGTCAAGCGGTAACCGTACAAAGCTTATGTGCTCTTTGTTCTTAGGGTCCACTATACCTCGTGATTAATAGGGAACAGGTAAATGCCATTTGCAGGGCACCAAATGCCTGCAATAAGAGAACTTGAGTGACAATAAATGGAATGTTTTTTGCCCATGACGTGTGAGCCAGCAGTTTTACCATGTAACACATTGCTGTTGTAACTTTAGTTGTAGCCTTGCACTGCTATCCTCACATATGCTTAAAGACAAGGGCTGTTTATAAAACACAAATGCTTAACTGCCGTATATAATGATCATGGCAAATTACTCTGACAGAGATTTACATACAGTATAACAAAAGGTTGAACTTGCAACTTTGCATGAGCCCACACTCGCCTCCTTCCGCGCTAATGCGACAACCTAGAACTCCCTGCGGAGAAAACAAGGTTAACAGCAGACGAACCATGGCCCCTTCCCATGCCTCGCCCCTCCCACCCGCTATTTACCCCTCCCACCCACCTCCATGACACAAATCCTTAGAAAAAAACCCACAATGACAGGGAAAGAAGAAAGCAAGGAAGGCGCAAGAGTAAAAGAACTAAAAGAGACAAAAGTTGACGATGAGGTGGTCTCAGTGTTGACGGTGAGCTGGAACAATGGCAGGTGAATAACGGGAAGTACTGACAGAGCGAGACTCAGTTATCCCGCCCCTCATCAGCGTCCTCACCATCTCCCTGGTTATCTGAAGTCCACAGCTGTGAGGAGGAGAAAAGGACAGGAGACTTTGAGTCATGAACACGGTAGAACCTGCTTGTTTTGGTACACTACAAATCTGCTGTAATCACATGTTTTCGAGTTCCTTTAAATGAGATAAGTAGCATCAAATGTAAGCATGGTCCAGTTTGGCCACTTAAAATCTCAAGAACATCTCATTTATAACCGGTTTTCAAAGCTAGCAAACAGAAAACTTACTGTCAAGTTGTCCCGCAGTAGCTGCATGATCAATGTGCTGTCTTTGTATGACTCTTCATTCAGTGAATCAAGCTCTGCAATGGCGTCGTCAAAAGCCTACAGGAAGCAGATGACACACAAACCAAAGTGATGGGTTATATTGCGGTGTATGAAGAGAACGAAGCATTCACAGTCTAACTGTGGGTTTAAAATGTTAGTCTTACCGTTTTGGCAAGCTTACAGGCCTGCTCAGGAGAGTTGAGAATCTCGTAATAGAATACAGAGAAGTTGAGGGCCAGGCCCAGACGAATGGGATGTGTGGGCTGCATCTCTGCCTTGCTGATTTCAAAAGCATCCTTGTAGGCATCCTGTGAATTGGAAATGATAGCTGAAAACAAAGAAAAAAATGTGTGAATATATTTCAATGATCCTGGTTTTAATAAACAGTTAGTTACGGTCCACAAGTGATTAGGAAAACGAACAACATTTAAATATTTCACACTGGAATGCATCTGGTGTGTCTGCCAGCTCAGAAAACTTGATAAGAAAACATACAGCCAGTTTGTTATAGGCTGTCTGAGTCTGAAACCATGTTATCCAGAGAGCGGTTTCAATTTGCAGCATGTATCTACAACCCCCTTCCCCCTTTTTTATTACACAGGTAGCGAAGCTAGCTTATTTGTTTTAGCAAGCATTGAACAATGAAGCTATCCTGGCGTGGGATGACAGAGCTGTTTTTGACACTGTAAAAAGGTGTTTATACACAACCATTTGAGAACTTTAACCAGGCCCTAAAGAATGATTCCAGTAAAATGGCCAGCTGATGTCCCCTGTAAATTTGTCGAATGACAATGTACCACTAGGGGGCGTGAAAGCAAAAACCTGGCAGTATGGTTTTCTGTTACAAAGCTTTTGCACTGGGCACTAGGAGGGTGAGGCTATAACATGTAAATGAGTAGCTTTCAAACTTTTCCACTCTGAGAGGACAGACAACACAACTGTCAGCATCTAGCCATTTCATTCAAGCACATAACAGGCCAGTCTGTGCTCCCATTGCTCATGCATTACATAAGACTTAAAGGGCAAGGTTTGTCTTCATGAACTCACATGAACAGTGGTTCCAAATCTGTATACGTTTCGTTGTTCTGACAAACACAGAGAAAGATATTTGGAAGAATGCTTGTAACCATACACTTCTTGGCGACCACTGACTACCATAGTAGGAAAAATGACAATTGTAGTCAAAAGTGCCCCAGAGCTGTTTTCTTTCCTACATTCTTGAAAAATATCTTCTTTTGTGTTCAACATAAGAAAGAAATGTATAAAGCATGGTAGTCAATGTTTGGTTACAAGCATTCATATAAAAGTGTTCATCAGAACAAAGAACTTTATACAGATTTGGAACAAACTTGAGGGCGAGTAAATGATGACATTTAACAGACATGAAAAGCCACATTAGAACTACGAGACAGATTTTTTTCAAAACCACAACTATTTTGATCAATCAAAATGCATCCTAAAAAAAGTAAGAATGACGACATTTCCTTTCAAACAAGACTGAACAGATATCCGGCAGGCTGTGGAGAATTCAAGCTCCACCCACACATGGGTTCTCATTGATTCACAAGGTGGGTGGACTCACATGTCAGCACCTGCTCCAAATGAAAGAAGGAAATCAGACTGCTAACCGTTTCCTCTGCATACCTAAAGACCCTCTTTTTCTTTCTCCCTTTCCCACAACTGAATCCCAGAGCCACCCCCTGAAAGCTTGTCAACCTCCTGCCACAGGAAGTGAGACACAACCTTCTTCCTGTTATGCACACTTTGACCCTCTTCCTTTCTCACTCTATCATTACTGAGACAATAAAGAAACCACTTTGAGCTTTGAAACAGAATTATTAGCTATGCCATTAAACTACGTTAACATCAGATAAGGGGTCGAGATTAAGATTATATCCCGCAAAAATGTGGCGCATTAACTCCTGAATTAGTCTTTGAGGTTTTTATGAATGGGCCTCTAGGATCCTCTTTAGAGATTTCCACCCCTCCTACTTCCTCTCGAGTTTGGCTTCATGTCAACAGTTTGTGGAAATAGTTACTTTTTTAGCAGAAGTAAGTGCGTTCAGGTGACAAAGACATTCCTATTCACAACCACATATTTGAGAATAACACAAATTTCTCAAATGCCTACCCGATTATAGGTATTTGTGGCTCAGTTGTTAGAGCATGGTGCTAGCAACGGCAAGGTCATGGGTTTGAGCCCCGGGATTCCACATAGTGAGAAACAACGTATAGTATAATGCAATCTAAGTCACTTTGGAAAAAAGCATCTGCCAAATGTATAAATGTAAATGATTATCCAGCTAACATTGTTCATCAGATTTAAGCAGCTAAAAGTGAACCTAACCCCCAACAACCCCATCATGTTATGTAAAGACTTACAGGCTTTTTGTTCTGCCACAGCCACCTCCGCAAGGTAGCGATAGTAGTCGCCTTTCATTTTCAGATAGAAGACTTTACTTTCTGCCGGGGTCGCCTTGGGAATGAGGTACTTGTCCAGAAGGACCTGAAAAAAAAAACACAGATATTAGAGGTTTAGCATCCTAGTTTGCTTTTGAAGGTGTGTTGAGGGAAAAGGGGAAGTAGTCATGAGCCAGACAGAAAGTTAACAATCGAGATGGAGAGATAATATACAAAGTTCTGTAAAACTTATTTGGCTACACACTGTTGTAAGTGAAAAGTAAACAGTCGCAGTAAAATCTCTCCAGTAACATTTACAGTACACACAAAAGTCCCATCATTTATTCTAGAATTTCAGCCTTCTATGCATTTTGGGACAACGTCCTCAAATTGCTGTTGGGGGCCTGGGAGCTTGTGACAGAACTGCAGTTCTACAGATGTTTCAGAGACCATCTTTAGCAGGGAGGGGGAAGGGGAGATCAGGAAAATGGACTACGCCGTATGAGCTACAGCTTGTGGAACTAGGTCATTGAGCTTGCTGGTCTTGTTCGCAGCCCGATTGTCGCCGTGCTGAACAGAACCAAAAGGTTTTCATTGCAATAAGTATCTATAAACTCTTCAATGATGCTCTTACAACAAACATGCAAGTCCAAGGATGAAAAAATTAAGTATTGTACTGTTCTATCAAACTGATGCTGTCAAGGTCATTCTGGTTGATTCAGAGATTCGAATGCAACTTAAATGTTGCGTGACCTTAACATGATCAAAGTTAAAACCAATGGGACTTCGCATCACCATAACTGGAAGAACTGTTTAAGCATTTGTTTAGAAATGAATGGCTTAATCTGAAAGTTACATGTCGTTGATGATCCAGAAACCTACTTGTATGTGCAACTGTGTCAGATTTTGACAGTGAAAGTATTGCATAACCATCTGCCTCCCCATTCTCTGCAACAAGTCAAGACATGTAGATGAGAGATCACAGCAGCTTGTGGCAGGTCAGCGGTTTCATTCTTTTATATTTGATAATAAAGTGTGACTTTCCACCAACCACAACACATTTCCTCCTTTAATTCATTAGAAAATGACACATTGCGAGATTCCAGCAAAATCATTTGTAAAAAGGACAGTTCACCAAAAATTAAAAATAGTCATTATTTACTCATCCACTTGTAATTTCAAACCTGTATAACTTTCTTTCTAATGCAGAACACTAAAGAAGATATTTTGAAGAATAAAGGTACCCAAACTATGGTGGTACTAATTGACACGGATTGTTTCGTGTCCATACAATAGAAGTGAATTGGTACCGCCGTTGCTTGGTTAGCAACATTCTTCAAAATATCTTCTTTTGTGTTCTGCAAAAGAAAATCTTTAGTTTTAAAATGACAAGAGAGTGAGTAAATGATGACACAGCGTTCATTTTTTGGGTGAACTAATCACTCTAACGTGAAGTATGAGTGAACAGACTGTTTAACAAAAGGTGTGAAAGGCAAGTGTGTGAAAAATTCAGGTTTTAACATGAATATCTCCTGTATCATAAATCAAGAATAATGTTGCTAAGATGGTTTGCTGGTAATGTAACAAATACAAAGCTAAACGTCAACTCTAAGAGCAGTTCAGATTTCCGTTCAACTGAGTTACATAATAGACTGGAATTCACCCCATGACATCAAATTCTTGCTACATTCCTGTGATAACATGCTGAAGGTACAATTTTCTGGTTCTTTGGCCTAAATGTGCAGAGTCCCAGGACACTGGCCCAAAAAACAAGAGCTCAGCAACTGTCATTATGGGATTAGAGAGGTGAGTCAACCTGTGCAGTATCACACGGCCCCTTTTATGCTATGCGCGCACAAAGTGAATGTATTCCCTCCCCTCAAACACTGTTAATCTGACTCAGGTTGCCGTGGCCACAGCCTTGTCCTCTTTGGTTTGAGCTCATCCGCTCTGGTGACGAAGATAGATAAGAAAATAAATATTTCCCAGATGAATAGATCTGACATCACAACGAAACATAGTTTTTAAACAGCCTAGCAATAATTTAAAACCCCTTGAATCACAGTCGGGTTGAGTGCCCTGTTCAAGTGTACAACAAGCTCGGGAAGAGATGAGTGGTCTTCTATGGCCCACACAACCATAAAGACTCCACTGGGTTTTTGTCACAAACAAATTGGTTGAATTAATGGACACTTAGGGTTGCTTCCACAACCAGCTTATGCAAAGCATTCGACTAAGTTGTGTACAGTGCACAGCCGCATTGTGGAGTAAAGGTTCCCTCTTGTTCTCTGGAGTCCTCTTCACTTCCCACACCTCATTACATATTCTCCAGTTTCCCACCCGAGCTGCTGCTAAAAGCTAATTAGCACCCATGCTCGCTTACTCAGACTTTGAAAGGGGTGGGGCGCATGATTTTCTGATTTACGGCTTATGGAACTGAAGTGGACACAAATTCAAATCTCCTGTGATGTTTGCTCGTATTAAACAATGCGACTTGTTATTAGTATGCATACTTTATCAAAGATTTTGTCATAGGTTGACGTCACTGCCATAAAGCGGTTGAAACAGCATTGAACAAAAACAATGAAACCCTTCAAATACTTAAA
Source organism: Triplophysa dalaica (assembly GCF_015846415.1). Classification (NCBI taxonomy): domain Eukaryota; kingdom Metazoa; phylum Chordata; class Actinopteri; order Cypriniformes; family Nemacheilidae; genus Triplophysa; species Triplophysa dalaica. The sequence goes on from NC_079553.1 coordinate 7,329,831, forward strand.
CGGGGTGAAAAAATAGTTTGGGTTTAAATTCCAGACAGATGCTTTTTAGGTAATATAAGGAGACAGAAACCTAGTAACAGACATTGTTCGTATAACATGCATACTGTAATGTTGAATCTGTATAAAACAGCTTCAAACAGGTGGAGATGAGGACTGAAAGGTTAAATAGACCCTGACCCTTTAAATCTGTCATCATCAAGTATGGCTCTCATGTACGATAACTGTTCCAAAGAGAGGACACCTGTGCGAACATTGGAACAAATGAGATCAGGGCTGGACTAATAGGCTTGGCTGAAAGAGGTCCTTGCTCATGATGAGTAATTAACACAAGCAGGATTATCAACCTTTGCAGCCAACAGCACTTGGAGTAAAGAAACAGGGATGAGAACTTTGCTTTATAAATTTACACAGGTTTGGAAAAGTTAAACACAGAACAACCTTTAAGAATAATGCATGTATTACAAAGTCATAAAAAAAAGTTACGCAATGCTTTATACTTCAGACTTGAATTGATTTGAGTTCCTTACCAGGACATCATTACAGATGTCTTTCAACTCCTTCTCGATCTTCTCCCGATATTCCTTGACCATCTGCTGCTTCTTGTCGCTGGCATCCGTCTTCTGCTCGATGCTGGAAACCACTCTCCAGGAGGAACGGCGCGCACCCACTACATTCTTGTAAGCCACAGAGAGCAGGTTGCGTTCCTCATTAGACAGTTCAGTGTCACCCTCAGTGACGGCCTTCATAGCGGCTGCCATATCGTCATAGCGCTCTGCCTGCTCGGCCAGCTTGGCTTTTTGCACTAGCTCGCTTTTGTCCATGGCTGCTCAGTGCTGAGAAGAAAAGAGTCCGATTTTAAGATTACAAAGTTCAATCAGACACACATCCTACAAAGATTTTAGTCCAAGAAAATTCTCTGCCAAGGCATTACGTTGAACTTAAAGGGATAGTTTACCCCAAAATATTAAATAATTATGTCATAATTTCCTCACTTTCCAATGCTCCAAATCTGTATAATTTTCTTGTATAAAGATAATTGGAATTGGGGCAGGGTGATGCATGTCGCGATTCACACTAATTATATACGTCTTAAATCGATTCTGAAATCGATTCTCGGTTTTATGCACAGCTCTTCTGGGAACTACGGCTCTTTGATCAGAAGGAAGTACTGCTCAATCTAAAATCACTACAAGATTGAGTCATTATAACATACATTTGAAAAAGCAACACTCATCAAACATCATCATTATAAATATACTTTATTATCATGAAAAAACCTGCAACGGTTTGAAAAACAGCGATAAAACATCTCCTACAATAGAAATCGCCTACTTCCATACAATATATAGTAGATGAAAATAAGTATGAGTCACGGATAGTATGTCCCAAACCTCAGTATGCTTCCGCCTACATTCGTGAGTGACACTTCTCTATCCCATGATGTCAAGGGAGCTGAGCAACAGGCAAATTTAAAAAGTAAATTAAATAAAAAAAATAGCAGGACACCAAGTTTATTTTATCATAATAAAATAACCTACTCCCACTCTAAAATAACCCAGTCTTACTATATAAAACATACTGTTTTAACCGTCAATAGGTAGGTACTTATTCAAATTCAGAAAGCACTGTCTGTCACAGTATGGGATTTCTGACGTAGCGTCTGTGTGGCTGCGTTCGACATCGCATACTGTGACATTACGTACAGAAATTAATTTATTGGAACTTAAATGTAAATCGTTCGAGAGCGGCCTCTGGCTTTCGGATGTTGCGGCATTTAACCGTATCTCATTGTGGAAACATAATGAGCATCAGAATTACATGTTATATCGCACTATGCATCGCCCAGCCCTATTTGGAACACTTATAACAAAAACGGTTCTTGGACCTCACTGACTTTTATATTTTTATATATTATATCATATTTATGGAAGTGCTAAACAACACACACCAGTGAATTAAAGTAACACTTGCACAAAAATAAAATTCTGATGGCCCCTTTGACTGACACATAACTGATCACAAGTATCGACTAGATTTAAATTTATCAATATGCCATCTTGACTTTAACATGCTGATCTGTATATTCACAGATATACTCAACTTATTGAATGCTAAAGCTCAAATATGACATTATTGAAACACTGGAATCATTTGGGTACCTTTAATGTTAAATGTATATGATTTTTGGAGCTTCTTAGGGCATCAAATGGAATGACATGAAGGCGAATTTATGACAGTATTTTCCTGTTTGGGTAAACTATTGCTTTCACTGTTTTTTATTCTGCCTAAACCACAGATTTACTTCTCACATGCCAGATGTCTCTACACATAACCAATTGCTTGGCAGCTGGCATGATCTATTGCTTTAGTGTATCACACATAACTTAAACATTCAGATAACTGCTATTTCTGAGCACCATTACTGTCATAAAGTAGGAAAGGCATTTAGGGTTAAAAGTAAAGGCAAAATGTTCTAAGGTGTAATTATCACAAAAAATCAGAGCTATGCCTCAAGTATTTTAACCTACCGGGTAGCATTACAGCGCAAGGAAATATGCGGATGTGCTTTTCTTGGCAACCACGCCCAGTACCCCACCCCATAGTTACCCATCTGCACGCTCTCAAATCACGTTTTCATAAAAAATTAATTCATTTGGCAAGAACAGAGCAATACCACAATATTTTGTGAATATCGCTTAATCGGAGTGCATTGGTCACTTGCTCACTACACTAAGCTTAACCAATAAAAACAGAAATAGGTGTTTAACTTTTATTTTTCGTTGACTTTATTTAACAGTTCATAAACACAGCAACGATGACAATTCCACGGGAATATGACAGACTGAGAAATGTATTACGGAATTGACCAGAATCTAACACAATTGTAAAGAAATCAACACTGTTCAATGATCAACTGAGTTAGCATGTTGGCTAAGCTATAAGAACCGAGGTCTGCCCTGCCCATCGCCATGGTCGACTGACCTCGCAGTTAAGAAACCCGCGCCTCGTCTATATTGTAATACTATGAACCTAAAAACACATTTTTAAATGACTTTTATTACTCAAATGTAGTTTAGTCATGGGATTAACGTTAGAAGATAAACCGAAGCATGGCGCTGATTGTCAGGCTGATCATTCTATCGCAACATGCATGACATGTTGAGAGACAGAAAAGCTCGCCCGATTCTATCAACCACATGACCCGAAACAATAGATAATGAATAAAGTTCGCTTAGAGTAACGGTAACGTTACATTTTATTTAACACGGATTAACCTACATAAAACATGACTTTATTAGCGGAAGTGATGGGAACTATAGCTTTGGATTGATTCACCAAAATGTTCAATAACGTAACATACGGGCGAACGCTGAAGAATGCTCAATGAAGATCGAAGTGATATCCAGATACGTAGCATTAAACGTTTAATATTAAGTAAAGCGTTTCTATTGTAGGGTTCGACCACACCAGTCAACCCACCAACAGCAAGAAACAAAAAGGGGCGGCCTAGATATGCCAAGCAAAAGCTTATTGTTCATTTTCAACATGTTAGCATCATCGGCTACTTAGTCACTCGCCGTGTATCGGCCGTCGCCATTTAAATTTCGCTTTACATCTCAAAGAATGAAACACGGCCCTCCTCTGTCGGACTGACCGAACTAGCCTGGCATTTATCCCTATCTGGCGTATTCTCTTACCTGAGTGTCGGGGAAAACGATGGTCCTGTCGTAGCTAAGCAAACCGCGGCTCACAGCTGATTCTCACGGGCTATCGGGCTAATCCACGGGGTTTCCCTCCAATCAGACCAGCCCCAGGAGCCGAGACAAGGCTGGGCCATGTGACGTCAAAGGTAACCAAGGCGACGGCTGACTTCACGTTGTCTGTGATTGCACGAGAGCCATGTGAGAGCGGTGCACCATTTTCCCTCCACTTTTCCTTCTATGTTCTCAGCCTTACGTTCATTTTATAGATTTTTGTGTCATCTTAGCCATGCTTATATTGAGGTTAAATATTTTACGGTATTACTTTGATCCCTATTCACTGAACAAGACAAAATACATCTCACAAGAAGAAAACATATAAAAAATGTATGAATCTATTCCGAATGCGATATTTTTAGCTGCATATTGAGTATTATGCAACAAGGGTCCTCATTTGAATCCATGCTATCACACTTATGTCAAGAATAATATGTAGGCCTGTTCTGTCAATATTTGCTTTACAAAAGTAGTTACTTGACCCTCCTACACCCCTTTAATAACCCAGCGTTCATCAAACCAGTGGCGTCTTGTAATGCCTTCTCATAAGGGCAGTAAATCGCTTTCCTGCTCATCCTCCTTCACAACTCCTTCCTGGTGGAACATTCTTCTTAACTCAGTCCTGCCAACCACATCTCTCACAACATTCAAAAAACGACTTATAACCCATCTCTACTGTGAATACTTGACAGAAAAATGAGAAGGAAAAAAACACTAACCCTCTCTCTTTCTCTCAACAGGTAGTCGTCTAGTTTTGTTGAAACTAGTAACTTTGTATCAGCACCTGTTGTATTACTGGTCCTGTATGACATATCGTTTATTGCTCCCTGAACTCTATGTAGGTCGCATTGGATAAAAGCGTCTGCTAAATGTAAATTAACACAGAGAAGATATTTGGAAGAATTTTCAGCAATTTTCAGTTCTGGAAAATCATCCACTACCATAGTAGTAGTAGAAATCTTATATTTTTGTTCCGTTGAACACATACAGTATACAGAGATTAAGAATTTAGTAAAACAAAGACTTCTCGGGCACCATTGACTACCACTTAATTCTTCCTACTATGGAAGTCAATGATGTGTCGGAACTAAAAATGACTAAAATTCTTCCAAATATCTTTCTTTGTGTTCTTTGGAACAAAGTACTGAAGCATGAAATAACATGAGCGTGAGTAAATGATGACAGAATTTTCATTTTTGAATGAACTATCCCTTTAACTTTCTCAAGACTGCAAAGACTGGAGAGCGTTCATGGGTAAAATAAGCACACAAGGACACACATAGCTTTTTTGGTAGAAGAAGCACTATTTCTGCCCTACTCCAGTTTGTTTCCATGGGGAATTGAGTCTATTTTCTACATTGTCACGTGTCCTTCCATCAGATATGAATTCAGTAACCTATTTCAAAACTCGGTTATTATTGTTCAGTCCACAGTGAGACCAATACATATGTGCAACTGATTTCCAGAAAGATATGCAGAAACAGTCTCATTCAAATGTAAATCTGAATGGGGATTAGACTTTGCTGGATGACTAGTAGGGCAGGTTTTTTGTTTACCTAAAGCCACACCCTGGTAAATGGTGAGAATCACTCGCACACTCTCAGTGTAGTTATGTGAACGCCTTGAGCATGCAGAGAAATCTATGCATTGAGGAATGACAAAAAGTCAGTCATGGTTTTTGCAAAGGGTGGGTTGACATGCCTCTCTCTCTTTTAATACAAGAGCAATTGTCTTGTCTTTTCCAACACCTAAAGTAACACTTTCAAGTGTGCTACATTGCATGGTACTATCCATCTGTTTCAGCAAAAAAAGAAGAGTCACATAGCTTGTTAAGACAAGAGCGTTCCCTAGGGTGTGTTGCAAATCAGCCATGTTGTCATCGATACATATAACACTAGTTTCCCTACAGATATCAAATCTCAGTGACTCCCACTGAATATTCTTTGAATCGGGGAGACAATTGTAACTCCTATTCTCAGTGACATAAAAGTGTTTCAACATTGAAATTAAACATCAATGTGTGTGTCTATAGAATAGGGAAGAAAATAAAGAGATTTATCATCTCTTTGAAGAATATCCCCAACGCCGTCATTATATAAAGAACATGTGTGCTGCAAACAGCAAGGTTGAAGGTCCGTGAAGTTACATAATATTACTGAGGAACCATCTAGAAACTACAGGGGATCAAGTTTTGTTGTGTTGACAATGTATCAATGCATTTGCACTGCAAATTTAAAGCTTTTACATTGTGTTTCTCTTCATATAACAATATTTAAAGTACTTATTGCTCATGAACTGCTTCTTTGATGTTTTATCAAGCCTGTTTAGACATTTACACCATGTAAATATGTATTTATAGGTTTTGTAAGACAACGTTTAACATTATAAATAGGTCAGAAGAATTGCATATCAAAATAGAATATTTCCACAATAATGACCCAGGGAAGTGCTTTAGCAATATTTTGTATCTTTCATACAGTCGATTTGATCTCTTATTAGACATACCTTATTGAATATGCCTGTAAACCTTAAATATTATTATTAATAATTTATTATTTATATATTGATATATATTATTATGCTGCTGTATCAATAACATCAAAATAACTCCAAAACTTAAAGTAGGCTATACCTCTATGTACTTGAATGATGAAACCATTGCTGATAGTGCCACCTGGTGGTCAATATACAGTTCTACAACTCCTTGTGATGGCGGCGGCGCACCTGTTATGCAGAGTATATAAATATAATCGTTATAATGTAACTTTAAAATTAACAGGATACATTTTATAGTTAAATGAGTCTAAATATATCGTTGGGTAGATATTCAGACACATTAATTTTTTTCACTGCAACAACTGTTAAAGCAACAATTAACTTTTATAAGTGTTGTTCATGCGCACTAAATGTTGTTCATGCGCACTAGAGGGTGTAAAGCCATAGCTAGCCACCGTACAATATGGGGAAGTTTACAGCATGCATAATCTCGTTTTTTGTTATAGTTATTTCAGTTTTGATCGGAGAAAGACTCATAACATTGAGGTTGGTCTGTTGGTCAACTTGCATTTTTATCTATGCACTGTATGGGGCTAACAGTCGTTCCAGCTGCTTTTAGCTGAAGTTACATTATCATCATCATTGTGGTAAGAAGGCGAAAAGTTGCGATATTTAAGTATCAATTTTTATGTTCTCCTCAGGCATGTGACACTTTCCTCTAGAGAACTAACTCAGAAATACCTTCCAAACTGTCACCTGATAGAGGGCATAGGTAAGAAAAACACGCTGGATTTTTTTCTGGATTGGTTTTACTTACTCCATTCCAGAACTTGCGCATATATTACCTGCCTACTTGTTTATGTTATAGTTTTTACATATAAACTAACTTATTTTCTCTTTGTACACGTGTAGTTTGCGTTTTACGTCAATGACACCGTTAACTGTATCGAGCATTTTTGACAGTCCATATAAAGACATTGAAATGTTCTCTACTGTGTTGTTCGTTCTTCCGTGTTTTTACAGAGTTTGGGGCTGAAGATATCACCATTCTCAAAGACGGATTAGCCTTTCTGAGTACTGTATGTCATAAAATCTCCCTATAAAACAACTATATCATGTTACAAACCGAACAGGCCTATTGTGATGTTGGGTCTAAACGTTCTAACCTCATTTCACAATGAAATAATCACTGTTAGAAGACAAAGAGGATAAAAATGCAGAATATGCTTGTCCTTCAACTGTATCTGTATTCTTAAATGCTCGAAAATAGGGCTTGAGGTATCCAGGATTACCGTCCTATTCAGATGAGCCTGGAAAAATCTATACTCTTGATGTTTTGGATTCTGGGCAGAACATTCAAGCATTGAGCATCAAGGGAGAATTTGACAAAGACTCTTTTAATCCACATGGCCTCAGTGTGTACACAGATGACAGAGGTTTGTTTTTTTATAAAGTATTTTTTATTGTTGTAAAATAGCATAATGTGCATATACATAAGCACATAAAATACTTATGGAATATAATAATGTTAAAACTACATGTTTTCCACAAAACAGACAAACTAGCCATCTAGTGTTACATTTTTTTTGGCAAATATGTGGTATGATATAGTTAGAATGAACTTATGGGCATTTTATTAAACCTAAACGTTTGCTAATTCTTTGCTGTCTCTCTAGATGGTGCCATATATGTATTGGTTGTTAATCATCCTGAAGGCAAAAGTCAGGTGGAGATTTTCAGATTTGTTGAAGAGGAGAACTCTCTTCAGTACATTAAAACCATTAAACATTATCTCCTGAAGAAGTATGTGCTTCAATGAACCCCCATATGTTGATACTGTCCTAAACCTAATCAGAGAATAATTTTAAGTTTATATATGTGCATTTTGTTAGTGTGAATGACATTGTAGCGGTGGGTCCTGAGAGCTTTTATGCCACCAACGATCATTACTTCCTTAATGGCATTGTCAAGTTTCTGGAGCCTGTTTTGACTTTGGAGTGGTGTGATGTCATCTACTACAGTCCTGAAACAGTGCAGTCTGTAGCAGGGGGCTTCTCTTCTGCCAACGGGATAAATATCTCCCCTGACAAAAGGCAAGTTTCAGAAAGTCAAGGCTTGCCTTTTTGCATTAAACAATGTATAAGAAAATGTAAATACAAAAACAATGCCCAGTTCATATTTAATATCATGTGTCCTTGTTTCAGGCATCTATATGTGTCAGATATTCTGAACCATAAAATTGTTGTCTTGGAAATAAAGAAAAACACCATATTGTCACGTTTAAAGGTAAACAACAAAACGACAGGAAATTTTTACACCTCATTTGTGCAATGAGACTTGTAAAGTATGTTTTCAGAAATAAGCGAATTTAACCAGTATTTGTTTTAACAAAGTATAATATTTCTTATGCAGGAGGTTGATGTAGGATCACTGTGTGACAACATTGAGGTGGACCATGAAACTGGGGATCTCTGGTTGGGCTGCCACCCAAATGGTCTCAAATTTCTTCTTTCTGATCCGAATGATCCACCTGGCTCTGAGGTGTGTACGTGCATGTGCTGGACAAAATAGCTATAGGCTAGTATCTTTTAAAGTTTTAAAAGTAAATCTTTCCTTGAAAATGTAAAATATGTTCATGTTCTTTTTAAGGTCATCAGGATTAAGGACATCCTCTCCAAAAAGTCTCGGGTGACTCAGGTATATGCAGATGATGGCAGTGTGATCATTGGTTCTTCCGTGGCGACCCGGTACGGGAAAAAACTACTTATTGGAACAGTTTATCAGAAGGCTATGATCTGTGACTTCAAGTAGGATATGTACTTGACTCTGAGATGAATAAATAAAGGTTGAATGAATAAAACTTATTCTAAATTACAATATAAGAAAGGCTATTTTTGTTGGGTAGAATGTCAAATGTTAGACATTGCTTCACTTGACATGCTTTATTTCCTGAAACTATTTATGGCCTCTTATTTACAACGTGCTAACTTAATTTGCATATGGCTACTAGTAGCTCTAGAATATATACATTTTTTTTATGGATAGTGTCTTGAGTGTGTGTTTGTGGAGGAATGCAGTTTAAGAGAAAATAAGATCATGAAAGAAGTCAGTCCTTAGTGTTTGATGCAGATATGCACTTTACTTACCCAGCATTTTGTTTATACCAAGCTGTTCATTAAAACTTAAAGACTAAAACATTGTACACCAGTGAGAATTTTTCTGTTTGCTGAAAACAGAATTGAGAGACTTTTTAAAGGAAATAGAAAACTAATCATTAAATTTAAGTCACAATCTAGAGGAATGTTCAAGATCTGAACATGGTTCTGTCTGTACAAAAGAAAACAAGAGCAAAAAAATGATCACGTTTGCAGCTGATTATCAGCATCAGTAAGGACTTTTTCTCAAGTCTCAAGTGTGTTGTTGGGTAAAGTCGTAAACAAAGTTGTAAGTGCTGGGCTCTTTGGGAATGGGAGGAGGAACCTCGGGAATCTGAATGTTCTCAAGGTCCAAGAGGCGAAGTTTTAACTCCATAGTAATCAAAGTATCCAAATCTGATTTGGTTAGTTCACTTGTCATCTCTTTTCCCTGGAGAGCATTCAAACCGTCAATCCAAATGCAGTACTAGTGAAAAACATTGAAAGAAAATAACAATTACTAAGACGAATAAACAAATCTAAAACTTCATAAGATACTGTAACCGTGATAAAGTGACATTGATATATTTTACAGTACAAAGGTCTTGTATATGTTATCTCACCTCATGTTTATCAGGAGCAATAAAATTAAGATATTCATCCGAGCTATGTAGAATTGAAAACGCCAGCTCCAGTAGCTCCTGAAAAGCAGAAGAATATTGATCTTCAAGCTCGACCAGACTCTACACCCAGCCTCATTTCCTCTTCCATGATTCCCATTTGAACTTATCTACAGGTGCCTGATCACACCAGAGGGCTTCTGTCAACACTGCACCTGCCTCCAGAGATCATATGTGAAGCAATGATTTTCATTTCTTGAGTCATTTTGATCCCATAGGTAATAATGGGACTTTAGTTATTCTATGTTAGTTCTCCAAATCTATATATATTTCTTTGTTCTGATGAACAATTTTGGGAAGAATGCTCGTAACCAAACAGTTCTTGGCCACCATTGACTACACAGTAGATGACTTACATTGCTTTATAAACATCTTTATTCTGTTCAACACAAAAGAAGATATTTTGAAGAAAGTAGGAAAACGAACAGTTTTGGGGCACTTTTGACTACCATTCTCATTTTTCCTGCTATGGTCAATGGGGTCCAATAACTGTTTGGTTATAAGCATTCTTACAAATCTCTTTCTCCCGTGTTCATCAGAACAAAGAAATGTATACAGATTTGGAACAACTTGAGGGTGAGTAATACAAAAAGAGAATTCTCATTTTTGTGTTAACTGTTCGTTTATGTATTAGTCATATTGGCATCTGCAGCAGAGTTTATTATAAATTATGTAAAACTAAAAAAGAGATCGCTGAAAGATAAATGTGCATCTATGTGTCATGAAGACATTACCGCTTCTAAACACTAGAGGGTGCCGTTTGAGCTATAAATTGTGGATCACTGGGGAGTTTAGTTAGTTTAATTGCTGATGGTATTCACGTGCAAAAATGGCACTCTTGCATTGCTCTGTTTTGACTTGTTTTACCGTAGCTGATCGTATTAAAGTCTGTAATTTGGTACTGCCAGATTCTCCAAGTAAGCGTTGCCTGTTCTGATTTTGCATTCGTAACGCCCATTCCTGTGCACGTTTCTCGGACCTCGGTTTCAGCTTTCTTTAAGTTTGTTCTTACCTTATTCTGCTTAAGCGCTCCTTTTTCCCTCATGTGTGGACAATCTTTTCCTGTTACCACTGCTTTTATATCTACTACTGAGACTGAATGAAAAGACGAGAGATTAATACAGTGAAACCAGTTTACTGTAAATTACAAATGAACACACATTTAGAGCCAGTTTGTCCGTCATTAAAATATTTCATCTCTGTCGTGAGACTATACATGATAAAAACATTGAGGACCTGTCTATGGGAATATGATCTCTGTCTGACAGCAACAACACTGAACGTTATGTGGCCCTTAACTTCCGATAAACGTTAGACCTCTGCAAAGAATCAATAACCCTCGGGTTGACTAGTGTTTAATAAATTTTGTGCAATACTTATACTATAAAATATCATATTAATGATTCATATCAAATTCATATTAATATTAATTCAATATAAAATAATTGTTATACCCAAACACAGAGCGGAAGTTCAGGCCAGCGCGTGCGTTTGAGGAAACCGTCTACAAAGTTACCAACGAGTGAACGAGGCCATTTGTCGTGTATAAGAAACAGATTGCTGAGATCACCCACCTTTCTCCTGAAGAGAGTCGTGTGGTATTTGTCCTTGGGAGAGCTCCTCTATATCTCCATAGTGTAACAGTTTGTGGTTTGGTGAAAGACGACAATACCAGAACTTGTCTAAAGTAGGCGAGAAGAAAGTATTGCTCTCATCTATACAGTAGACATATTAATTTTACGTGGCACCAAGGAAAATTACCCTTGTTCTCATAGTAAAAGTGTTAACTAGTGCTTATTTTGTCAAAATTTGACAAGTATCAAATTAGGACTCTTTATCGCCAGATGCTCAATAAGGGCACAGAAACGTGATCTGGAGATCTCTAGTTGTAGCCATCACATTTGTCTGATAGTTTAAATACAAATGCATAGGGATGTAACGATTCGCTCACGATGCGATTCACGATTCTGATCTCACCATGCGATTTATTCACGATTTATTTTTACAAAATGAGTTTAAACAAATTAGAAATGAATAACTTCCCTTGCATTATTTCTTAAATGCTTCACGTTTCTTTGTATTGTAAAATTACGTTTTATTTCAAATAGCAAAACTAAACTTCAATAATAAAACATATTAGTCATAGATCTAGTATCTACCTATCAATCTTTAAAATGGTACGTTCTACATAGTATAAGTGGGTTTAGTGTGAATACATTTCGGACATATTGCGTTCCTCATGTTTTATGGTCATGTGACTCATATGCTCTTTGACCTATGATGTTTTAACAACAACCTATTCATGAGCGTTTATAAAAACATAATTTAGTTACGAGAAATTCTTTTATAGGCTCTTACATTAAAAACGGACTAACGGCTTAAAGTTTTCTGCTGTATTTATTTGATTTACTGTTGAAATTTGACCGTTGCTCAGCTCCCTTGGCATCATGGGATAGATAAGTGTCCATCCGATCCACACTCGCAAAACTCAGGGAGGAAGTAGTAGACCATCCGGCTATTTCTCGCCTACAGGTTTTTACATTTTACGTTTTCATACATAATATTCATGACTCATACTCATTGTATACTATATAGTATAGAAGTAGGCAGTTTCAGATGCAGCAATTGTGTGCTGTTGTGTAACCCAAATGCAGAACAAGTCAGTAACATACGATTAAATGTTTTTTGGAAGGTTTCTGTTTAAATAAGTTGTTGTGTTGTTGGGTAACAAACTGACAACTGACCTTGTCTGCGGCGAGCGCTGATCTTTCTGAAGCTGGTTCCCTCACACAAGCGGTTTAACCTCTGCTGTTTTATCAGCTCCGTCACCTCTGGCTGGAGCTTTTCTCGTAGTTCACTAAACATGCGTACAAATAATCAGGAAAATGGATCATCTCTAATCTATCAGGACAAAAATTTACTAAATGTAAAGGTGTAAATATTTAGATGGTGTACTTACAGCATTGGATGTGACTTGGGGTCATCTTGACTCATCATTTTGGGCTTCAGTATGGATCTGTGAGGTCTGTCCACTGTGTTATGCAATGTGACACTTTGGATGGTGTGCTGCTTCGGCCTTTTTCCCACCTGCAGAAATACAGACTTATTCATTCTTGCAATAACTAGGATGCTTTTGACTTTGTTGGTGACGTGAGTGTCCTCTGCTCAAAGACCTGGAGGCTTTAAAACAGCAGCTGTCTGTGTAGTTTGGTGTTGGAGAGTGATTGCTTTTATAATTTTATTTTTAGACTATGTGTCTTTTATGTGGCCATGTAGTACTTCTTATCTTTATTCCTGCCTTAATGGAGTCCCCCTTTATCTTGGATATTGGATGTTTTTGTGTGGACATTAGGTAACAGAGGGCACGGTCAGGCATGGCACAGTGCTGTAAACTGGCAGAGGGAGCTGTTTTATGGGATTAAGGCATTGTCAATCTAATCTCCAACAGTGCTGTGACAGTCAGAGCCTGGGGAGAAACATGCTGACACAGTGCACGAAAGAGAGTTGGGCGGATAATGTCTGTTTACAGAACATTGGTTATGGTTGGATTGGTGGTTGTCTCGTTTTGTATTGAATGAATAAATTTAATCTGTATAAGATTGAAAATGTTTCGCTATTTGTTTGCACAGCAGTGGGCAAAGAGTGAATTTAGGAATTTTTTGGATGGCACTAAGGAAATCCATTTAGGAACTCATTCAAGTCTCTAAGAACATAAAAATTCCAAGTGTCAGTTAATTTTTCTATTGTAGTATTATGTTTGGTCAAATCTAACTATTGGGACTGATTTTTGTGACAGGTGGGATCAGATTTTCATCTGGAATTAGGCGTGAGCAGGCCGGGGTGTCTGGGGCGGAGCCTATTTGCGAGTTGTAGACATGACGCACGACCCCTTCTTATCCAGTGCGCACTGTTTTTTTAACATTTCAATTCATCATGAACTATTTGTGAAGAAAGGCTTGACTTCCAAATGACATATTTTAATCAAATTCAAGCATTTGAGGCGGCATGTTCATGGTGTGTGTTCGGCAGAAGCGATGCACGAGTTAATGGGTCATCTCAATCATTGTGAAAAGTACTGGAAATACACAGGTAATTCATACATTTCTTTGGACATTAATAAATTGAGATATTTAATATTGACACAAGGAAGGGGCACAGGCCCTACAGAAAGATTTTATTCTTATCTCATGTACCTTTGTAAACTACTGGCATCTAGAATGAGTTTGCTTATTGTTCATAGCAAAGGGCTCAACTTATATTTTAGAGTTTGTCAATTAATACGATTATACACTTGGTATACGCACCCCTAAAATCCCCCACAGAGCCCTGGCACATAACAAATCCCAATTTAACCCCTGGGCTTGAGTGTGTGCTCGTGTTAATGAAATTTTTTTCACCTATGTGAGAAAAGATGGCTGTTAAACTGCAGAGTGGTCTGCTTTTTGAAACATTCACGTTTGGGCATAACTTATTGTTTATTGTTATTTTGCCAAGAAGAAGCATAAACAATTTCCAAAGTACTGTAGGCATCTAAACCAAATGTAATTTTAAGACTTAGGCCAAACCACACTGCACAGAAAAATGCCAACAAACTCCAACAGACACATTTGCACGAATGATTTGAGACGTTTAAAACAAAACTAACCCAAGTCTTCGCCCCTGTTCATTAGCAAAACAAACATGTTGCCACATTTACGCACATGATGTATCTACATTTTACAACAAAACTGCAAGTGTCCATCTACACGTCTTTACGTCAATTCGGACTGTTGATAAATATTACTTTAGGTTAAAATTACTAGTTTTGGACTCTGCGCAGCGAGTACATTACATGTTGTCCACGAACTTTAGCCATGGCATCAAGTACACCGCTGTTGCTTGTGAAAACAACAATGGGAGAGGGCAGTTGGTGGGATTGTGAAGATTAAGGGGCGGTAACATTATGATAAAATCCGCATGGATGTCACAATCAGAGCGAAATCTGAACGTCTCGGTTTCTCTTGCTTGCAGGGAAAGACAAACCAAAACAAACTTACTGAGTTTTATTTTTCAAGTTTTCTGGGTTGTTAGATCCACCGGGGACCCGATTATAGCACATAAACACAGAAAATGTGGGGTTTTCATCTGATGTCTCCTCTAAGGGGCGATTCACATTTAGTGTCTTTTGCATGGGCAAGTTCATTATTTTAAATCCAATAGACAAGAGCAAAAGACTAATAAAGAGACTCCGACCAACAGACACAGACAGGGGTATCACACTGATCCATCAAACACCGACAGACAGACGTGTCTGTTGGAGTTTGTTGGCATTTGTCTGTGTGGTGGGAATTAGCCAAAGTCATTTTTGTTTTGTTCCAGTTTTTAATTCCAATTAAAGGGATGTAACGATTCACGGCAAGCCGGTTTGAAAACTATTATTAATTGAGAACTAATAAAGAGTTGTTAATTTCTAATATGTCTCAAGTCAATTTTCACAAATTGTGAATAAATCGTATCGTGAGATCAAAATCGTGAATCGTATTGAATGAGTGGATTGTTATCCACAATTTCTTTTTGTATCCTAAACTGTTCATTATATGTTAATGTATATCTCATGCATAGTATGTTCTTTTTACGGTGCTTATCAAATAATACGATACCATAATTGTAGGACAATATGTTCAATGCAAAAATATTTTACTTTTTGTATGTCTATTAGTATATTGTGTTGAAGGCAAAGACAAGCCACTGGCTGAAGCAGTGTTTCAAAAATGAGTGTTAGTAAATCAATACTTTGCGAACCAGTCCCCCATGATTTTTCTAAATCAACACCAAGTCACTTAACCCTTGGGAATATCAAACAATCTGGTAAGAAAGCATAAATGATTGTGAACCATTTTTACTTTATTGGTGCAAAAGAAAGTGAAAACAGGTGTACATAAGAGGGAACAGCAAGGGTGGTTTGGGGAGGACCATCCTTAGAGGGTGCTATGAAGTATTTTGGTGAAATCCTCAGCTCTATTGTAAGATCTTATGCTGGTGCAGTGCAGAGCCCTCCTGGTGCATGATAATGCCCATGAGGCTGTAGGCAGTTTCTGGATGAAGGCATTGATGCCAATGACTGGCACTCACTTTCCCCAGACCTAAATCCAGTTGAGAACCTCTGGGATCTCATGTATCCGAAGCCGTCAAGTAGCACACAGACTGTCCAGGAGCTCATTTATACTTTGAGGAGATCCCCAGGACACCATCTGCCATATCACCAGGAGTACTTTCAGATATTGTTAGCAGTTCATACGGGCACGTGGGGCAATTCACATTACTGACTAACATTATGGGTTACTGTGATGAAATTAAAACAAGTTGAATCGGCCAGTATTTTCATTTTTTTACAGTGATTTAATTGTAAATCCTGCCCGGAATGTGTTTATGATTTTGGCTTTCATTGACCATTGTCACATTATTTTGTACTCACAACAATAAGCAAAGTATATAGTTGGTATGTATAGTTTTGGCTTGAAGATTTTGTGCTTTTAGATCTAATACAGTGTGATTTTGGTGTTCCCTCAATTTTTTTTGAGCAGTGTATAATATTTTTATATATTTATATATAATTTTTTGATCTTTCAGGTTAGGTGGAATTCTATTATGGTGTCCAGACAAACTTAAAGAAAACATTTTTGCAGAGCAGCTCTATCGGTCACCATGACCAAGGTGCAAAAATGCTTTTCTTTGTCTGTCACGATCAAAAAATCTTATTAAAAATATGAATAATATCTATTCAGTCCCTTTGTAATGCACAACAAAAGAGATGTTGACGTTTCAGGGTTCAGGTGTAATATTAACACTTTTCGAAAATGATAGGCACACCTGCCGTGCAGCATTACAATATCATGAATTGATGAGTTGAAACTATAATAACTGTAATATTTGTAACAAATTGCTACTAACTTTGTATCAATGCATGAAGTCAACATGGTCACACAATGTTTACCAAAACAAGACATCGCATGATTGGGTTTCTGTGTAAGTATAGTCAGGAACGGTTAAGTGCTCAATCAAATTCTCGCTGTACTTACATGTCACAGCCTTGTCCGCTGTGTCAGTCATGAAACCTCATGTGTGTATCGAAGACGAGGAACTGTAAACGCACTACTGGTCACAATGGCAGCGAGATCAAAATAATGCAGGCAGCAGCTGGTCCTGAAGCAAGAACAGTTGTCTCAAAATGAGGAAATCTTTTCTTTACAGATGCTGTGAAATAAAGGGCGAAAGAAGGTAATGAATACAAATGTAGTATTTCCCATTGACTCCACTGAAAGAAAGGCTTAGTTCTGAATCATAAGAATGCTGCTCTGCTTATGTTTATGTGAGTGAATCGCACCGATTGGACAGATTCCTTTGTGGTGCCAGCCAATGAACAGCTGGCTATGGTCACGTGGGTAGATCACAGAGGGAGAGCATAAGCAGGTTGGGTGGGGGATGGGGCAAGAGACGAGCCGAAAGATAATGACTTAAGCGGTTGTATGTCTGGCTAAATCGCTGTGGAGTTGCACTGCTGTGTATTGGAACCCCAGTGAGATGGAAGAGGTCCTGATGAGAGGATTTTTCTGATTTTTTTTATGAAGGGGCAGAGGGCGTGTGGAAGAGTGGGACCATTGAGACTCTGTAGCATCCTTCTCTGGTCGTCAAAGCAAAAGCCAGGGGTGTAGTCATTAGAATTCAGTTGTCATAGAAACCGGTTCAGTGTGTCCTGTCGGGCTGGTGGCGGGATTCAGTGTCTGCCCCAGTATTGCACAATAAGAGCTTTGCCAACTATACCTCTTTCTCTTTAATCCCCTATCATCTTCTCTGTTTCTGATGTGCAGTGTGTGTAAGAAAACTTGACAAGGCCAGATCAGCGAGAGAGATGTTATGATTCACGGTCTTCTCTCAGACAAATGTTGGTCAGGGGATAGACTAGCATTTGATGCTTTTGATTTTTAGATTATTATATGTAGGTATATTAAAAGGCAATATGCTGAATATTAATATTTTATTTCTAATCAAATAAACTGAAGTATAGAGCATCCAGATTGTGAATACAGATGAAGCGGTTGAAATTTGCAAGAAGTTCATTGTTGTTCAGGTCCATTTTGTTCTCCCAAGTATCATGTTTTCTATGCTGCTAAGCCTGTCTATCTCTTCTTGTTGACCGAAATAGATTGGTTGATTATATCTCTGTACAGTGTAAAAAATCGTTTGTTGACTCCACTCATTTATTTGGTTTCTTTTTAGTTTGACTTACTTATTTGGATAAGTTTATCAGACAAGTACAATGAACTAATGTAATTTAGTTAAGTAAACTTTGAATTTAAGTTCTGCCTACTAAAGTGAAGTTTCTAGACCTACATCCAATAAGAGCTGCCAACTTAAGTAAAGTTTTCAAAACTGCATTAAATTAGTTCAGACAGCTAAAGTGGTGTTTTTCAAAACCTGCAGCAGTACAAATTAACTATCCAATACAAAATGTATTACAACTCCTTGCAAAATAAACACACGAAATGGTGTTTTACACCTGTCTTGTATATTTGTAGATAATCTGTTAGATA
This sequence comes from Triplophysa dalaica, assembly GCF_015846415.1. NCBI lineage: Eukaryota > Metazoa > Chordata > Actinopteri > Cypriniformes > Nemacheilidae > Triplophysa > Triplophysa dalaica. The sequence goes on from NC_079553.1 coordinate 7,348,469, forward strand.
ACATAAAACAAGTACAAATCGCTTTACCAACTCAATTTTGGTTGTACTCTGACACTGCAGTTATCAGCTCAAACGTTCATGAACAACTTCCGAATGACATTAAAACAGTATTTGAAGTCTTTGGGTAGCCTATCAAGCTATCCCATTTAACTGACAAACACATTTAGGAGTCCATCAAGATGTCAAAGAACGAAGACTTTTCAAAAAGGGCCACATCACTCCAGACACAAGAAAATGGTCCATTCTTGATACCCAGCCACCTGCCTTTTGAACCACATGGAGTTAATTATTGTTAAATAAATCATGATATGGATGACACAGAAAATAATAATTTTGCGTTTAAATCATAAATTTCGTTTTACAAATTATTATACCAATATAAACAAATATTCACCTACTAAATTTGATAATTTTTAAGTTTAAATCCACCTTCCGCTTGTGACCATCTTCAGTCTGCTTGACTTGTTTCCAGCTCCACAAGATCTCGCGATAAATGTTGAGATTGAAAAGGTGGTTTCGCTATTAAATTGAGTCCCGTTAAGTCAACTTACAAACTAGTTAAGGGAGGATCTCATTTTAAGATTTCTGGTGGTCACCATGGTGCTTGGATTGCACCCAAATGTCTCTGTGAATATTAGGCCTTAGAACCTTAAAAAGTACATAACAATGAACACATTTTTTTTTTTACTAAAATGTTATGCTTTGAGATCATACTTAAATGTCAGTATAAAGTTTGGATTTGTTACACAAAGCTACTCTTTGACAGGATTTGCAATGCAGTGCATGAGTCATAAAGCCTACTTTTATGGTACTTTTATGACCGTATGAAAATTGTTGGATGAAGTTTTTCGGTACCAATTTGTAAAAAATATGTATATTAACAGAAGTTCTGACCACAGTTAAGATGAAATGTGTGTACGTTGAATATGATGCGCTGCTGAAAAACATCTTGTTAAACCGAGAAAAATAAATTAATACATCAATTGAATGTGTAGATTTTTTCAACTGCATAAATTCTTCATCATTAGTTCTAGAAACTTTTGGCAATGTTGGATATAAAACCAAAATTTCTGTGAACTAGTGTGTGAATCAATATGTTAATAAATGTTAGAAGAACGTTGGTTATCTATCGTGATATGTTAATTATAAATGGATGTAAAATAACTAAAATAAACTCTTGGGGGTGCCAGAAATATTCAGTAATTCAATATTTCCGTTTATCTTGTAAGATCTTTTAATAAAACAGAACAATTTCATAAATTCACAGTTTTTGGGACATTATACTTGAAACAAGTATAATAAAAAATAATAAATAATGTTTACAGTGTGGAATCAGAACTTAATCCCGGCAGCATTTTCCCAGTTGATAAACCATGGATCCCTAATAAATCAACAAAGTAAATATTCAGGAAGAGACATTATTGACATTCAAAAAGTTTTTAATTTTCTGTATTCCTCTGGGCTTTAGCAAAATGTAATCTATTATGTTTAGCTGAAAAGAATTTGTGTACCAAAAAGAGGTCTGCTTCATATTAATAATCTAACATGCAAGTTTGGGTGATGGCGAATGGCACAGCAAATGCAAATTTAAAAAATGAGCAATGCCAGCACAGAATGTTTTGATGTGGAGAAGGGTTTCTGCAATTTTCATATCTCTGTGTAAATAACGTTTCATCGCTGTTTGCTCAGTGGCTTGGAAAGCCGAAAAAGTCTTTAGGGAATTCCTTCATGGAGAAGTAATGTGTATGTTCTGCATTCTAAAGTTGGGTTACATAAGTCACATTATTTCTGGTCACCGCACATGTATTGTACCCCTGCTCCTCTTCCTTAAACTGAAGCATCTGTCTATTTTGGTAATAGGATTAAAGACAAAATGTTAATTATAGTCCTAATTTATCTTGGTACAAGTCTCTGTACCTAAAACTGAAAAGCTTTTTTAAACATTTGCTATCAATTTTACATATGGTTGTCCATGCTAAATTTGCTGTTATTTTGCCTGCCATCTCACTTCAGTGGCTCATGACATTGGGATGAGATAGACGGTCCTTTCCAGCTCCTCACCTGTGACACAAAAGCAGGAGGCTGTTACAACAATGACCCAGCATCTGACAAGGGCACACCTGCTCTGACGTCATAGGCTATTTCTGGAACGAGTCACTGTCAACACTGACCCTGTCCTGCATTCTGGATACAACATAGCCTATATTAGAACATCAAGTTGTGCACTTATAAATGCTTTCAATTTCAATTTTGAATTGGAAAGGATTTAAAGGACTTTTAGATTTAAAAAATAATCTGCTTTTCTGTTTGCCGTTATTTAATAAGTAGACACATCATGCCCTGGCATACGATAATATGCTAACAGCCTTATTTTTTTAAACAAAAAGACTAATTTTGTCATTTCTGTCAACATGTGCAGACTGCTCTTTTGGTTTTGACAGGCCTGCTGGAGAGACAAGTTTTTGTAGGCTTTATGAAGAAATCCTTAAGAATCGATAACGTTTATACATTTTATACTTTGTTGTTAAATTTGTTTTTAATAATTTTGCTTTCACGTGTGAGGAATAAACGCTATAACATGTTCAAAAAATTTCAATCAACAATTTAAAGATAAATCATTTTAACTTTCTAAACCATTTAAGGATATGGAATGCGTTTGTTTTATCAAGTTTCATACATTTTTGAAATCCTATTCGTGAATGAATGAAACTTTTCAAAAATCCTAAACGGCAGTTTGCTGCCTCCTAGTGTTTAAAGAGAGTAATTACAATAATTCTACTTGTTTATAAATTCTTTCACCGCCCCCCACTAATTAAAGAGCGTCAACACGAACACAAAATAAAACGGGTTTACCATTCGCTATATAAGTTTAGTTGTTATGAAAATCAAGTCCCAATGCAGTAGTGTGTGTTTGTTCTCTCTCATTTGAAATCGGATAAATATGCTGTTGCTTTTAAAAATAAGAATCAAGACAAAGGGAGTGTGCTGTGTTTCAATACTCGGAGGATAATGGATGAAAGAACCAACACATAGGAGCTCTTATACTATCACTGGAATTTGTGGCATTTAGGAGAATCAAGTAATCTTTATCGCTATTTGATCTAATCACCATTTAAGATCTATCTTCGGCATACTAAATGCAAGATGTACGTCTCATTTCTACTTTTTAATTCGTTATAAAACGTTCAATATCTAGCATCACAGTAGGGAGGTTTTAGACAGAATGGGTATTGAAAATGAAAACAACCGAAAGAAACATTGTGAACTGCTTTTGGTCAGATATCTTATCATTTTGGGCTGCGATGGGCGTGGTCTGGGTGGAGGAGGTGGAGTCACTCTCCGCTACACACAGGCGCGCTTTCCAACGTTGCAAATGCACGCCTGTATGTAATTTGCACAACGATGACTGCTGCTCGCTAAGAATTTAAGGATTTGCTTTTATAATATCAAAGACGATATAAGAGTATAAAACAGTTTCTTACACAGATTTAACCCAAGACAACGCGTGTTCAAGATTGCCTTTGTTTTGCATCAGGAATAAGTAAAAGCAGATTGTTTTGGCGTTCAGCAAACGAACTGGTAAGACATTCGTGCGCTTTTATTTTTAATTATAATTTTTTATTATGACTTCTGTACGCGAAGTGTTTTTGCATAACAAGCACGTGGTTGGCTTTATAAATTGCGTCTACATGAGAGACCTGTTGTAAGTAGATCCGTGAATTGATACATTGTTACAATAAGGCCTAGTTCATGCATTGAGCTATCTTGCATTTTTTATTTGTCTGATCATGTCTTCGTTGAACACTGAAAGAATGCAGTCTTGATTTTATTGGCAGCTGGGGCACGTGACCACCTGTATCATATTACTGTTTCTTGGGTTGTTTTTTTAAGAAGTGCTTTTTTACGTTTTAAATCACATTGTCGCTATCATGTTGACAGCAGTGTTGGATTTGTTGTGAATTGGTGAGAACGGAGCTTCCATATGACCACCAAACCCTGGAATGAATGTTGAGAAAGTGGGTTATGGGGGAGGGGTCTTGTTGTGTGTTTCTCAGAATTTAAAGGGAATGTAGATCGACTCTAGATCTTATGAAAGACTGCTTGAATGACACAGATGTGCAAGATTTCACAGTGCTTTTTGTTGACAAATCTATGTTCAGGATTAAGGATGATTTAGGTTTAACCCAAGATTTGTTTATATTATTGTTTAAATCACTCCACTTGTTTATTATTGTTTTTCTATAATTTTGTGTTATGTGTAGAACAGTAACCTAATGGTTACCTTGTTTTATTAGAATCGGAACTTTCTCCGGCGAGATTATTAAAATTAAACCGTAAACACACCACACCTTTCATTTAAATTTAATTAAGAGATATGAGTTGCATTTGTGCCTGTTTTTGATTAAAAACATTTTTTTTTCAAATTAACACTTGTCTTTCCAAGCCGTTTAACAAAATATTATCATAAACACTTTCTATATACAGCCCCCGGCTCCATATCCCACTGTTTTGAGGTAATTATCCAAAAATAGAGCCTTTTCCCATTATTAGCAACAGGATACTGAAACATGCTGAGGGGTATGAACCGCATGTGGATGCTGAAAAATAAACTTGATTTAATATGTTTGAATATTGACAGAGATATTAAATGACAGTTCAAGAAATTCCTTTAATGGTCACCTACAGACATAATTATCCCGAGGTAAATAAGTTTCAAGAGATATGAGGCCTTTATAAGTCATCCTTAAAGGAACTGACGTTTGTGTGTGAAATTCTACAGGGACTTATGAGTGTCTGTGCAGTGTCTTGCTCACAGTCTGTTTTCGCTTGTTTTTCAGACAAGATGGAAGTTTCTATCGCCGTTGCGCTTTTGTCCTACTTCGCTCCTGCTCTGGGTGAGTTCTTTTGTCTTGTCTCTTTTGTTTGCTCTGCTGCATTTATTAAATTAGATGGGTTACGAGTTGCACTTGGAGGACTGAAAAGTGAATTTCTTCTTTATGTGTCTAATGAGAAGTCAGTATGTTTATAAAAAGTTAAATCCTTCCTAATACATCGCAGCAAAGCAAAATTGTTGTTGCCCATTCCCACAGAACTTTCTTCATTCCTGAAGAGATTTAACAGTATTTGGTGATTTGGCCTTTGTGTGTGTATGTATGCAGGATCAGCTTTTGGCAGGGAAATGCCAGGTAAGTGTGTAGAGGGTTAGAGAAGCTGTGTGAGCGCTAAAAATCTAAGCAAACTAAGCAGAGTTTAGCTTTCTGTGCTTCCGTCTGTTTTGAATGGCTGGGCTTGTTTGTATTTGTCAATTTTGCTGCAGTTTAAAAATGGAAAGCAATTAGTTTTGGCATGTTTTAACACATTTGTTCAAATGGTTCTGCGGTGTCTTGTTTTTTCTTCAATAAGTTGCTTACGATTCCACCTTTCCCTGAAGGGTTTTGTGTAAAGTTCATGAAGTAACACTACTCTCGCAACACGAGGCTGGGAGTGTCTATCCAGTTTGCCAGTGCAGCTCGAGTTGTACCAACCTTGAGTACATGCAGTTCTGCAGCTCCATTTGGAGGGTGTTTTGACACTGAGATTTTTTAGTTTGACCGACCTTGGACAATTAAAACAAAGTTACAATGTTTTCTAAGACGATATGTGCACTGTGAAGTAAAAACATTTGAAGCATTGCTAACCCTTTGGATTTCTGCAGGATTTGCTACATTCTCAGACGCTTCGTGTATGTTGTGACAAAACCACAAAATTTGACCGTGCGCTCAAACACACAAATGCTGAGATGTGCAATTGTGCACTCGCATAAATGCACATGCAATATGCAGTGTGTAATGTTTTTTTGACATGGGAAGTATTTGAATCAAGCATAGTTCTTTGTTTATCAACGTGATGGAGGGAGAGAGAACAAGAGATCATTATGGTTAACCAAAGTTCTACAGTCAGACCATTCATAATGTCTAATGGGAAATTTGGACCAGTGCCTTCAACATTCTTGTTTATAGAGAGCAGCAGCTCTTAAAATCAGCTGTGGCTCTACAAAAACAAGAAGGACTATTATTACTCCAGTGATCTCTTTTTGTGACATAAAACAGAGTGTGGAGTAACATATTCAGCCAAAATTCGGTTTGATGCCTACTGATTATAAAAATCTGTAAAGTGGCTTATTATGAAACGTCATAACAGCATCTAAAATCATTTATTTTTGAGGTACTTAAGATGTATTTCTCTTGTCACATACTGTACAGTGATGAGTATAGTGAGTTCTACTCCCCATGTTATTGTTAATCTAAAGTGGTTTAATTTGTCTGGCAGAAACAAGATCAGCTATTGAGGTTGGCTATCACAGTGGGATCATTTCTTCGAATAAGTCGAAAATTGTTCTTTGTTACACAATTTTTACACTGTTTTGTGGCTGTATGTGTCTCCGTTTAACCTTCTTTGGATTTTAGCGTGCATCAATAACATTTATTAACACACATTCTAGTGTGTATTTAAACGTTCAGCTGGAACTTGATGGCTTAAATAGTTTTATAGTAGAATCACTGTAAATATTTTTTTTCCATTAGACACTTTATCAGGATCCTACACTGCTTCTGTCTTCTGATCTTATTTTTCTCCTCTCTTTTAGCATCCCCAATGGATGAAACTAACGGTAAGTCACTTAGCGGTATAATATCGTCTTTATATTAATGAAATGTCAAGTGGCTTATTAACAGTGTTTTTTTAGCCCCGCCAGGCCAGACCACAGTCACCAGAGGTTTAGTCTTGTGTGCATGAAAGTGCCTCGTGTTAGACACTATAAGATTTCACTTCACAGTGGGTGTAAGCAAATGTTGAGCAGGCAGTGAGCTTTATCCTCTTAGCGTACATTCCATAAGATAGAACCTAGTCAATATGCTTTGGTATTTTAGAAACCACTTGGTCTGTGTAGGTATGTAGATAAGTAAGCTTATGTTGTTCTTGGTAATATGTACATGAATTTGAACGATGAATTGAGATTTTTAGATATTGTTCTTTTTCCCCTCCTACCAGAGTACGACAAGCCATTTCATTATGGTAAGTATAGATTTACTTCAGCTGTTTAGAGATTATGTATATACTCATGGATTAAGGACATCTCTTGGTTAATCTTTATAAAGATTGAATATAAAAGTGATCGTATGCAGAATATTACTCTTACTTTAAGGAATTTGTTTCGCCTCTACGTATTACATGCTCAGAGTCTTATGAGCATTAGATCTGCTCTGATGGTTCCCACAGTGAGCTGAGAAAAGTTTCGAAGGGCAGAGGGCATCACCCTGCTCAGGAAACATCTGGGAAGTCGGAGGGATTTGCGTTTCCCCACCGTTTTTCGTAAATAGATGGAAAACAGTCACTGCAGGGCTTTCAATCTGAAGATAACACCATTTGAAATCTGATGTATATTACAAAATTTCCTCAATTCATTTAACATTTAATCAGTTCAGATTCTACATTTGCATTTATCCAAAGTGACTTACATAACAAAGAGTATTTCATATTTTGTCATACGAGTTTAAAATAATTGTAGTCCACAAAACGGTTAAAATTTTACGTTGTAAATTTGCAGAGTTCAAAAACAGGGTTCTAGACATTTGGGAGTAATTTTTTAATTTAAGTCAGTCAATAATATGCTCTTTAGATTGTGTTTTTAGGCATTTTTGTATTGTCTACGTTGCATTTTATTTTGTTGTGGCTGTTGTGCTCACACAAGATATGCATCATTTGTGTTTTAAGCCTGTGCAGTGTTTTTCAGTTCTCTGAATCCTCCTTTCAGATTATGAATCGCTGAGGATTGGGGGTATGATCTTCGCCGTGATACTTTTCCTGATGGGGATCTTCCTCATCATCAGTGAGTGCTGGGCTGTCTGTATACTGTTCCAGATTAAAACGGCTGAGCTTTTTTGCATTTTCTCTAATTTTGGGTAAATCTAAAGATTCTGAATGGAGTTCACACGTTGGGCAGAGTGACATTGGAACTGTTACTTCAGCATGGCTCATTATTAAGAGATTGACAATTGGTGAACCTGTATCTTTGAACGCATTTATAAAGAAAATCTGTACATTTGTTAGACGGCATATGGTTCCGAAATGCTGTAATATAGCTCCTTATACTGTTGTTGTCTTGATCAAATTTTAAGGACACTTTAGTAGACATTTATCTAAGAATGTGTCACACACCGAGATAAGCAAGGTAAAGATCAGTGGTTCAGGGAAGCTGGTGGCAGACCTGCATGTCTTTCATAACCTCTAAGTTTAAACCTCAGCGATACCCAATACGCACTATGACTTATGGTCTGCTGTTCGTGCAGGGACAGGCAGCCAGCTGAACCCTTGACACTTTTACTCCGAGACCCCCAGCAGCCCCCTTAAATTATTAATGAGGTTTCCAGTTGGAGATGTTGTCCCAGCCAATATAGTTTAGTTTGACAGTTTTTTTTTATGCGTATGCTTGCATACAGTTAGGTCCATAAATATTAAGACAGAAGCACATATTTTGTTATTTTAGCGGTGTACAAAAATGCATTGACACATGTGAATAAAGTGAAAATTGTCCTAAAGTGCTCGCTATATTTAGAGTGTATTCACATCTAGATTAGGTGAAGGGTTTATTAATTACAGCTCTTTAATATGTTGCCCCCTGTTATGAAACTCTGAGAAGAGAACCCAAGTACAGGCAAACACTGGGATGAAGGGGTTATCAGGGAATTTATTATACAAAAATGAACGCTACAAAAGGACAGAACAAAACCCACAAGGGGGAAAACAAGACAGGATTGATAATAAACTAAATCAAGGACACGGACTCACTCGGCTGGGAAAACAAACACTTTGAACAACACTAAAAAAACCTAACTTACTAGACACGAGTTGACAAGAACAAGGAACACAGGTTTCAGGGATACGGGGAACGGGAACAAGACACAGCGTACTTTCTCACCGAACAGAGTAAAAGGAACAGAGCCGAGTACAGCAACATCAAACAATCCAAGAGCACAAGACAATAGACAAGAGAATGCTTTAAAGGGAAACAAACACAGGATAATTGGCAAGGGACAGGTGTGGGTAATAAAACACTAATGGGAAGGTAACAAGGAAACGAGATGGTGGGAGACACAGACAAGACATGAGAAAGCGCATGTCAGGCAATATATAAGCAAAGCCATGTCTTTCTCACTCAAAACTTAAGGGCTATGCCATGACTCCACAGCAAGACAAGAATAAACATGACATGATAGCGGAATCATGACAGCCCCCCCTTTATAGTGGACCAAAAGTAAACAGACAGTAAAATTAAAAGCTGTTTTATTCACAGGTATGGGCTTTTCATTAGATTATTTCTTCATAAATGAAACATGTTAAAGGTCTGGAGTTGGTTCTGTGTGGTATTTGCATTTGGAAGCTGTTGCTGTGAACCCACATCATGCAGTTCAGGGAAATCTCCAAGCAAGTGAAACATAAATAAATAAAGCTGAGAGTGTGCACTTTAGGACAGTAGCCATTTTATAATTTGTATACATTTTGGTACACAGCTAAAATAACAAAAAAATGTGCCTCTGTCCAAATATTTATGGAGCTACGTGTATGTAAATTATAGTATGACATACAAAGACAAAATGGAAGCTTCGCATTTTTTGTACTTGCAGTAATACCTTCTGAATAATCATCTGCATGTGAAAATGTTTCACTCATATATATATCTTATATCATATAACTTTCACTGCTTTGGATCTGACTTTTGCTTTCTTGTCTACTGCAGGTCGGAAGTGCCGCTGCAATGGGAGTAAGTCGAGGTAAGTAGCTTAAACTTATGAATCAAATTTTTAGGCCATCAGTTTAATACTGTGTGTGCTATTGCATTAGACAGAAACTACTTGTTAAAGCAGATCACAATAAATACTAATATGATATATAACCATATAATACATGGTTCAGAAATCTACCAACTTCTGATTTGTTTTACTTGGTCTGTTTTAGGCCAGTGGATCCTGAATCTGCCAGAGGTCAGTTTTCTTTTATATTTTTTAGGTATTATATATATAACACCTTAAAGAAACAATTAACATATTTACTTACTTTTTCTTTGCAGGTGGAAAGTGAACATGGTGGGCAGGTAAAAAACCGACAACACTTTACATCTACTTTTGGATTATAGGAAGTTATATATTCAACGTACATTTTCAAGCTATATCTCTACTGTTTCCTTTCACAGAAGCCTGGTTGCTTAAAGAGTGTCTCATCTTTTGGAGCGTTTTTGCTGTTTGGAAGAAGAAAAGGTCAAATGATGATCTAGTCGTACCATAGTGTTCCAATCTTAATAATTTTTAATAAAAACTTTTTGCCGTTTTTAAAAATGTTTAAAGAAAAATGTTGATTCTCAGCTAGGGTTACTGCCATTTACTGCTACTTCAGCAGATGATTCTCTTTGACACTTTTTGACACACTTTGTACACAATTTCATATGTTTTCAGCTTTCAAAAATGTTTATAAAACTCATAGTATGTCTTCAGTAAATATTAGGCATTTTATATGTTTTGTAAATGATGTACTTCCGGTTTTGTTACTTTGTAGAGTTAACAAATCACACTTTAAACTGCACTAGAAATAAACTGATTTCTAAACTAATGTCTGTTTAAGATTATTAAGTGGCAACATGATGTTAACTCCTTCTGCACCTGTTCCAGTCTGTCGCTCATAAACTCGTTTTATACAGATAGAGTGGACACCTATAGAGGCTTGGAAGGGATAGTTCACCTTAAATTGAAAATTCTGCCATAATTTACTCACCCTCTTGTCATTTCAAACCTGAATGACTTTCTTTCTTATGCATAACACAAAGTAGATATTTGAAATAATGTTGGTGATCAACAGTACCCATAGACTTGTCTGTACAATAGAAGTGAATGGGTACAGTCGTTGTTAATTGCAACTTCGTCATAGGGGATATTATAGATATTTTCTAGCTTCTTTTAATAATCCTCCCTTTGCATGGTGGCCTATGTTTTACCCTTAAATATACATAGAATAGTTGTGTAGGTTGCGGTCAACCTGAATGGAACTGAGACCAGATACAGTAGGCTATTATAGCGGCCAGCATGAGCATTAACCACACTCCTCCATTAATCTACAATGTATTTCCCAGCGTAAAGTTATTGATTTTTTTATGGACTGTCTTAATTGTATGCACATATGTGGGTTTGTTAAGGTGTTCGCGATTCCCCTATGGCAGCTCAGTCACACTTGCTGCATTAGGTGGGGCTCTGCGCATGCAAGGTTTCGTCGGCATTTTTCAACAGGAGCTGGTGGTTTGGCTCAGGATCCCCTCCGCAGTATCCAGTAAGATTCATGTTCCAGACGCAAGGAGCGCCGCGGGGGAACACTGAGATACTAGATTCCACCACTAGAGGGAGCAAGCGAGCGCAGTTTCTTCAGCGTAGCATCCCCGCAATCTTCCTCCAGCTTTCTCTCTTCATTCGGGCTGCTGTATATTAAACAACACAACCCCTGACTGAATAATACAGAAAACTGCAGCAATGGCATCTCCATCAACAGGTTTGTCTGTTTATTGCATGTATTTATTTTAGAAGATCATGCCATTCAATTCTTCATCGATTTGTGTTTCAATGAATTCCATTGCATCAGCGCACTATTGAGCAAGGGAGATTGCATTTGTGGTTTGTCTGAAGAAGCCATTTTTTGCGACATTGTGTAAAGCGTGTAATCCATTTGACAGAAATTCAGTTGTTGAATTTACTTTTAAACACAACTGTAGCTGTCTCTGTTTGCTGTAGGTTCTCTTGAAATGTGTGTTTTTAAAGAGTTTGAACACATTCAAAATGTGCCGGTATGTGCAATCCTATCTGCGCTATACGACGTCGGACCCTCAGGAGAGAATGTTGTGCTGAAGAGCGCCAAGCTGTCACAAAACACTGAAGTTTAGCAGGACACAATAGTCAAATTCCTTAATTTAACAAGAATTTTACTACAGTGTAGGGTGTACGGCTCTAACCTTGTTTGGCTGAATCTCTAAAGGATTATAAAGTTGTCAGAGGCATGTGGCAGCATCTTCATTCCGTTTTGTCTTTCGTTCGAGTTACTTGGCAATGGGGTTTCAAATAGCCTAATATCGTCAATATAAACTGACAAACTAATTTTATTTTGGAAAAATCAATATTTCTATTGATTAATACTAGAGGGAAGTACACTCCCCGTGTAGTGTGGTGACTGCGGTTATCCCTGCGCTTACACAATCCAACCGGCTTTCCGCTGAGCACGCAGTCCAACTCATTCTTCAACCAATCGATAATTAAAATGATTGAGATCTTGTGAAAAAATACTTGAGTTTGCAAAATGTATTGCCAAGATTGCACGCACAGTATCTGGTTCCGATACATATTTATTATATGATTAATAAATCAAAATATTTCATCAGAATGGGTATCGGGTGATGTCAGAACAGCGCCTGCATGAATAAGTTCAGCATACTTTCTCTCATTCACATTCAAGTGATATTAACTTATGTTTAGATTTAGAAAGCCAGCACCTGTCCATGGTGCTGAACACAACCCCTGCATTGTCTTTCCAATTTTAGTCTCATGCCTGATGCTAAATAGGAGTTTCTTTTGTTCCAAAGATGTTCAATTGTTTATGTTTTATATTTACTTACAGCGTCTTATGGGTATTTGGACCAGAGTGCCTTTTATTATGGTAGGTGTGCAAACATTGAATGTTTCAAACATTTGAATATATTGACTAAATTAAAATATAAATGTGAGCACAGATTATGAGACGTTGAGGACCACGGGTGTCATCTTGGGTGTGGTTATGTTCGTGGCTGGGATTCTCATTGCTCTGAGTAAGTCAATCATCCAAATATTATAGTATTTTAAATAGTCAATTGCATTTTTCTTGCTGTTTTTATGTCCATCTGAAAATGTTTGTGTTCAAACAACACAACTCTATGTTATTTCTTGGGACGAGACCTTTTGTGTTACTTTTAACATGACTTGTGCTGTCCCTTTCATTTATTTGACACAAAATCAACACAAAAAGTGTTAAATAGTATAACACAAACAATGTGTTAATATTAACAGATCTTTTTTAAGTTAACTGGCTAGGATTATTATTTCTTTGTTCAGTGCAGGGTGAACAAATATTTATTGTTTTTGAAATTAGTCGTTTGTAAAAGAATGTCTGTGCATCTTTTCTGAACTGAACCAAATTTGAACCAGCCCCAATCGAATTCTCCAAAGAGTCATTCTCAATTTCATTTTTCATCACATCTCTCTTTGTCTCTCTCTTTGTCTCTCTCTCTTCTCTCTCTCTCTCTCTCAAAATGTTTTGCCCTTGACAGGTAAAAAGTGCAAATGCTCAAAAGCATCCAAGTAAGAGTTTTTCAAGCAAGTGTACAGCCTTGACTGTGCATGTGGAATGAGTCCAAAAAAGGATGAGGGTACTATGCTTGTGCATTGGAGAGCTCACTTGCTGTTTGAATGTAGCCCCTGGTTTCTAAATTCACACATTTCTAAACTGACCAGATTATTCTTTCGGGCCTCGGACACTGTCTATTCACTCAAACAATGTTACATTTAAAATACACCACATCAACACCAACACCAAGTAATCCCAAACTGTTACACAGAAACATAATGGAAACAAAACAACAGAAACTCACACTTAACAAACCAACAAATTGAAACTGGTGTTCTTTGTGTGAATAGGCAGTGTGTATCAGTCAGAGGCTCAGCATGTCATCTTCAAGAGCTAAACTGGCCAATGAGTCCAAACTTAACCCCAACGACAGCTGACTGAGCCCAACTGAAGAAATTGCAGATGAGCATGCTCGCCAAATGTTTCAGTACCTCAGGGTTAGCAGAATAACTTTCTTTTCTTCCCTATTCACAGAAGTCCAGTGGAAGGCCCTCAGCCACCAAAAACAGAAGGTACAACAAACTTCAGGGACTGTTTTACTTAATAATACAGTAATATTTATTTAATCTTGATCTAACCGTCACCTTTTTATTCTATAGTTCCACCTCAGACGGTGTAAAGAAGATGCATGTGTGCGATTGGGTGGCCCGTTTCGAAGAGGAAATGCTCAGACGCACAAGGTTACTTACAGGAATGTGGAGGAGAGTAGAACCTACTTGACCTCTTTTTGTAACCTCAGCTTAAATGCTGTTCTATTGCTGTATTTCAAGGTCTCTCTTCTCTAGCATTTGTTTTACATTTTGTCCAAGTCTCTTTAAATTAACAGAATGATACCATTTCTGGGAAACATTTTGCCCACCTTAACTGCTTTTGGAGAGATGCACCGTATGTGATTGTTTTGCATATGCATGAAAACAATTGCTTTATGGATGGGAATTGGGTGTAAAAAACAACCCATTCATGGCCTTTTGCCTGTTTTTACAGCATGAATATCACTACGCTACACTACATTCTATAGTACAAAGCACTGTGGAAGGTATCTTAACTGAATATCATTAAGCAAATGAATGTACTTGTAGATGCAACTAATATTTGAAGCATCCATTATACGGTATCATCGTTCAACATGAAAACTGAAATATTGAGGATAAATTACTGTGCTTCTATTCCGAATCACTTTATTCCAATCGCATGTTTGACTGTTATTAGGGAAATGTTCATTAGAAGTCATGCCTTTATTACAAGGGCTACAACATTAGGGTCTGTTATGAATGTAGAGCAGGAGACAACAGCTTTATTAAAGACCAATTTTATTATTCATCAAAGTTTGTCATGTACCACATTTGAATCAATAAAAGATTGAGTAACAGAATTCCATCTTGGTCTTTGATTAGCTTTACTTGGATTGGCTCAGCCAGTTGACTCAAAAGGCAAAACATATGATTAAACATTCATTAACATTTGCAGCATAACATGGATATTTTATGATATGTAAATATCAAACTACAAATACAATATTTTTATATCATCCCTGTAATATTGTATATATGCACACTTTAATGCCAGATGAACAACTTTGGTTTTGTCATTGATTTCAATCGCTCAACTGCTCTGATATTTACTTAAACAGTGACCATTGTTTTAAAGGTCATTACACGGTCATTACAACTGTGAACTAATTCTCATAAGTCCCCAGTCCTGTAAATCAAAGCATTTTACAAGAAAGAGGCATTGGCGTGTTTTCCCTCATTTGAATTTCCTGAGGGACTCATGGTACTTTAACACAGTGAATCATGCTTGTAAATAAATGGCTTGGTTTTCTTACATATGATTCAATCTCCAACATTTAAAATATTGATAAAGGTGACTATTAACCCCACATTGAAATCAAACGATTCATTCTTTTATTTAATACCACTCAATTCAATTTAAGTTAAGTCTTATAGATTATGACATCTTGACACTAGAAGGTCTTAAAGACCTTTAAGACCACAGCAGTGTAGTTGAGTAGATTTGCCACAAAACGCCCTGACATTTCACCCCCTCATATGACTCATCAAAATAACACATTCACATAATCAGTTGACACATCTCCTGAAAGTACTTGATATCAAGCGTCCTACTGTATACCATGATAAAGAGCTATCATTCACAACTTACAACAAAATAAATATTGAAACAGATCTTCCCTCTATAAGAAAGTAACTTACATTCGATGAAAAAGGTTCCAAATGGAACCAATGAGGTTTTTACAGTGTGACATCATTGTAGAATCCACAAACCAATACTATGATGTGAAGAACTTGTAAAGAAAGAAGAGATTTCTTCGCAGTTATGCAAAGAACCATTGAACATTCACAATATAATAATATGAAATGCACAACATCCAAAGGGAATATAAATAATGTAAAAACAAAAGTTTCCCACTGATACAGTGGGTTCCATGAACAATTTAGCTGCCCATATAAGCGAACCAATATGGTTCATAATTAAAAGTGGAAACTGAATCCTCATGACGATTTCATTGAAATCACTATTAATGAACAAATTCATGCTTCACTTTCATGCTACATGAAAACACCCAAAGGCCAAGTGAGCATTTAGATTCACTGAGAATCAGTTTTTTGATAAAGAATCAACTATGATCTTTACTGTCATACTAAAATGATGCAATACTTATAATCCTCATATGAGGATACTGTAGGTAAAACCAATCCTTCTCCAATGGCAAACTAGATTTATTCTAATCTAGATAGACTAGATGCAGCAATTTTTCTGATAATTTGGCTATTTTGATAAAGATCTAATCGCAACAAATTTTGATGTCTTGATGATGGATGTTATTTTAACTATTATAATTTAATGTACATACTGTACTATTATTGGTTTCCTCAATACTATAACCCTATTGGAGAAGGTTGGGTACGCTGGGACTGCAAAAGTAGTCCTGGTCACTCTGGGTCCTGTAAGGATGTAAAACGCCGTCTAGAGGCAGTTTTTTTCTTCAATATGAGTTTGAGCTGAAAGAAGAAAAAAATAAGAATGTCAGCTATGTATTCTCCTCTTGATATATTAATTTATATACTTCAATTTATTATTTTCAAGGATATCCTCTGTGGTACATGTCAATTTGTTTTTAATTTATGTGGTAACACTTTACAACAGTAGTTGAACTAACAAGAAACAAGCTTATCAGTATCTGTTAAGGTGTTTGCACATATAGTCCGAAATTTTCATATGCGTTCTCTCGTATTTGGCGCTCATTTGTATGGTGTCTCTGAATTGTCAAAAGACCTTTCAAAATCCTTGCTACGGATACCCAGTCCGATTTTTTTTATGACGGACAAAAATATCGGGGGCAGCGTGTAAATGTGGTTGACACAAAGTGAGGTCGTATTTATTTTTAAACTTGCACAAATTTCGGATTCTATGTGCAATGGTCTTAAATCTTCATGAATGTTAGTTAATGCCAATACAATTGTTCATGTTAGTTCATTAAATAGTGCATTAAAGGTGCTGTGTGTCATTTTTTGGAGGATCTCTTCCTAATGATGTTTCTACAGTAGCCCAAAACAAACAAACTGCTCAGAGCACGTTTCGTAATTATGTTATCTCCTTCGGCAAAGAAGTGAAAACCTGACGACATCCTGTGTTGCCACCGTAGTGCTTTGAATGGGAGGGGTGGAGTGATCCGTTGGTTGCAATATCTCAAATTCACCGCTAGATGCCACTAAATTTCATACTAATGTTAATGTTGTATTACTAAACGCTGAAATGAACATGACCTAAGATTAATTAATGCGGTAGAAATATTGTTTAATGTTAGCTCAACTTGCATTGGTTAATGTTAACAAAAGTGATGACAATTCTTTATAAATTAAGAAAAGCCTCTTACACTCTCTCCTTTATCCCCGCTCTGCAGTAAATGAGCGGGCTGGTCGTTCTCCAGGTTGCGGATGCTGGGATCAGCTCCACGACTCAGCAAATGTCTGATCAGGTCTTCCTGATAGGGGCTTCCATGCAGTCCTGCGGCCATGTGTAAGGCGGTGTGGCCGTGAGCCTAAAAATATATTTTATATACATTATTTATTTGTATATTAAAATGAGGATCTCTGCAGGATAAAAAAAGGTAACACTTTAGTATAGGGACCAATTCTCACTATTCACTAGTTGCTTATTTGATGCCTATTTTTAGCATATTGGCTGTTTATCAGTACTTATAAAGCACATATTAAACATGACCATACTCTACTTCCCTAATCCTACCTAAACCTAACAACTACCTTACTAACTATTTATAAGCAACAAATTAGTGGTTTACTGAGGCAGAAGTCATAGTTAAAGGTTTATTAATACCAAGAATTGGACCTTAAAATAAAGTGTAACCGAAAAAAATTACATCACATGAATAAGAGAAAGGAGCACTTTACAAACACAACTCAAGGGCAACAAATACCAAGTAATGGAATAAGCATTTAAACTGATCTGGTGAAGCGGCACAGTATCAGTAAAAAAAGATCAAAAAGATTGCTGACTCCCATCCTAAAGTGAACTAGTGTATGTGATAGATAAATCAATGAAGTATGAGTACATGAAACCACTTCAATAAAATATCTGTTGTTATCATGTGTCACTCACCTTCAGGTTGATGAAGGCCTGCATATCAGACAGCGGCAGGCCCAGGAGAAAGCGCACAAGATGGATATTCCCCTCCTTCACTGCCAGGTGAAGAACTGTCTTGTTGCTTTTGATTTCCTGAAAAAGGCCGTAGCAATACTAGTCAACAGAGTGAAACCAACCTAAATCAAAGCACCCTTGGCATGAATGAGATTTCCTTCTCAAAACGAAACTACTGCATATGGAACAATGACAAAAGTAAATTGTTTGTCTATCTCTCAGAAAGGAACATTAGGAAAGAAATAGTTTATTTTCTCATACCATGGAAAATCTACTGTCTTTTAAAATGTCTATATCAGTGATTTGCTGTTTACTGTAACTAACTGATCAACACTGAGCAGTGTTAAAAAAGACTCTTAATTCAAATAATTGTCCTGAACAACAGAAACACTAAAGAACCAAAAACGTAATTTTCAGGTTGTGTGATGGTACAAACTAGTTAAATGAAGAGTACCTGGCTGAGTATTGAGGCTCCAGCATTTATAAGAAACCGCAAGCACATAAGTTTGTCCTCCGCTTGAGAATGTAGACTGCCATCAACGAGCCAGGCATTTATAGCCTTCATCGTGCCACAGTGAGAGATCACAGCACAGTGCAGAGGAGTCAGACCTTAAAGAAGAGAGTATTATTATTATTATACATAGTCAATGACTTAAATAATAACATATTCATATTATCACAATTTGTCAACGTTTCATGCAGTTGCATTAAGATCGCTTTAAAATCGAGACATGGAAATGTAATTTCATGATTACCTTCAAAATTACGAGCCTCCAGGTCCACTGGAAGTCCTGACGAAAGTATAACCTATAAATTAATCCGATTAGATGCATGTTTTGTTATTCTGAATTGCGTACAAACGAGTGGATGGCTTAGCCCGCTAACCTGCATGATTTGGGGAAAGCCATATGTGGCAGCCAGATGAAGCGCAGTTTGACCATTGACATCACATGTGCTGATGTCTGCACCAAGTGAGAGTAAATCTCTGACTATTTCTGGTTGATTTGCTGTCACGGCCACCAGCAAAGCAGTCTGGGATACAGAAGAAAAGCAATTCAATTTGCGGTCCAAATATAACGTAAAATGGGCCCTTACTGATTTAACAGTCTTGGGTTGTGATATTCACCTTGCCCTTGTGCTCCTTGGAGTCCAGCTTCCCCAGTTCACACAGTTTCTCTGCAGCAGCAAAAGCATATTCCCTTAAACCTTTAGCAGTGTAGATGTGTAGAATCCTAAAGAAAGAGAGAAAATTTGGTTTAAGTTCTCGTTGATGTAAAAAACTCCGCTTTCTGCTTTCTATTGGAGTCATAGGACTTGCCGAGGTTTTATGAGCTGAGAAACTCACAAGAACTCTGTGGTAAAACACCTAATGATGTGGTCTGGTGTGGCCACATAATTGCAAGATATGTTAAAGGAAAACAATATACATAATAACAGTATGCACTTTATACATATGTTAATGGAATGTATCCAAATAAGTATAAAAACAATTATTAAACCAAATTTCAAAGTCATTGGGAAAATCTAGCTATTTTGTCACATCTTAAAGTAACTGCAGATTAATTTTTTGTAGATCATTAATCTAAATCACCACCTATTCCTGCACTAGTTCTCACTAGTAATTAATCCCACATTCAGAACAAGCTTCAAATACACATTCCAATGACTTACGTGTCTCCGTCATCATCTTGCCAGGTGGTTCTGCAGTAATCCATGTTCTGCAGGAATGTTCGTGCCTCTTGTAGCTTTATAATATCCATCTGCCTCTTGAAGTCCTGGAGAATATACTGGCTGGCGTGATCCTCTTGTTTAGATTCAGATGGCCAACACAGACCAGAGCTCATATCAGTCCCAGAAGCAGTAACAGGGCACTCGGTTATGGACTGTGAGGACAAAGAGACTACAGACTAAGTTTATGATTCCCACTACAGCCTTAAAAAAAAGTTCTTGTTCATTCTCTCCCTTTCCAGCTTTTCCAGGAGGATCCCTAGAAGCATGGCCTTGTAAACAAACGGCACTGTTTAGCGTGTTGACAAAATGTTTATATGCTCTCCTACTTGTAAGTTGCTTTGGATAAAAGCGTCAGCCAATTGAATCAATGTAAATATGATTTAATTGATCAATTTAAGGCCGCTTTTGAACTTATTTTGTATTATGTTCAAGTTTGTATATTAAATTCATATTAAAATCTTTTTGAGGTTTTCTTACATATTGCTGTGTTGCATGGCCATCGTGGCAGTCCTGCATCTGCTGGGAGCTGTAGCCAGTGGCAAGAGTCTGTCCAGTCTGGGAAAAGTTGGGCATAAATGGGAATGGATTGCACAGCTGCAGGGAAGATTGAGGCGGATGAATGCTGGGAACCTCCCAATGGTCGTATCTGACTGCTCCCATATCGGAGTAGCTTACACTGGCCCCTGTAAAAAAGAAGAGATTTAGAAATTTTGCAAATGATACCATGATATAAGTTATACAACAACCTCTATCTAGCCGAGCTTGTCAGACTTACCAGCAGATGGAGATGGTACGGATGTCAAACCCTGTTTGAAGAATTTTAAAGAATGAGTAAAGTCTGTGTAATTTTCTAAGGACATTTATATTTAGGAATCAGTGTTTTTACTCACTGGGACGGATGCAGGGCCACCAGCAGTGTATGTCACTGTGGAATAGGACGGGGGTGCTGAGGAGGTCTCCCTTTTTCTCTTCTGCTCCAGGAGTTTCTTCACTGTGGGCAGAGGGTAACACACCTTTTCCTTCGGTGCTGTTGGCAGACGTAAAATGTTATTGGGTATCTCTCAGTCATACATTGTTAAATATATCATTCTCTTTAAATATCGAACAAAAGAACAATTTTACAACAATAAAATAAACATATTATTAATTGATGATTATACTGTATAAAACATTATATATTTAGAGAAAACAAAACACTGAAAATCAATGTTTAAGAATATGATTTATTCATCATCACTATAAACATAATTTAAAAAGATAAATATACACAACCTTGGTGCTAAGAAAAATAATTGTATTAAATGCCATTGCTAACCCAGAGTGGCAACAAGTTTCTTCAGCGCACGTTTGTTCTTGTAGTTTTTAAGTTATATTGACTGATTTCTCCAGTAATGTGTTTTTCCCATGAGCCCATCTTTATAGTAGTAGGTGTTGGTATGACACAAAAATGTATTTTCTTTGTGTTAGTCACCAACAAAAACTGAAAAAGAATGCAAATATAGTAGGTTTCCAGTGGGCATCGGTTACGTATTCTAGAGCAAACGCGAGGAAAGTTTCTTTAATCTCTTGACCCAAAACGTGAGATAAGATATTTCCACCGAAGGAGCATAATGTTCATCCTCTCGCCTCTGAGGAAGGTATTCCATTTGGAAAAGTGGTGATGAGCTCATGTCTACCTATCTCTTTCACCAGAAACCCTGTGTCTATGGAGAGGGTTCTCACTATTTCTGTTGCTATTTCCTTTTCTCCGTTACGCCCTGGCGGCAAACCACATCTTCTTCCTGCAGCAGTGACGTATGTTCTTCGAAGGGGCCCCAATCA
Organism: Triplophysa dalaica; assembly: GCF_015846415.1. Taxonomy (NCBI): domain Eukaryota; kingdom Metazoa; phylum Chordata; class Actinopteri; order Cypriniformes; family Nemacheilidae; genus Triplophysa; species Triplophysa dalaica. The sequence continues at coordinate 7,370,144 of NC_079553.1, forward strand.
GGTTGTGTGCTATATTTATAATGTAGCTGATCCTGAATCAGTTTTGATACCTGGCACGACACCAGATAGTAAGACTGCACTGAGTGATGACCTAAGCTGAATACAGCTGCCTGACGCAGAGGACAACATTGCAATACATAAAAATAAAGTCTGCAATCCAATATGGGTAATAATCTAATGACTTCTACACTGACAGATATTTCTTTCCTACAAAGAAATAATCCAGAAATGTTTTTTGTGGCATCAATTTTCTTTAATAATTGTCATGTTTTCAAGAAGTTGAAAACATGCAACTACCTTTCTTTATTGCTATCATTTTTCAGTATTGGTTTCACCAATACATGCTGATGTGGGTTATTTCTAAAAGGGGATTTAAAAGAGGAAGGCAATTCTGGTTTCATGTATGGAAATTCCACTGGGGATGATCTCAATCATTGATTTTCTTATCTGTCCTTTCTCTTCATCTTTTAATACACATGCAGTGTCTTCAAAATTTAGCAGAGCTATTGATGAACAATATACTACATTACTAAAATAGCAATTCATTTGTATACCTAATGCATTTACTGGATGTTTTAAATATATACATGTAGCCTATTTTACTCTTCCAACGTCTCTATTGTGTATGATCAAAGTGTTGAAAATGTCCGAAAGGTTGGGCTTCAGTGGAAGGGATACCCTTGCGCCGCTCTCTCGAGTTCATAGACGGAAATCCCTGGCCAATGAGTCACGCGCGTGGGTGACGTAGCGGGGATTCCGTTCATCACGCTCTATTCTAGACATCATTATTTACATGTAAAAAATGTTATTTGTGGTTAACACTCCGGGCAACTTGCTCTGTTTCTAATGACATTTGTACAATGACTCTTTGTTTTTTATTCTTTTTGTAATTATTATTTATAAAAACGTTTACGTTGCTGACGAGACCCACCCATGAAAAACGGGAACTGAAAGCATATAAGGGAGGAGTAATTCATTAAGGGGTTTCTCCACATAGTTTTAAATATTCGCTCATTGAATGATAGTACACTATGTTGTTGGGGATCCTTTATTCAAATGAGTAAAGTCTATTTTGAAATGGTCATACATGACAGAATTTACGTTCGTGCTTAGCCTGATCGGGGAATTAAACACAACCACGCAATAATGTAAACAAACTAGTTTGTTAAACATACAGTTTGTTATCTACAGCAAAATGTCAACGACGTTTACCTGCTGAGTAGGCTTTAATAGGCTATCAAATGACTTATTACTACAAAACAGCATCGGTAATGATCTAATATCTCCAACATTTTGAACTGAATAAATCCATTTAAAAAGCCTTACTTACATTTCTGATGCATGTCAGAATCCCTTTTGCTGTCTTTAAATTTCGGCTCCCACGCCAGGTGAAATGAATGATGTCAGTCGCAAGCCAGGCTCTGTTAAATGTCAACTCCACGAGCTCGATCACGTCCTCCCCGCTGTTGTCTGACACTGAATATTATCAACTTATTGTTGCACGTTTCACTATGTAGGCTATACAAAATACATACCCGCCCATCTTTTGCCCCGCCCCGTAACTGTTTATTAACCGAATCTGTTAGTCTGCTTTCTCTGAAGCTCCGCCCTTTGCTGACGGGACCTTGGGGCACCTGTCTAATTCAAAAGCCCCAGACTAGAGCTCATCATGACATGTATGTACTGTATTTAATCTTTTATTCATCCATTTAATGACTTATTTATATATCTATACATTTTTTTGATATATGAGAATCTCTAACTGACAATTGATTACTTAATTAATTAAAAACATATATATATATATATATAAATAGAATTTTGTATATTTTATTTTCTATTTATTTCCTAAAATCTTGAGAACAATAAAATATTATCCTAGGCTATATAAAGGCACTTTGAAACTTTAAAGCGCACAAAAACAACATAAATTAGTAACCTATTAATTTGCCAGCCTATAATAAAGTGAAATTGACATATTTGTCAGTTATGGTGACAAATAACCTCAGCGTGAGCTCTGCATTTAGCCCATCCAGTGAGTAGTGCAGGTCATTGCTCAAGCAGGTCAGTTACTAACCTGCTGGCTGTGAGAATCAAACCGGTGACCTTCTGGTTACAAGTCCGACTCTCTAACCCCTAGGCCACAACATATAGTAGAGTATATATTTTTATATATAGTATAGTATTTATAGTTTTTTTAATTATATGGATTATATATATTACCTATATGAACGGGTGGAGCATTTAATTAACAGCACTAATGTAATAGTAGAGAATACACATAATGATAACCCCAAAAAATAAAATAAAACCTGAATCTACCAAGTTTGGATAAAACTGCCTGCCAAATGCATGATATAATGGGAACAGGAATCCCAAATATTTATTTAAAATCTTTTGAGCTGAACCAGAATGATACAAAATTGTGCCTATAATGTAATGGTTAATATTATTATTTTTCTCATTGCCACATTAGTTCAATACTGTATTTATTAGGGTTCATTAAGACTGAGTTTACCTTGTAGTTGTTTACAAGTGAAGACATTTACACTGGTATTAATTTGAGTAGTTTAACCCTAGTTTCTATACAATAATGTCAAGACATGACAATGAGGGGAATATCCTCATCCTTAAACCACTGCTTCTCCCTCTTCCTGTGGAATCTCCAGACTTCTCTCTTCATGTGTCTGTCCTAATGATCCCAAAGAACTATTTCTTCTTTTTTTGTTTCCTCTATTCTTTATAAAGATACTTACCTCCTTTTCAGACCAACAACTACCTAAAGTAACAGTGAAGCAGTTTATCAGCTAATCTGCATTTAGAGTGCTCCACCGTGTCCATTTCCACCCCATCTCTCCACATCACCAACATTCTCTTTTGATCTCACCTACTCCACCCACCGTTCCTATTCCAGCGGCAAAGAAAAAGAGTGACTTCATCACTTTATGTTATGTTATGTTCTATGTTCTATGTTCTATGTTCTATGTTCTATGTTCTATGTGCTATGTTCTATGTGCTATGTGTTATATATTGTATATAGGCTAACACTGACTATGTTTCCAATAACAATACATTATTTTGTATAGGCATATTTTTCAATGTAGAATATTATGAATGTTATAAAAGTACTAGTACAAATGATACATACATATGAAACATACAAATACTAAAATAGTTGACAACTTTTAGTCTACTGTGCAGTAAGTTCCATTCCAAATATAGCCATTCATTATTTTGAGGGGAGGGTGGAGCAAGCGGTTTCTGTCTTTACGGAAAATGGCCCCATCTAGTGTTCAAACATACATAGACTCCATAGATCATCAAAGCGTTTCGCCTTATTCAGAAATGTTCTGGGAAAATATCAACATTACATTGATCCACCGTTGACTATTGTCAATTTTGGCATCATTAAATGACAATAGAACAGGCCAGACCAGGCCATGACAACAATGATGTGTATTGACAATATTTGTGTTTGAAAGATATTAACCAACGAATGAATAATTACGCATAGCACACAAAAGTAGTGATGTTATTGCATTAGGATGGGAAGTCTAGTCAAATTGAACGGGAGATTATTCTATACGTGACAGTATAAAACCATCAATCTAGCTTCTAAACGGACAAAAAAAAACGTCTTAACAAGTTTAATTACTGAAAAATGACTTAAACTTTTTGTCATAATGCCATATGCATTTTTGTAAAGTAAATGAGTTTCATGTAGTCACATGATCTATATCCCGGAAATAAACAGTTGGATAAAATGGCGATATGAACCGCTACAGTGTAACAGTAAGTAGCGGTAATATACATCAGTTAGCACCGCAGGACTTGAAAAGCCAATAAAGTAGATAAATGTGTAAAGCTGCACACCCCTGCATTTAAAGGCACTCTATCCAAAAATGGACAAAGACAGGCTCCCCGTGAGTACATAAAATAATAAACACGAGGAAGTATGAAGGGGTTGTAACGCAAGGCATAGGTACTGTATATACATATGTATGGAAAATAAATCGCAAAAAAACGTCAACGCAAGCAATTGATTATCTTACGTGCATCTTTATGGATGAATGAAATTGTTGTGATATTTAATATGATGTGACTTTTGATACCGTACTCGCTGTAACGCTTGTTTGACATCATTCTAAGCGTGTCCAATCGTGTCATTTTCACATGCTGCATGAGAACAATTTTAATTGTTGTTGAGCTTTTTTAATCCAGTTTCTAATAAAATTCATAAATGTAGTATTGTCTTTAAAGTTTGCTATTCAGTACAGGATTTTCTGTTTATTTGTGCCACAGCCGGGTCCGTGCTCTTGGCTGGAGGTGCATAACTTCATTGGTGACCTTATGGCAGCCTCTGCGCCACTGAGAGATCAGCGGATTGATGAAACTTTGAGACCTGGCTGGGACATGACAAGACCCAAAGTCTGTCCCCAGTCCAACCCTTCTAGATCAAGCCAGGTGAAAAGTGCTGTAGCCTTTGGTCTGCATTCTGAGGAACGGGAAATATTACCTAGAGACCATGCAAGCATAAGTGAGTAAAATCAGTGTATTGTTTGTTTATTTTTCCACACACACTTAATTCATGTGCTTACTCTTTTGTAGTTCAGCATCGTCCCTGTACATGTCCTGGCTGCCCACTTTCCATTTCACCCTCTCCTTCCTCACTCCAGACTATGAAACCTAGAGGTACCTCCGCCTCACAAATCCGACCACCCTCACCCCCCCAGTCCATCCTATCACAGCAAGGCAAAGAGTCCAATTCTGCCCCCCTGGGCCTGGGCTTGTGTCTCGGACTGGGTCTCTCTTTAGAAGAGGACACCAGTGAGCCCAGCAGCACATCTAACTCTGAACCTGTTCACCCTCAGCAGCAGGACAAAGGCACTAGCACCCACAGTCCCATCCCACATGCAAACCCTGATGCCCCACCTCTTCAAGCTTTTCCCTGTCTTTGCTGTCACCGTGGGTTCCAAACCTGTGCTCAACTCCTCCATCACAAAAAAGACTCAGAAGAGCATGCTGCACGGTCCCACCACCATTGTCATCACCACCATCACTGCCATCTTAGGTCTTGCATACCGTGTACACAGTTGCACCACGCTGCCCAGTCGCTGTCCTCCTTCCCATGCCTGTCCTGCCAGCGCACATTCCCCACCTGTGCCCAGCTCTTGCTGCACCAGCAGGGCCACGTGCAGCAGGAGACCTTGCAGCAACTGGCGTGCATGCACTGCAGCGCCTCCTTTCCCCGCCCATCGCAACTGCTGCAGCATCAGCGTACCCAGCACGCATCCAAAGCGGGCGGCTTCCTGTGTGCGGAATGCGGCCGCGGGTTCAACTCGCACAGCAACCTGCGCATCCATCTCAACGTGCACACTGGCGCCCGACCCTTCAGCTGCGTGGACTGTGGGAAGAGCTTCAGCCAATCAGGGGCCCTCAAGATTCACCGCAGAATACACACGGGAGAAAGGCCGTATACCTGCACGTATTGCGGGAGGGGTTTCCCTCACCTGGCTGGGGTGAGGGCCCATCAGCGCACACACACGGGGGAGAAGCCCTACCGGTGTGCTCAGTGTGGCAAGTGTTTTACTCAGTCTGGGGCGCTAAAGATCCATACTCGCATCCACACCGGTGAGAGGCCTTTTGTCTGCAGCCTCTGCGGAAAGAGCTTTTCTAACCGCTCTGGCATTCGCTTTCATCACCGTACAGTTCATGGGATTGTGACTGAGCCCAACTCTGTGGGTAGGCCAAGCCTGGCTGCCACTGCGTCGGCTCTTGCATCAGACGTCCAGAGGATCCAAGTCTCTGGTCAAGAACCTCTCAACCTGATCCCTCTTAGGCAACCGGACGGGCGGAATCTGTCCGGCAAAGAACAATTAGGCAGGGATAGTGACAAAACAGCCCTACCATATGTCTGTGAGGACTGTGGTCAGCGCTTCCCAGATGCTCCATCTAGAAATAGACACCAGACTTTGGAACACTATTCAGAAGAAGAGAGAGAAAGGGAAGAGAGAGGTACAGATGACCACAAAGATTAGATGAATGACAGAAGACTGAGAAAGCAGATAGTGAAATACTGATGGCACCTGAATATGCACATATAGACTCAAATTAAATATTGACTTCATGTACACAGCCCAAGTCAAATGATGTACTGTAAGTTTATAACAGAAGATCTGGTTGTTCTTGCATGTCTTGTGACCAAACTTCTTACCACAAGAACCAATGAGATCTCTATGTTATCCAATTGTTGGGAGCTGGTATCAGTCCATCATAACAAACAGAATATTATTGTTTGGTCATGTAATATTCGGTTGTCTGTGACTTGTGCCTCAAGAACCAAATTTATGATGAACTATTGCGATTTGTTCCTTAAGTTTTAAATCAGTAACTTTCACTTTTGTTTTAATTTTGTTAGAATTTGGCAAACACTGTTATGTTTTAGCACAATTAGTCTTCCTAATCTACTATTTTTAAATCAACAATTCTCTTAAGTGTTTGAAAATCCGCTGAACTAGATTATAATGAAAAGGTTCTTTTTGTATTTTTTGTGTACTGTATGAAGTAATAGTGCCTATCCTCATGTGAATCTTTCTAGGCAAATCAAAACAATTTTAGATTCTGGCTTTAAAAGCTCATTATTTATTGGTTAATTTTTTTTCCTTCTCACTTCTATAATTGTTGTAGAACTAATGTTTGTTATTAATTCATGTATTCACCAGATAAAAGCACTTCAGTATTTTGTGTGGGAATCAGTATTATAACATATAGGTCATCTCATGGTTAGACAAGATAACATAAAGTGGTTTGGCTGACTTTACACTAGTCCAGGTAAGTAACTATCAAAAAAGGATTGTCCATTATTTTTGTATTAAATGTATTTAACATTATATTGTTGTTATACTCACTCTGTTGACTGTCACCTCTCAGCACGGATCATCATATTTATTTCTGTACATCTGTCAGTGTGAACATTGATCAATGAAAACTTGTGACATATGACATTGTACTGCCTTATATTGATTTTTTCTTTGTTTCAAAAGGAGAGAAACACTTGTTACAAAAATCAACGTTACAGTGTAACAGCAGTTGTCAGTCTGTGTCCACCTGTTCGATTGAAAATAAATCTTTGGATATGCCGTTTCATACATACAATATGGATGTTTGTTAGGATAAGAAAAGACAACATTTGAAGAACAACAACATTACAATGACCACCTGGAATTGTGATTTATCATGATGCACTGTTATGTCCTCAAACTAACCTCAGACAGATTAAGCTGGAATTGTTTTCTATTGGTTTCTATTTTGAAATTATACTAAGATTTACAATTCGACATTATATTATGATTAAAAAGTACCTGGTATACCAAAGACAAGGTTTCGTGTATGTGTGAAGAGGGGAAAGTACCTATTCAAAATGTTTATACTGTACTCTGTATTGTATGACTGGGAACGAACAGCGCATACAATCTTCAAAAGTATAATTGTAGTCGATGTATGAACTCCCTTAAGAAGTCACCAGTGCTGAGTCACCTACAGTTACCTGAAGTCAAAGTTATTACTGTAAAGGTCAATGAACTCTAAGGGAATTTCCATTGGGCCTGTGTTGGGCAGGTCTGTGGATGATTCTGACCTATTCATTACAAACATTGATTTAGAAGTTTTACCTGTATGCGCGCAGATCCATTTCATATGGCCTCGCAACAGCAAACAAGCCGCAGCAAACATTTTGCGCTTCAGTGAAGTGAGCAACAGCGTTTCTTTTAAAATCCACATGAAGCAAAGCGGGGTTTTATTTCACCTTTACATGTTTCCTTGTTATTCACAAATGATCACAGTTTATCAATATAATAAAACATTTGATCAAGGAATTCTTTAAAAAACATTGCTGGGGAGCTATTTTTCAAAATAAGAGGATTGTTTATAAGGGATTGGTGCACTTCCCTGTTGCGTCCCCCCAAGCAATATAAAAAACAACATCCTTGTATGCACTCACTCTAAGGCCAAAGATTATGCTGGATACAGCTGACGCTTTAAACCGATTTGCATATGGGTGGATGAGTGAAACCACGCCGTAGCTTTGTCTTTAATTGTTATGATTGATAAAGCACGAAATTATTTGCAACAATTATTATATACTTTTACATGCTTTTTAAACTCTGTTTATTATTGCAATATGTAACAAAAATAAAAGTACCTGCTCAACTTGAATAGCAAGCCACGCCTTCTTCTTCGGTCATAAATTGTGAATACAAACGTTCATTTCAGCAGAAGTTTGTTTTGAAGCGCAGAAGTCAAGAGAGTCAAAATGAGGGTCTGTATTATCCTCGCAGTGCTCGCGCTCATCAGTCTCCAAAGCTCAAGTGGTAAATATATTTTGTTTTGCTAAAGCTATTGTTTCGCAGCTGAAAATTATTTTCTACCATACACTGTAGGCCTATTGAAAAGCAATATTTGTATCGTCTTTATTTTGTTTTGTTGCTCGTTATTGTTTTAAATATAATGTACCTTCAGAAGTGAACACTTGAAGTTTTAATTTCTATGAATTATCAGTTGTTTAGATGTAATCAAAGCATGTTTGGATAAGTCGTGAAAATGAAAGAGTTTTTGAAAGAAAATTGAAAATGAAAGAAATTTGTTTAGCCATCATGTGGTTCATTTGACAACAATAGTATGTTATCATTAATATTGCATGTGAGCAAACGTAAATATTGCATTATTGATGGATACTTCACTTCACAATTCACGTTTTATATCAGATAGTGTTTCGAATTGGATGCTTATTTTGTTGTTTTTATGTGTGGTGTCCACAGATGTGTCATGTTTTTAACATATTAAAATCAGTAAGGGGATATTACAAAAATAAAAATGTTGGCCTTGTAAGATAGGCCATTTTTTTCCTGAACAAACAGGAAGCTGTGATATGCAAATGCTATTTCAAAACTGTTTCGTTTTCTACGATCCTCAGCTTATCTGTTGGTAAAAGGACCATCTGAGCCTGTTCTGGAAGGACAGGATGTGACGCTGGAGTGCGTGGACACCGATTCTAAGCTCAATATGAGCTCAGTGCACTTTGAGAGGTACTCCAAGGTACGGCCATTCACTCAGAAGCATAAATGTGCATGTATACAATATGCTTTGACCTACAGTTGTCTGCGAATGTTTATAAAACATCAGCTTGACAGTGAAACAACATCTTTCTTTTTCTTGAGAAATGAGCAGGTTCAGGTTGGTTGTGCTGTAATCCTAACCCCTCTGTATCGCTGCCAATATGATTACAGTAAACAGAGATCTTGAACTACAAAGGTATTTGATAAGGAAGTTAGTTTCTTCCGTCACAATTTTGATCAATATTTTATAGACTAACTTATTTGTCAGGGCAAGAACAAGAACAAACAAGGTACAACAACATTCTCATTTAAATGTATTTGTCTGGAGATCAGGACTGAAAGTAGTATTTACACAGCAGAATGCAGTATGTGTTTTTCCAGGCTTCCAAGAGATGTTATTCTGGGTTTAATTAGTATCTGGCACTGAGAAGCCTTTCGAGGATTCACAACATCTGCTTCGTCTGTCGACGCGCTGTCTGTTTGTCACCTTTTCCTGGCTTCTAGTTTCAGTTGTGCCAAGACAAATTCTGTTTCTATACAACCAATCACGAAGACAGATGTTTTGTTTTGCAAACTTTCATTAGCCTGTGTCAGTAAGACCCAAGTGTCAAAATCTATTTCCTACATGTATAGCATATTTGAGCAATTTCAGCAAGCAATCCCCATTTAAGATACAATCTCAGGCAAGCCTTGACCATGCAGTCAATTTGTGTGTCAAAGTTACAGTTTACATTTATTTATTCACTCCCATGTCAGTCAGAATATCTGTCTAGTTTCAATTTGAAACAAAGTAGAAACACCCTTCTCTATACAAAACGATATATAAAAACCTATTTAGTTAAACATCCTTTATGAACGGACTAAAAAGTTTTGTTGCACTAAAATCAAATCTAATGTAATCATGTAAATTGAAATGTGACACTTATTTTACACATCTATATATGAGTGAAATTTTTCGTTCTTTTTCTTCCCAACAGTACATGAGGAATTGGTATCGTCTCCAGGCAGATGACGTGTATTTATACCGCAGATGTTTCATGTATGATGTGGATGTGAGAAGAGAGGAGGGCAAACTTCTTGTCCTAATTTCAAGCATCCAGTCCTGGTCTGAGGGTCCATACCGCTGTGTGTCTGAGAACTCTTCTGCACCGGATAACTCTTCAGAGTCACTCTCCATCCCCATCCACTGTGAGTAATAGTCAGATCACTGCCAAGAACTCACATCATGGGCTGATGAAATCTTTAGGAAACAGTTTAAGACTCTTTATGTAATTAAGCAGCGACGCAAATGTCCATCAATTGTTACGAACACAAATCGATTTGTGTATGTCTACACTGTCTAAATGCATAACTCCTCAGTCTTTCGTTGTCACATGAGAAGTTTTCTGTTTTGGATCTAAATATAAGAGGAGAAATAAAACTCTTTCTCTCAAAAGATGACTAAATCAATGTTGATATTGAATGGTGGTTTTGCTGTACCCAGGGATGAGTTATTGGAATAACTGAAAAAAGATTTGTACAAAAAGGGTCAATACACATAACAGATGGAGACAAGATAATATGTGAACAGACTTAATACACCATAATCTTAAATAATTCTTCATCCTTTTTCTCCAACGAGATTCTTAAATGCATGTGCAGGTTATTATGTCAACATGTAAATTATCTGAATTTGTTTGTGCTGCTTCCTTGTTTTCATGTGAATGTATTCAGGGCTGTTTTGACTAATCCTGTGTATCCATCCATGCGCTCTCTCTTTTTCTCTCAGATATGCGAGAGGTATCAGTGCACCGGGCTGGTTTGGGCTACCTAACCCGTTATTTCAACCAGGTGGAGGAGCTGAAAGCTCGATTAGGGGATGACGTAGAGCTAGAATGTTCCACTTCAGCTTCCGAGAAACCCGATTACTTCTGGACCAAAGAGGTGACGTATCTAATATTTTATGTTATATTAATTCTATCTTGTTCCAAACCTCATTCATTTTTCTGTCTGTGGTGAGATTCGAATTGCCTATTTCAAGGAATTGTACGTGGAGGTTTCTCGTGCATCTGAGGTTATTTGAAAAAATTCCATACAGTTCAAATGAAAGGGTTGTGAGTTTTATCATTTTTAGTTAAAAAAGGAACTTGTATGCGTGCATGGTTCATGTGTGAAAAGTCCCAGAATGTTGAGGTGCAGGATAGACAGCAAAACTAAGTCATGTTGTGAGAATGTTTTTTCACAAAACCTAAAACAACTGGCTTTGTGTGCTAAACATATTATTGACTTAACAAGCCTGAATATATAATTAATAAGGATTATATAAACAACAAAAAATATATATATTTGTACATGTGGAAATAACAACTACACTAATCTATGTTTTACAGTGCATAAAAGAGATAGTTCACCCAAAAATAAAATTCTGTCATAATTGACTCATCCTCAGATCGTTGCAAACATGTATAAATGTAACTCTTTTTTCTGCTAAAAACAAAGACATTTTGAAGAATATTAGTAACCAAAAAGATCTCACCCCCTATTGATTCCCATGTTTATTTTCCTTACAATGGTAAATGGGGGATGAGATCTGTTTGGTTACTGACTTTCTTCCAAATTTCTTCCTTTGTGTTCGGCAGAACAAATAAATTGTTAACCAAGAAGGTTAGTAAATAATGACAGATTTTTTTTAAAATAGTTTTTTGGTGAACTCCCTTTTACACTTTCAATCTGCATATAAATAGCATACACAGTCACCTCTTCAGTACATTCCTCCGGTGTTTATGCATCATACAAGCTTTTGGGCCTCTCCTTGTGTAATTGTTGACATTCTTGACATTCTCAAATACACACAGAACCGAGAGCACCATGCCATGTACTTATTCTCAGGCCAAACTTCCCTTTAAAATGTCATTGGGGCGGTTGACAGGTGGCCATATAATTGCATGTGATGTAATGTGGTTAGACCTGTACCTCAGATTCTCAGAATGTTTCCCTCCATTACTTTTCACAACAACGCAGTGTCATTCATTGTCACAGTCACTGCTTTAACCTTAGCACTTTAGCACAAATGTCTTCTGTCCAAATCAGGGTTGTTATCATTACGTGAAGCTTAAATTAAAACCATTAATGCATTTCTATTAATTGAACTACAAATTGAAAAACTATTTGAAAAACTTACACCAAACAAAAATGAAAACACAAACATTATCAACAGGAAATAAATAACCAGATCAAAATTAAACCTTAAATAGAATAAAATACAACAACACTTTAAAGAAAGTAATACTCAAACAAACAAATAAAGCCAAATAAAATAAAGCTTATTAAAAATAACATTAAGCTTACAAAACTGTGGTATTATCAGTTTTGCCTTCAATACAGTATGTCAGGGCTACTCAACTGGCGGCCCGTCAATCATCTTAGCCTGGCCCGCCTTAACATTTCAAATAAGTGGAGAGACCTTAAGAAAGGTGTGCTTTAAATGCATGTCCTCCTGAGACGCCGTATCTTTAAAAGTCCAAAACGCTTTGAATAATTCTCGCGGCTCATAGTGATCTACGTCATATAAAGCGATTTGATCGGTCAGTCCAAAGAACTTAAAAAATGATAATTTACAACGTTAAAATCAGAAATGCATTGCCCAGGCAATCGGTTTGTACGCATGATAAGTCGCAATCTAAAATTCAGGGCAACTTTTCTAAAGAATGCTTTCAGCACCTTGTTGAATCAATGCCACGTAGAATTAAGGCAGTTCTGAAGGCGAAAGGGGGTCAAACACCGTAATCGTATGGTGTTCCTAATAATCCTTTAGGTGAGTGTATACTGGATGCAATATTTGTGTGCATGTTTTAATATATGGCCTATATGTTACAGCAACAAAACAGTATAAACGAAACAAAACGCAATAAATAACAGAAATAAAAAATAACAGAAGAAATTAGGATATGGTAAAAAACTGGTCCGGATCCTACATATACTTTTGGAATCTGGCCCTCAAAGAAAAGTAGTTGAAGACCCCTGCAGTATGTGCTTCCCAATCCCAAGGTATAACAGATGCAGATTCCTGTAAATATAGCAACGCAGTATAGTAGTACGTTTGAGTATAGGAGCTACCGGTTACTACGCTCTGTGTCTGCTCTTTGAAAGAGGCAACAGGAAGGTGCTGGGAGCCAGTGGATTAAATTAAACAATGGTGCTTCAGCCAGAACTTGGCCTGACTGAGAATCCTCTTAATTCACTCTCATTTAAATTGAAATTGACTTTTTTGGCAGGCTGCAAAATCCCCTTTCGGAGCCAAAGGCATTTGTGAGGTTATGATGTGGTTTGACCAGTTTTTGCACAGTCATTTGTTTCCCTGTTTTGTCCTCTTGTTAAGGTGCTAACATGCAGTTGTTACCATAAGGCTACATTTTTGCTTCACCAAAATTATTCAGTATTAAAAGGATTTTTTTGGTTAAATGTAGTAACCTCACAATAGACGTTTTAAGGTGTATGCTCTGGTTATTTTTATACTTTCATTACACTCGCTGTTAAAATTCAGTGCTACAATTTTGCACTGTTGTAGTTTTTATTCCCCTTATGGGATCCATTACTTTGGTTTCCCCTTATTCATGGTTCCCTTACTAAGAATTATTAAGTACTTCTGCTTTATCTTTCTTTGAAATTAAAATGTGAATCTTGCCTTTTAGTTCTTGCTTTAGTTTTCACCTCTCCTATAAACGTTCCTGTCTATTTTTGTTTTCTATCAAGGGAGAGGACTGGGTTTTGTCTGCCCATAAACTGAAGTTGGAGAAGGTGACAAGGCAGGATGGAGGGAGATACACCTGTACAGCTCAATCTCCTACTGTGCAATCCCTGATGAAGAAACGCACTGTCAGCGTCACTGTCCTGCCAGGTCCGAGCTGCCAGAAGGGGGCAATGTTAGATGACTGTTAGAGCAAGTTCATGGTGTTGGGATGGGGTTTAAATAATCCAAAGAAATAGACGAAATGATAATTAAGATATAGATCTTGTATCATAGATGCATATGATTCTTTAATGCATAAAATTTGGATTGCTATCCATGTCCCACATGGATTCTTTAAATGCAACAAAACTAGACAACCCATTTAAAACATGTTTGTTTATTAAAATTAAGATAAACTATTTGCTAAATTTAGTTGTATTTAATACAATTATTATAGATTTAATAATAATATCAATTCATATTACCATAAATTAAATATAAACTGTTATATTATTAGACATTAGCCAAACACAGACCGAAAGTTTACTGCAGACCAGGCGTGCAAGTTAGATGAAATGTCCCATAACTGCTAAACAGCAGCGAGCAAAGATAATTTAAAATAAATAACATTTTTATTTTATTAAATGTACGTTATATTTAAATTTTAAATCTCTGATTTAATCTTAAAATAGCGCAGACATGAACTGCTGCAAATCATCCTTTGCCTTTTACAGCATCACTGGTGCCCTCAATTTTATTTGGAAATTGATTTCAACGTATTTACTGTTATGTCTTTTGTTAGTAAATGTTAAAGAAAGAAAGACATGGATCAGCCCTGCATCAACCCTAGGCGACAAAGCCAGAATGCTTCCATTCTAATCAATGGAGCCGTCGCTACAGCTGCCACATGTTAAGACAGATTCATTGATCATCACAAGAACATTCCAGCTCTGTCGTGTCATTCGATTGCGTTGTAGACACAGTGCAGGACAATAATAGCTGCCATTAGACTATTGCATTACAGTCATGAATATTAATAATAGTAAATAGTTGTCACGCGACATAACAGCAAAGCAATAACATAAGGATTAGGGACATTAGTCTTCTGTGGGTGATGAGGTCAGAGAGGAAGCTGCAGAGATGAGGGAGGGTTGAGATGAAGGACCTACGAATGACAAAGATGAGAGAGGGAAATCCAAGAAAAAATTATAATGAGGAGAATGTTTTATATTTGGTTGATTGTATATAGTGAGGAAAGACTGTGAAGCAGGAGATGCATTAGGACTCAAAGAACAGGAAAGTAGGCAACTGATCGAAATAAAAGTGAAAATAAATAAGACATTGTAATACAGTTCAACCTGTGGAAGGAAGGCGGGAACCGGCGGACATTTATACTAAACTTTAATCAAAATAAACAAACAATAACACGGAAGTAAAAGACTGGCAGCCTCCTCACGGTCGAGAACATAAATACAAACTTAAAATATATCCGGGCCCGGTCCTCTCTCGTCAGCAGTCCCGTCGCTCGTCCTCTTATGCTCCCGATTTCCTCCGTGAGATATTTCCCCCGCCTCACAGCTCCCGTCCTCCCTTCCTCACCACAGACATGTTTTATTAAAGGCAAAAGTATATTTTGTAAACCAAGGTAACAAATTCACTTTCTGAGTTTTAGGTTCCAACATCCAAAATTCTAAAAATAAAAATTTTGTCATCATTTACTCACAATGTTGGTAACCGAAAAACGGCGATACCTATTCACTTTCATTGAATGAACACTAAATCATTGCAAGTCAATGGATACCACTGTTGTTCGATTACCAACTTTCTTCAAAATATCTTCTTTTGTGTTCTGCAGAAGAAAGTCATACAGGTTTGAAATGACAAGAGGATGAGTAAACGATGACAGGTTTTATTTTTGGGGGAACTATCCCAGTAAGGTACTTACTATTAAAGTTAAGAGTTTCTGCCGAGTCAGACTTTGCCCTCAAATTGCCCTTTAAACATTTTGAATCTTTTTCCCATTACAACAAGCAATCTGGCAAAGAGAGATAATTATGGACAATTAGCTTACCTGCCTAAGGCTGAACTACTAATTTAAAAGTGTTTAGTCGGTTAAGATGGTTCATCAGTTTTTTAGATTTACCCTGCGTTCCAATCAGCATACTATCCGTCCTACTAGTATTCGAAAGTAGAATTAGTATGTTTAAATCGTATTATGTTGAAAATAGTATTCCAAAGATTTCCGGATGCTCTACTACCACTAATTCAAGCTCCAGAATGATGCATACTCTGACAGGTTATTTTACCCACAACTCACCGCAAGTAGGCGGAGTTTAGTGAGGCTCCACTGCATTAATAAGTTATATTACAATGCGTCACCAAAATTAAAAAAAATGTAAGTATGCAGTAAACATTACATTCATACGAAATATTGAATGAAAGAATACCTTAATTGAAAGAAGAGCTGTATTTTGATGGGTGTGACAGTTATTGGCCACAATGTTGTCTAGGCAACAACGACCACTTCTGCTTCCTGTTAGTATGTCCCAGTGTGTGCAATCTCTTTGTCGATGCACTCAAAAGTACCTACTATTCCAACACAAAAACAGTACCTACTATTAGGGCTAGTATAAGTAGGCGAATTGGAATGCAGCAAATGTTTTTGCAACCAAGCTTTTTAGCAGAGTTATAATGACTATCTCCCTGTTTGTGCTTATAGAAAATGCAGCATGGTATGAGTCCACCGCTGGTCAAGTTATTCTCACAGTGTGCTGTGTAGGATTTGTTCTTGTGTTGATTGGGATATCCATGATAACATACCTCTGCCGTCGAGCCAGCCAAAGGAACTGCAAGGGTCCCATGTAAGTACTCTTACCTCCCTAAAAGGACATGGAGGCATGGCTTGTTGTACTGTAAATCAATAATGAGTTTAAAATACAGTGATGACTGCTTCTCAATCCCCATCACTTCTTAACCCCCTTAGAGCTGTTCAGACAGACTAGACCATGTGTAAATAACCATCTCTCCAAGAGCCCCACATATTTTCTTATTCTCTCGGATATAACACACTTTCTTCCATGTTAATCATTTATATTTCTCTCTTCCTCAGTGATGACCGCTCCCAGAAGAAACCCATCTACAGAAACAGCGTGGAGTCCCTGCCCTCCACCATATCTGACAAGCAGCCACTGGTATAAAGAGTGAAATTGATGGAGGACTAGAGGGTAGAAGAGAAAACTGAAGAGATAATAATTAGAAGGGGAAGTTATAGAGTGATGAGAACTTTGTGTATAGATTTTATGGTCTAGGGTCTTTATTTAGATGTATAATTAAGAAACTATCTGTCTATAAGGTGAATCAAGAAGCATACAAAGGTGGAACAAATGATGGTTTTAACAAGGTAGGTCGTGTCCAGTGTGCTCGGCAGAAATGCTCCTCAACAAAAGGTGTGCAATTTTCTCCGTATTGATTAAAAACGCTGCAAAATTGAGAACTGCTGAAAAGATGGTTTTGAGAGCTGACCTTGAATTATTATTTCTCCCCTCGTTCTCGGGTTGAAAAGGCAGATTTCAGTTTATGTAAACCATTTAACATTTCTTTTATGCAAACTCACTGTCTTCAGGCTATCAGATCATTTAGTCAGATGTAAAAAATGTAATATTGCTTTAAATAAATGTATAATCATCTGTTTCTCTTGAAAGGGCAGTAGATAAGATCCAGACTAATACTCAACCAATTACTCTTTGCACTTTGACTGTGTTGCACTTTTGCACGTGTTTGATTTTGCCCTGTATGTCTTTGAATTTAAAGCAAATAAACTGTTTTAAGTTGTACGTTCAACGTATTCAGCCTCCAGTGTTTTCATGATCTAATTAAGATACATGGATGCTCAACTATCCCATGCAATAATCCAAAACTGACAGCAGACTTTTATCTCTATGCAAATCCATCAAAACTCCCTAAAACTTTTTACATTTATGTTAAACAACACATGATTGGCTGATTATAAGGCAAAATCGAAAATAGCAAACCATTGGATTTAACACGACCAGTGCCACGTATCTATAACATGAAATGATAATAATTTTTATACTGTATAAATGATCTCAACCTGCATTTCACCCCTGACTCCCAATGGGTGGCAACAATCAATAGATAGGATTGAACAAAAGAGGGATCGACGAGGCTTGAAGTCAGAACCAGAAATGTATCCGACGACTCCAGAATATAAAAGGGAAAAAACGTCCATATCCGAAAAGGCCTCAGGCACTCCTGAGGTATTCTTTAAAAATATTACATATCTAAACTGTGCTTGCTGCTACAGGCCTGTAACTTGGTATGCTATCCTAAGTTTTTCACAAACAACATGAACAGTAATGGCCTTTACTTTCCCCAGTCAATGCATACTGTAACAGTAACTCAGTTTCTTAATTTTACCCTCCAATGCTTTAATTTTAAAGTTCATCACTGCAGGCATTATCTCAGCTACTCATTTCATTTGTTCTGATTGCTGTATTTCAGTTAATGTTGTTTTATTTCCGGCGTGTGGCTGACCAGAGGCCTCCATTAATAACTGGAGCTTCTGTGCTTTAGCAATGACAGTTCATTAACAAAGGTACATGTCATGAAATACAACAAGAACAATAAGCTAATTTGGAACTGATTATTTGCAACGTATCCTCTATTTTTCTTTGTTTACATGAATGAGAGTGTAGGATAGCAAGGTCAACTTCTTGGAGAAAAGGAAACCTAAAATATAAATGGTCCAAAAAAAAAACCCTCAAGTAAAGAATCGGTATAACCATTTCAAGTTGTTAATGTAAACAGTTTGTTTGCATATCAGAGGACAGCTCCATTTTTCAACATTATAAGAAAACCTTCTTATTCGCACAAAGCATTTTTCTAAGACTGTTTATTTTCAGAAATGGTTTTAAACATCAAAACCTGTTTATTTGCTGTGTAATTATTTTGGTTCGAAATGCCACAAGCTGCAATTTGGGATTGGAAACACTGAGGTGTGAAAGTAATATTTCACGTCTCTGTTCTCAAAGGTAGCAGGTTCTTGTCAACAGTAAGGGTTATATTCACATTTAAATGGCTTGCAGTTTCCACTTTAATGTCTCTAACATTTCAAAAAGTGATTGGCAACAGTTAAAACACAGTAAACAAAGGTCCTGAATCACAACTCTGTATATATTTCAATAAATAAATTGAATTGAGAAAGTCGTTCCATTATTCATGATATCTTTTTTAAATGATTGGAGTATTTAAATAATACATATATGACTTGCAGATTCTCCAGACTATTGAATGTAAACATAAACTATGATGACAACAGTGTATAGTCACAAACCATGTTTTTATGATTCACACCCCAGAAGAAAACAAAACCATTGTGGAAATACACAGTACGTATCCCCCCCCCCACAACATCATTCAGCTATAAGTATCTAGATTGTTACAACAAAGCTCACAGAAACAAAATAGTTGAACAAAATGGGATGTTATTTTCACATTTTCAGCAAGAGCCAAAAACAATTTTTTGTTCAGCGTTTGTCATTCCCTCATTGATCAGATGGTGTCGCTAAATACAAACAATAATCTGCCAATTATTGTCAGATTCTTTCCTTTTTAATTACGCCAGTGAACTGAGCTTGAGACAAAGATATTGAAGCCGTCTTATGAGCGGTTTCATGGCAGCTTGGCCGCTAATGATCGTGTAACTTCTGTTCGTCTTGTGTCAAATAGTTGAATGAATCACAATGAACCTAATTCTGCCGATCCGCTGTCACATTAAACTATGAAACATATGAATCAAAAAGTAATTCTTCCAATAAACGCAAATTATGTATATAGCTTTCCTGTAGTTTAGTGATAACAGCATTGCGTTAACATCGCAAGGTTGTGGGTTCGATCCCAGGGGATTGCAAATACCTATGTAAAATGTATAGGATAAAAGCAATGTAAGTCGCTTTGGATAAAAGCGTCTGCCAAATGCCTAAATGTAAATGTAATGTTTATGCAGAATTTAGGATATGCTAAAAAAACTTTATTAATAGCTTCTGTTATTCATCATGTTATCAACGCGAGAAGCACATTCAGAGGCTCATTTAAAAGCGCTAGATGTTGTTAAAGTGTTATAAAGGGGGTTTATATGGCACATTGTATTTTTCATCATAATCACAACACGGTCATTTGTCTTAGAAAATGATTCAAGCCCCGCCCACGATTGGGTGTGCGCCGGCCATCGCCAAATCCGATTGGTTGTGGGTGAGCCCAAGAAAAACCGGCCCCTCTTCATTTCCACCTTTCATTCAGAGTAGTGACAGATTTAGTGAGTGTACAGTGTGTGTATTAATATGTAACACAAAACGATTGCAGCTAACAGTGGAGTTGAGAAAAACCGAGTAGGTGCGAGCCTGCGCGCTCATGTTTTTCTAATTCACATCCAAGAAGAGGAATTAACAGAGAGAAGGGAATTACACCAATGATGGCATTCTCTTCTTTATGGAAGTATTGCGCTCCTCTATCTCTCCTGCTGCTCCTGTCCTGTTCGCATACAGGTAAGATGAATGCTTATTTAGCGCACTTTTGAAGTTAACCTGCCGGCATCATATAGCATTGAGAATGTGGAGAACTGTTTCTCCATTTACACATGTTTTTCACTGCAGGAGGTAACGCTGTAGGGTAAATACACACACGCAACCGAACGCACATTGCATTGGATTCAACAACGTTACACTCAGATCCATTTTAATACATTGTTTGGTTCGCGAAGTGTTTGTGGTAAAGTGAAGTCGCTTGCGCAATTGAATTAGTTTTCTCCTGAAAGTTCTTCCTGTTTACGTTTGTCAGATTGTACGCGAGTGTGTAAGCAATTTGACGGCTACTTTACGCTATTGGCGTTTATTATTGGGAGTAGTTTGCGTCAACCACCTATACCTCTCTGCTGACTCCGTACGCTTCAGTGTTAAAGAGAGTTCGCTCAATAATTGGATGGGGTACATTCGTGTATGTAGAAGTACACGTGTGCGTACACGTACGCGCATGCACGTATTCCTCTCACGTCGCCTTTTTGAGATGCTGTGCGCTGTGCAGTTTATTTGTGCATAGATAGAGTTTCAATTGTTATTGTTGCCGATGTCCTTCGTTGGGATTCAGCGCGACGCGCAGAGATCCTGAGGTGGACTTGTACGACCAATGCGGCAGTCAATGAAGGAGTGCATTTACTTCTGTGTCATGGTAGCGGACTTGCGGGCTGTCCCAGGCTGTCAGGCTGTCCCATAACAGCATCACACTCCCGTCTCAAATCCCAACACGGGCCGCGTATTACATGCTTGCCATCGCATGTTAAGTGCATCTGCTGTTGCCTTGGGATTTGGATGACAAGAGTGTCTCGATGCTAGCCGGCCGTTTAATTCTTCATTTCTAGCTGTGCCATCTGTTTGTGAAACGAGGCCCAAATTAATAACAATTAATCAGCAAGAGCTGAACACGGCAACGAATGAGTCTGAAAAGAAAGTGAAGGAGTAATAGCGCCTTGATTCACTCGCACTCCATATTTATTTGACTTTTATGGGAACTGACATTATTAGCATACGGATCTAGTTGAAATTCCAAAAGCATTCATCCATTGAAATTCAATAGCTGTTTGTGGTCTGAGCCTGATCCAGGTTTGCGCGTCTATTTGTTTGACACTGTCTAATAAGTGGGTCTGTGTTGTTTGTTTAAGCATGTGGAACTGAAGGCATTTACGCAATTGTCTGCACACAGCCATGCCTCTATATCCCTGTATGCGCTTGTGCTTGTAATAAAGTAGATTGTGTGTGGAATTTGTGGAATTTTGTAAGTGGTGTAGTATGTATACATTGTTCAAATGGCATGACTGGTTGTTCATTTGGATCTTTGAGGTCAAGAGGGAGCTATGGAGATGACTGTCATTAATCTCTCCGGTGACAAGAGGTGAGAGAGGAGGAGGGATGTGGGGTGAGGGAGCTGGAGGAAGACAACTGAACTGATTATCATGCCCCTTCGTCATATAAATCAATAGAGACTTTTGATACCAGATTCACGTCGATTTATTTCTACTACCAGAAAGAACCAATTTGCCAATGTGGCAAGAGAGATGAAAAAGGGATGTTGATAAGGGGAGATTATCTGATGTATACTATCTGAAGCAGAATGAATAAGAAATAGGAAGGAGAAATTGGAGAAAATGAATATACTGTAGGGTGGAGGGATAATGATAACAAGATGACACATAGTGAAACTACTTGATCTCTCACAGGGATGGGAAGAACATGCAATAAAAGGTGTGTTGTGTGTCAGGTTTTGCCTACCAAAAAATTGCTTGATACTAAACGTGTCTTGGGGAAAATGGTCAAATGTAGAAAGGTAGGTACAGTATAGAGTAAATAATGTTATTTTGGAAACAATGGAAGTCAATGAACAGTCCGTGTACATTTTTGGTTGTTATTTAGGGTGGCCCTGAGAATAAAAGAAGAGATAATAATGTAAGCCTGGTAGCAATGAAAGATTTATAAATTCTCAGAAATAAAGTGAAGCGTGTGTGAGTGTTAATTTCCCACCCCCACCACAACAAATTCAGAATATACTGAAACAGTAATTGTGTGTTTGTGCATGTGTGTGTCCCTTGGGCATAAGCCTGCAGTCTCATATTGTGTGTTCCATCTGAGGCCCTCTTCCAGTGTTTGTTGCTCACTCTCATTGTTTCTCTCTCTCTCTTTCTCTCGCTGCACGGCCTGTTTTGCAGGGACTGACACACATGAACACACAAGCTCACAGTCAATGGGTGCAACTGCGCCAGTTGCATTCTGCATGCTGCATTCTGCGCCCGTCCTCTCCCATCACTGCTGCTCTCAATGGGCCTGCACAGTTAATCATCTCTATTTGTTTATTCGATGGCAAGCAATATGAGAGTCATTCGTTTGAATCTGTTTTCATCATTTGTTGGGACTCTGTCAATGTTGCTTGTGCTGCAGGGCCAAATTGCCTCCTAATTGGAAACACAGTGCAAATATGGCAGTGCCGTTTAAGAACATTTGTATGGATCGTACCTTTTTATTCAAATAGAAAGCAATCTGACATTACAGTTATAGTCATTGCCTTATTATACAGCTTTCCGTGGTTAAAGGTTAAGAAACAGCCATTGTTAAAACTACACAGGACGCAGAATGTTTGATTTATTGGTCTTATTTTTAAAACAAGAACGGGGCTATTGAGCAGCTTCTGTAAAATCACAAATAGGCTTATTTCAATGTGTATTACAATGCAAATGCTCTTCTGCATGTAAAGATAGTTCTTTACCAGCACTTGCATCATATTGGTAGAAGCTATAGGATTAACCTTTTTTAGTTGTATTGCATAAAATACTGAAATTGGTATTTTCACTTGTCACTTTGTTCTGTAATGCCACGAGGAAGCCTTTATCTTAAGCCAAGGTTTATCCTTTGATACCAGCCTATGGTTGTGTAATTCCCTCAGTAAAATAAAAATGTTGACATTTAATTTAAGTAGAAGCACCACCTACCCGTGTGCTGAAAAAAGACGGTGGCAAAGCCTTCGGGTAGCTTCCTATTTTTATTTTTATTTCACAGTGAACGCTGAATCCTGGCTAACACATTATGAAATACACAAGACGGAAGAACTAGCGGCTTTCTCGTATCACATTAATACACGACAGCACTATATAAACAGATGTTCATTAAGAGACATAGAACCTACTGTCACATCATGTCACGGCATGCAGACAGAAACACTGTTGTTTTGCTTAGATCTTAAAGGCCCACTGAAATGCCTTGGTACGCGCAGCATTATTTGATATGTTGTCGTAATTTTAACTGAAAAATTAAGACAATGCGAGACATATTGAGTGCCCCCTCTCCCTTTAAAAATAATCAATAACATTTTGTTTACAGCACAGTCAGCCTCAACCGGGCAATGCTGCATTTAACAGCATGATAGCCACGGTAGCGTGCCGCCCGCATGACGTAATTTTCGTCATCAGGAGGGTCCGTGGTCACCCGAATACCCTGTCTGAGTGCAGACCATTTTTTGAGACCGCGCGGATGTGAATCGTACAACACTAACTAACACAATAACCATAAAAGCATAATACAAATCGTGATTTTTGCAAAATATGATCTCATTTTGGTACCAAAGTCTTCATACTGTGTAGACTTGAAACGGAAAAGATAGGTTATGTTTTCTCAGCGGATTTGTGCGGATTTGTGGGCGGGACTTGATCATTTGATTTGATTGGACAAGAACTTTAACGAGAGGCTGAAGTGTAGCGTCATGGAATTTCTAAATTTGTTTGAGCGCATGTGCCAGACTGTCAGTTTTGAACGGTTACATTTCTTTGATGCAAATTTTGTCAGCGCTTAATAGCATATGAATTTATTGACGTCCTTAAGGCTCTCTCATTTTCAATAAAAGGAAAAAACTTTTATTTGATTTTACTGGGCCTTTAATTATTGCCTCTCCTACTGGATGCATTGAACGCCTCGTATGCGCTTCTGAAAAAAAGATAATTACAGGGAGAAATGCCCAGTTGAATGAATTCATAATAGTGCTTTATGGTGTAGTGATGCTGGCTGGGTATGTCGCAGGTGGCGTGCGTCGCTTAACTATATTTCACCGTGATTATCTCCAATCTGATTCAACTGATTAGACACTCCTTTAATTTTCTCATTTAGTCTCATTGCTTGCCCGCGGTCACCCGCATTAGACGCTCTTCTTTATGTTTCATTTCAGAGCTTAAGTGCTTCGGTGAGAAATAGCTTATGCAAGAGTGTCGTTTCAAATGACAGGGAAGATGAATCAGATGCCACTCCGTCATGTTACGTACAGACATTATTAAGGCCCACAGCCCTTCGCATTGCTATATTTAAACTAAAACTCTTTCATGTCTCCCAAAAGAATGTCTAGATCATTATTTTAATGAAATCCACTCGAATAGGTGCATCAATTAAATAACCTTATTTTTTAGGGTTATCGCTCTGAAGCCATTTCTGCTGTTTGCTTTGATTGAATCGAGGCTCGTTCATTGTGGGAATTTAAGTGCTTGCACTCTGATAGGGATGTGAATTATTGAAACGCGCCTATTTATACTGGACCCGGTTTGGTGAGACGACGCAACCTTGCTAGACGCAAGCTGTCAATAATTCAGCGCCAAACTTTTATAGTTCTGAAGTGCAGACAGATTCAGATCAAATTTTTCTTCCTGTTGTCCTGTGAGATGTCTGAGAATGGCACATTTGTCGTCTGGGGCCTGACATCTTCCTTAGCGTAGTGAATAAGACTTCAGAATAGCAATGCGTTATTTCTCAGCGCCTTTCGAGCACCATTGAGAGAGCCAAACAGAAGTTGTCATCAATCTGCAATCTCTGCCGCTGGTTCCTAATGAATACTGAGATGAATTGTAGTTTAATAGTTCTCCTGCAATATCCCTAAATCATAAGGAAACTTTCTATTTGTCTGCCTCGTCTGATAATGTTCCTGCGCCCTGAGCTATGGTGATCTTTCAGTTCTGTTCTCTCTTGTTTTTAAGCCAGAAAACCAACATGTGAAACGCTTATGAGAATACTCTTGGCAGTGTAGATGGAGAACGAAATCAAACACTAAGCTTTAGGAGCTAAAAAGAAAGTCGGAGAAGTGTTGTGGTTGATGCCACAGAGGTGAACATTCCTCTTTATAGGGGGTAGTGTTGTCATGACTTTAAAAACTCTCTGGCTTGTTTAACAACACCTTAATTCATGTCTTCTCTCTTCGTTCTCTCGCTGTCCCATAATTCCTTTGACTCATCCCTCCACCTGTCTCCAAGACTCCCATTCCGTGCCCACATGTGGTAAAGGTCCCAGGCTTTTGCGGTAATTACAGGACTTTGAGTGGCACTAAAGCCCTCGCTAGGTTTGATTGGATGAGGGGCCCATTAGAACCAAAATGGGCCCCGGCTCCAGATGGAGTGCTTGTGAAAGGCTTTGTGGCTTCTTGAGAGGGCGACTAATGCCGCCCGCACCGATTACATTATGTGGAGAGCATGGATGTGATAATGAGGCTCTGGACGAGCAGAGAGGACAGGAGGGAGCAGCCCTACTCAGGACAGGTGTGTGTGTGTGTGACATGTGTCACAGCACATCCTCATGCGAGGAGAGAAAGAAAAATAATTTTCCCTCTTTGTATATAATGTTTTGTTTAGTATGTTCATTACAAGTTGCCATAGTAACTATGGTTTCTAGCAAAACAACAGATACATTTTGTGTCATTAATAAGGACGAAACGTATCTGTTTTCTAAAGGAACATTTTGACCTACGTTACTGCGGGATATTAGTATTATTTGGGCTCTGTTGTTATTGCATGGAAAACAGAGGTCAGGACTGTCTTCCATTTCCATTTCCTTTTTCTATGGACCCAAGTCGTATGAATTTGGAAGGGCAATAAGGTTAGTTAACCATGACAGAATTTTTATTTTTAGGTGAACTGTCCCTTTAAAGTTGATCTCAGCACCTACACTAGACAGTTCAATGGGCTGTGGAAAAAATGAGCAAAATTGGAAGAGGCAGGACTGCACTGGACGCTATTTAAGAGAGTGACGAGCGGCAGTCGGAGGGAGGAATAACAAATAAATGAGCCTCTGAAGGATCTGGGGGAAGAAAGAGCAACAGCAGAGTGCAAAAGATTCTGTATCCAGTGAGAAGATTAAAGACAGCATTGGGTAGGAAGAGTGTAGAACAAAGTGAAGAAGAAAGACAGGGAGTGAGGGGAAAAAAGGAACACAAACTAAGTGGAAACTAGGAGTTCAGTACTGCCCCTGAGTGTCACAAACAAAAAGGATAAATGATCAATGAGGACATTTTACTGTAAGCCACCCACCCATCAGGAGCAGAGTGGCAGGTCAGAGGGGAAGCGCTAACACACGCACACAAACACAATTACATTTCCCTCCCAGTCTTCTGCTCTCACTGATATGCGAGCTCAACGGCGTGCTAGTAAAAGAGAAGCGCCGCTTTGATATCAGGAGAGGACCTGATTGAAAACCATCAGATAAGGGGTAAATTGAAAGGAACGGAATATAAACAAATTGCTTTCACAAGCGCTCTTGCTGTCATACGCACCGCTGTTGTGGACCTAGGGTCACACTCGGAAGAACATATACAGTGGACAGTTAAAGGGATGGATCACCCCCCCCCCCCCAAAAAAAATCTGTCATTTTACACCTGCGTGACTTTCCTGCGTAGAACACAAAAGATGACATTTTGAAGAACCAAACAATGGCGGTACCCATTGACTTGAATTGGTTTTGTGTCCACTCAGTAGAAGTGAATGAGTTCTGCAACGTTTCGGTGACCAACATTCTTCAAAATATCTTCATTTGTGTTCTGCGGAAGAAATAAAGTTACACAGGTTTGAAATGACAAGAAGGTGAGTAATGATGACAGAATTTAAATTTTTAGGTAAACTTTCCTTTTCATAGCGTAGAGAAAATATCAAAATTATAGAATAAAGATTGGGCCCATAGGGCTTGATAAGACCTGGATCAGAGTAAAAAAAAAATCCCAGCATCAGGAGTTGTAGCAGCCTGAACTTTCCGACATTGCAGTATCAACCCAACAGCGACCCCTTCCCAAACCGAGAACAATGATTTTGTGATTATGCACAAGCCTTTGATCTTTTAATTAGTAAGTGCTAAATAAATCTTCATTAGCTGTAATGAATTTACACTACGAAACAACAAACATCAAAAAGTTGCCGTTAATTCTGCAATTAAAAACTCTAAGCACGGCTGGAGGACGGGGCAACGCTCGCGATTACGTGCCCGCCGTGTTGTTTAGACTTCTTATTGTTCCCTAAGAACCACAGCAGAGACCGCGAGGTCATCCTGTTGTTCCGGCGATGCGGAGAGTTTGTCCTTCCAGCGCTGGCAGGCAGAATTGGCCCCGGGTCTCCAATAGCAGGAGATTACTCTCTCTAACAATGGATTACGTTTCCGAAATTGTCTCGGTTCGAGGGCGGTGACAGACATCCCGGACCGCCGACCTTGAGGGTTGCTGATTGCGGGAACTCAACTTCAGGGAGCTCTTGTGAGAATGGGGAAAAGGAGACACATGATAAGTAGTGCTAGATTTTTAGCGAGCGCAGGCGTGACTGGCCCTGCGGGTGGTTTTGGAAGATGCCTTTTTTGTTCCCCTGATACCAAACCTGGAGCTCTCTGCAATCTCAGTGCACATTTGAAAGGAAAACGCTGATGAGTCAGGTCCCCGCTGTCTTGCCTGTAATCACATTGCTGCGCAAGCTGTTGTATTAACGGTAATTTTTCGACGTTAACAAATTTTTGTGAGACTCGTATTTGAGATGTATGTCAATCAGAGATTTTAGCACCTCAGGCAGGGGCAGATTAAGGTTGTCAGGGGCGGATTAAGGTGGTCAGGGGCCCCTAGGCTGCTCTTTAGTTCGGACCGGGGCACATTTTGCATGAAAAATCTCTAATGTAAAAGCTGTCGTGCAAACTCAGGTGCACACTTTAGCCCATGACAATGTATTTTTTACTTGAATAAAACAAATGTAAGAGATGATAACATTGGTAATTTACCTTGGATTTGAGCAATAGTGAGCCTGCCTTGTTTTATGCATTGCGAGTGGAATCAGAGCGGCAAATTAAGGGTAATTCAGTGTTTCCAGATTTAAAAATAATCCTGATAAATAGTCTGTTTGCAAGCAACAGAAAGCTCTGTAAACGAACATACAGTAAGACCAAGTGTTGTTTACTTAGCGCTGCGCATAATAGCATCAAGTGAATAAAAAACTACATTTATATTGACCCCTGTTCTGTTTACTATCACGTGTCATGCAAGTTCGTGATGACGTAATATAAATGCAAATGCACCAGGGTTCAATAGAATCAAGCTAAGACTCCAAACCAACGCTGCGAGGGAGGTTGGGAACAATCGTACTCGGATACATTTACATTCATGTATTTGGCAGACGCTTTTATCTACATTTGTGCATTTGGCAGACGCTTTTATCCAAAGCGACTTGGATTGCATTATCCTATACATTTATACACTGGTATTTGCAATCCCCTGGGAACGAACGCAATGCTCTTACCACTGAGCTACAGGAAAGCTTTTTTATCTAAAGCGACTTGCATTGCATTGCAATCCCCATTGCAATCCCCCAATCGAACCCATGACCTTGACGTTGCTAGCGCCATGCTCTAACCACTGAGCCACAGTAAAGCTATCTACACACACATTAAGACAGCAAATACTACCTCTACATTTCTGGTTGGTTAGGAATGGCAAAAACCAGGAGAGCGCAAGCTCCGGCCTCTAAAAACGCCTTGTTCGATCTTAACTGAGATTCAAAATACTTTGCATTACATAAACTGTGTATGAAACAAATCCATAATTAAAAACCAACCTGTATAATATGAGTGTCATTGTGGAGTAACTCCTTGAAATATTACCGATGAGCTAACTGCTGCAACAGCTAAGGGTCCCACTGCAGTTGTTTCAACCGCAGCACCGATGTTAGCCAATGCAAGCTGCCAGTCCTCCTGCTACTATCTTGGTCATGTTGTTCTTTTAACCTTTTGTATTTTCCCTTTTTGTGCGCCATTGTACTCTCTTTCGGGCATTTTGCCACTATGCCATCTAGCAATAGAAGTGACGTAATGATTGACTGATTCATGAATGATTTCACCAAGAGCTGATTGGACAAATGTGACCCAAATGTCACATCTATCCAATCACTGGCTTACATTTACTTTTATTTCTTATGGGCCAGTGAGAGTCTATTTTTAGTTTGTGTTGAAGTAAATTAAAAAAAAAATCTGGCCAATCAGAGGCCTTACGCCTAGGCAAGCCTGTATGTTAATCCATGCCTGACCTCGGGGAAGAGAGGAATCAGTCAGTATGTGCCACTTAAATTACCCATGATTCCCCTTCACGTTATCTGTCTGTTCAACTAATGAAGCTCGGAGGAACACAACTCTCCGCTACAGGAAATTGTGCAATTAAAAAAAGATCGCTTATATGCTCGAAGATGGATCGGCGGAGATGACAGCAATTTATGTGCATTGATATTAAGAATATTAAGGTTTAAAACAAGTTTAGGTGATTAAGAAACTAGTTGTTGGCCCTCAAGATGCCTTCACTTGTACATTCAGATGTGGTCGCACAGTCGGGGGGTTTAATCACGTCACCTTGTTTTGAACCATTTCTATGAATCTCTCTGAGATCGCTGGAGATGGCAGCTCTTATCTCTCGCCCTGGGAGCAAAACTGAGGCTGCTGATCTGACATCTGTAGATTTTTTTTTATAGTGTTTAGACAATCTTCCCTCTTACTCAACCTTTTGGCTTCTGCCAATTACATACACATTCGCACACCTACAGACGCCCATGAATTTTCATCACTCTTTTCTCTCTCTCGTGGGAGGTTATGATGTAGTATAAGTAAGGTAAGAGAAGGTGATTTTAAAGTAGTGGCCGTGGGCTATGCTTTGTAGGAGAACCCCTGTGTTTGTGTTCGACAGGTGCTTTGGAGCAGGGCACTCAGTCCAGGTGTCCAGGTTTGACGCCTGTGGCTGTTCAGTGGTGATTTGCATAAAGAAAATCTGTTGTGCTTTTTTCCCCCGCCCTTTCTTACGCTTTAAAGACCTGCTGTGAGGCCATCAGTTTGTGCTGGACTGCGGTTTTCTTATAATCGTTCATATTGTTTCTATTTTTGCCCATTGACATTTCCTGTGCCATTTAATCCCTCATCATACTTTACTGAATCTCCTGCTGTCTTTTTCACTTGTTGTACTCTCGCTTTCGAAACTTTTGCTTTTCCTCTCAGCTCGTTTTCCTGTTTTCCGTCCCCTTGCATTTAAAGTCACCACACAGCATGAGCTGATGTCCACCGGGAGCTCTTCAAGCGCAGCAGTGGGACTTTTAAACCTATTTACTCGCATGAATGTTTAATTTTCTCATCTCTCTGCATTATCGTAATGCTGAAGAATATGAAGCAGACATATCTCTCCTTATCTCTGGCTTCCCTTCTATTTTCCCGCAAATTTATTTATTTTTCCGCAAGCCTAGTTTATCTCTTCATCTATTATATATTGCTCTCCATTTCTTTTTCTCTATTGGGCAGTATCGCATAACTTTTATGTGTTTATAGCTTAGCACTGACTGGTTCTATATGGCTCTATGGGTAATATGCCCCTATGGACGCTAGCAGTCATTGGCACAGCAGCGTGCATCCTGCATGTCATTATAATTCCAAATGCATTTGCCAGCGTGCCCCAGTCATTCATGCGTGCCCACATACCCTTTTATGCTCATTCACACACTCGCTACTTCCAGCACGTAGTATCACGGGATGAATATATTAAAGATATTTGCATCTGCCACTCTTATAAATCAGTGTTGACTAGAGGTGCTGCAGTTTGAATTCACCTGAAGGCAGTACCTTTATTTTATGTAGGCTATACATATTTTAGCCGGCCAGTTGGTCTGCCCTTCACGAACCAGAACTTTTAAATCATTAGAGAGATTCAGGGATGTGAAATTAACCTTTAAAATGAGAATTATCAGCCATTATTATTTAGATTTAAAGTTGAAGCATTTGACATAAATACTGTATATGGCAAGCAGTGGTTATGCCCTGGAAATAAATTTGCCCTCATAAAGGTAAAATAAATGCACCTGTAAATCTATTCGAGAGTAAAAGTTGTCCCACTGAAACGTTTTCTGACACTGTTTAAGATATATGTACATATATCACAAAACCCTTTACAAGGTTATAAACAGAACCATATAAACCTCAGCCCTCCCGTAAAACTGTTTGCAATCTGAAAATAAGAGCTCGCTAAACATCCACTTGTACATAAAATCCCAACAGACCAAAACCATTTAGACATTGACATAGCTACAGGGAGGAACAATATATTTTACATTTACATTAAGTCATTTAGCAGAGGCTTTTATCCAAAGTGACTTACAGAGAGTTCATGGAGCAATAAGAGATATCTCATACAGGAGCTATAATACAATAGGTGCTAATACAAAGTTCCCAGATAGCACAATCCATCTGGCTTGCGTCTATTTGACGTCTGCATTTACATCTGCAAGACCTCTGCAATACATAGTTCGCTCATCTGCAATACGTCTCGGAGACGTCTGAACATTTCTAATACGTAAAAGATCTGGAGATCTGCTGCGTAAAAATATCTGCTTAACATCTTAGAAAGAGCAGCTTTACATCCATTCTAAATCATAAACATCTTACAGACATATTGAAGATGTCTATATGATGTCTGACAGCAGACATCTCCGAGACATGTATTTTATATGTCTTGCAGATGTAAATGCAGACATCAAATAGACGTAAGCCAGATGTATGCTTGCTAACAGGGTTACTAATTTCAACAAAAGCTACACCACTATCTGTCATTTGTCTGTCAACTATTCACAGAAGAGATGGGTTTAAAGTAGTTTTTTGAGAGTTGTGAAGGAGAATGAGCGGGAAAGCGATTTACTTATGAAAAGGCAATACAAGACACCACTGGTTTGCTCCCGAAACGTCCACATCCTAAACCTCCAAAATATATACAAATATTTTCATAAACAAACAAAACATATTTTTTTGTTACTCAGAGAATGAGCCATCCTCAAAATGATTATTTTGTTACAGGTTTATAAAACTTATCAAAGTTTTATGAAACTTTTTTTACTCGCACATGCTGTGCTGACAAAGACGCAAGCTTATCTTTCGTATGGTGTCATGTTATGCACACAGTCCAAGTCCAGGAGGCCTGAAGTTTAAGTACATCACACACTCCCACGGCCCACATGCTAGACGAACACACTAGCACACTGCCATGCTGTCATAATGTTGGCTATGGTAAGTGATGATTCCACCAGGAGGTTTAACACTAGCCAGAGGGTTTTTTAGTCACTCCCACCCCCATCTTCAATCTCACAGCTCGGCTCTCCCTATCAACCCTATGCATTTCTATCTGACTCCGAGCTAACTCGCACCCTGTTGTACTTTGCCAACCCCTTCTTTCAGATGAGCGTGTAGGCGGAGACTGAAAACAGGAGGAAAATCTGAAAAAGGTCTTAATGTGTGTGTGCGTGCGAATAAGGGGCCTAACAGAAAGCCTTGGAAGCAGGCGGCAACACACGTTTTCTGGCTTCGAATTAATCCTATTGATTACACTGCTGAGATCTGGGTTGTGACACAGTTGTTATTGCTTTGAGTTTGCGATATTAATAAAAAACTGAGACGGGGAGAGGAGAGGAGGCTGAAAAGATGGAGAAAAAGAATCAATGCAACGGCTCATGAGGTAATTAAAAGAAGCGATGGACGGCATTGAAGGCTTTATTAGAGGCTCTCGGTAAAATTACTATTATTACGCAAACAGCTCCAGCAACACAGGCCTTTGTGTTTAGGAAGTAATTGCCCCTGCAATGGATTCAGATTCTCAACAATGTTGTTTTTTGTGAGCGATCGGAGACAAGAGAACAGGGGGTGGGGGCTACTCGATGCAAAGGGCACCTCTTCTGAATGCCCTGCTGTCAATATCCAAATTAATCACCTAATCGTTTTCCACAGAGCAAATGTACTTTCATGTTCTCAATTACTCCCTGTTTTCCGGCATGCTGTATTCATGAAGATGTTGTGGAAGATCGGCTTGTTGGAGTCGTATTAGCAGTTAGCGCATAGCCTCTGACACAAAGGACAGCTGTGGGCTTTAATTCATTTGCAGATTCCAAAAGTCTAACCATGACAAAGTAGAGCCAAATATAACCCTCAATGGATAAAAACATTACGTCATTGACTAAGTAAAAAAAATATGAAAAATAGGCCTAACTCACGGATAATAGATCTGATAACAGACACTTTGGAGAAAAAGCCGCCTGCATGCGAAATGATTCAGGTCTCATCATATCAAATAAATGCGCTGGCTTCCCAAAACATCTTGTCGGAAAGGAACTCGTGTGTTTGGGTGATGAGACAAGACATGTGCACTCACACTAGAAAAACATTACAGGCGGAGAGATTCAAATGTTATTGCAAATTCTGTTTAGTAGGCATTAAAAAACAGTGAATATATTAGACATGTTCGCGGATATATTTTTCATACTCTTGGAGATACAGGCTAAGGAAGACCGTGTCAGACAGATAACACTCATGCACCCGTCTACCTAGATGACTAACCAATACGTTGTAATGTACAGATGTGCGTGTGTTACCCAACAACACTTTTAAAAGCATTTTTTGTCATTGTTTTATTTGTAAAGTAGCAATGTGTTATTTAGCGACATCGACCGGTGAGGTGGCAAATTGCAACAAACGTCTCGCTCCACCCCTAAGCTCTCCCGGCTACGGTGTAGGTCCGACGCAGAAGTAAAAAGACGCTTTAGCCGGACATAGCTGATATGTTTCAGCATTTGATATGCACATTATAGTAATGCAAATAAGCGCTTGACAATGCTTGCTATTACCCTAAATGTGTTTTATTATGCTTCTGCAAAGTTTATGAAGTTCAGATTAGCTTCATGTAAATGGTTTTTACTGCTCTAATCACAAGCATTTACTGTGATTTATTGTGTTCTAATGTGCCTGCAATCAGAAGTGGTTTCACTTAGGTGTACATATGGCCATCATTATGGTTCAATGTGAGTTGTGGAGCATATTATTGCTTTGTATGATTAGAAATGATGAACTGTTTCCAGTACTGTTTTATTTCCAGCTACACACCACACAGGTTTGTTTCATCTGAAGAGATTGTATTAGGATAGAACTAAATCTACTGTAAGTCTGCTGTAGCTCTAACTGGCCAACCAGAGTGCCGTCTTATCAAATAAGGATAATAGACCTTCAGTAGTTCAGATTAAAGACTTTACAGTAAAGTTTAAGTTTATCTTGAGATTTTACAAGTGCATAGTGTCCAATGTTCTTAACTTGAAAACTAGTTAATAAAATTGTTTTGTTTATTGTGTAATTGTTACAGCTAGTATTCTCTTGTAGGGATCTACTAACAGTTATTATTGCAGTTGTTATTAAAGAGATCTTTAGTTTATAAAGATCAAAGAATCCATGCCATAGAAGACTCCATTTGACGATAGTGCTCATAGGTGTAGCATAAGCTGTCATTTCCCATTCTTGCACCCTCCTCTTGTCTCCCCAATTTTCGCAACCTCTCTTGACGGTTGTGGTGAGTAAGCGAGTTGGCAAAAAGGCCAAAAACTGAAGTGGCTCAGTCGCAGTTCTGTGTCTCTACACTTTAATGTGAACTGCCCTTGAGAAGGACAGAGAGGCTTTTATCCATGAAAGGTGAAGCATATCAAGGCCTCCACCGATGTTGTTTTTTCACATATGAGAAAATTCGCAGTTTTGTGAAATATTTCTTTGCAGGCAAAGCAGATGGTGTCAGAACCTCAGCACAATGGCAACACACACAACTACACTATTGTGTCACCAGTGACATATATGTGGTCAAAATTCACTAAAGAAAAAGTGAAACTCAGTTCTTAGTAAATATAGCAAAGTTTTATATTTTATCTAATGCAGTTACACTTGCCATTTGTATTTGGGACGGATGTTTAAAAGTGTCCATACTTTTTGGCGGTCATTGTTATCATCATAAACATTGGTTTGAGTATGGCTGTGTACCGGAAGTTGGTAATTTACATCTTTATTTTATGATATTAAGTTGCAATCTGTAACCTTTTTTGTTTATAAATACAAAAGTTATTGAGCATGCACATTAAAAATCAGAGTTTAAAACTTTTTCCTTATCATACCTTGATTCACAGCGATAAGTTTAAAGGTGTGGCAACAAGTTATTTCATGCATTCTGACTTCTTTACACTGATAACCGTTCTGGCTTTCCAGTGCTAAAAGATGCTGGACATGAACCTCACGTGGTAAGTGATACTGAGTCATGTGTCTGTGTTCATGTGTCCGTTGTGTTACAAACATGACTTTATTGAATCAGACTGTTAATGATCACATTTATATAAGGGATCATTTTATCATAGTTTGATCCCATTTATTAAAGACAGATACAGAAGTACGATTATTTCTGAGCTTGTTACCCCTTCACTCATTCGTTTCCCCTGTGGTGGAATGAACTGCCACCATCCTTCACAACTTTCAAAAAACAGCTCAAATTATACAAGTTCCGCATTTATTTGACTAACTGTCTATCTTATGTCAAAAACAAGTCTTGCTTACTCGAGCTTTATTCCTCCTATTAGCATGGTAGTAAGCTAACGGTACTGTTTAGCATGCTGACAAAACGTTTATATCCGCTCCTACTTGTAAGTCACTTTGGATAAAAGCGTCCACCAAATGAATAAACGTAAATGTAATGACAATAATTCTTTCCTGCCCCCAGATAACACTTATGCTGGTGATTATATGACTCTGAACTGTGTCAATATATTACGGTGTTCTTGTACGTGCGTCATTTCCAAGCTGCATATCCTCTTCACTGTTCCTCTCGTCGACCTGTTCAAAGAGGGTATAACAAGCCAGAGAAAGTATAAAAAGAGAAGAAATCGTAATGAGACGATCCAAAAAAACAGGCCAAAATACATAACCACGCTCGCTGTATTACTGTCACAGAGTGAGTCATCAGCACTTCCTGTTCTCTTCGTAGTTCCACACACCTTATCATAACTACTCATTTGCCCCCATACAGTATATATGATATTCAGATGGTAGAAAAGTAACGCATGCACACACTACTCCGGCCCCGTTAAGTAAAACAGAGAGAGGCTAATGCATTTGGATTTGGCACTGTGCAAATTCATCGCCGCTCCTCAGACGTGACCCACTTTATCTGAAGTGGAGCCCCATCCGTTCTGCTAAGAATCTATCACCATTAGAGCTCGGCTCTTCAGTCCCACTGCCTTGTGGTGTTATAGAGACTCACATATACGCAAATACACACAGTTTGTGTCGGCCCAGAGGGGTGCAATCATGTCCCACTACAGGGGATGGAAAAGTGACAGAAAGAAGAGACACAGATGTGTGTGTGTTTGAGTATGGTCTGCCAAACAGCGAGTGTTTGGGGCCTGGAGTTTCCTTGGTAAATGGAGGATGTCCTGAAATACTCTGCAGAAGGGGTTTGTTTAAATGAAGAATGTGTGTTTTAGCAGTTTATCCCAGTTCTGTGTGCTTGTGTGTTTAGCACGATGAGGCGTAAAGAAGCCGGATTATGGCGTATATGAGAGGACAGGATAAACAGATTTAGGAGATGGAGAAACATGAGAGGAAGATCAGAAGAGGAGAGACTTAGGATGAAGGAAACTCAGAAACGAGAGCAAAAGTTAAAAAGGAAATGTTAAGCCTTGAGAGGAACCGAGATACTTTAACACAGATTAAAATGACTCCTCTTGACTACTTAATAATTAGAGATTACTACTGAAAGAGAGCGAGAGAGAGAAAAATGAAGATGACACGATTAGGCTGTCAGTTTTAGAAGACATGTGTGTGCTTTAAAGGAAAGGGTGGTAGTGGAAATAAGAAAGATGGAAAAAGATGTGGTCGTTGTAATATGAAGTCAGGGGATTGTGAAAAAACGAAACTAACACAAACGAAACAGCAGGCGGGTGATAGAAAAGAAAGATGTAATTTGAGATTAAGATAAATGGAAATCGAATGAGAGAAATGAGCTGATTAATGAGATTTAATACAGGTGGTTATATCACATACGTTTTTCTGGAGCTAATAGAGAGAATGTCGTATATCTGAATAATACACCTAATAAAAGTTGCAACGATAAGGCCCATGCTCTGTTTACTTTTTCTTCCTTTGAATCACAGTTTGGAAACTATTTTGTGGTTGCCTGTTTGATAAGGTTGTGCAAAGCAGGAAAAAATAGAAATGCAGCTAACAAAAAGTCATTCATATCTAGGATAGAAAAATACATATATTTTTTCTGTAGATAGTTTTATCTTCAAATTATTCATCCTTTTCTGTGTTCGATTTTTGTAAGCACGTATATTTTGTGCCGATACGGTTTCGGTTCAATATTTAGTGACTTCTTGATTTTAAATCCCCGCTTTAAGCTACCGATGAGAGTTTAGCACTCGCAGATTTGTTTTACGCATTTTTAAATCCATTTCTACTGAAATCCGCTCATTTCCTCCCAGATTCCATGCGGGTCTATAAACAAACAGAACTCTCGTGCTTCTTCAATGATTGTACAGTTTGTTTAATAGTTTTACAGGAGAAATAAAGATGCAGAGAGGATGTGGGAGGTGAACTGTTAGAGAGGGAACAGCAGGTGTTACGGAGCTCGGAGATGAGAGATCTGATTATTATGATCGTGTTGATGATGCCGCTGATGAGCGAGAAGATTCAGAGAGGAAGAGAAAAAGACTGATTAGAATATGAAAGGCGAGTTGATGGCCACTTCTTTTCAGCTGAGGAATGAACCCTTGTCGATCCCTTTTTTGCTCTCTTTCTTCTAGTCACACATACGCAGGTGTTTACTAAACCTTTACCTGTGTGCCGAATGTCGAACGCAAGCCAGTTCCTGACCTTTCACTGTTGTGTTTCAGAGTTTGAAATGGATACATGTCTGCACAGGAAACGGATCATGAATGCTGATGGACACGCAACATGTGAACTTGCATCATTACTGACATTTTCACAGGAACGGTGTGCAGAGATTTTTATTCAAAATCTGTATGCTTGTGCATAGTAATATGGTGATGCTCTGGAGATATATGTCATTATAAAACAAAAACTGTTTGTGTAGCTTGTCCTCTCATTCAGATTCAGAGTCTGGATCTGATGATGTGCTGCTGAGATGCTGTAAATACACGTAGGCATTGGGGAATTATGAAGAAACTAGAATTCAGAGTTAATTAGGTATTTGTTTTCAGAGAGATGTAATGAATGACAATCACGCTGGCCAATTGTTTGATCATTTAGCAGGACTGTGTGGGATGATAAGATGTACTTTTTTCATTTGACTGACAGCTATGGGACACATTATCTTAATATCTTAATGCAAAGATAATGCAGAGCAGTGAGTATAGGCTACCTCTTGATTTGGCCAATAAAAGTCCACACTTTTAGACAAAGCTTATTATGATTACTATACTGTGACACTAGAAAATGTACAAAACATTGCTGCAGTTGAGATGTCTGCAAATGGACATTTTGTCAGATTTACCTTATATCATTGGAGATTTCACTGCACTAGTAGATGATGATGATATATTCGACCCTGTATTGTTCTGATCTATTTACTCTCTCCTTTATTCCCGGGTAAGACAGTAGATCATTTTTCCCCTTGTGCTTGTTCTTTGTGTACTTGACAACTTTAAAGTATCTGTCTGACACTGAATTAAGCCGAGTTGTGAATCACTATAGAATTGCTGAGGAATAGTGTGCAAGCACTGCATATTGTTAGTTGGAAAAATATGAGACAAAAATGCTGCTTTTTAATTTGAGTGGAGCTATAATCGATCTATACTAACAGCTTGCTAGATTGTTCATTTTTCAATATGACAGACAATTTCAAAGCTGTTTTTGAAATTCTTCTATACTAAATAATGCACATTTAATAAATGATATAAACATCTATTTTGGATGTATGGCACATTGAAGAGGTGGTGTATTGCATCAATTTCTCAAAAATGGGTTTTAACTTAAACTTTCTATTTAAAACTTTTAAAATAGGATCCAATCTGTTTTCTGCTGCTTTCATTATGTCTTACTAGCTATCTCTGACTCTCTCAAATGGCATTATTCCTTCCCTGTTCTCTTTCAAATTTATTTTCATTTTTTTCTATCTCTTTAAAGCCTTGGCTGGAGATACCGGGAGCTGTCTCATAGCGGTACACATGTTTCTTGTGTAGGAGGTAGCGGAAAGTCCTGTGAAATTGTTAAAAATGAAAGTCAGATGTTTTTTGGCCTGTTTCAAAAAGGTCACTTTTACTTTCAGTTTGACACAGAAAGTCCCCAAACTCCACCACGTAAGCCCCCCTGCATCACCCTTCCTGCCCTGACCGTAAAAGATAACAAAATGACAGAACAAGAAATACGAGAAGGAGAACCTTTGTGGTAACGGAATGATGTTTTATATTCTTTCAACTGTCCCTGTTGTTGTTGGCTTTCATGATGCAAGTATGTGAAATGTTCTCCCAAATCTTGTGACTTCAGTACTACTACCTCACATGTTCACACATGTCATCTTGGCTCTCCTGCAGATTAGGCTTCAGGAACCCACCACAGACCTGTACAGCCCGGGGCTTTATAAAACAAGAGAACTATTTACCTTAGATTAAATGGAGGTCTTTCATTTTCGGTTTATGGCACATCAAGCCTTGGCAACTGATTGAGGTTTACAGTGCTGTTTTACTCTTCCCAGAATTCTCTCTTAATATTGATGGGGGCCAATAAACCAAAGTCATTTCCTTTCCTGAGTGCTGGCCTTAAAATAAATCACTTTGGTGTAGTATGAAATTCACAACCAGACTATTTGGAGCATTTTTTTTTCACACTCGCTGCGTTGCCTTTTTGTATTTTACCAAATCCTCATAGTTCGCAGTCAGTTAAATCAGACAGATTTGATCATATTTGAATATTGATTTGCAAGTATTTCATGCATAATAAAGCCACGGTAAGTCTTTTTTTTAATGTGAAGTGATTTGTTTTTTACAAAATTATAAAAAAAATGAAATTGCTCAAAATCATTAAAGGTGCTGTGTATCCTTTTTTTGGAGGATCTATTGACGGAAATGCAATATAATATTCATAACTCTGTCTTCAGGGGTGTATAAACACCTTACATAATAAAGCGTTATGTTTTTATTACAATAGAATGAACTATTTGAATCTACATACACCGCATATCCCCTAACATTGAATTCGCCATGTTGTATACCATAGCCCTAAACAGACAAACTGGGCTACGGATTGTATTTCATAAATACTTTATCTCCTTAAGAAAGAAAAGCGAAAAGTGAGCCGTTGCATTACGCAACCTCATATCCCGCTAAATTTCATACACTGGACCTTTAAGAAAGTAGCTTTAACATAATTTGTTTGCATTTGGTTTATGTATTGTTGTCTTTTTATACATCTAATAAAATGCAAATGCTTTAATGTTTAAAAATATCTGAACGGTTATTAGTAAAATTGCAATGCAGATTTGTTATCTAGTAAAATTAATTTAAACAGAATACAGAGTATCACACAATAGTACACATAAGCATTCAAAGCTTAAGGAATAATAAGGGTGGCCTGATAACTCTCGGCAGGAACTTCTTTTACTTTCTCTTTTAAGTAGAATCTTCAGGCATGTGGGAGAGAAGACTTTAAGTGTGAACGTTTTGAATTTAAATAAGGTGTCTGCAACGTAATGATCTCAAATGACTCCGTGTCTAACCACAGACTCCCACATAGCTAACTGCCTTTCACTTGGCCTCGCACAACATCATAGAACATGAACACATGAGTTGTTGTGGACCAAGGTTGAGTGAAATTGCATTTCTTTTTGCTCCGAGGCGCCGATAGAGAAGTGTGTCTAGATGCCCTCGAGCCGAAGGAGTGTGGCTACTGTCAAGTCAGCTTTTCACTAAAACCATCCATCATGTTTCACAATTAAACCGCATGTCAAGTACCGCAGTGTGCGAGAGACCGTTTTGGTTCATAGCGCTGTGGTATTAGCAATCATACTAAAGCTATCCAAGCCTCCTGTCACATGTGAGTTGCCTGCATTCTCTGCCTTTGTTCTGTTTTTAATTGAGGATTTTCCTTTTTCACTTTTACTGACCATAGGGTTGAGAATGAAGACAAAATAATGAGGCAATGAGAGCACATGGGGTTTTTAAATAGCTCAACTCAAACACGTCACCCTTGAGCTCTTGTGCACACCGCTAGGCCACAGTTCTGACCTGCAACTCATGACCAAATTGAACATGAACTGAATGGTCTTAACTGGTCTTGACTGTGTTGATGAACAGATCCATCTAATGAGGATGTCCCATAAGTTCTTTTTCACACTCTTGACTCTAAGACTGCCTTTCTTGAGATGACACATGTTGCACTTCTTCTATCCATCACTCTTCCATTTCTGATTCTCTTTTTCACTTGGGTTGTTCATCCGTTTCACAATCTCTCTTTCTCCGACTGTGCTGAAGCTTGAGTTGTATTACTGTGTGGTGGAGAGATAAATCCTGTTGGCCAGTAGTGCTGATCACCGAGGCCGATAGTTCGGGTGGATTGGCCCGTTAATTGCCGCTCTGAGCCGGATCTCCACAGGGAGGGGTTGAAATCTTGTTCATTCTTTCTTTTTGTCCGTACTTGTGATCGGATAAAGTCAGGGGGGTCTGATCCTGGGAAACCTCACACAGTCAATGGCTTCATACTGTAGGAGTCAGTCGACCTGTTTTATAAGGAGCATAAAAAGAAGATTCTTTATGTTTCTGGATGCTATGCCATGAAACTGTGCTGTAAACAATAAATGTTGAAGAATGTAATGATAAAGAAATGTAGTCAATTATGGACAAACTGTAAGGCTGCCAAACATTTGTACAGAGTAAACATTCTCATTTTATAATAGCTCTGAATGCTCTCATAATTAGAGCTGCATCCACTAGTTTGTGGAGCTTAACTTCAGGCCAGGCACGTACATCTGATGATGCCGTATTTAGGAAAATGTATTATGATATAAAAAATGATTCAAAGGACAAAATGATTATCACAAGGCTAAATCCAGGTCATTATAATTACAAAATCTAAGAAAAAAATTAATGTTTCAAACGTTCAAAGGCAAGTGTTCCTGTAGCACCATTACACTTGTTCCCTGATTCCCAGGAAATGCACATATCTGATAAATAGTTTTAAATGAATTTGAAATCGTATACAAAACAGTCAACACAAAGTTCATAAATGTATTGAAGTCGAAATACTTTTTTAAGCCAACTTAAGCCCACAAAACTTAACTTGTCACTAAACATTTTTTGCTTGGAGAGACTTGCAATGTGTTTTTGTGTATTTGAGGGGCAGTGGAAGAGAGAGATGTTTGTCTCGGAGTATAAGTTGTCTTCTTTTAGTACAAAAACAAGAGCAGCCTGCTCAGTAGGAGCCTCTGAGGGTACTGTGATTGGCTCAGCAGGGTGGCATGAGAGAGAGGCCAATGAGGTGAAAATGAACTACACTCAACCTCCCATCTGAACATATACTCTTTCACTCGCAAACACACACATGTACACACACAAACAGGAACTCTGAAACTCTTTTATAATACAGTTTAAAAATATGAGGCGATAGCTTGGTAGTTTAAGATTTGAGCTGGAAGCTGAAAGGATGTTGGTTCAGAACCCTGCAGGGTGGTTCAGAGTTTGCCCAAGACATCTTGAATGCACTGAATAATGTTCAATAACTTGCAACACTATACTATTTAAAATACAAACTGGCATTCAGACGTTAGACTCTTTATTTTTAAACTATAGTCTTTTGTAATATTACTGGTTCATACACAGTCCTGGGGGTGTTATAAAGAGCCAATTTAGTGTGGCTGTACTAAAGTTTGAAGCCAGTTCACTGAAGTTCCCCACGGCAGCAGTCAAATAGTGTGTACTTCCCCTCAGAAGCAGAATCTTTAAACTCCGTCACCTTCAATCAATTGAAGCCTGTATT
Source organism: Triplophysa dalaica (assembly GCF_015846415.1). Lineage (NCBI taxonomy): Eukaryota > Metazoa > Chordata > Actinopteri > Cypriniformes > Nemacheilidae > Triplophysa > Triplophysa dalaica. The sequence goes on from NC_079553.1 coordinate 7,413,649, forward strand.
GGACTTCTTCTCCTTAGGGGGGAATTTGGACGGGAGTGAGGAAGAGTAAGTGAGAAAAAAATTCACCCTCTGTGAATTGCTTTTTAACCCCTGCTAAGGTTAAAAATAACAGCTTCATGTCTTTGGTAATGTGTTTGATGCGATATGATTGATAAAAAGAAAAAAGAAGCCTAGACCGGTGTTTGCTGGGTTTATGTGGTTGGACCAAGTAAGACTACCACGCTAACCAGGACTCTGTAGCGAAGAAGAAGAAAAATGTATTTGTTGTAAATGAAATGGTCTGGAGAAGATACACAGTCGAGTCCTCTGAGATTCAGGATACAGTTGCCAACCACGCTTGCAAAAGCCCAGTGTGAGATGGATGAATGACAGCAATGCGTACAGGAGATTTGAAAACGCAACACTGAGACTCTATTATTCGCTCAGCATCGTGCAGGATGTGATGGGAGTCATCCACTACTCCAGCCTGCTGCGTTTCATTGACGGCTTCCTGCTGAGCAGCACTGAGAGATGATGTAATGCTCAGTCTGTCAATAATATCATGTCTTGAATTGATTTTAGATGCCGTTCTAATGACTTGATACTATGGGCATGTGTGCAGTTCCAGGGTGTATGATACACTTACACTTAGACATTTAGACTAAATTAGCCTATGACAGGTAATTACTACACACGCAACTCCATTTCAGCAGCTTTTTACAGTCTTTCCAGTGGTTAGAGCATGGCGCAAACAATGCCAAGGTCGTGGGTTCGATCCCAGGGGATTGCACATACTAAGAAACAAAATGTATAGTGTAATGCAATGTAAGTCGCTTTGGATAAAAGCGTCTGCCAAATGCATAAATATATATGTGTATTCAAATCATCTCCATGGTTTGGGATTTTTTTAACTCATGTGGGTGATAAGTATTGTATTTAAAAAAATCATGTGGTCAGTGGGTTGCTTGAATGACTAATTTAGACCATAGACCACCAAAAGATGGATGATGGGTCTCTATTTACTTCCAATGTAGAAAATGAAATCCCAAAACTTCCCAGATATTGCCACTGACATATAACGCTAATGATATAATTCAGAGCTAGAGTCTGTGCAGTAGTAAGCATCAGGAGGAGACATGGTATCAAAGTAACTAAAAACAAAATGATTAGAAAAACAAACATTTGGATATACATCTGCATTATAATAACAGAAACGATCTTCGGCAAAAATGTATTTGAAGTTTAATTGATTTTTTTGTAGTTTGGCGTACATCCCGTTTGTTTACATGAAGAGAGCTGGGCTTATGACCTTCACTGCAGCCAGCCACCAGAGAGCAATTGAATTGCTTTGGATTCCCTTTTTTTAGTTTTTCTGCGGCACCCATGGCCGAGACAGACAGACCACTTTTAATTGTGTATTTGTTTGTTAATTTCAACTACACATAGTCTTAAAGCATCTTCACAAATCATTTGCATCTACAATTGTCTTTTAGGCTTTATTTATATATGCAAATTGCAAAACACTGATAATTAAGCATTTGGGAAAAGATGTTGCAACTCTTTATTGCAAGATAAAGCTTTCTGTTGTTGATGTTGTTGTTATTGATATATATCTCTGATGAGCTCTTTAAATCAGGTCACAGACTTGCGTTATGTAAGAAAAGATGTTTGCCTGAGCTATGAGCGCACTTGCAAACTATTGTTACATTAAGTTCATGATTCAGACAATCACTGTAAAGATATTTAAGTATTTTTATGGTTGTATTTATTATATGTTTGATTATGACTGCATAAACCAGGCGGAGAAAAAGATTGTGTGTTGCACAGGCCTGTGCTTGCTGAACTAATTTGCCTCACTTAATGATGAATAATCCACTGGTTGGCCATCGTGATCAATCTCTTGTTACAATATTCATAGGGAATTTGTATTTTGAAGTCCAATAAAAGGTTTGGGAGGCATCTCCGTGCATGTAAATACGATGGGCGGGACTGTGCATTGACAGTCGTGAAGAGTGACGGCAGCAACAGCCAATCAATAAAAGCCCTCAGCACGGCTATGACAGACAGCTGGTAAATTGAAGACTAGCGTGACTGCAAGATAAATGGATACAATCAGATCTGAGAAGAAGAAGAATGCCTGTTAGGAATAAATGCGCACACACAGGGCTTCAAAGAAGATGAGCCCAAGATAAATAATGTAATTTATTCAATGGCGTAGAGATGGAAAGCGACACACAAGACATGACAGAGAAAGTGCAAGAGAAAGTCATTATGGGTGGGAGATGCAGTCGATATTAAAACTATAGTTTTACTTGTACTTGGATCACACTTTCTATTCAATCCATCTCCCTGGCGATCGCTGCCATTAATTTTTCAGAGCCAATCTGCCTCTTGGACCTGAAACTTCTGTCATCGTAACTCTGTACCATTCTGTGTCGTTTTTCTACATTCTTTTGTCTTGCGTCCTTCTGTTCTTTCTTCTGCTACAGTGGCATTGTTTATTGTGCGTTGTGGCTTCCATCTGGAGTGTTTGTGTGTGAGGACGCATGAGACCGTACTGCATGTTTGATCGCAGTTTAGACAAGACTTTTCTTGCTAATCTGCTTAAGTATCAACCTTTTGTTCGAGCCATAAACAGTCTAAAATGTGTCTGTAAGATAAGGCAAAGCTACTGCTCCATATTACCCATTTCGGGCAGTTGCAGGGTTTGCTTATTTTCTTGAAACTGATGACTGCACATGCAAAGTAATTGCCAGGTACATTTGTAACATGCAAATTCATTGAAACACATGAATCTGTACGAGTTATGGGCTACAGAGAAAGTATCATATGGTGATGGACTGGTAAGTGTCCAACAATATGACGCTATTATTTAAAGAATAGTTTACCCAATAATACAAATTCTTTCATCATTTATATACTCGCATGTCAATTCAAACATGTATATGATTTTTCGTCTTTGTAACATAAAATAAGATATTTTGAGAAAGGTTTTAGTGATTTAGTGTCTATTTAATGGAAGTCAATGAGGGTCAATGTTGTTTGGTTGCCAGTGATGTATGAGAAGACACAAGGGCAAGTAATTGATTCAAGAATTTTTATAATTGTATGAAATATCGCTTTAAAGGACATTTGGGTACATTGTTTTTATTCCATGTTTGTCCCTGCTTGTTTCGGGAAAAGAGGAAGATTTAGACAAATGAAAAACGTGTCCGTCTCCTGCCCTCCCTCTCTCTCCCTTGTTGAATCTACTGGGCTTCTCCATCTATCATTCACCCTTTGCCCTCTCTCTTCGGTTATTTTTCCGCCGCATGTTCCCCTAGACATTTCTCATTTGTTGAGTGAAAGTTGCTGGTTGAATAATCATGTTTGTACTGCTTAATGGTAGGCTCTGGCTCTCATTCTCCGATTGAGCCAAGAGAGCTTATCTTTTGTGAACACTCTTTCCATGCTCGTTTCCCTATGTGCCCCCCTTCGCCAAAACACACACTCATTTTTCTCTGATGTCCCCATACTTGATTTATGTTGACCCCTTGAGCTAATGAAAAATACAGAAAAACAACCACAGCAAACAGTAAATCAGGCCAGACTTCAGCTGTCATTGTGAAACCACTATACTTGTTTGATTTCTTGTGTCTCAAGCAGTTGATGTTAATGACAATCCTCAAGTGCTTTGCAGCTCCTCTGCTATTATATTCATCCTTGTCTGTCATCTATGTGGAAATTGCCTTGACTCCAGAAATATATTTCTCACAGACCTAAGAGACTTTGATGTGGCACGATAATACAGGTCCACAGAAAACAATTCAGCCAGACCAGTTTGTGTGACGTGTGTGCTTTAGAGCTGTCATCGTGGTCCACCGGGGTTGAGAAAGGGCTTTGACAAATGAACGTCTAAGGGGCCAGTATGGGCCATAATTTTCGTCATCTGGAGGTCCTGTGGTCATCCACACATCCTGTCCTTGTGTAGCCCATTTTTTGAGACCACCCGGACAAAAGTGCATGCGCGAGAAAAGTGAAAATTAAATGAAAGAGGGAGATTTTGTCATTATATAATCTTGGATGCTCTGCGAATATAGTGCAGACTGCTGGGATTTTACATTTTTTTAGATTCCTGCGGGCATTCTCCCACACGTTTGTAATCGTTTAACACAAACGGTGTTTCCTGTAATTAAAATTGGAGGAAACTGTCAAGTCTGGTTACGCTCCATATTCAGAATGCCTGTTGAGAATTGTGTGTTTACATCTGTGCATGTTTTGGCGGTCAGGTCAGGTGAACCGAAAAACCCGCTTTACTTGTCCATTGAAAATCTAACAAAGTCTGTTTGCATTTCAGGGTGTATCTTTGGTAAAATCAAGAGAAAGGCACAGACTTAATAGGATAATTACTTTTATTCAACAATGGCAACAGCACTATGATAAAAAGCACATTTGCTTAATAAACCTAAATTTGGGCCTAATATTAATAACTGTTAACCGATTCACACAAGGGTCATTAGGTCCGAAATAAAGTTCTTACTAAGTCAGCACAGTTTTTTTGTTAATCTGATTTAATTTCATGAGGAAGGATGAGTAAAAACTATTTTTTCATTCATTATTATGTCATAATTTTATTTTCATCATAATACTGTGCTTTTCATTATACACATTTCTTAGTCTTTTCTGCATAAACTGCAAAACACCTTGATTTATGCAACCCAAAATTAGCAAAAAGACTGTCCCATTAACACAGTTATTGCTCATTGGTGAAACAATGCATGTTACAGCCTCCCAAGTCTGTAACTGAAAATCTAATTTTACTCTACCAATCCATTGTGACGCAAAGCATGCTCGGAATTAGTTTGACTTAAAACTTCAAGTTAATAAAAACATAATGATACTTTGATCAAAAGGAAGAATGTGTTTCAGTAATTGAAAATGTTTAAGTAATAAGAACTTTTCTATATTAAAAAAGTTTACATTAGTGTGTTTAATTACTTTGAGCATTGGTGTTTTCAGCGTTGTATGTATTCAATGATTTTACTGAAACTGATTCATCTGTTGTTTGCTGTGATACTGTATGGTGTGTTCCAGTGATAAATACAAAAAGCATGTGAATGCAGGTCAGACAGTCTAATTGCCGTACAGTTTGTGTGCATCTGTGTGAGGATAACATTATCTGGCCGGTGGCACTGACCCTGTGTATGTTTATCCATGTGGATATTGTTTATTTGTGTCTTAATGCAAGCCACCGAGGACATTTATGACTAGACTAGTCATGGTGACTCACCTTTATCTAGATTAATTCAAACCATGGTTGTTTTGCTTGTCCATGAGGTGGAAGAAACAATTGCACATGTGTGTGTGTGCACCTGTGGCTTTGTTTGCGTTTCATCGAACACAGTCAGAAAAGATTGAAATACACAGCTCTGAATGGATAATTTTGTCTTTCTATAGATATAAAAGGCCTGTTTACCAGATTCACCGCTGAGAGTGACAGAGTCCTTACTCACTTAAAGAGCGTTGCTTGTTGGAGAAACAAAGTTGAGGGCAAATGATCACCCGTTCCTTTTCTTTCTCTCAGCAGGGGTAGGCTGGTCTTAACACTTGGTACAAAGCGCTGCTGGAGGACGTTCAAACGCATTAGCCGCGTGCACCGGTACTTCTTTCAATATTTAATGTAAGCGTGCGTTCTGATAGCCCGCTGTAATTACCCCTCTACCTCGCTATAACTCAGCCATCTCTCTGAGTGCCAGTGTTATTTTTAGATTTTATTAATGATAATTTCCTCAGACATAAACAGTACCCTTTCTCCACCTCATTTCCTCTACTCCTCCTTCTCGGTTGCCAACTCTTTACTTTAAAGGGAATCGGTGACATTGCATGTCTGCTTCTTCCTTTGGCTCTGTTGTGTCTTTTAATGGAATTGGAAAATGAAAGAGGTCTTTAGCACCACTATCTGTAGATACACAGAAGTGTAAGAGAACATGATAGCAAATGTGTCTGCAATCTTTTTTTTAACTCACTCACTCATACACACACTGAAGGGTTGAGTGGCGAACACAAGGGAACATTATTGGCATGTCATTTACTGCACAAAACTCTTTAGACCAAGTAGAGATGGTACACAATCCTTTTCCCATTATTCTATCAACTTTTTCATGTTTTCTTTCATTTTAGGTGCATTGGAGAGAAAAATATTAAATGAGATCTTCTTTATTGTTTCAACTGAATTCGTTTTAGATTAGATGTAGCAAATTGAGATATTTTGTTGAAGTCAGCTATACTTGCCAGATATTTCTCCTGCTGTAAAGACTCATCTAATGTTTCTAGAGTTTAAGTGAACATCCCAACAAGAACTTAGAAAAAAAAAGTTGTTAATATTTCATATGACTATTAATATTGAACATATTATAATTATACATAATATTGAAAAAAATTCATCGCATTTTCCTGTCCTCTTTTGACAGGATATATCGGCCCTGATTATCGGTTGTTTATAATATAGGCCGATGGCATGAAAAATTGCTTTTACCGACAATACCGATTATGGGACAATATATTGTGCATCTCTATAGAGAATACATTTACAATATCAATATGGATTCAAACATTTATTTGACTCAACTATTTGATTTATTTTGACAGTTTGATTATGTAGACATTCCTTCTATAGCTCCATGCTCTCATTTATGTCAAATTGGAATCCCCTTCAAACTTAAGAGATCAGAGAAAAAGTTGTCAATACAAAATAAAGTGTATCTGAGAGCTCTATATCCTGAGCAATGAACGACATCCTCTGTGAGATTCTGAGTATAATTACATCTCACAATGTGCTGACATATTAAATTATTTAGTCATTGTGAACACATGATTTCCATGAGGTGTTACCCATATTATTGAGCATACATTTATTGTAATTTATCCCTTCCTGAAGGAGTATCGCTCACTTTCTAACCATCACAGTTTCTTTTCTTTGTCATTTTGGCATGCTCTAATATTTTCAGTGAAAGCTGCTTTTGGTAACAACATATATTTTGAAAGCACTCTTCAATACTGTAAACACGACATGACTCAAGTTCCTCAGTTGTTTAGCTTTTTTGTTTTGTCTATTGTACTTTTCTAAACTGTTGTATCCACTTTTTATCTCTCTATCTTCCTCCCATGTGGCGGAAAGCTCAAGTGACACGGGGAACAATATTTGAATAAAGCTTGACCGTGAGAGCCTGAAAGAGTGAAAGGAGGGAGGAGAACGGAGATAGAAGAGGAAAGATAAAGGGCATAAATAAATGTTTGTAACTAGAGGAGAGCGAGAGTCTCTTTTAATTATTGCTCTTTCTTTCTCTCTTTCTCTCTCTGGAGAAAAAGCTTTAGAACTGTGTGAAAATCAATCACTTTACTCTTTCGCTTCGCTCTGCTCTCGTTTCTCCTCTTTCATCTGATCCTTGTAACTTTCCCTCTCTTCTTTTGTGTGTGGATCTTGCTTTTCAGGACTCACACACATCTCTTTCGAATTCGAGTATTTATAAAGCAAGCACCAATTCACCACACATAACGTTTATATATAGACACAGCTTGGCTTGCAGAACATAATGTGTACGTATGGCATTAAAAGCTACAGTATATGTGGTCAAAAGTTCAGTTTCATTGGTTGATTTAACCTGTCAACATGTATGTGATCCTCCGTTTGAGTTCATGGTTTAATTTAACCCCAGGGTTTGTATTGCATTTGTGTCGCCCAATGGAAGCCCTGACTGAGTCAAAAACAATTAGTGCTTTAAATTATATATTTAAACCTCTCAGTATGTTGCCTGTAGGATGAGGCTTCATGCTCAAACAACTACGAATGAAATTCTAGTATGATGCAATTCCTTTATTCAATAAATATTTTACATTTTACAGTACAGTGTCTTTTGTTTTTATATGTTTGTACCTCCAAGCACTTTGTGCCTTTACTGCGTCTTGTTGTCTTATTCTGTTCTTTTTTGAATACATTGTGCAATCCAGTAAACATCCACATGGAGAGGTATGCACTGTGTTGCTGTGCTTTGATGTTTTCATGTTGCATAATATATTGCTTTTCTTTTTTAATTGCGTTTTCAGAATTGCGGTTAAAATATTTTTCTTCTTTTTCTCCTCATCTCTAGCAAATCATTGTTTTCCTTTAGCTCAGCATACCTGCCGTGCCCTTCCGTCTCAGCTCAGCTCTCCACACCTCTCCCTCTTTTTCATCTCCCTCCATCATTTTGCCGTTGTTTGTTCCACGTGACGTTCATCATCATCATCATCTCTCCATCTAAACTCTCTTCACTTGTTTTCTTTCTTCCGTTCCGTATGTGTGCTCTCTCAGCCTTCCACCATTTATCGTTCTTCTTTAATCATTCTTCTCTCCTTATCCGACATCCTCTCTAATCTGTTTTTTGCGGTCTTTTCTCGCTTTTCTTTCCTCTCTATATATCACGATATGTCCCAGTTCTTATGGGGGGTGGCCCCTGAGGGCCAGTCCCTTAATGAATGTGAGTGCCACATGAATATTTCATGTGCCTTGTTCCTGTTTACTTAATGATAGCGCTAATTCAAAGGCCTATTGATTAAAATTTCATTTATTTTGTTAGATGTTTTCTTGTTTATTTTCTTTTGCTCAAGTCAGGGTTTGTTTGTCTGCGTAAGCAGCATGTTTATGTGAAAATGAGTGAGGATAGATATCACTTTTGATTTTAACCGTGTGTTGCTCCTAAGAGTGTGTATGTTTGTGATACTTCAGATACAGCTTGTTGTACAGTAGTTCAGCTTGTCCTCGTTTTTCTGATGTTTTGTTCTTTTGTCTTTCTGTCTCGGGCTTCGGTTGTCTCTAGGGACGGGAATACACCTTCAAAATGTTTCCCATATTAGAGATCCAGGAAAACAGAACAAACTCCCCTCAACAGCATTGATACACTCATCATTTCCCCGTAACATCTTTCATTCTCCTGCTTGTCTTGGAGTCTCGCTTGAGCCATATGTGTCTGTTTTCTATTCTCTTTCTTTCCTGTAGGTAGTAGTTGTAGTCCTGTGTGTCTGGCCTCTTCAGTCCTGACGGTCGTGCATGTGTGTGCGCAGCTGAATCCATTCTGCAGCCCAATGTATCTTTGTTTGACTTTGATTTCAAGTCTCCTTTTTCCATCTCTCTTCCACTGATCTCTGAATCTGTGTTTTTCGTCTTCTGTGATCCCATTCTCCCTGTATCATTTACAACATCCATCTCTCCTGCCCTTACATCTCCTACCTGAAGTCATTCCTTCAAAAATTCTCTTATTTCTCACTCCATACCAGCTTTGTGTCCCCTGATAAGCTCAGCATGTAAAACTGGAAGCTCAGAAAGGAAAAAGAAAATAGAGCCCACCCCCTATCGTTTCTTAATTTTTTTTGTGTGTTCTGCATAGCCAGAAGGGCAATTTTGTCATATTTCTTATATAAGAGAAGGGAGTTAGGAAATAAGGGAGAGAGAGGGGGAAATAGAGTGATAGATTAGGAGTCTCATGCTCTACCGACTGAGCTAGCTGGGCATACACATGCACTACACCTTTGAGAGTCTGCCAAACAGTGTCAGACATGTCTTACTCGGGGAATACGCAGACACCGGTAACCTTTTTTATTCGTTAACTTCATCCCTTTTATCTTTCTTTGTATCTTTTTTTGGGCCTGGAACACTCTTTTTTATATAAAATAAAATACTATTTTTGGTGAAGCATCTAATGCACCAAGACATGGCTAGTACTGTACAATGTAATTATTTGACCAAATAATTGTCATGACAAATGAAGCGAACTTCAATTGAACTTGCAAGCGAGACAGAGAGGTGATATGAAAGCCTGTCAGGCAGTGCTTTGCTGTGGAGAAGAAGGACGGTGTGAGCAGTGATACGAGAGTGTGTCAGACTCACTTTACTTAAAAGCAATTGATGGTTGTTTCAGGACCCGTGTTTTTGTAGTCAGCCAAATAATGTCAAACTCTTGATTTTACTACAGAAATATACACAGTGCTTTGTTCTATAGCAGCACAATATCTGACTGACCATCTCCATGACTTTCAAGGGTCCTTTCAACGAGACTGATCGAGTCTGCAAATATTAGCTATTTGATCAATTTCACCAAAAAATTATGTTGTGATATTGACTCTCTGTTGTCCACCTTGTCAGAGGATTTTTGCTCATTTGAGGTGAGTGAAAAAATATTGTGTATAATGCTCCAAAACTTAAAGGGATACTACGCCCCAAAAAGAAAATTCTGTCATAAATTAGTCCCTCCCCAAAACTTTATAAAAAGATATTTGGAAAAATGGTAGCAACTGACGTTTCTGGGACATTATTGACTACAAAATAAAATGGTAGTCAAAGGTGCCCTTGAACTGTATGCTTTTCTAAATCCTTTAAAATATCTCATGTTGTGTTAAACAGAAAAAAAAAATGATCGTGAATGATGTCCCAGAAATGTCAGTTGGTGACATTCTTCCAAATATCTTTGTTTAACCGAACAAAGAAATTGATATAGGTTTGGAACAACTTAACTGTCATATTCTATAATGTGTGATTCTCAGTCTGTCAGTGTGTGATGGCCAGATTTTGCAGCTACTAACAAAGTTAGCAAATGTGTGGGGCCTTCTATTGTAAAAGCTGTTTAGAATTTAGTGTTAAATTGTTTATGAACTTAACATTATTTGAAGGTCATTTTGTTTTGTTTTTATGGATCCATTGCCCTGTGTGAAAATGCATTTGAATTCATTTAATATATATATATATTTTTTTTACAACAAACTGTGTCTTTTGTAGTAAAAAGATCTTAAAAAGCAATTCCAGGTGACAATTGTTTTTGTAACACTGTCTGGTACACTCCCCCTAAGACTAAAGTTGGTCATTCTGATTTTTATTATTTGTCCATGGTATGCTACATCATCCTGTCAGAGCTCGCACTTTATTTACTTTCAATGTAGCTTTTTGATCTTGCGTTTTATCGACTCCAAATTGAATTCTTTTCTTTTGCCCTATCCTGGATCTGTCTGCAACCTTTTGACATGTTTTTATGTTGTCACAGCCTTTGCTTCAAAATGTTTGTGACTGAAAGTAGCATAATAGTGTGTGTGTTTGTGCAAATATTTGACACACCTATTTACATGAAGCTGCTCTGTACCTGGCACAGAGAACTTTGGAGTACTTTATAAACTTTCCCAGTACAGCTCTCTTTCTCTCTCTTTGTGTGAGTGTAGTAGTAGTAGTAGTACCAGCAGTATGGGAGCTTGTAATATTGTGTTATGGCCACACCGGTGAGTTGGGTGTTGCCAAGCAACTCTGTAGTATATGGACTTGGTTATAAAACTCACTGCTGTATATATACGTCTGCTGAGATGGACGTCTAGTCTCCCCAGTAGACTGTTCAGACATTATCTGCTGAATATCGCACACATAATTGGCAAGAGCTTTCATAAAACGCTAAACTCCAATCTGATTGTCTTGTATCCAATTTCTAGGAGTCAGTCGCACAAGGTTTTTGATCAGTCTGCCAGAAAACTGTCACGTTTGCAAGTTTTCACATAGCAACAATAATGAGTTCAGAAGAAAAGCTAGTCAAGATCAAATCCAATCACTTTACACTTTGCTGTGTGCACAAGTGTGATGATGGGGCTGTGCTACTTAACAAATGCAGTGTTATAGTAACAGTATGTACAGTATGTCGTATATTTTTCACATTTCTGAGAGACATTTTCTAGCTTTTGTTGGAAACTCTAGTTGTTTTACATGTAATTTGTTTTATTCAGCAGACATTTACATTTAGACTTTAGCTCGTAGGCAAAAGTAATAGTACACTGTCAGAAAAGGAAAAGGTACAAAAGCTGTCACTAATGTGGTACCTTTTCAAAAAGTACATACTGTATATGCACCTGAGTAGTGGATATTAGTATGTGCACATATCCATACCTTCATGATACATTATAGGAACTTTTAAAGGGGTACCATCCCTTTTGTATTTTTTTTCTGACACGTACGCCAAAGTAAGCTTTGACTAGCACAAATTTCCATTAGGTAATGTTGGCTTGTGTCTTTTTGATTCAAGTCGGTGTAGCAACGAAAAACATTGCACAATTCATATTCAAGGGATAGTTCACCCAAAAATGAAAATTCTGCCATCATACACTCAACCGCTTGTCATTTCAAACCTATATGACTTTGTTTTTTCTGCAAAACAATAAAGAAGATATTTAAAAAAATGTGCAGTACAGCGGCGGACCTCTTTACCTTTATTGTATGGACACAAAACCAATGCAACCGACGTTTTTCTTCTTTTGGGTAGTGCAGAAGAAAGTCATACAGGTAATGACAAGAGGGCAAGTAAAGCATTTTCGGTTGACTATCCCTTTCATATAAAGATTATTGTAACTTAAATGTGAGGAACCAAGAGGCATTGTGTTTCACAAAAATACAAACATTTGGGCCCTTACTTGTATGTTGGTCAATCTGTGTTTTTTTCAAGGATCGATTGTGAGATGCAAACATTCGCACACATGCACGAAAACACAGTGCCGGTCAATTTGTTCTCTTTGATCCTCACACACATACAGACCCAAACACAGAAAAACAAGACTGATGTTTCTATAAGAAGATTTCCACACAGGCAGAGAGAGCAAGAGAGAGGGAGACACTGCTGATGTAATTGGGCTTGTTGCTGGTATGCGTATGTTGCAGGATCACATGAAGCCGAAATCCAGGACTATTAGAGCTCATTCTAAGCTTCTTAATCCATCCCGTTCCACCACTGCTCAACTATTAGCACTCCAAGCTTCATAATTATAGCTGCTCATTGGGCCTTAATGTGTGGACATGCGCCTTGCTCTCTACCAGTCTGCTTTAATCACACATACAAACACCCATTCCACAGTTCACAATACCCCAAAGCCTCAGGTTCACAGAGAAAATATAAATGTTTTCCAAAATCAATTTACATTGTTGCACAACACGCAGAACATGAATATAAACAAGATAACAGAATACGATAATGGGACAAATATTGTAGTACGTCATCTTCCGTAATGATGTACAAATTCTGTTGTTATTTTACTGTGTTTTAAAACACTCATATAGTGTGTGTTTAAGGATAATCTCTGAAATACCCTTGTGAAAGTCCCAGAAGCAATATCTGCCACATTCCCATAAATGCAAAGTCACCGGTCTACAGAAAGAATGAATATTCTTTTGTGTTCCTGGAGACACTGCAGTCATTGTCAGAGTTATTGCTTGGCGGCACGAGAGCGCTTTGTGCTCCGCCAAGCAACAAAAAAATCGATGTGCTCTGCTGGCAAAAGAGTGTAATAATATTTTCACGATATAAAAGGTAAAACCTTCCATCTCTTTGATGCAAACCAAAGTAATAGCATTACATGTTTTACATTAGAAACGCATTATCTAACAGAGCCAAGGCCATCAGGGTATTTGGAATGATGAGTCTCTCGCACCTGCAGTAACTCATTTCTTTCTGGCACGGTGCAAATTACAAAAGCAGATTTGGCCCCTGTGGCTAAAAATGCTAAATATCGATACACTGTCTCTCTCATTGCAGTCTTTTAAATAGAAGAACAGAAATGCGATTCAACGTCCTGATTTATCTTTTCCACCTCGCTGGAGCCGTTTCCAAATATCTGCTTGTGGTTAAGCGGAATTCTGCAGCTGCTTTGTATCAAACGCGCATTTAGGAGCTAGATTGATGCCTCTGATTCACAGAAACTCTGGTCTCCTCGGCACTAAGGCCTACCTAACTCATCTACAGATGGTATAACTGGTTTGGATGGCAGGGGTTTCCGGGGATGTCCCGCTTTGATGTGCCTCCTCAGGTTTTTGATTTTAGGCCAGGCACCAACGTCAGCTCCTGGATCGCTGGATCTTTTTTTCTACGGTTGTTATCATCAGTGTGTGTTTTTTTGTTCTTCGTAACCACCTGTGCTATTATAGACAAAATGGCCTTAATGGTGATTGTCTGTGAGTACTGGTGTTTCAGTTGTGCCTAATTTAATCTTTTAACTACACTTTTGCCCCTTGATATTCTTGGAAGAAATCTGAATGGTCCCGTGACAGTCGGAGCGAAAAATGTGGAAAAGCAATGCTGAACATGTAGAGGATTTCAAGCTCAAACCAAATTCACACAATGAATACTATATCGGCAGATGTTCTGGCACAGTAAGTTAAGCGCCTGCAGAATATGAACTAATTTCATGCCAGTGAGTAATTTAACATGCTATTTAAGAGCTGGTTTGAGTCCACACTGGACTGCTTCCTTTCAATGGAGCCTCATTTGAAAAAGGGAATGTAGAGTTATTACCTCATAAAATGACAACAGTGGTCTGAAGTTAACAAGACAAGCAAATAAATTTAACATACTTGTTCAAATGAAATCAATTATGTTAATTTGCTAGATAACAATGCTCTTCTTTTAGAGCTAGACTACAACAGCAAGGATTGTTACTCTGTATTCGATTTTTATAGATTGTTTTGGCCCTTAAAGCTGATTGGAGGATCCACAAAGGACGTTAGCCAATAATAGTGCCAGGTTGCTTGGCATAAGTTGTTGTACTAATGAACTACTTTATTTACTGAAAATGTTTGTGATTTAGTAGGATTACAAAATGTTAATAATTCAATTTTGGTGTCTTATGTTTGTGTTTTGCTGCAGTGAGATTTCTCACTGTAAACATAAATATAAAATAAGTTTATTTTAATTAATAAAAAAATACACCTCTTTTAGGTTAACTCCATAAATGTATATTACGCAGAACTTGATCTGAATAAGTTTTAAGGATTGCTTTGTTATTTTAATAAGCATTTCATCAATTTACTTAATTGAAACAAGGTGTAATTCAACATGATTGGTTGAGGGAGATTTCCAGTTCCCAGCATGCTTTGCGTAAGTTTACATTTAGGCAGTATATTTATTAATTTAGTGATATTTCTGGGGGGTTTTTTCAGTAAAGATAAAGACTTGTTTGTGTTTAATATTAATTTATCTTTAAGATTTGGAAGAGTTTTACCATGTTCAGAAGAGTGATAAATGTGCTTATGCTGTTGGAGGTTAAAGTACGGCCACGATGTGTATTCATTCAATGAGCGTCAACTGTGCTAATGCCAGTTATAAGATGTCTCTCATCTTATTTGCTCGTTGGATATCAGACTTGCATGCATTACATCTATATTTAATTTGTGTATGACAACAGAACTAATAAATATTGAGTTTAGTGAACATAAAATTTAAGGTGAGTTATATTAGTAATGTTTTCAGGTGTAAGTTTAAATCTTCTTTGGCTTGAAGGGATGAATCCCTGTAGTCTATTCACAGACGGCCAATCACAAGCAAGCACATACATTATTGTCTTTCAGTACTAATGTTTACCAAGACACCCGTGGCAGACCCGTTTTTCCCCTCACGACATACTGAGGGGTAAACACTAACAGACTACCAAAGTGCTCTGTACGTCATCTCTATTTATCTATTAATCTCTCTATCAGTCGCTCTATCCCTGTCTAGTCCTTTCTGTATCACTCCTGATAAAAATCTTTAATTAATCAATGCTAGCACTGGCGCAGACCTCCAGTGACTCTCTGCTCCTATGCTTCAGCTTTCCATTTCACCATTCCTAAGACGTCAGCTTCTTCCGTCATTATAGTCGCTCATAGCAAACAGTGTTTCTTCTGTCCGGTCAAACGTAATGTTCTTTGTATGCTTGGATTGTCCACTCCAGACAGTGACAACAGTGGCGACCTCACTTAAAAGTTCACGATGTCTCGTCCTTCCCCTCCCGGGAATGTTCCATGTTTATCTCTCTCTTGTTTCGATTCTCACCCACTCGCCCCCTTTTTCCATCTCCCTTTATCTTGCTGAAGTGTATCCATGTGTGGTGATTACCGCCTAGTGGCTATGGAAGTGTGTGTGATGTGTGTATGTGTGATTTAAAGATGAATGTGTTTCAGTGCCGTGGTCAGTTTCTTCAAGCCAACAGTACCAGCTAACTGCAGTCAAGCGCACTTTAAATGAAACAAGC
The DNA here is from genome assembly GCF_015846415.1 of Triplophysa dalaica. Taxonomy (NCBI): domain Eukaryota; kingdom Metazoa; phylum Chordata; class Actinopteri; order Cypriniformes; family Nemacheilidae; genus Triplophysa; species Triplophysa dalaica. Next base: position 7,429,663 of record NC_079553.1, read on the forward strand.
TTGTGACGTTATCCTCAGTAGAGAGGAAAGAGATGGGGAGGGGGACAGTATGTGAGTGTTTGTGTGTTTGTGAATCACCAACGGGTCTGGCTGCAGTATGAGAGTGGAAATGGGCGAGAGAATCAAAAGCAAGTGAGTGAGTCAGTAAGTTGAAGGGTCTGAGTGTTTGTTTGCTGGACTGTGACAAACTTTCCTGTTCTCTAGACTTACCCAGAGTGCTTTTATCAGGAAGTAGTCAACGATATTGGAAGATTTTTTTAGGATCCATGCAGAAGTGAAAGAAGCTGATTGGGGTTTGTCTTGTGATTTAGATTCTGAGAAAACCCTCACTGTGATTGTGAAATGGAAGCATTTCCCTTCATTTCTCTTGTGAAATTTATGAAAGTTTTATGCCTGAAATATATTTCACTCGAGCAAACACATAGCCAACTTTTTGGCCAACATAGCATTGATCTGTTGGAAACTGTAACATAACATTTACATAGGGAATGTTAGAAAAGATAATTTGCAAAATAATTCTAAAAAAAGGGGAGAACTTAATCTGATATTATATCCAGAAATGTAATTTTACATTTATCAATTAAAAAAAATCTTTATATTACGAAAATCAAAATAATAAGATATATTCCCAATATGGCAGACTTCATATACAGCACAAACTTGCAGGGAGAACAGGGAGAAGAGAGTGCCTATGAAAGAGCTTGACGTCATACGTGTACATCGTCTTGAAAGATGTGAAAATCATTAGAGCACTGAAAGAGAGCAATAAAAGGAGCAAATTACTTTGTGTCAGCTGTTTTATGTTGAAGGAAGAAGAGAGGGAAAGAGATCAGCCATAAAATGGGGGTGAGCGATAGATCATGAGATGAATGAAGAAACTGAAAAGTGGATGAGAAAAATGTATAGAAAGAAGCGATAAAATAATAGAGACGAAAGGAGGGAGAGCGAGAGAGAGAGAGAGAGAGAGAGAGAGAGGGGGGTAGAAGTCAAACTGCACATTTAATCTCCTTCCCTCTCTGGCACGCTGTAAATCAACCACAAAACACAGTTACTAGAGCTTGACCATCTACACACAGTCAAACTACACACACGTGCGCGCACACACACACAGAAACTCTCACATGTACATTTTCAGAGAGCACTGACCATTTGACCATGAAAATGTTCTGTGGTATTACCATGGAAATAATAACATTGTAAAATCATATTTTTTCGTTGTATATAAATGTATGTAAACGATTCAGCACCATGGTACAATATAGGTTAAAGGTAAAAATATACGTAAAAAATGTCACAGTGTTTTGATCAAGGAAAGACCACCAGGAACACTGCTCACTAATGCCCCCTCACAGCATTCTCATCGACCTCCCCCCCCCCATAAACACATTTTGGTCTTTATAAATTTGAACAGTGGCCGTTTTTCACAGCAATTTCCAAGATGTATTTGTGTGGCAATCATTTTTGAAAAATGTTAACAAAAATGGTGTCTGGTGAGTGTCAGGGAACGTACATGAGGCCTGGCACCAGGCGGTCATTGATAAAGTGGCTGCATGGCTGTGTTGTGCGCTTCCTGACCTCAAAGACACCTTGTGCACGCACAAGGGAAGCTAGTTCGGCATAGGTGAGACAAGATGCTGGATTTATGAGTCCGGTGACAAAGCAGGCATTATTCATTCCCCTCCCTGTTGCGAGCCTGGACATGGGCCGCTGCTCGGAACTGGCGAGACCGTGATTGCAATCGCAATGAAGCTCTTGAAACACCTCTGCATCGCACACATGCAACAACGTAATACGTTAAAATGAAAACCATGCATGCACCTACACAGCTTACTAATAAAGATTAGAACAAGTAATAAAGCACGGTGTTTAACGCTGTCTTTCACCCTACACACGCAGGCGCTCAACATGCTCCCTTGGCTGGCTGCCCCTCTGCGGCACTGCTTTCTGCCCTGAGGCGAAGAGAAGCAGACGTCACACTGTAACAGCGGGATTGAAGTTGTGTGTGGGAGGGTGGCTAGTGGTAATTAAATGGACAGTTTATGTGAATGTGTGTGTCTGTGTGTGTAATTTTGCTGTATGTTGCTGATGGGGATGAGCTGTCTTTTAAATGGGTTGGAAATGAGGCAATTTGCTTCACGGAGAATAATACTTTCATCTGTTTGAGCTGGTACACATGTGCTTGGTAATTTACAACCTCCTGTCCGCGCACACACATACACGGGCATTCTGCAGTGCCGTACAATTACTGTGTCCTTCTGTTGTCCCCTTTAAATGTCACCATGTGTACGCTTGGGAAGCCTGCGCGAGTGATAGAAGAGTGTTATGTTTGCTTTTTAAGCACACCTTATGGTTTTTGTTTTGCTATTTCAGTGTGTGTTTGTGTGGGGTAGGCGCAAAACTCCACACCCATGATGCCACTGCCCTATTGATTAAGAATTAAATCTTAGCAACCTATCTGAAGTTCAGTGTTCTACTGATCACATTGAATTTTTGAGCACTTCCTCTGCGTCGATTTAAATTACAGGATAAGTCCGGCGAGCCCTCGGTTTATAATTACGTTGAGTAAATAAGATGTTTAAAAGGAATGGGAATTGGAGTTTTGTGGCTTTTAGTCCATGTTGATTAGGTTTGACGTCATCTGTATGCGAGCAGGCTCCTGCAAATTGACTAAATTAACCTTTATCAGATTTTATCTCTGCATTTCAGATTTAGAGTCTCATTTTGGTCCATTCATTCAAGGTATGCTCTGTTGAATAAGAATGTTCCTCCCCTACATTGAAGATCAATTCTGACATACTTTTTCAAACATTAAAACTGAACTCACATCGGAAAGCGTGTTTGTTTCGAGCTTGGCGGCTGTTAATGGGAACTTGTTTGTGTAGGACATTAGGTTTGTGTGTCATTTCTGATGGTTTGGGGAAAAGCGCTACACTTGAAAAGATGCAATTTCAAGGTTTTGATGCATCAACACACACACAAACACACCGCCTCCTTGCAGGCTCTCAGAAATGTAAATTTCACATTTCACAACTTTCCAAGCGTCGCTTTTGCAAAACATTTTATGTACATTCTTGTTCCCTTTTAAATCAATGGATTTGTAGCGTTCGCTATTGTGTTGGCGAACATTGCACTGCTTATAACATTTCCTCTGAGTCTGTTTAACTAAAAGGTCACAGTCTTTCAAGAATATTGAGAGTTTGGAGTGCGTGTAGATGGGAGAGTGAGAGAAAAAGAGAGAGGATTGGTGAGTTTGTGTGATTACCTTAAAGGGATATTTCACAGGCAAAACAAAATGTCCCCATGTTTTACTCACCCTCAAGGCATCCTGACTGAATATGACTTTCTTGCTGAAGAATAATGCAGTTGAAGTTAAAATGCTACGTACCATTTTACTTCCAAACAGTAGAATGGGACTGAATGGGCGTCAACTTTTTGAAATGCATCCATTGATCAAAGAACTGGTCGACATGGCAATGTAGTCTTAACAAATGTCTTCTAAAGCGAATCGAAGCGTTTGTTAATAAAGTGCTATTAACGTTAATATCTAGCTTCCGTTATACTGAGGCATGTTTTTCCGGCAAATGAAGGTGACGAAAGATCTTACTCAGAGGAGGCATCCTATTGGAGCAAAATAAAAAATGCTACGTTCGTCACCAGAACTTACGACACGTCTGCGTCATTTGCCGTAAAAACAACAAGCCTCTGGTTCACCCGCAGCCGAGGGGTTATGGTAAGTAAAACATGGGGAAATTTCGTTTTGCCTGTGAAATATCCCTTTAAAGTCTGCACAGTGAACCATATTGATTTTGTGTGTATTGTGTGGTCTATGAAAAAGTAGCGACACAAAACAGGCCCACATATGTGTGTGTGTAGCCGGTGACAGCATTACTTAGGGTTGATTAGAGCGGCGAGAAGAGAGTGTGAGGAGAGAAAGACAGAGAGGGAAAGATGTTGTAGAGGGTGATGGACAGCGAGATCAGGGACAGACATGAATGACAGCGAAGTGTGGATTGGAGGAAACAAAACGCAGTCAAGCCCAGCTTAATGAAGACGAATCGAGGTCCCAGTCCAAAGGTGGGTGCGATGGATCGGCAGGGTAACGGGGCAGAGAATGCATAATGTTCAAAAATCTCCCCTAAGAGCAACAATAATAGCCCCCTGAGTCTGAGGTAACCGGGCCATGACATCATCGCCTTGGATTGCATCGCTACGACAGCTACTCTCCTCCAGCTGTTGCCAGGCACCGGTCACCATGGAGATGCAATATAGGCTGAGGTTAAGATTAGGGTACCAGAAGGGTGGGGGTAGGGCCCTCGAGGGTTGTAAAGGTTACGTATATTTGTATGCGTGTTGCACACAAGGTCAGGTTGCTACAAAGGTAACATTAATATGCATTGGAAAGTGTTTAATGGATAGGAATAGGAACGTAATATTGCAGCTGTCACCTGACTAACATAATGTAAATGACCAAGATAGACAGTAAATGTGGTGTGAGAAGACCCAAGCGAGAAAAAGAGAGAAAGCGGTGACCCTCTCTGACACTAATGGCCTGTCCGGAGTAGATTGACGTACATTTTTCCGCCCAGCTCTCTAATCATGTACCAGTCATATGACAAAGATGACACATGCACACTCTGTCAAATCAGAGCTGAAATGTTCTCGAGTACTTTTTGTGCTCCGCAACTTTCTTAAAATGATTACTTGGGCTATTTATTTTTGAAGAGAACTATGAAAAGGCACATCAACTATCAACAATACTTTCATGTCAATCTCAGACACTTGGTTATTTACACAATTAACTGGATGTCTGACAGGATGGAACATAACAAATCTAAAGTTAACCTTTCATAGCATTATACAATTTCATAGTTTTATCTTACCAAAGTGAGATAAACCAACTAATTCCATGAATTAGGGGTGTCACAATAAACTGATATTGACAATAAATGTGATAATAAAAAACATATTGAACGCGTGTTTATTTTCTCTGCCTCACTATACTTGTATTTTGAGTGTTATTCATTGGCCATAAAAGAAAAACACAAAATAAACAGCATCAATAAAGATGATTGTTTATTTCTAATATTGCAATAATAGCATTATTTCGATTTATGTTTGGTAAGGATAACCGGTTGTAAAAATCTGATATTGTGACGGCCCCTACCAGGAAGTACAGAATATTTCTTAAATTGGCAGTTTTTATGTTTAAAGGTAATGCATAGATTGTGGGTTTAATAAATGAAATAAACCAAAGAATATTGCCTTCTAGAAAGGACCATCTCCATTTTATATACCCATTTTATCTCACTCCCGCCCTTCATGTGAGCACTGCTTAGTAGGCATGATCTGCTAACTATCTGATAACATTATACTATGCTACTAATGAATGACTACCTACAAATTACAACATCTACTAATTTGTGTGTTACCCCAGTCACCCTCTCTCTCTCACACCCTGGATTCATTGAGTAATGAAACACTTTATCTTACTGCTAAACTCCTGCAGCTCATCTGTGTTAGTGTAACATCCATTAAGCAGCGCTGTGAATCTTAGGCACTGCCGCTAAGCAACCTTTCGTCGTTCCGCATCTCTACCTTAGCGATTCAGAAACGCTGCCCCTGCTGTGCCTCTGCACCTGGCTCGGAGTGAGAATTTATAAATGTATCTTCATGCCGTTTTATTAAAGTCCATTACCGAGGAATGCTGCAGAATCTACTGGGGTCTTTCATCGTCCCTCTCTGCACTTTGTTAGTCTGGCCAGTGGCCATTATTAAATATCACTCCGCGCCAAGTTCAGATCTGCTCGTGCCATTAATATCCTTCTAGGTCTAGTTGCTAAGTAATGAATATCAAAATGGCCACCGGTGAAGCGGCCCTTCTCCAGGTCCTTGTTATCCTCAGGTGCTTATGGAGAGGATCTTTCGATCGATTCTAGCGCTTTTTAATTATAAGTGACAACGCAATGCCGATCAAGGGTCGGTGGTGTGTCGGGGCAGGTGCAATAAGTCCTGTGGCGTTCGAATTTGCGCTGTGAGTTATGCACGCTTGTCAATTTTACTCTGTTCTTTTATTCATGGAGGAAGTGCTAATGGCTCCCAAAGCTTGTTTACTCATAATTAGGTTCCTTTCTCACTCTAGATTACATTCCAACAGCTAATGTACACCGAACACAGACCTGTTAGTGTAATGTTAGCTAGTAGAGCTTGTTCTTATTAACATTTGTTTTTAAAGGCTGTTTAGCGTGTGCAGTTAGTTGCGTTTTTGTCCAATCTCAGTCTAGCGTTTATTAAGAGCCTTTTCGACCAACGCACATTTGTTTTCCTGGAAAAGCTTTAATGCAAGTGTTTAAGTGGGCCGTTTGTTCCCTTGGGGAGAGAAAGGTGTTGTGCACAGGTTACGCAGCACAGGTGTAGTGATTTACCGTAGACTCCCATAGTGCTCTAGCAACAACTTCAGCCAGCCGCTCTGTGTGTGTTTGTGTGTACTCCTGTTTTGATATTGTACCATCCCTCTGTTAGTGTACACGAACACAGCGCCAAGGATTAGCATTTATTTACCTCCTCTCCCTCATTTATTTATTCATTCATTCGTGGGAGTTTTTTAAGCTAATTAGTTTGCAACCAAGGGAAAACTGTAATTGTGTCCTGAGGGATGATGAGATGACGGGTGGGGGGACACAAGAGACGAGAGTAAGCAGAAGAATGAAACCGAGAAAAGAGAGAGATTTATTAATAGAGATTCAACGTTGGTGTAGACGCGGCAAGCTGACACAGCCGTGTTTCATGTGATCCAGTTCCTCATGATGATTCCAGGAGCCTCTTGTGTTGAGATTGAAATGTTTGTCGGGTGAGCTGCCAACCTTCACTGTGAGTTTAGCTAACAGCGTGTTTTCACAGACAGCATTCTTACATCATTTACTTTCACATATGAGTTTACATAACCACATCAGAGGGAGAGATAGATAGAGAGAGAGAGAAAGAGAGAGAGAGAGAGAGAGAGAGAGAGAGAGAGAGAAAGTGGCAGTGAAGTGATGGAGTGCTTTGGCAGTCACAGATAGGGGAGAATTACAGTGAGATGGAACTGAATAGTGTGAGGGGTGATGGAAATTATTCCTCCTCTAGGGAGTTTTTGCCTCCTGTCAATCACTGTATTAATCTCAATCCTTCCTTCCTCTCTCACATCTCGCACTCACTGTTTTGTCCATCACTCAAAATATCGCTTTCTGTCCTCAATTTTCTATCCTCAAATATCCCAGCAAACCATGAGAGACTAGGCAGATCTCATTTCTGCTGCTATTTTCACATGGCTCTTCTGAAACAGGTAGCTGTGGCTCCTATCTGATTGGATGAGAATTCATGATCATTGTAAAATACACTATATATATGCACATGGCTGTAAATTGCCTAAATTTGATACTATTCTGCCAAGTCGCTTGGCAACCACACGCTGCCTATAGTTAGTGTAATTAACTCTATAAGCGGGTGGAAGAGTTGTACATTATGTATATTAACATATTCGACAAAGAGGTTTATCATTTGTTTTTTTAAAGGCAGTAAGTTAAATCAGGCTGATTTTGAACAAGCATGTGTGTAGTGCGTTATCGAACACGCTTTAACAGTGGTCAGAAGGGATTGCAATGAGCATCTTGTGGTTGCCTATTGCTTTAATTTTACTTTCACATCTCCCCCGATGGTTCCTATTCTGTTATGTTATTCCTCTTTTTTAGTTCAAAAATTCACGCTTATACTTTCACATTTCAATTATTTAGTATTCTATGTTGTGGATGGCACAATAACATACAGACTGAATGTACTAGAGGGATTAATTAAACATTGGAATAAGCAGAATTCAATTCTTAGAACAGAAATGAATAGTCTGAATTGACTGGCCTTGATCATATTCAGTTTCTAGACAGATATGTCGTGTGTTGTAGTGAGGTGAATACACAAGCTGTGTTTTTTTCTGAAATAAAGCACTATGTAGAGTGGGTATAGCATTGATTTTTATTCTGCATCTGTGTTCCACTTGGGCTTTTCTGTTTTAGTGCCTACAAGGACAGTTTCTTCAACTAAAAGGTTTCGTATTCATGTCCACTGTTTTATATGAAATACAACTGTCCACTTTTAAAACTCATTGCATTTCATCTGTCACACACAGAGATTCACGCAAACCTAAACCCGGTTCACAACGACAGTGATTAAATCACTGGAGATCATGCCCAGTTTGCACTGGCAGCAAAGTAGTACTCGGAAATTATTTATTTTCAATGAAGGCTGCCAATGTGGTTGTGTTCAGTCGTGTCCTGAAATTTAAACTTCATGCAAATTGTAAGCAACTGTGAATAGGAAAAAAAATTAAAATAATGCAGGGGTGTAAACAATGATGTGTGACAATGTGTGTGATGTGCATGATTTATTATGCACTTCTACAGTTTTTATACAAACTTTCCCCCTGCAGAATGGACATTTTTAGCACCTTGAAAGTGATTATTTTATTAAAAAAAATAAGTGAACAAAATACAGCAACCTGGTGTGTAATGTGATGACTGGAGCCTTAAGAAGACTGCAGCTTCTATGTTGTCAGTTGGCCTTCCTGCTTAAAGTGAACCCCCCAAATTCCCCTTAAAAGCAAATTTACCTCAAAAAATGAAAGTTCTGTCTTTATTTACTCACCGTCTTGTCATTTCACACCTACCTTCTATAGTGTTTTGCGGTAGAAAGAAAATCATAGAGGTTTTAAATGACAAGAGGGTGATGAAATCAACGATTTTTGGGTGAACTATCACTTTAACAACACAGGCGGCAGATTATTGTCTGCACTCCTGTTGGTGGCCACATCGTGTGCCCGCTCATTTGCATGAAGTTGAACCCAATTTCGTTGCTGTCTCTCATGCCACCAGAAATAACTATCATTGAAAATGAATGACTTCGGTCACTTTGTCAATGCAACGCCCCATTACTATCCGACTCTCTGTATCTCTCTTTCTGTCTCTCTCTCTTCATGTTCTGAGCCTCAAAACAGACATTTGTCTGTTTTCATAAAGCTCTCTCTGTATTCAGCTACCCTGTATCTCTCTCAGTCCTTCCCTCACTCGCTCATTCTCTCTCTCTAGCTTTAAATGTCAGATGGGAGTCAGAATGTGGTCATTTTCTGCTGATGCAAACAATGTGTCACATACACTTAGATGCAAACAAGCACACACTGAACTAAAAACATGCGTACGCTCACAGCTAAGTACCAAGCACACATTTCAGCATAATAAATAAGCAGTGGCTTTTGCCATATGGACTACTTTGCATTCTACTTGCGCTGTTCATTTCAATAGTGCTCGTTGTGGGTCTGTTCCGTAGTGCACTCGGCAAACGAAACTCCCAAGATAAAAATGACTTAATTCTCAGCCTCCCCGAGCCATCCGGTTTACAAGACCGGCCCGGAGCGCTCCTGGCGTTAACACTGGAGTGGCCCGCGACTCTACAGCAAAGTTGCTTCCTGTTTGTAAAGACTTTAAAAGACCAAACGCATTAGTCACCCCGTCACGCGTTTGCTAGCGTTTATCGGAAGGGGGCTTAACCGAAATCCTTGTCTTAGAAAAGCAGGCGGCATTTCATTAGTCACCTAAATAAACACAAAACGTTTCGGAATGACAAATTCAAAATGTGTAACTAATTTCACAGCTGCTTGAGGTAGTCTCCTGAGTGATATGGCAGCATGTGTGTGTTTGTGTGTCTCTGTGGAGCTGGAATGCAAATGACGGAAGTATTGGCTGTATCTCCTGCAGATGGGAAGTAAGTCATTTTGTAGCAGCTGTGTTTGGAGCTGCTGGGCAAAAAGGAATGGGGACCACCTCAGTCCCAGGACAACGAGAGACTGTGTGTGTGTTTGTGTGTGTGTGTGTGTGGATGTAAGATTTGCCAATACAGTACAGTGTGGGGACAAAATGTTCTCAATAGGACAGTTAAGCTATAAATCACATAAATTAAAGGGAACAGCCAACGGTCCCCCAGAGAAAAAGGGCTTAATAAACATTAAATAATCTCTTAATGAACATCTAAAAATGCAAATATGTGAGGGTTAGGTGTAGGGTTCGGGAATATGAAATATCATTAGCTCAGCCTGAAAATGTCAATGGAAAGTTCCTACATTAATAACAGTTAAATTATGGGCATACACAGGAAATGCAGGCCTCCAAATGCAGGACTTTTCGTACATTGTGTGCACAAACTAACCTGTGTTCATTAATGGCTAATAAAAATGTATATGTACATAAACCTTAACATACTGGGCTGATTTATCTTACTCCAAGAAACCTTTATGCAACAACCTTGCTTTTATCCTTAAAACATGTCAATGTAACAAAGTTCTTCTAGTTATAAAACTGAATGTGTATCTGTGAGAGTTAGGTGAAAAGAGAAATCAAGTGATACTGAAAACAGATCAAATTTGTGCTAAAAGTGTTAAATAAAAGCAAGTTTAAACCATAACATGATTTGACCAGAAATAGATGATTCAGTCCACTTTTAATTAGAGATTTTTTAATGAGCTCAATTCTTTCATAAGTCTCCACAAAGGTGAAAGAGAAAATTAAGCAAAACGGGTTCACAAAAGGGCAGAACGACTGAAAAAGTGTATAACAGAATTAAATAAATAGCATGTCACGCCGTGCGAGAGACTAAAAAAGCCAGGGGTCAGGGTACAGAGCCATGGTGGGGGTTACACGAACCCCTTTATTGTCAAAGTCAAATGCGGCTGGTTGCTGTGACAACATGCAAATGAGATGCAAACGAGCGAAACATTTGGGAGGAGGGTTGGTTGGCAGGGTGATGTTGTCATGGCGACCCCCAGTGATGCACATCGGAAGAACACAAACAGGCGGGAGAGCTGCGCAGGGGACAGGCAGAGCGATATTAAAAGAGAGAGACGTGTTTAGAGATGAATAGATCATGGAGCGAAGAACTGGACAGGGAGCATATTGAAAAGCGGGATCTTGGCGGGACAGATAAAAGAAGTTATCGTTTATGGATTTGTGGGGGTTAATCATGAAATGAATAAGGAGGAGCGGTATTTGGGGAATATTGGGGAAATAGGTATGAGGGAAGTAGAGGTAGAATTCCAGTGGTTTTTCTTTTTTTTGTTCTTTCTAGTTTCTGTTTTCATCAGATTTAACTGCTTTGGGTCTGTGTGTGAGGTTTGACATCTAACAAATTGATAAGGCAAAGGGAAAGACAAGTGGCTGGAGAGAGAGTGAAGAGGGGTTTGCTTTGTCGGGACAGAGAAATTGAGCTGTAAAATGTATGTGATGCAGCACACTACAACCAATTCCAACGGACAGCGAAAACCGATGAAAGAAGCAATGTCCGTTGAGGGAAACTTTCAGAGTAGTTGGGTTGTCATGATACCAACATTTTGGTACTAATGCTGCTGAAATGTCTATGCTTTTTGTTATCACGTCAAAAATTGCTTTGCATTTAAAATATACAAGTATACATATATAAAACCAAATGTGTTGGATATTTGGAGCTTTGAGCTAACGTACATTTTTTTTCTGTTGAAAAATGATTTATCCCTCAGCACTTCATATAGACAATTTGTTGGTTTTGACAACCCCACCTTACACTATATGCACATCTGCCCTTACTCTCTCATCTCCACCTCTTCCCTTCTCTCTCTCTATTATTATTGTTATTATAGTCATTATAGGATTGGGGAAGGTGAGCAGAGGGACAAATCCCACTTAAAACAGAAGGCTAAAGAGGTGATCGAGCAACATCGAGAGAGACTGACGATTTGAGAGAGAGAGCGAAAGAGAGAGAGATAAAAAGACTACAGATTTCTCCCAGCAAGAGATTGTTCTCGTTGCTATCCAGATCGCAGACGGCTGTGTAGCTGCCTCTCCGGCGGGCGTCCCGCTGCCTGGTCCATCCCCGGTGCCACACGTTAGCAATAGCGTTTTATCACCAGCGCGCGCACAGTCTCGGCTTCCTGCTTGATTCAGTCCAGCGCCCCTGCAATCTCTCTGTGACAAAACCAGTACAGTACCGGCCGTGCGCATTTCTGTTCATTTAACAAAACAAACCAGATGTGGGGAGGTGGAATGAATCACCCCACTATAGAGAGAGGTGAGAAATCGCACTGTAAAGCGAGTGCACATGCTGCTCGGCTCCGTGATGGAGGAGGACCGAAGCCCCGCTGTGGTAGCTGACAGGTCACTGGGGCAACACATCAGCAGGTTAAACACATACAACACTGGCTTACTTAAACAACAGTAGAGTTTCACATCCATCCCCTGACAACATGAAAGCATGCTGCCAATATCTGCAGTGCTCCGTGTGCCTTTTTCTTTCACCATCTTCCCTCTTGCTTTTGTCCTCAGTGTCTGTTTCTGCTTCTTGGCTTCGTTCCTTTCGTCGCTGCTTTGTTGTTCCCCACCAGAACGGTCCTGGAGAACTGGCCGGGAGGGGAATTGGCAAAACAGCAGAGGGAAAGCGCTGACTCTCTAAACACTCTTCACACTTGCTGAGATTAGAAGGCTAATCAGGCAGGCCTCTCTCAGGCACCTGCGAGGCCCCTCCAGTAGATTGGGTTGTTGATGTTAGTTAGCGCCGCATTAGGAGAGTTAACTGCAATTACATTCTCCTGCCTGCGGGGGTCAGCCAGGTTACTCCTCATTAACTTCTCTCTGTCGAGTTTTTTCTCCACTCTTGTTTCTTTCTCAATCTCGTATTCTTTCTAGGTCACATCTGAGACAACAATTAGGGGGAAAGAATAGGACAGGGAGACGGTGAGATTGGGCGTAGAAAAATCTTTTGTGCTGAGTGTTTCAGAGGAACACAATGGCATCAGTGTGCTCAGGACCCGAGAAGAGTGGTCACGGCACACCAGCCGCCCGAATGCAGGCCAGCGTGCTTTTCATCGGCGCCCAGCTGGGCCAAAGGATTGAACGTTTGGAGCGAGCGTGGGCATGCGGTTATGAAGAAGAAATTATGACGAACATGTGTCTGCGCCCGCTTGTCTCGGGATGTGGGAGTGGGTATAATTGTATGTGTGAATGCCTGGCAAGACAGAGAACAATGCGAACAATTTAAGGTTGACATCATCGTCAAATGGCTTGTCAGAATAATAGCGACGCTTCAGCCTCCTTTTGATACATAAAGTCTATCAGCCAACAAGCGCGCACACACAAACGCAAATGCCATTGATCACAGGGACATGACAAGGAACTTCAAGTACAGTAGCAACACAAACACACGCCCAGAGAGTCGATTCATCTCCATCACTGGATAGTGACTAAATAATACATCATCTGTGTGACACAAAATATGAATCTGTTATCTGTTCCTCTGTTATTCTCTGTGCAAATGACTATATTTTATATTTATGCATTTGGCTGACACTTTTTTCCATATTGACTTACATTGCATTGTATTACAGCTTTTGTTTCTGACTATGTGAAATCCGCTGGGATCGAACCCATGACCTTGGCATTGCTAGTGCTATGCTCTTACCACTTAGCCATAGCCGCAGGAAAGCTCCAAACCATTTATGTTATTTTTTTACTCGTATTGTTCTTTCTGTTCATCTTTGGTTTTATTTGAACGAGTTTAGCTACAGTGGCCAGCCTGAATTACCTGCAATAAATAACAAGCAATTCTTCCAATTTTAAGTTTTTTTTTGTTGTTTCTTTCTCAGCCAGCTGTGAGCACTCGTGATGACATGATAAATGAAACATACACAGTTCAGCAACTCTTCAAAGAGCTGAGTGGTGAACGTGGAGCTCAAGACCTCATTTAGCCTCCCCTGCTGAAAACACCAGCATATGTTGTGTTTTACTTGCTGGTCCATTGTGTGGGATGCTGGTTGGAGGTCAATTTATTAATCTGACAATATTTTGCCATTTTAAGATACCCAAATGACCATCGATTAATTGATAGACCATTTTCAAAATCTACCAAACAGTGATTCATAGAATTTATGAATAGATTTATTTTATCCATATTTATTGAATTGATTTGGTAAAATATTTCACACTTTTGGCCATTATCTAGCTATGTAACTACAGTACCTTTTAATAATGGCAACTGTTAAAAAACCCATATCACGTTATTGCTGAATTCTCCACCAGTGTTATAAACTGGCTTTACCATCAAGACTTGCTTAGTCAGCTTACCGGTACACCAGGCATACCTAGCGTGGCAATTCGTGTTGGTCTGAGGTGGTCAGCAGCAGGTTGCGAGTATGTGTTAGGCAGTATTGATTGCCCACAGAAACGATTGTGCCCGTATTTCTCATCCTGCTGTGATTTCCCCGGACCCGGTGCTCTTTGTCGTAGATATATGAGGCTCCATAAAGTAGTTTAGAGCAGCCAGTGTAACCTTTGACTCTACAGCATATTTTTTGGTCCACGCTGAAGCCTATTTTGCCCAGTTACAATCTATGTACAGTACATAGAGCAAGTTCAGGGAAGGTTTATTTGCAATACAAGAATTTTACACATTTCTATAACGCATTTGTGATCCTTGATCCTATCTAGATCGGGAACATTTTTAGTAACAGCAAAAAATACATTGTATGGGTCAAAATCATAGATTGTTCTTTTATGCCAAAAATCATAAGGGTATTAAGTAAAGATCATGTGTCATATGACACGGTTTTAACAAATATTATCGTTTGTTTTAGATGTGATTCAATGTGTATACAGGATTTAAGGTTTAAAAACGCTGTATTTTCCCCATACTGTGAATGTTTGTATCTCCTCTTTGCCACGCCTCTCTGAAACGCGCGGATTTCACACATCAGGTTCCAAAACAATTGTACTGACAGGTATGCCCACCTTACTTGTGCATACATTTGGGTTGGTCTTTGTCATACCATGAACTGACGTAGATTTGTGGGGGTGTGGTTACACGAGGCGATAGGCAGGTCGCGTGAGTATTCTAGAATGCATCTTTTGTTCAGACACTTAAATTTTTGCAATTTTACGTGTCTAATACATGAATGGGCAACTTACAACACACCAAAGATACAGAAAAACATGTATTCGCGACTTATGACCCCTTTGTTGTCCAGGGTAACATTTACACATTTGGCAGATGCTTTTATCCAAAGCTACTTACATTGCATTATAATATTATTTGCAATCACTGGAATCGTACTCATGTCATGGCGTTGCGAGTGCCATTCTCTAACCACTGAAGAACAGAAAAAAAAGTATTCTTATAATATATTAGATTAATAATAGACTGCTGTGAATGTTCAGATTCAAGCAATGCACATTAATGCGCAAAATGTCTAACATTCAATTCAGATTTTGCATGGGGGTCTGTTGTATTGTATATATGTCTTGTTCAGGTCAAGAGATAAAAGTTTGCGCGGGTGAGATTGTGCTTTGTGTTTCTACCTTGTCACCTCCTACCAGCTGCTGTCGTTCCATTTTTCTCTCGCTGTCCTCTGCCTGAACTCTGGCGCTCAGCATCGCCACTGCCTGACACCTCGGCCATACTAATGACAGCAGTGATCGAGAGAGAGGGATATAGGTATATATAACTGACAGAGAGAGGAGCACATTAGTGGGAAATCGAGATGAACCGTATATACCATACATACCCCAGGAGAATAGAGTATAATGTTTTATAATACTATACAAATTTAAAGTAAATATATTGAATAAAATAAAATGTACAACGAAATAGGTATGTAATATTATATTTATGGGTATTGAGTTCAAATTGAGTTCAATATTTTTTGGGTTAGTTTAAACCGGTGGTCCCTTTTTGACTCTACAGTGGGTTGAAATTAGCCCAGCATTTTTATGTTGTGTTATACTATAACCATCATTATTGATATTGTGTTAACCGACACAAGGCCAACTCTCCAACAAAATTGGTGGTGGTATTTGCGCCTTATTAGCCAAAGTGGTTACAATTCCTTTTATCCTCCTACCTACTCGTATTTTAAATGTGATGAAATGTGTCAAACCAAGACCAAATAAAGAAAATAAATAATAAATGAATAAAGATGACTGAGTAATAGCATTGTTTTTTTTAAATGTGATTTCTATCATAATATTGTTATTGTGGATTCGTTTGAACATTATAATGTGTAGTAAAAGTTTATATTGTGACACCCTTATTAGTATACTGTATAAGAGTCAATAGTACATATATAACAGAGAGACTTTGTGATTTACTATTTCTTATATACATAATAAATATATAAATAGTCCCATCAAATATTCAAAAGGTCTTTTTTACTGTTTATTTCTCGCTTGAAGGAGAAAAAGAGCAGTGAATGAATGAGAAGAATAGGGAATGAAATGGGTTTTAGGTTATGCCCAGACCCCTTGTATTTTCTGATCACAATGGAACGACTCACCTGATTGACCAAGTATGCTAGTGTGTGGCCGTAGCACAGAGCCGTGTGTGTCTGCTGATAGGCAGTTGCTTGGCGACTGTGTGCTTTATGCTGAATAACATCACAGGCAGTGATTGATGCAGCCAGTGCCCAGCTGTGCATAAAAAAACAGGTAGAGATGGAGAAAAATGGGAAGAGAGAGAAAGGACGTATTTGCCTGGCTTGGGCTAGTAGCCAAGAGGTTTAATTACTGTAATTATAGGATAATCAGCACAATAATGCACTGAACAGAGAAATTTAAGCCACACCCATAGGAGGTTTGTCTATTTTGTCGGTGATTTTTATTTTTTATTTTTTGTGTGTGTAATAAAGGCAGCTAAAAATAGAAGCGTGTATATGAAGAGAAAACCTTTTCATCAAAAAGACAACCATTCAGAGCTGTGGCACAAGATATAAGCCTATAAGACACTTTGGTGACCTGGGTTTGAGTCCGGCCTGAGTCACGTCCTGTTTAAACTCCATTCCCACCCTATCTTCCTGTCTTCATTTTGATATCCTAAAAGGGAGACAGACAAATGAAAGTGTGTATTTGAAAATTTGTGTGCTTTAGTGAATGTGTGTTTTTGTGTGTAGTTTTAGAGTGTCTGGAGCTCTGTCTGAAAAAACAAGCAAATGAGGCTTGTGATTAATCTATGTAAATGCGTACGGACAAAAAAAGAACTCTTTGGTGCAAAGAGATGCATGCAGCCGAGGAGAGAAGATGTACCAGTGTGTGTGTGTGTTTGTGTGTGTGTGTGTGTCCATGTAGGTGGGAGATAATAATGCTTTTGAACAGCCAAGATGTTCTGTTTTCTTGGCTGCTGACTATCTGATAGCAACAGCTTGAGTTTGACGTGAAGCGTTGTAGTAAAATGTGAGTGCATTATTTATCAAAGAGCACCTGTAAGCTAAGGTCACCTTTCCCAGAAACTGCCCAGTTCCTCTAAAGATGAAGCGAAGAAGGATATTATAGAAGAAGAGAGAATTTTCTAATATGGGGCCTTATTTATCAACAGTGTGTACTCACAAATGTGTGCGTAGTGAGTGCGTAAGAACAATTTCTCGCAAAGTGTGGGATCTACCAATTTGTACTTAGATGTAGAATTGTGTCTTAAGCACAACTCTGAGCATGCTTACGAAGAAAATCTAGTGGTGGAACAGTGATAATACGAAAAGAAAGTGCCACAGTGTGTTTCCTTTGTCCTTTATTTGCAAATACTCAGTTATTAAATAAATAGTTCAAGCTAGACATTTGTATAATTGGTGTGAGAAGCTACCAAAGACAGATGGCAAAGCATTTGAAATGTAGTTTTAGTGACATGGCTGATCTCACTGTGCTGGGTGATATGGCAAACCTTCTTTTATTGAAAGCAAAATGTAAAAATACACTTAACAGAACAATATATTAAACATAAATAAAAGAAAAAACATTCAAACAAACTGAAAAAGAACTTAAAGAGCTTTGCATATTAATCATTATAACAAAAATTATATTTAAAAAATCATATTTTTTCTATTCTTTTCTATTATAACATCGTTTTACCAAATCATAGTAACATTGCAATTTCACCAAAAAAAGAACTCAGATTTGGTTCCTTTTATGCACATTTTAATTGATGCAAAATAAATATCCTATAAATAATTATGAAATTAACAATAAAAACCAAATTGAGTAAAACACACATTAAGGAAAGAATGCGTTTTCAAAGACCGCTGTGATCTTTTAAGTCAGGGCACAGAGGACATTCACCTGATTTTTAAAGGGGGGTTTCGTAACCATATGGTTCATTGGGGGCATTTGTATGAAATTAAGCGACATCTAGGGGAGAGGTTGTGCATTGCAGCCTACGGCTTCCTCCACTGCACGTCCTCCCTTTCGGAGCACTACGTCGACTGACACAGATTCGTAACTTATTTACGAAACACTCTCTGTAGAGCAGTTTGTCCGTTTAGCGCTACTGTAGAAATAACATTGTGAATTCCATGCAATGGGACCCCCAGCGTATGTAGATAGAAATAGCTCCTTCTTAGGTAATAAAAACATAACACTTCATTATGTAAGGTCTTTATAGACCTCTAAAGACATAGTTATGTATATTACATTACATTTCTGTCAATAGATCCTGCAAAATATTACACACTCGATCTTTAAATTAAAAAAATTCTATCATTTACTCAACCTCTCGTCGTTTTAAACCAATAGTCCGCAGAACACAAAAGAAGATCTTGTGAAGAATGCTAAGCGAACAACAGTGGTACCTTTTCACTTCTATTGTACACACACAAAACCAATTCAAGTCAAAGGGTATCGCCCTTTATATGTATTCTGCAGAAAAATCAAGGTCACACAGTATTGAAATGACAAGAGGGTGAATAAATAATGATAGAATTTTAATTTTTAGGTGATCATCTCACTTTCTGCAGCTGTTAAAACATTAAGTTTGAGGTCCTTAAAAATCTAGTAGGCTGTTGTTATGTTACAGCTGTTATTCAGGATTTACGACATCTGTGGCAGATGGTGTTAGTGAAAGTAACTGTGTTATTCCAAGAAGCATTTGACTGGTTAAAAATATCGGTAGCGCAAGAAATTATCCATACTTTTGGTTCATTTCCCAGAGCTTGGAGCGTAATTGTTATCTGGCTTTGGCCAAAGGTTCGTTATTTATATAGTCAGGTATGGAATGGCTGTTCGTAAGCTGTGTATAAACAGTAATTATTTTTGCAATTATGTTTGATGCCATCAGTGACACAGAAATTTCACCTTTCACCAGCTGGACAGTTTTCTCTTGTGGTCACTCATGATCTGTAGTCTTCACAGACCTATATATGCCTCTCACACATACAGTGCACATAATCACAAACAACCTCCTCATTTATTTTCATAAACAAATTTGTCTCACCTGTTGCGCACACTCATTCTAACCCTTTTAAAACAATGTTTCAGACGCAACTTTTCTAAACATCTTATCACACGCTCACGCACTATCTATGCCCACGGGCAGTACAGATGCACGGTAATTGAACTGACATACATACAGTGTATTAATGCAAGTTTAATATGGATGGAGTGAATGAGAGATGATGGGAGACAGAAAGGAGAAAATAGGAGAGAGAGGGCGAGTCAGAAACGGGGGCAGCCGAGCAAATCAAAGCAAAATTAAATGCATTTACATATTTGAATGAACGCCGCAGGTATGCCTTCTAATTATTTCATCTTCCCTCGGCTCTCATTTCGTCAGTTGTTTCTCTCAGTCATCAGACAGCCTGTTGGTTTGATGTAGATGTTTTCTCCCGCTCCAAACTCTCTCTTCCCTTTCCAAACCATTTAAGCATCGCTACTCTTCATTTATTTGTAATGAGATGCTTACTGGTGCTCTTCATGTCCAGTGTGTAATCACCCAATTTCACCTCTTTTTTTCTTTCGGATTGTTTTTCACTGTAATGTCCACCTTTGCTGATCTGCTAATTCATTATTGGAAGGGCTCCTTTTTATTTAAACTCTCCCTAGAGATCCCCTAATTTAAGGAGAACATGACATGAGATCATGAAAATTACATTTCATGCAGTGTGTAATGTTGCTGTGTGTGAATGTAAGAAGTCTGCCAAGTTGTAAATCAGAAGGTGAATGAATAACAAAGTTATTGGCTCAGAACAAAGGGAGTCGACACGTAAACGAGTCATCCCTAGTTCGAGTCGCGAACCGCTGCGGATTTACGTCACTACAGTCCCCGCCTACTTTCTGCTAGGAATGCCCGCGAAAACTTCACTCTTTTCCTCCAAACACTGTTGCTCGTGAGCCTCATTCGAGGTAGACCAATCACAGCAGACTAGACCATCTGACCAATCACATCAGACTAGGCTAGCGGATAGGAGGAGATTAGAAGGATGAACAAATCATTTGAGAGTCAGTCAAGAAGTAAGGTAAGAATAACTGCCTATTGTTATGAAATAATAGTGTTTTTATACCTTCTACGTACATAAACTTGTTGTTGGACACTTCGTGAACCAAAGTAGGACCTTCAAAATCCCTAGTTATGTACTCTTTAATTTAATACTGTAGCGTGAACGTTCACACTATTGACAAACCAATGAGGTATCCGTTATCTAACCCAGTATTATGCAAAGTTACATGGATTGAGCTCATAAATAAGTTAGCACATCTGACATGGTTGAATGCATAGATGAAGCACATGTATGCACATGCATGCATACTGTTATTTAGAAGGCGGAATGGATCATTCAGATTTATCATTTGGTGGATTAAGAAGAGCCGGACAGATTTTAATGCATAAATGTGTAAATGCACATTTTGTAAAAGCACATTACTGGCACACGTTTTCAGCAGTGAAGGCCAAAATCTCTAGTTGATGCCAGGATCCAAAACTAACACCCGCCGCTAAGTGGCAAATGTAAGTAGCGTTCGCTGTTGAATGTAAATATTCTGTAAAGCAATTGCAACAGGATACATCGATTGATGGCAACGAATCACCCCAAAGGAGTCTTTTTATTTGTTAATATTAATCTATCAATTAGAATTTGTTGAGTTGCTTTATTGTGGGGTAGTGTTGGGCTAATAGACCAGGATTGATTTTCAGCATTTCCTTAAAAGCTCAAAGCCTCATTCAAGATGAACACAGCAGCATCTCTTCTTGTTTCCCTTTATGTCTTGTATCTCTCTTGTTGAACAAAAGCACATCTATACCAAGGGTATCCGCTTTGAATTTATATAACGTTGAATTCCACAAAGACAGGAGTGCTTGACCATCACATCAAATAAAAGAGATACAAACTGCACACTGAGAAAAGCATACAGACTTCGCCATTGTCAAATTGCATTACAGTTTGAATGCTCAGCCCTTAGTTTTACAGCTCTGTATCTATATCTGTACCTCTGAAAATGGCCTCATATTCTGTGAATCTCTATCGCACAATGCATCAGGTGAATCTGTATGCAGTCTCTTTGACAGCGACGACATTTTCCGCCATTTCCTAATCTTATTTTAAGGCTCTATGGCATTAGAACTAGTATCATGCTTTGAATTTATACTTTCAGTATTCCAAGGCCATTTATATTATGTTTTGTAATTTGATTTACTTTCATTTCGATTGGGTCAGAAGAGATTTTTCTGATGTGCTTTAGCTCCCACCAGAAGAAATTGGATTTAGAACACAAGATTTGCATTCACATCCTGTAACTTTGTTTTGAATCATACAAGGCAAAAATGGTTTTGTTGTATATATTTTCAAGTGTTTATGTGACAGTGGAAAATATATATATATAAGAGATGTACATTATTGTAAAAAGATGTCTGACAGGATTACCAGGTCTGGTTTAAGCTGGCAAGCCTGGTATTTTTGCTACGGTATTTGTTAAACATTTATTTTAAGTATAAACAGTGAAGGGCAATATCAGCGTTATGGATGTGACATTTTGCATTATGGATTTGACAAATAAACACTCAGATAAAATATTTGTTACACAACTATCGGTTTTACTAAACCATTGTTGATAGTCTAAACATCAGAAAAATATAAGTCTATGCACAACTTTTCTATTTTAAGAAAGAGAAATAAACATGCAGTACACATGTGACAGAAAAGAACAATTTTTGAGAGACTTTGTATACTTCATAGGATTTCTGTGAAAAGTAGAAGCAAAAATAGTCAACAAATGAATGGATGTCTCTTCATAGAACCTGAAATTGTAACTTTAATAAAAATGTAATGTGTCCAATTATGAGGAATATGTATACTGTTATGGATGTGACGATCCGAAAAATTGTCACTTACCTGACTATGGAAAATCATGCTCTTAAAAAAATTTGAAACCTTGTATTTGTATCTGTGCTATATCAGTATAGTAAAATCTTTCTTTTAATGGTAATTGCCCGAAGATGCTTAGTATGCCCCTCCCAGTACATGATTGGCCAGTCAGACTTGAATGTTATTAATAAATAATATTAACATGCTGTATCATCCTTTAACATAGGGTTATTACAGAGTATTACTGAACCGATCACACATATTAGATTTATATTGCACATACATAATAGCAATAAGCTCCCTTTCAATATTTTTTATAGGGATTGGAATTTAATTATGTGTGTTGAATAATGAACTCCTTTGTAATCACTTTAAGTCTCTCAACTGGATGGTCTACAAGCACAACTCCTGATTAAATGTGATTACAGTAACTTCCTACGATTCCTCATCACGCTGCGTCCAAACTCATCACCCCCCCTCGATGTCTTTTTAACGCGATCATGCGCTCTGTCGCTCACTATTTTCTCCCAGACACCTCTGTCATTTCCATCATCGACGTGTAAATGTCACATTAACCAGCTTTCACTGCGTCTATCACTCCATCCACCCTTTCTCTCTCCCGTGCCCTGGCGCCTTCTCTTCCCAGCCCGCTGGCTCGTATAAAAGGTTGTTATGTGAGTTAGGTGTTAATTGGCTGCTGAAGTCCATTAATATTCTCCTTGTGACTTTGTTCATCAAGAGCTGAGCAGGGAAAACTGATGAGTGTGTGATTTTCCTCTAGAGAGAGAGAGAGAGAATAAGAGAATGATGGGGAGGGACGAAAAATGAGCAAGGGTTCAAAGCACCGCTGTAAGGTCACTGGCAGCGAAAGAAAGGGAGAGTTATTTAGAAGAAAGTGACAGCGAAAGACAGCCCGGGAGAGACAGAGAGAGAGAGAGAGGGAGAAAAACAGCGTTGATAAGAGCTACTAAAGGGCACTATTCAGAAGAGCACAGAAAGGGAAGATTATGTTATCATATGGAAAGAAATAGTTCCTTTCTGAGCTGGTAGATAACTGGCAGAATGGGGACAGGAGGAGAATGATTTTAAAAGGAGCGTGCCGATCACAATCCCCGACTCCTGTTCCTTTTAATAAACAACATACAGCTCCACACAAAAGCCTATGATCCTCTTAGGAACCAACACACAACAGCGCTTTCAGAGCCATCGAGAACGCATTTTCTGTTGACCAGATTCTATGTTTGTTTGTTTCTGAGCAAGTGTGTGTTGTCTGGTACACACACACTTGTCGGGTTGTGTGTTGTGAGCTCACTGGAATTTTTGGTTAAAGCCATGTCAGATTGTGCTATTTCTTGGCAAGACTTTGGTCACGTTTGACAGCATTGACCTGACCTGTTTCCATCCTCAATCTTGTCACATACTTAACTAACATTCTCATAGACATGCGATATCCAGTGTTGGGCAAGTTACTTTTAAAAAGTAATTAATTACTAGTAAATAATATTCAGTAGTGTAATTAGATTACTATACTAATTATTTCTCCAAAAAGTGTTTAAGTACTTAAATTACTTTCCACATCTCATATCAACCTTGATAAGTTAAGTGATTCAAGGATAAACATGAAAAACTATTTTTAAATCATTCAAATAAATAATATAAAACTACATAAAGTAGTATTATTAACTGACCAAAGTATTACAAATGTGAGAATTATACATTAAAGCACAGATTTTGAATTTCAATGTCAATTCCACTATTGCACACACATATATTAGACACACTATTTACTTTAATTACTTGTTTAGTTTAGTAACTGCAATTAAATTACAGAAAAAATAAGAGTAATCCGTTACTTTAATTTATCAAGGGAAAATTATTTAAATTACAGTAACTAATTACTTAGTAACTAGTTACACCCAACACTGGTCTTGGCTATGTTTTGTCTGGAAAAAGAAAGACAGAGAAAGCGTCTGTAGTCTATTGTACTCTAGCTGGAGAAAGAATTTATCGCACGTCATTTTGAGTACTCGTTGCCAAATTTTTTCAGGAAATGGAAAAAACACTGAGCTTTTTTAGTTACAAGCACTTTCTAAGACTTATAATTGGTCAGATTTTTGGCAAAACCCAGTAAAAAACATACAAGGTGACTAATAATAATGATTTATGGCAAAAATAAAATTATTGAAATATGGAGATACAAGGTTTCAGAAGGACAGCAAAATACTGAAATGGTATATTTGAATAATATAAATATATTATATAGGGATGCTCCGATCCGATATTTGTATCGGAAATCGGCGTCGATACTGAATAAAATTCTAGATCGGGTATCGGTGAAAAAATTGCACCGATACCCGATCTAGCTTACATAAAATTTCTGCTAGGCGATGTAAAAGTTCCTGGAGACACCGGCGCTTAAACTCTCTCGTGGCTGTGCTTTGCGAAGCGTGTGACATCATACGCTAGCAACGTGCTCTTTACGTAGTGTGCGTGAACAAGCGAAAATACCTTACATTGAGCAGCGAACAGCATGGAGCGACAAAAAATATCTGCCATTTAGATTTACTTTAGAACAGCTACGCCAACAAGTTACACCGCTGTTTGCAATACATGCGAAGTAAATGTTCCGAGGGGTGGTGATAAAGCTGTTCATTATAATACTACTAATTTAAGCACGCCGAGTTCAATAAGCTGAAGAAACTAAAACGAGACGGTACGAAGCAGCTAACTTTGGAGGAGACAACGAAAATAATTCAGAAATTTCCATCTAGTAGTGTGAAAGCAGCGAAAATCATTGAAAGCATTTTGAATTTCATGGTAATGGATTTGCAACCGCTGTCCGTCGTTGCGAACAATGGCTTCAGACTCCTTATAAACCACCTGGAGCCGCGGTACGGCATTGTGAAGCGTAACTGAGACCTGAACTGTACCAAAAAGTCTGCAAACATGTATACGAAAAAAATAAAGATGTTAATTCGGTGAGTTTTGTGGATAATTTGACTTTGAATTTCTATTTGCACCGACTAAACTATTATATCTTTTTCCGTTTATTTTTACATGTGCAGCACAAGCTAGGGAAGCTAGTGTTTTGTTTATCTTTCGGTGTTGGATGTTAAATTTGATTTCCACTAAACTTTAGCTTAGTTTAGTGGACTTTGCTTTAATGACTAAAGCATTAAAAAGAGCTGATTCCTGTTTGAATATCTAAAGCAGTGAAGCTATTGCTTTTTTGCTCAATTTCAGCTGCTTTATTGTTTATTGTGCATTGATTTTTTAAATTATATTTGCACATAACAGTTATTAAGAGATTTTGTTTCCATTTATTAATACTTGTCTATCAAGCTAGTGAAGCTGTTGTTTTATTCAGCTGCTTAATTTGCACTTTAATTTTGAATTTCAAGTTTAAGATAGTGAACATTTTGTTTTATTTTGCTGGTTTAATAAATAATTCACAAAATTTGTGAATCATTTGTTTGTTATTTTGTTTTACGGGGTCAGGAAATTAATGTTAAGTCGAGCTTGATGTCTTGCACAGCAATGCACACAGTTTATTAAGTAATTGTGCACTTTAAAAATGTTACCTTAGTATCGGATCGGTACTCGGTATCGGCCAATACTGAATCTCAGGTATCGGAATCGGTATCGGAAGCAAAAAAGGTGGATCGGAGCATCCCTAATATTATAGGCTATATGCAATTTATTTGTAATATTTATATTTATTAACTTTTTTCCACCATTATTCAATATTTTTAGTACTTTTCTACAAAAACACTAAAACAAATATCATCTCTTTCATAAATGTGATTTTAACTGAGAATAAGGGACAAAATTAGCCATATATGCAGTCTTTGTTGCTTGTACTTGGGATAATGTTAACTAGTAAAAAATATTCACATACATTTTTATGGCTTTCTGCATCCTTCTTTAAATACAAATTCACTGTAGCTGTTCAGTGCTGAAACCAGGCTTTGTGTTTGTTTGTTTAAAGTCCAAATCTCTAAATTAAGTATTTAACACTCTCCCATCAACAGCAGTACTAGGATTTCTGTTCTGCCTGTGTTTTTCACATGCACCTTCTTGTTTGTTCTTGTGTTTGTACGTAAAGGTTGATAATTGTGCTGGTAGGTTTAGAGTTTGCGTGAGGTTTTAATGAGAAGAGCTCGCAGGAAGCTGTCTGATTGAGTAATGGTTGCCGGCTTGGCATAACAGCCTGGCAGTAACAAACAACACGACTCAGAGAGAAGAGAGAGAGCAGTGCAAAGACAGCCTTGCACGCTCACCGAGGGCCACGCACACTCGTTTCTCTCTCTCTCTTTAACGCCTTCTTCCTCCAAGAGGCGTAAATTTACTGCTCCCTCCACCCACAAGCATTATTACATCGCCCCAAGGACAAAGCACAAATTTAATCTTTGATAAGCAGAACACAGGATCAGTGCATCAAAAGTATCCTCAACCTTTTTTTGCTGATGCATCAGGATTCCGGCATCCACAGACACCTCCAGCCTCAGGCGTTTCTTGACCGAACTGTAGACGCTGGATTAAGTGTTAAGGAGCTTTAATGTTTACAGTATCAGCAGAGGAAGGTCAGAGAGCGTACAAGGCATGCGGCAGTTTCTAACATTGTGCTCATGCAGCTGTTAATTCGGGCCCCTTTGGCTGCATTTGTTTCAATGTGGCCCAGATGAAAGGCAGGATGAAAACGATTTGGATTAAAATTAGGATAAAAGAGAGGGAAGGTTGACTAGGGACAGAGATTCGAGCTGCTCGTACTGTGGGATACAGTCTCGTGTTAGCATCGACAGAGTGTAATAAGGACAAAAGGATAAAATTAAATGAAAAAACATCTGTGCATTAGGAAAGGTGTCAAATAGATAAACTGTGCATGCTCAATTTGAGCTAGCGCGAGCATGAGGGCATGCCAAATGCTCTTGAAAACCCATTCACCTACACGTTATCATTTAAAAAAAAGATTTTCGCTGTAATCTTTTTCTTGTTTTTCAGTAAAATATTTAAACGTCTTTGCTAAAATTACTTGATGGCAAATTGCATCAGATATTAAACTTTGTGTTTAGAGAATAGATTTTGAATTAAGTTTGTTTATCGGACCCCATTGGCAAATTCTGTGAGAATTATGCTAAGCAGGAAAAGGCATTTGCTAGCGGCTAAGAAAAATAAGCTTAATTCAAAATATATTCTCTGAAAAGAAAGTTATGCAATTGTAATTTTCAAGTGTATTTATCTTGTTTTGATGGCAAAATCGAAATACTGATTAAAGCGGCGCCTACACATGGGTTTCCACCAATCTCATATTAATCTTGAGTACCTATAGTAGTATTACCTACATCGTATCTTCGAAGAGTATTTAGTTTGATCACATTTATAAAAGATAGATACAGCTGTACGATTATTTCCGAAATCATACAGCGTGTGCGGGGGAAGGGGTAGGCTTAACTGAAGCACATTGTCAACAAAAATCAGACATCATTTTCACGCACCGCATGCGGTTCATGTCCGGCATCCTTTATTGCTGGGACGGCTCCATATATCAGTTATAAACGATCTCCAAATCCAGCGTTATATCCACCGTTTATATAACATTCATCACCCAAATGCAGTGAACAAAAAACACCTGAACTTTACGAACAAATGCGTTCTCTCTCTCCTGCACACAAGTGAAAGTGATGTCTGCGCATGCTCCTTCTCCTGCTCTCCATGCTGCCACGTCGGCGTGCCGCATGCTTTTCCGGGGGAATTGTCCAATAAGGGACTAAGAAAAATTGTTACAAAACAGTTTTATATTTTCGAAAAAACCTTTCCGAATCCTGTACGATTGCTGGGATAGTGTATTGAGCAAAGAAATACAACGTTAAACGCCCAACTCGTTTTTTGACAAGTTGACCATCTTAAGCATGAGAAGACAGCACGTTTAACATTGTAAAGAAGTCAGAATGCATAACACATCATTGCAGCATCCCTTTAAGAACATGACTTTCTGTGTTTTTTTCATGATTTCTTTTCAGTGTATCCAAATTATCATTTCATCTGATGGAGAAGTCAATGTTTACCTTATGTAAATGGGTTACAGTATGCTGTGTCACTTCAGTGGCCTGCTAGTTGTGTCCAATGCCGCGTTAACTGAGGGTGTGAAGGAATGTTAACGCAGCTGAGATGATGCGGGTGAGAAACGAAAGCTTGCATATCTCTATTGCCAGATTCGTGCTGTTTACATTATCATAAATACTGCAGAAACACTCATCTCACGCTCGCTTACCGTTTCTGACAGCCCTAGGGCGACTTGATTAGTTTCAGGTTGGTTTGCGAGAATTTTGCTTGTTTGTGAACACTCCAGATTAATACAGACCATTTTAGATGTCTGCTTGAACAGCGATGGCATTTTATTCAGGCTGACATGTATAGAACAAACTCAGTTGAGGTCGTTGTCGCAGACCTTACGCATCAGAATTAACATGCTAATTGGATAGATGCTTGACCACTTCTGTGCGCAACCACACGACATCAAACCAACATTGAGCTTTCCTCAAGTATAGTTCCTTACGCTCACACCACAGTGTATACTGTTTAAACACATACACAACAGGATGATTTTCATATATGACACTCACAGACACAATCGTTTTCGAACATGACACACACACAAACAAGATACTGTACATAAAAGCACAAACAAAATATACTGTTGAAACATGACACGCAAACGTGCGCACACACACACACACATTGTGTGAACTCATGTATGAACAGCATCCAAAGGCCACTGCATTCATATTGACATGCATGCTCACATAGTGTAGTAGTATAGTACAGAATGTACTGCTCATTGCAAAATAAAACACATTCATTTAAAACGGCCCTCGTGACCCCATGAACACGCTCTGTGTGGCAGACAGATAAAGGCTGATCAGAAAGAAGCTAATGTTCCGGAGAGCCTTGGCAAAATCCACTC
This sequence comes from Triplophysa dalaica, assembly GCF_015846415.1. Taxonomy (NCBI): domain Eukaryota; kingdom Metazoa; phylum Chordata; class Actinopteri; order Cypriniformes; family Nemacheilidae; genus Triplophysa; species Triplophysa dalaica. The sequence goes on from NC_079553.1 coordinate 7,458,777, forward strand.
CACTGTAGAAATGAGGTTGAAATAGAAAGAGACTCTCTGACTGACTGTCTGTTTTGGATTCTGAATGAGTGCTTTTGTAGCCTTACACCCTCCCATGCCCTTTAGAAAAATAACTGAAATGTGTTGTATGCATCTGCAGACACACACACACATACTCAAGTATATATAAATGTGCGCCACCCAAATCAAGTCTGTGCCGTATTAAGAGGGGTTAGAAAAGCAGATTAATCGAGCCAGAGTTTAGACTACCAAAAGAACATTGTGTTGGAGAAAGAGGACGAAAACTAAATACAGAGGAATTAGAGAGGAGAACAGCCACTTCGTGACAATCCACGGATGGACAGATCAACAAAGAGGGAGAAAGAGGAAAGGAGTTAACTAATGGATTAACTTTGACCCAACCTTGGTGAAAGTGGGACGTTGTGTTTGCGGAGAATCGATTTGGAATCAGGTGGCCATTGCAGTTACCTGGGGCACAGATCTGGGCTTGTGATCCCCTACACAGTCACTGTGACACAGTGGATATTAGCCCTGCCAATCCCTCTGTGTGTGTTTGTATGTGCGTGTGGGACTGTGCAATTCAGTATCAGGGTGTGCTTAGAAGACTGGCATGATTTGGGCTTTAGGAGATCTGCACAGAGGCTCAGGTTGCTGCGATAAGGATCATAGCTCTCTAATAATTATGGATCAGGCCGGACTTTCTTGAGCTTTTCTCTACATTTCGTACTTGGTTTTTAGTTTCACATTTCATGTGTTTTATGTGATCTTAACTTTATTTTCATATTGTACCATCTATCGATCCATTTAGGGGTTTGTTACTATGTAATAACACAGTAATAAGCATGTGATACCTTAAATGTTTAGCTTTGCACCTGCAAAGACATCAGTTCTTGTGTTCAACCCATTAATTAGCCTTTCTGAAGTTGATTGAATGTAGTTGTTTGATTGCCCGCGATTTAAATACAGTTTAACTCGCTTTAAATCTGGTGAAAACAGTTGGCAGACTAGATAGGGTATTGATTTATGGTTGTTTCTGTGAGCCAAACTATGTTCCTGGTATCACAGCGGCATGTTGGCACAGAGGCGTGTGTTACGATGAGGTGAAAATCAGCGGGATCGCCTCGTCAGAGAAAGGAAAAACAAATTCAGCTTGCAAACAGACCAGCGGAAGGTGTGGAAAAAGATTTTCCTAACCGAAAGCATTTTGGGATTTAAATATGTGACCTCAGTTTCGGTTTTGAATATAAAACCAGTGCAAAATAATCTAAATGCAGCTAAGCGTTAATATTTATAACAATTGAGCTTATACTTTCAGTGCTAATAAGTGTTTTGGCAGCATTAATCAGAAAGTTAAGTGTGGAAATTGCCATTCGCTGTGCGTTTTGTTTTTTTCTTCACACTTGAAATGTGGAGATTGGATCGTTTTAATTAGTTGCGTTCAGTTGGCTATTACTGCATCCGATATTAGCTCGAGAATTCAAATGTTGCCAGTTAAGTGATTTAGTTTACCCTGCACTTATTGTGCTGGTGTTTATTGTAGTCATTTTGCAGTGTTTTCAGCTTTCTGCTGTGCTCGCCCGTACTGTGCGTTTGTGTGTATATGGTGAATTGTGCAATCATCGACCACAGAGGCCTCATTGATCAGCTACTGAGCCTCAATACACAATGAGACCAGGCCAGCGACCTCTCCTCTCCTCCACTCCTTCCCTCCTACTGCGATCCCTCGTTCTGCTCTCCCTCAGCCGTGAGTGTCACATCTCCACAATTTCTTCTCCCTCCTCTTCTAGTTTCACATCTTCACGTCTCTCTCTGTCTCTGAAGATGTTCTCTTAATAATTTCTGAACACCCAATTGAATGAATCTTCACTTTCTTTGTCTGTTACCTCTCTCAGCGTTCATTTCTCATCTCCCCCTCCACTCTCAACTTCACTCTCTCTCTCTTTAGTTTCAACAGTCATTGTCTCCTCAGAAACTTCTCTCTGCCCTTCTCTCTCACTCTGGCTCAGAGGAAGATAATTTATGGGAAAGAGTGAGTGAGCGAGGAGAGAGAGAGAGAGAGAGAGAGAGAGAGAGCATGAAAGGAGGATACAGTGAGGAAAGAATGAAGACTGAGCCAGCTGGCAGATTTATGATTGAGGGATCAGAGAATGAGTGTGGATAAAAAAGGAGTGTAATGCACCTATTTTTATAATTCTGAAGGGCTACTAGTGGCATCCCGGCGTGACCAAAAAGTAGGAGGGTGTTTGTAATGCCAAGGTTATGGGTTTGATTCCACCAACACGTACTGCAATACTGATTGCCAGATGTGTTCATGCAAATTACTAGTTTGAGATGTAATGAAGTCAAACCTTATGATTATCTGAGAATTGTTGAATTAAAAACCCACTTTGCTTTGAAATCCAAGGGGGCTGGATTGTGATAAAACAAGAGCCTTCAGTTGAGAGGGAATTGTTAATAAAACCCTTAAAATAAGCAGAACGCTATGGAGAAAGGAAAGTAGTGTAAGACGACAGAGAAACAGAGAACAGGCTCAGTGGGGACACAGAAGACGTAGCATGAAGGAAGAAGATATGACAGCAGCTTTATGGAGGATAACCTCCAACTCACTCAGGGATTTTCGGAGTTAAAGAGTACAAGTATTCAGAGAAGCCTCAAAGCACTCGAGGAAAACTTTGATCGGCCATTTTGTGATGTAATTGTTATATTTCCCCAAGTATTTCCATTAATAACTCTGCCAGGCCCTCGTTGTATCTTTTCTCTTGACTCACTACCCGAGGATGATGTGACAGGCTTTCTTAACTTGTTGTCTTCTGACTCGCGCTGTTGTCCTCTGAATTTTAATAACTGTGGGATTTGGGTTGCTGGAGCTTCTTCTCAAAAGGTGAAAAAGTAAATATAGTCCGAAAGTTTGAGACCACAAACTAGTTCTAATGTAAACCTGAACTTAATTTGTTTGAGTTCAGCACAACTTTGAAATTAGAAATTTGATTTGTCTTTGTTATAAATTAAGCGCATTTGTGAAATATTGACATTGTTAAAAGGTTAGACTTCACTGATTCAATTAAAGCACATAAGATTCATGCTCATTGAGCTCATTGGAACATTCTCAAACCATGCTGTGATTGCACGGTTACCGGATCATCATGTTTAGCATGTTTAGCAAAATTATAAAATTCATTGTTTCATTTAAACTGTTATGCTGATAAAAATAACAAAAAATTGATCTTTTGGAACCCACTGTATATTCATATATCATGGCAACAAAGATCAGCATGTATGTATGAGAGACAGAGAAAAGGATAAGAAATGGTCTTTAGCTTTGGCAGCATTAGCTATTATGTAATTCTCGCCAATAAAGCATTTTTTCTTTTGCGGTTTAAAACTGAGAGGCTGGTGGGGACGAGAGCCAGCTTGGCTTGATAAATATGTGTGTAGGGGGGGAGGTATTGTGATGGTCTGGATCTCTGTGCTGGCCGTAGGCTAACTCTCACTGGCTAGCCTGGTGTAATTGCCCTGTAAAAGCCCCCTTTGTTATGCCTGACTGTAAATGTCTCTGCAGCACCTCGATACAACTCCAAAACAGCATGTCAGGAACACAATGGGTCTAAAACCGCTGAACACACATGCGCGCACTCACAACAAAACAGATATCAGGGACGAAATAACCTGATGGAGTGAGAGAAGCCATCTAGAGAAATGAAGGGATGGAGAGAGAAAGCGAGGGATGAAATGGGGTGAGGAGAGGATATGACTGAAATATGGCGATAGGACAGGAAAGCGTAAAACATGAAGGTCAAAAGAAAGAGAGAGTGCAGCAGTTATAGTGTGGAGAAGAGATAAGCAGAACAGCAGGCAGAAATCACAGACGAGGAACAGATGGAACTGGGAATGAAAGAATAAACATCATAAATAGAAAATGCAACGCTGAAAGAAAAGATGTTTGGGTACAGCTTTAGAAAAAGATACAAAAGAGAGAGGGGGGAAAAAATGGTTGACATAAATTATGGGTGAGCGTGATTGGGTTGTTTCTGACCCCAATTAAGGTTTGACCGTCTCAAAGTTAAAAACTAAGTATTGCGGGGGGGATTAAATTGGTAAAAAACGCAACAGTCTAAATATAAATGTACATTTTTACTTGCAATTACATAAACGCTACATATAGCGTAACAGAATTGCCGGAGGAGGTAACCATAGCAACAGTAGACCTCAGTCTGATCATTGTTGGACAGTACATCAATGAGACATGACAAGTCATTTCACAAACGTATGAGTGACAAGTGTTTGGTTTTGTTCAAAGTCTTTTGGAAAGTTAATGTGAAGCTTTTTGGCAGGTTGGGTTAAGTAAGATGAACATCAGGAGACTGTGGGCGCTAAATTAACAATATAATTTATCTCAAAAACGTCAACCCATCCCACTGCACGCTTTATAGCAGCATGAGGAGAATAATGGAAAAAATGAGCATGAACTAGATGTAATTAGAGAAGTGAACCAAAGAGACAAGAGATGGATGTTCGGTCCATTTTCCTCTCTCGAGGCTTTTGAGTTTTCTACATGTCCCTATCGCTCTCTCCCTCCTATTTTCCACTCCCTCTCTCTCCCTCGGACAAAAGAGGATGATTATACCGCGAGCCTGAGCTGCAGAACAAATCATGTTTCTGAAGGAGAGAGATGAAAATAAACAGGGCCCTCGCCCTGAGAGATAGTACGGCGCAAGAGACAAGAAAGACGATGAGGAATCCATAGCAGGGAGTTAAAGACGAGAAAAGTTAAAAACTAAACTGGGGGAGACTGAAGCAGGGGATGTTCAATGCCTTGAAGAGAGAGTACCACAGAATGAAAGCCAGGAAATGATAACTGTAACACAGAAAAAGGGGGCTTAGCTGGGACTGAAGAGGGAAAAGATGAAGAAAAAAACGGGGGCTTGATGTAAAAGAGGAGGAGGGGAGCGTGTGTAGGTGTGAAAGAGGGAGAGGGAATAAGATTAGTGAGGAAAAGCGGGCGGTAGGAGAGAGAATTATGAGTTTTAGAGCGGAGCGGAAAGCGAGGAAAAGAAGGGCAGGGGATAGAAACGTTCAGGATTGGAGAAGAAGGGTCATAGAGCCGGAAGAAATGGACCTGGAATGAGTGAGTGACATATTGGCATAATCGGGAAGAGAGATTTGCTGGGGATTATGTATTATTTATGCTTTGAACATTCTTTTTTGAACTGGAAATGATTGACAGAGAGTGAGATTATTCGCTGAGATAGCTTTGATTTTGTATCCAGGGAGGTCCGTAGTGTCTTGAGAGAGCTGTCAATGTCAGTTGCTAGACTTGAGCCGGATCTTTTGTCACCGAGAAAGGGTATATTTTATTTGTAATGACCATGTGCAGTGTGTTTTCCCTTTGCCACAATTGACCGGAATCAAGTATTCCAGAGAACAGTGTCAAAAAGAAATATTTGAGCTTTCATGATTGAATTATTATTCCATCCGAATACAAAGCTATTGTTGAATGGCCTTCAATTGAGAAATATGCTTCTCTGCGACCAGATATAGTTAAAATCTTACAGTACCAGCCAACTTTGAGCTCCTGACAGAAATGAAGACTGGTATGTGAGTAAAAGATAGGTGCAAAAATCACAGCCTGTCAGCTTCTCTGCCAAAACGCCTCCATTACGGCTCCACAGACATGATTGGTCTGATTTACCAACTTCAACTTGCTCACAAGATTTTGGCTCCTACAGCCAAACTTGTACACACTGAGGTTGGATGACATGAACAGATGATTCTGTGAGCCTCAGGTTATGGACGCTCATGTTTAGAAGAATAAAACGGGAGAAAGAGAGATCAAGTAGCTCGCGAGTTATGAAGATATCAGGCGCTTACAGAGCGAAGCAGAAGAATTGAAGTATAATTGGATTAAAAGATTGAATTAAGGTCTTAATGTCTTGATCGGCTAGTATTGTTAAACTCTGACGTAAATCTCATGGGAGGTCCTGATCCTCTGTCTGGATATCTGTTAATTCATTCAAGGCTTATAAAAGTGAATACATGACCACTTTCTATGTATGTGTGTGCGTGGTTGGTGTCTTAGCGGCATCTCGGGGCTCCATCGCTATAATTCAGCTAGTTAATCTTGCACAGGGTGGTCGCTCGCATGCCAACTTTGTATCTGGCTTTCAACCAACTCTCTAAATTGAACTCACCTAAATACAGCATAACTCACTACAGCTTCCCCAGGACCATTACGCTGCCATGATATGGCCTTGTTTATTCATTCACTCCTATTATTTATTTATTTTCTCATTCATCGTGAAATAATAACCCTTTTAAAAACCCTACTCTCTACATTTAAGAAGGACTTTTGCGCATGTATGCCAACAGTTCCTGTAGGTATCGATAGGGCGCCCTCACCTGGCCGACATCGGAACCTCTTCACCCCACTCCCTAACCCCCTCCCCCAAATGTGCTTTATTTATTCGCTTTTCATAGTGTCTGTACGTCAGTCTGCCATCGATTGTTTGACTTCCTTACTTAATCCAATTCTGAGCGAGTTGAGTATTTTATTATGGCTTGATTCTAAAAGGGTCAAGATTAATCCATCTCCAGCCTGTCGTTTCTCGTGTTAGCCCGGCCGTTTGTATTCATAAACCCACAATGCAGATATGACCATAAACAACTCCTCCACAAGTTATCATGCGATCAAGTGGGTTCAGCCGATCCCTTCGATATTCACCTCACAGCTGCAAATGCGTCCCAGGCTGTAATTTTTCTCACTGTCCCTCCCTCTGTCTGTCTTTTAAGTTCTTTTTCTCCTCTTCATCAGTGAGTTGGCAGATTTCTCAAATGGCGTATTGGCATCATGGCCGTTTCTCCTCCCTCTTTACCATCTATCTTCCTGTTCGCGTCCCCTCTGTTCGGCCATTTACGTAAAGAGGAGACAGCTGGTGCGTGGCAGAGTGCATTTAACGGATCCTCAATTAGCTGCGTTTTGTTTGACTTCTCAATCAAACACATTTAGCTACTTTTGTTGGTAATTTGGCCACACTTGTTTGAGTTGTGTTAGGTTGAAATTAGGTTTTTAATTGCCTTCCTTGCATTCACATGCTTTCTCTTGATGTATAGTGCTGTTGGAACAATTAGGAGCCATTAAAACAATGGCGGCCAAGTCCGCGGACGCCCGAGTGCTGAGTAATAACAGTCATTAGAATAATAATTGGGACGGCAATGGTGGCAACAACGATTGTCGTGATATGAATCACAATATTGATGCGGAGGACAGAAATAATAATGGCGGCAATTACACTAGCAATCGTGCAAAATTTCTGAATGTTCTCAGTCAATGTCTCCTGTTTTTTACTTCTTTATTTCAGCTTAATTCCCCACCTGTCAATGTTTTATCAACCCGCTCTCCCTCTGCGCTGAATTTAAAACAAAGGGCTCCAAGATGGATAGGCCCTGACAGGACTAAATCTAAACGAAACTAGACTAAAGGATGACGGAAGAGCTTTCTTCAAGAATTCAGATTGGCTGCTTTGACTGAAGCACACAAGCAACTTTTTTAGTAAATGATCAAATCATCTTGGAATGAAAAATCAAATTTAATGCAAATTTGTATTACCAACTTTGTACAAGAAGTCAAATATCCAGCATTCTTACTTTAGCACAAACTTTAGCATTGAATCCAATGCACAAGTCCTAAAGGGGAAACATGCCACCATGCGTCTGAGATGCTTGGATATTCATGATGTACTTCTTCACTAAATAACAAAATGGTTAGCTTTAATATAATTTATAATGAAAAAATCGTAACTAGTAGTATCAGATATTTGGATGCCACTGTACACTATACAGTAAATACAGCACAGACACCTGCTCACAAAATTCCAGATTGCAGCAGATGTAGACAGGACACATGGGTGATCATCATTCCAGTCCTGACATCCCGCAACAATACAGCATTTCTCTAACATGTCAGGTGACATGCCAAAGAGTCCCTCTGAGCATGTAACCATCTAGTCTGAGCCATAGAATGCGAGTGCAGAGCTGGACCCAACACGTCTCAGCCCATATGACAATTTTACCCTAGTGATCGGTCTCAATGATGTCATCAGATTGAGACACAGTACCGCTGAAGAACTTATGTCAGGGTATCGAATCATTACATCGCACCAGCGACAGGCTCTCTGCAAAAAACGCGGCTAATGATGTACTGTGGGTTTCTGCAACATGCTCTCGCAATCCAGCGGTGATGTCCTCATCTTCAGCCTCCGCAAATAAATATCAACAATCCGCCATGTCTGCAAAGATTCAGCTGCGACATATGCCGCAAGTGTTGTTGTGTTCAAATGGCCATTAAGATGTTGTAAACAGACTTCGCATCGAAAGTGCCATTAGTTATGTTTCCATTTCTCTGAGGGATCTGAGTTCGGTCCCAAAAAAAGAGCCGTCATTACTACTGCTCTCAGAGCTCAGTGTCAGGCTGAGCAGATGGAAGAGAGAAGTGTGCCAGGCCCACAGTAATGGATAAAGATAATGATTCTATTGGTCTTACCGCCGCTTAATTAGGACCCTTTTTCTTTCATTTTGTCCTTTTCGCTGCGTCCGTCTATCTGTCAGTCTCTCATTATTCCACTCTTCTGCATAGTTCACACTTCTAAGTGCCAGATAGTTACGTGAGCTATGTGTTAATTGGTCAAGGCCATCTTTTTTATCCTGTCCATCAAAATGCATTTATAAGTGATTTATTTAAATGAGTTAGAGGTCTCCATTAACTCTCTCCGTCTCTTTTTCTTTCAGCGCGGGGGCAGGCCGTGGAGGCTGAAAATGTGACTGTGCTTGAGGGGGGATCGGCACATATTTCATGTCGTCTCCAAAACTATGATGGTTCAATCGTGGTCATCCAGAACCCACGCAGACAAACGCTGTTCTTCAACGGGACACGAGGTGAGCCCAGGCTGCAACTTCCACACTCAGCTGTACTCAAAAGCTTTATTTCCAATCAAAAGCTTTCTGACTTAAATGTTTAAGTTTGCCTACCCCAATCATTTTAGTTTAGCTTGCTTTGTACAAAGGTCCAATTATTTTGATAGAAAAATAGAACACAAAAATAGAAAACAACATCAATGAGTCATTCAAAAATTGACTCAATTATTCTACCATTATTCTGCTATTTATAAAACAAAACAAAACAAAGTTTCTAAAGATGATGAGATTTAGCAATTGAGAAAAGTTTTCGGTGACATAAATTAACTTTATAATCACGTCATTAATAACATTAACAACATTCATTAAATTATATAATGCTTAGCAAATCACTAGTGGATCTCAGTTTTCATTAAAGTCTTTATTTACCAATCTTCATCCATCATAATATAATATAATATATGCTGTAACGTCCGTGAGTTGGTCATCATAGTATATTGTCACCAATTGTATTGCTACATCAGATGCTGCATTTTACAGCAAGAACCCGAAGTAACTTATTAAGACCTCACTCCTTGACATTTAGTAATTCTGACGCATTCCTTATTCACTAATGCGTGTCTCGCAGCACTTGTAAGTGTTAAATATGTTAAACACAACCTTGGAGTCTACGCTACCAGTCTCTTTTCATCCTGGTTAGCTTTCATCATCTTCTGGTGCCATCAGTCTTCATGAAATCCTTTTTAACTGATTACACCTTATTTCAGTTCCATTTAAAGGTCGCTTTCATGTAATAACATTTGTTTTTTCCCTTCCAGCTTTCACTATCTCTCAGATTTAAAATGCCTTTAAGTGATGCCTCCCTGTCACCATCGTTTAACATGATATGCAATATGTTTTCATGCATGCCTTTGTAGCCCTTGATTCGAAAGAGAACTCAGAAAGCACTTTATTCGGTGAAGAGACAAACTGGAAAAAAGAGCGAAACGGTAGCAACCACAAAAGCTGGAAGCTAAAATAGTGTCTGTGATCCCTGCTGTTACAAGTGAACATAATTGGGCCATTTTGTAGGCGCTAAATCATCCCCTCTTCTGAATCATTTACTCCACTGTACCCAGACACGCTTTTTACTAATAATCTTTGGGTTTTTAATATCTGTGGATTCTACGCTGTGACCCTGACAGCTCCTGGCTTCTCTTACTGCTTGAGTGCTCTGGTCTGAATGCACTGAGAAAAAAACACATGAAGTGAAATCCTCTTCTCGCTAACTAATGAATCCCGATGAGTGTCTTTTAGTGGGTGGAAGGGTGTAAATATCCCTCGGCGGTCACGGACACAAAGTGCCCTTTCCGTTAGATTCATTCAGATTGGCTAGATCTTTGAGGTATGTAAATGAGGCGTGACTAAAGGTGATGCCAGCCTGGACAATGCATTGACATTTCCTTGCCATTTAGCACAAGCAAAGGCATTTATCTCCTTTAGCTGGGGTCTTTTATCCCTGTCGTGTGAAACAGGGATGGCGCGAGTAGATACAAATGTCATGGAAAAGTAGACAGCTATTTACTCATCGCTCATTAATTTGCTCATTCACTTATTTGTGTTATTGATTTACTAGTTCATTCATTCACTTGCTCTCAATGTATCTCTCCCTCTCTCTAACTCTCTCACATTTTTCAACATGAAAGTCAGATAAATGCACCAAAAGCCCAGGTGTTGAGAAAGCCCTCTGCCCATTGAGAGCAGTAATCATCTTATGGATTCAGTGCATAGGGCTGTTGTCTGTGAGTGGGCTGATGGCAAAGGGTCATATCTCCATAGCACAGTCAGCCACAGACAAACAGCTTTACAAGAGAGTGGGAAGAAAAGCAGTATTTAGCACCACTCGATACGAAATGAGTTCGTGTGATTTTTATCCCCAAAAGTGCCGTTCGGCCCATGCAACTCGCATCATTATTTGTTATTATTATCATTTTCTGTCAATTGATTTTTCTTTCACCTTGCTTTCAAATTACAAATCATTTTCTCCACTCAGTCGCTCTGTTGTCTGCTTCCTGTGTTTTTGTGTTGTTCTGTGACCAACAACTGTTAAACTTCCATTTTCTCTTTTCTCTTTCATCATTCCGTTTTGTTTTCTTTTTCATTTATTATTTGTCATGTGATTCTCACGTAGAGTTGAAGTCGGGTGGCTCAACATTTGTTCAACTGTGCACAATTCCTTTAGAAAGTTGATTTGAATAAATATGATTTAATGTAATATTGTCACGTGGAAACCTGTAAATTAGTTGACAAAAAAATGAAAAGTAGTTGTGCTACAGTCAAGCTACCTTCTTGATACAGTAGGTAGCCATCGAAAACGTAGCTATACTCACAGTACACTAAAGATACTCAAAGGGAGACACGTCTTATCTATTTTACTATCAAATGAATTCTAATGCTCTCACATTTCATCAGAATCAGGATCTCAACGACAAATTGACTCTAAAAACAAAAATATAATTTATGCCATTTATGTCAACTAGTTTCATTGTTGCAGCCAATTGTAACTTACCTTTCCAAGACTTTTAAAATATTTTAAAACAGAGCACATGTACAGTATACTATCATTTAAAAGTTTAAGGTCACTTGATTTAAAAAAAATCATCTGATCTGAAGGCATATCTATGAATGTTTAAGTGTGAAAAATATGTTTTTTAATTAGTTTTAATTTATTTCATTAATGAACAAAAAATAGAATAAAATGTGTTTTTGACGTGAATGACTTGGACTAAATAATGAAGAAATAACAGCAAAAAAATCTGAATACTAAGAAACTTCTTAAGTACTGTTTACAAAATATCTCTTGATGAGAATCTGGTTGTTAAAATGCAAAACCCTACACTTTTAAACGTTGATGTATGAATAGGGTGTGAAAATGCAAACTGTAAGATAAAAACACACAAAAAGTGAGTCTTTTATCCCACAAGAGTGCAACGTGTTTGCAAAAATAGCTAGCTTACTTAAATACTTTGAACCAACCATATAATTTTATGCTACTAAAATGTAACAAATTATGATCTAACCTTTCTTGTTTTTTCCTGATACTGTATATTTGTATCATGTCTATGCATCCTTACCCCTCTATTTCTATCTTTCTCTCTCAGCGCTGAAAGACGACCGCTTTCAGATGGTCCTTTTCTCGCCACAGCTGGTGCGGATCACATTAACTAATGTTAGTGTGTCAGACGAGGGTGGCTACTTCTGCCAGCTCTACACCGATGACACACACCACCAGGTGGCTACGCTGTCAGTGGTGGTGCTCCCGGAGGTGCCCATAGTGGAGGTGAAGACAGAGGCGGTGGAGGGCGGAGTGATGGAACTCTCATGTGTTTCTCCACGAAGCAAACCTCCGGCAACACTGCGTTGGGTTCGCGACCGCAGAGAGATCCCTGGTGAGTGTGTATGTCTGGTTTAGCCTAAATTACAGGAGTCACGTATAACCATGAGGATTGCCTGATTTTTAGGTCCTCACAAAGAAAACGGCTTAAGCATCACAATTACAAGTTTAAAATCGCAAGGTGATAAACAGAAGTGTGTGGGCAAATGTGAATGTAATACAAAACAAATGTGATATATTCCTATACTTTACATGCACATGGCATACAACCATACAAGTAATACTGTATATACCTTAGAAGATAGAAGATCGCATTCATATCGCAAGAGGCATATGTGCATATTTGCTTTCTCTCACCGTCAGACAGTAAATTGTCATGATTCCACTATCATGTCATGTTTATTCTTGTTGTTTGAGTGGAGTCATGGCATAACCTATGGTTTTGTGTGAGATTGAGTGATCTTTCTCGTGTCTTGTCATTGTTCCCTACATCTCGTCCCTCGTCAGCTTTCCCTGAGTGCTAATCCCCAGCACCTGTTGCTCGTTTCGATCCTCTGTTGTTTCCCCTATAAAGAGTCCTCATGTTTCTGTCTCGTTGCTCGTGCATTGTATGTGTTTATGCTGTTTGATGTCATGCTCTGTAAACTGTATGCTGTTCGTGTTCCTGTTCCCCGTATCTAGTAAGTCTTAGTTTAGTGTTTGTATCCCAGTGTTTGTTTGCGTAGTTTAGTTAGTCAGTGTTTCCTGTCAAAGTTTATATTTCTTCCTGTCTGTTTTCCCCCTCGTGGGTTTTGTTTTGCTTGTTTAGTTTTGTTCATGTTTTATGTTTAATAAAACACCCTTGTTACATCAATACCGTCTGTGTCTGCCTGCACTTGGGTTCTCAAGCCATGTCTCATAGAGAGATTCCTGACAGTAAATGTCATACATTTCTGCTAATTCCTCTGCCAGACAGAAAGATGTGCATTGCCCATTGGCACATTTCCTCCTCTATTGCTTTATGTCACTCTGTTGAATTTCAAATGCATTTGTCCATCTGTGTCCCCTCGCATGTGTGCAGAGAAGCGTTCGTCAAACACACACCCACACACTACTGTGCTAGAATCTGGATCCAGGTGCAGCCCAATCTGTGCCTTCCTTTCTTAACTGTCAACTGTGCTCTCTTTCCCTCTCTATCTCCCCCTTTTATTTCTCACTGCCAGTCACATTTGTTTTGTGTTTCTGTTTCAGCTTTTCTCTTTTGGGCTCTGGGAAAAAAATACTGAGAAAGAGAAATGGCGAGAGAAAGAAAGAAAGTGCAGAGTCGGATTTTAGGCTCAGGGTTTTTAGAATATAAAGATTGAATACATGCACAAGATAGATGCTCTTTTTCCCAAACCTAGTGAGCTGCCTACGTAGGCAGCATTTTAAACACCTCATGAAATCGAAATTAGAGTTTTGTGGCTTTTAGTCGATGAGCTTTGAAGCTATCTATATGGTAGTGTGCTCCTATACATTAGCAAAATTACCTTTCGGTAGACATATGCATTTAAAATGTACAGGATTCTAACTTCTGGAAAAGAAGCCCAAAATATTGATGACTCATCCTACACCAATTTTTAGCCTTAAGTCTTATGTGTCAATTTTTAGAAATTGAGATTTTTACATAATATGAAAAATGAATAGATACTGAGTTGTTATAATATGACAATATCTGGCTGAGATACAAACGTTTAAAACTCAGGAATCTGAGGGGGCAAAATAATTAAAATATTGAGAGCATTGCCTTTGAAGTTGTTAATCAGGGGCACTGTTGTAGGGCATTTCACCCACAAAAATAAAGTTTTTATATATTTAAGGTAGGAAATTTACAAAATATCTTCATGGAACATGATCTTTGCTTAATATCCTAATGATTTTTGGCATAAAAGAAAAATCGATAAATTTGACCCTTATTTTTGTCTTTAACTAAAAATGTTCCCATGCTACCTAACACTGGTTTCATGATCCAGGATCACAAATCACCTGAAGCTCACTAGGTGGTAGCGAATTGTTTTTTGAATGGATTTGAATGGATGTCAAGGCAACATGCTAATGTCAAACTCTACTGAAATCATTTGCTGCCTATGGAGAGTGTTCCAGGTCAGTCACTTACGCGGGCGGGTCTCGCGTAATATTTAAGATGATACATTAGAACAGTGGTTCTCAACCAAGGGGGCAACAACGGTACTGCAGGTGGGGTGTAATAGTTACCCAAAACCCAACCATTGGAACTCGAATGCACAGAGGAACGCGATTGCAAATTGACAGAATGTCAATGTTCTGTATGAATGTTCTGGGAATGTTCTGTATGAAGCTGCGCGCGTGAACAGGCCGCGACTCATTGTAGGTCCTGCACAGTGCAATTTTAGGCTGCGCACAAAAGCTTAATATCTACAAAGTAGGCAAACGTCCACTCAGGATGCAGAATCAGTTACCTCTACATCATTTTAAGAAACAGGTAGATTTTATAAGTATGTTCGTCTTTTAGACTGTAATTTTAGAATAAGGGCAAGTCTCTCTTTCTCTCCCGATTAGTTCAGAGTGATTGTGAAGGGAGTGGTGTATTAATAAAGTGCCTTTTCATGTATTTCTGAACTCGGATGGCTGTTTAAAGCTGTTGACAGTTATTAAAGATGTAAAACGATATTTTCGAAAGGCAAATGGACACCACACCATGTCAAACTGCGAATAAACTCTCGCTGTTGTTTAAATCATGAAACGCACACCGTTCTCGTGATCATGCAGATTAACCTTTTTGGAATAATGGCCAAAACACTACAATTTTGTAATGGTTTTTTATGCAAATGCTAATCGTTCACAATGGTATTTTGATGGAAACCATTCAGTTCTGTGACGGTTTCTTCTGTTTTTATCAGCAGGGTTGTTACATTTATAATCTGATCTCTTGAGATCAATCTGTCATATACAGGTATTTTTTTATTCTTTATATATATTTTATATATGCATAACATATTTTATACATTATCTTGAATGTACAGTATGGGGGGCGGCAGTTCTTAAAATGGGTTTACAGGGGGGCGCACCCATGAAAAGGTTGAGAACCACTCCATTAGAAGAAACAGATCAAGTGTGTGTGTGTGTCTGTGTCGGTCCGCCCGAGACTGGTCTCAGATTAAGTTTAGATCTTTGAGCCAACCCCTTTACCACTTGAAGAAAAATACCCTGCGATATCTCCCTTGTTACCAAAGATGTTCCTATAGCTCAGTTGGTAGAGTAAATATTTTGTTGTAGCTCATGCTTGATTCCCGGAGAGCACACATACTGATAAAATATATAGCTTAAATGCGATGTAAACTGTCTGTCAAACGTTGCAAGCGACCAGATTTCACTTATAAATCTCTAAACTCGGTTAGTTTAGCCTGCTGCTCTGTCCGCCTACACTTCACTCTCCTTAATCACCTCTTTTTCTCACTTTTGGTTTTTGTCCTTCATGCTACACTTGTCACTTCTTTTTTCTTTATCAAATTAAAACATAATAGTCTTGTTCTGTTCTGTGCAACGTGCGCGGCTCACAACAACAAATTCAAGCTGTCTGAAATCATCACGGCTATCTCGCAATCTTTTTAAAACTATTCTTCTAGTGTTAAAACGTTCAACATTTTGAAGAAAACTGACTTATTTACTGCTGCTTTTCCTTCTTCCTCCTCTCTTTCTTTTTCCCAGGTGTGATCTCTCAGCAGGAGAATGGGAAGACTGTGAGCGTGTCCAACACAATCCGCATCCCCGTGGAGAGGAAAGATAATGGAGCGGCGCTGATTTGCGAGGCGTCTCACCCGGCGCTCGTGGGACAGAAGCGAGTTCGCCACTACAGCCTGGATGTACACTGTGAGCCAACAATGCCATCATGTTTCCATGACTACCGCAATATTAGACAGATTAGCTGTTGTTATTAGCTCGCTGAAGCCCCGTCTGTTTAAACATGTTCCCTTGGCAAGTCTCTAACAAGGTTTGTTTGTTTGTGTTACATCTTGCCTGCCATGATAAAGGATGATAAAGATGACATTAGATCCTGTTACACATCACAGAGTTGTTAGAAAACACTTGAAATATGATTCACAAAGTGATGTTTTTTCATAAACCTTAATGAAAGAAACATATTCAGCTTGCCATGGCTGATGGAAGGTTTAAGCATGACATTCATCTCCAGCTAGAAATTCCTCTTACAGACTACTAAATTATTTAAGATAATGCGATACTTAATACAAGTGAAGTGAATTGAAATAGAGGTGGTGATAGGTCTGGGCTAAGATGGCAGGAGATTTTTTTATAAATAATATACAAAGTTATTTAAGCTTTGGTAGTAGTTCGCAGCATTAGATGTGAATTCAAAGTTTAGTTTTCTCATTAACATAGATTCAATTCGACTGTAACTAATAATATAAATGAACTCAAAGCCTCCGCTTTGAGGCACTCAAGGGCTGCTGTATGAAAGGCTTTACTGTATTTAAAGACAGAATATTTTTTGCTGTCTGAACCACAGCAAGTTTGTATCGGACACCTGTTGACACCATGCCTAGATGCTTCCAGTCTCATCCTCCCTCTCTCCTCCCCTCTCTCCATCTTTCTCTTTATCTCTGCAGTTGCTCCTACAGTGAAAATCATTCCCCCTCAGGGCATCCTCAGAGAGGGAGACTCCCTCAGTCTAACCTGCTCCGTTACCGGAAACCCACTGTGAGTGCACACCAATGTGTTTGTTTCCCTTTCACTGTCGTTTCGGTTTGTGCGTGGGTGATTTTGATGGATTTGAAAGCTTGTGTGAAGTTCTGTTTCTACATGTGCTTTAAAAACAAATCATCTGAACTGGTCCCGCAAGAGCGGCTTTCGTCTTCTGAAGATCCAAAGCGATTACGATGGCTCTCAATCCAGCTAAATTATAACAGCTGGGAAAAACCAGCATCTGGACGTGACTCCCTTTCTTTTTCCCGCTCGGTCTAATTATCTGTCCTTGTCCCCAGCGGCATCAAGCCATTAAACCTCTCTGGAGGCTCGTAAACCACCGCGGCTGAAATGAAAGATGAACAAATGGAGAGAGAGATAGAGAGAGAGAGGATGGATGAACTGCCAGTGTCAGTCAGTCAATGCTGAAGTAAAGGAATGAAGGAGAAAGGGAAAGAAAATAACTCAGAAGAGTTTGGCAGTTGCTAGAGCATTACGTTAGCAAGGTCGTGGGTTCATTTTCACGAGAACACCCATGCTGATGAAAAATGTATACTTTGAATGCGCCGTATGTCACTTTGGATTAAAGCATCAGCCAGATTCATAAATGTAAAAACGGGTGTCTTTTCTAGTTGACAAGATCATAATTCTTCATTCAACCTTTCTATCAGACTTGAGTTTAACTGAAAATTATGTTGATCTCCAGCTGAATTAAAGGCATTTCACTTTATTGACCTTTTTCACATTTCAAACCTGTATGGCTTTCTTTCTTCTGCAGAACGCAAAGATGTTGGTAACTGAACAATGGTGGTGTCCATTCACATCTATTGTATGGACACAAAACGAAACCAATGCAAGTCAATGGGCACCGCTGTTATTTGGTTATCAACATTCTATAAAATATCTTTTGTATTCTGCAGAAGAAAGTCATACGGGTTTGAAATTACAGGAGGGATGAGTAAACGATGACAGAATTTTCATTTTTGGTTAAACAGCCCCCTTAATACATGTTGTAAATATGCATTCTTAGTGTATTGGTGCCAATAGATGGTCATAACACTAGACAAAATACAATTTAATGGATGTTTGTTGTTACGTTTAGATGTCTAAATTAACATAGTCTGTCATAGCTGTGTGCTGTTCACTGTTTAAGATATTTGTTCTCTTATGCATATGAGGTACACAAATAGCTCTCATTTCACACAATGACTTATGATTTATGTGATACGGGAACCGGGAGAGAACAGAGCGCGTGAAACATGTAAATGTTTAATTGTAGGGACACGTTTGACGATTACGGGATGCAGTGATGAGAAATGAGAATAGAACGCCCACCCACAGGGAGCGTGCGTCTCTGGATGGGTGGAGATAAACGAGTGCCGTGATAGCAGGATGAGGGATGAGTCCAGATGCTTCTCTATGGTAGCTGAACTCATGGTACAGTACTTCGTGCTGCTTAGTTATAAAGCCATTACGATCCTGTTCGTCCAACATTAATCACCAATTAAACACTGTCTGCTTTTGTTGAAGGGGTGGGTTTATTATCCTGCAGTGCTTTGGCGGGCTCACCCTCAGTGTTTGCAGTCACGTGTTTGGGGGTGTGTATGTGACCGCGTGTGTGGTTCGGGGTCCTGTGAAGGCTGTAATTAAAAGTGCCCGGTGGGATTATGGTGGGTAATGATGGAGGGATTGTGTTCCAGTCAGCGTGGATGAGACATTTCGTGGGGCTCAGAACAGAAGCCTAAGGCTTTTGCCCTACAGCTTCCGTGTATCTCCCGCTGCTATGGATCACCTCACAGCTGCTCGTGTGTGCGTGTGTCTGGTAATCTCCACCTTTCATGCTCTTTTGTCTCTGTCTTTCCGGCGTTATTTGCTCAAACCTCCTGGATTTTTCTCTCCTCTCCTTTTTTATAAATTCCTTTTTGTATTTTAGACATTTGTATCTTACCTGTGTTGAATTTACATTTATTATTATTTGGAGAAGGTTTTTTCCCATGTTCTCTCCTTAATGTTTTTCTCTTTCTTGATCACTCTCCTTTCTTCGAGCTTTTTTCACTCTTACCGGTTTTATTTCCAATTTCCTTTTTTTCCAACTCCTTCATTATTTGGAACCACCGCTTATTTTTCATTACTTCAGGATGCAACTCAAACAACATTTCATGCTTCTTCTGTTTTCAATTCACATTTGTCTTCTCTTCTAGACCACGTGACATCCATTGGACACGGGTAAACGACACTCTTCCCGAGAGAGCGGAAAAAACGGGCAACATCCTCCATATGTCTCGCCTCAGCCAATCACACAACGGCACCTACCTCTGTCAGGCGCATAATAATTACGGCCGTGCAGCGGACCACTACACACTGCTGGTGTATGGTAAGGAAAAAAGAAAAAGCACATTCATTTTGCTCTTTCTAAATTATTCATAACAGTCATCCCTCTGTTCCTGTATCACTAGCCTTCAAATGAAATCTATGTTTCCACGTTTAATAACAATTCAGCATGTATCATGCATCCTTTGCTCCCTCCATCCTCCCCCTCTCGCCCATGTTTGCCCCGGTGGCCCTGCAGAGTACAGCACATTTGCTCTCTATGGACAAGCTGGAGGTGTGATTTATTTTGAAAGAGTGTAAGAAATTAGATCCCCAGAGGTTTCCCCCCTTTCTTTTTCTTTTTTCTCCTCTTATTTTCACATGGTTGCGACAGCCATCAAACACTCTTGTTAACGAAAGAGCTCAGAGAGAGCAGGTGGGTGGGAATGTCATCTTTCATCCAGTCTCCATCCCTCGCTCCCATTCTTTTCTGCTCCTTGTCTCCTTGTCTGTGTAGGTGAGCCTCTTAGCTTTGAAACTCCCCTGCACTTCACAGAATGGCCCTTTCTATATATTCCTTGCTTTGTATTTTCTTCTCTTCACTCGTACACAAAACAGGCCTTTTTAAGTTATCGTTTGTGAATTTTACATAACACCCTATAATGGTTCGCTTCCCTGAAGCTAGCCAAAAAATTGCTCAATTCCACTAAAACAAGCAAACAGACCAGACTAAGAGCAGCTGAGGCATTCATTCTCAGTTTTAGCGTATGCACACATCACCTGCTGGAGGTGCCGTGTTCATTGAGGTGAAGTGGCTGATTGAAGATGAATCAGCGATCATTGTGACAGCTCAATGAAGCTGAAGGTGGAGGAGGGCTGATCTCAATATCTCACCGTTTCGCACTGACAAACATTTTACCCCACAGATTTATTGTCTGTCTGAAGTGACCACGAAGTGCAAAATGAGAAGCAAACAGCCACTTTGGAAAAGAGAGTGCGTGTTTTTTCGAGTGTTGTTTAGAAAGTTTAGATGGCTAGGGAGAGAAAGCTAGCAACAGTGATGAAAACACATACAAGCGCATTCAGCTGGTCTATATACCTTATTAGTGAACAGCACAGTTTTCAACATGATACATGCTGAGGATCAGACATACAATTTAAATGGAATAGTTCACCTAAAAGGAAACATCGGTCATTTTGTCATCCTCAAGTTGTTCCAAACCTCTCACAAAAAAATAGATTTTGAAGAATGTGGGAAGCCAAACAGTTCTGGGGCACTACTCAATACAATATAGTTTTTATTACTACTATGGTAGTCAATGGTTCCTCTGAACTATTTGTTTACAAACATTCTTCAAATGATCTACATTCTTCAAAAAAAAATACAACTAGAGGGATGTTTTCATTTTTGAGTAAAAATACTCTTTATACAATTTGTGTCACACAATAATTGTGTTAAATTAAACAATAAATAATACCTTAAGCCCTCTTGAGACATGCAATGTACTTGTAAAATCATCATGTGCGATCATTTTAATTAGGCCCAGCATTTTAATTAGACAGCGAAGTAAATAACTTGATATGAAGAGCGCCCAGGTCCTGTCTTTGCCTGGACCCCCAAGACCATTGAATTAGCCCTTTGGGAAAAGCAAAGGACAGAGTTGGAGGAGATGTTTTTCAATATTTTACAGCTTTCCGTGTTGCATCTAGTGGTCTAGTGCATTTATGTTTGTTGTTTTTATGTGGTCGGGATGGTTGCTCACGTTTAATAGCAAACAAAACTCCCATTGGAAAGACCATGCAGCCAACGATGAAAACCATTATGTCGCCGAGAGGTCTTTACCAGTAAAGCTACCAAGTTCTGTGTGTGTGCTCGCCTTGACGTATGCAGCCTTTTAAGTGGTCATACAGTCAGACCTTGAAACCCCCCGCAGACGTGCTTATGTAAAACAGAAGCAGCACTTTGCCATGATTGACCTCGCTGCCAATAAAAGCCATTACGATCGAACTGCCTCAGAGAGCCGGCGAAATTGAAATGAATGTAGAGGAAAGCGTGATGGAGGGAGAGATGGAGACAGCGTTGCTCGCAGGAGAGATGCAGACAGTAATGAGCTGGAGGTCTAATTGGGAGAAACAACACAGGCGATTAATTAATGAAGTGAAACTCAGTAAAAAGGCTGAAAATGGAAAATGTGAGTGAGAAAAGGAAGGGTAATTTGAAGATGTCTTTTTCGGAAATCATGATAGGAATATTAAGTGGTGTCGAGTCGACGATTGGGACGTGGCCTTTAAACAGAGAGGGCATAGGTGAGAGATTTAAAGGGGTCGTGTGACATAGCTAAAATGAAAATTATCGTTTGTTTGAGATGAGCTGCGATGTGGATACACATATCAAAAACGCTGTATTTTCCACATACCGTGTTTGTTTGTATCTCCTCTTTGCCCCGCCTCTCTGAAACGGCAAGATTTTAACAAAGCTCATTGCTCTGAAAAGCGAGGTGTGCTATGATTGGCCAGTTAACCAGTGGCAAGTAGGTAGTGATTGGTCGAATACTGCAAGAGTGTGACAGAAATGTAACGCGTCTTACCATATTTGGAACATCAGGTTCTAAAGCAATTGTTCTGACAGGTACGCCCACCTTACTTGCGTATACATTTGGGCAGTCTTAGTCAACTCATACCACAAACCGACGTCGATTTGTGGGGGTGTGGTTACAGGTGGCGTTTCAGGCAGGTGGGTGAGCATTCGCTTTTAGATAGAAAGCATCATTTTTTTTTATATGTCTAATACATGCATGGGCAATTTATAACACACCAAAGACAAGAAAAACATGTGTTTGCGCCATATGACACTTTAAAGGGACCTTATGGTCTCCATATACACTAGAAACAAAGCATATGAAGATATCCTTCAAGTCTCTCTCTTGGCTTTGGTTGTATAATGTCAGCTCAAAACCTAAAGTTCCCAAAACTCAGGGAACAACATCTCTGACATCTGTGTGATGAAATGTTTATTAGGTTCCAGACTGAGCTGTAATGATGCTCGGGAAGCAGGAAGAAAGAAATGCTTTAAATAGCAGATATGTGAGAAGTGCTAGATAAAGTAAGAAATGCCTTTAATAAAAGTGAGAGCTGAAAAGAGAGGAACGGAAAACAGCGGATATGATATAATAAAAGAATGTAAATGATTAAAGATCCTGACTGTTTCGGGAGGCTGTGACTTTGGCACACACATTGTTTCAGTTGTTTATTTAAATTTAGAATTAACTATTTTATATTTAATTTCTTCACACACCGGTTTTACACCTAAATGTGTTCGTACGCACGTACAAGAGTGACACCCATCGAGAAGAGAGGAAGAGAGATGATTAGCTTCTCTCCTCTTTCTGAACATGCAGGGTGGTCTCAAGCTATTGATCCCTACCCGGTTATCGATTGGTCTGGTACTCATCGTCTGTTCATCCATCTGAAGGCCACACACATACCCACTCAAAAAAATAGTTCTTGCTTTGGCTTATATATAAAGGTGATAGACTCATATGCAGATGGAAGAAAGAGTAGCTGTGAGCCTTTGAGAGGAACGAGACAGAGCGAGAAAGAGTGATGAGGCAAGTGCTTATATTAGAGGTGTGGAGGATGGTGAGCACAGCAGAAAGATTGATGATCTTGGGGACGGAGGGATTGAAGATTACAGTGAGAGAGAGCAGAACCCCGGGTGCATCGTAACTGCAGTATTTTTCAGCGGTGAGGAATTGAGGGGCGTCACAGAAAGTTGCTGCACCCTGCTGGCTGCAAACGTAACCCACACAGAGACCCTTGACCCCCAACCCTCTTTCTCTCTCTCTCTCTCTCTCTCTCTCTCTCTCTCTCTCTCTCTCTCTCTCTCACAGGCATACAAAGACTACCATGTCTTATTTTGAATGTGTTTGTCGCTGCATGAGCTTTAATTTAGTTCCAATAGTTTGTAAATAACCCTATGTCACTGCCATTCCCTTGTAGTCTCACCCACCTCTCATCCTGCCATTGCTCAACCCACCTCTCCATCCTTCAGGTTTTCAGGCGAATATAAAGGTAACCCTTCCTCCATCCTCTCTCCTCCAATGATCTTCATCCCATCCCTTCCGCTTACTTTCTTAAAGGAACAATTCTCCCCAAAATAAAAATTCTGTTATTTACCCAAAAAGTTTCTTTGTTCTTATGAACCCAGAGCATTATATTTGGAAGAATGCTTGTAACCAAACAGTTCTTGTCCACCATTGACTACCATAGTTGGAAAAATTGCTTCATACATTTCTATGTTCTTTGTTCAAAAGAAGATATTTTGAAGAGTGGAGGAAAGCAAACAGTTCTAGGGCACTTTTGACTACCATTGTAATGTTTATAAAGTAATTTAGGCCTTGTAGTCAATGGTGACCAAGAATATTTGGTTATAAGCATTCTTCCAAATATCTCCGTGTTCATCGCAACTTAGACATGAATACAGATTTGGAACAATGTTGACAGAATTTTTATTTTTGGGTGAACAGTCCCTTCAACTGATGTTTTTTGCTAATGTTCCTTTATGCAATTTCATGTTTTTCTCCACAAATGATTTTACAATTGTTCAATATTTCTCATTGGCTTGTGTTGATTGTTCAATGTATAATATAAAACAGACTGAGGCCCGATTCACATTTCGCCTCTGTAGATGCGTGGCAGGCGTGCGGAAATAGAGGCGCTCTTTCAAATAGGCACATCGTCGCCGCTTCGAGATGAAAAAACTTTTCAGAAAGCCGCAAGTGCACCGCATGTCATGTGACAAGAACCAACCAGCCAATATAGACAAGATCAATGAAGATGGAGACACATAAGATCACAGCATAACTAAATCTTAGTTATTGTTAGTTATTTTCAGTGCAAATAGTCCATATATTTTTTGCTTATACCTCCTTCTGTCAGCGCCTATCGTGGCCGATGGTTGCTTATAGACAACAGACGCCAGGAGAACGCAAAGTCCAGGCGCTTTGGGGGATACGGAGAACGCAGTGCAGCTCCACTCGTTTTTGACACGAAATATGAATCGGGCCTGAGGATGTTCTTGTATTGTGAATCATGATTGATGTTTCTGTAGCTGTCTTTGACCTGAACACTGAAAACAGAAGCTACCTTTATATTCATCCATCTGTATTGCATATTACTGTCAAGAATACTCTCAACATCTATTTGCATCTACTGCCTTCCAACGCTTTTTCATTTTACCTTAAATGTTAACACTACTCTTTCAGCGACTCACAAACACCGGTATAACTTTTAGGAATTGCATATCTTCTTTTCCAAATTATTCTGACTAAACACAAGTGAATTCCTCGCTCTGAATGCTTTACTTCAAATCAGCTTTCTTCAATATGTTTTTGTCTCATTGTTATATTCATGTGTTTATGTGTTTATTATTGTTCCTTAAGATGCATGTGCACACACTTCCATTGTCTTCTAAGTGTCCTTGTCATCTCAAGCACAAGCACTGCTCTCTGGAGTATCTGCAAAGCTGTTGTTCCCTGTTTCTTGTTAGCATTTCAGAGTCCATGAACAGAAGAGACGTATGCTAAAAGGGGAAAGAAAGACCCCTTATATTTATAATGTTGTGTGAAGTGGGGTCGTGTCAGCAGAGAGCCCTTGAACCGCCCACCCAACAGAGCTCATGACAGTCTTGACTTTTCTCCATAGCAACACTGCACAACGCACACACATTTGGTCTTTTCACATTTGAAGTGTCGTTTCACTGTTCATACTTTCCAGCATTAGAAATGTATCCTGGATAATTACATATCAAGATTTTAAGCTGTATATTTGTGAACTGTGGGTTAATGTAATTATTTGCATATTTATGAAGTCAAATGAGACAAGCTCACAACTTGCTCTAATAACTGCTTTTTCATCCGTGAAAATGATTTCAATCTCCTGAAACGAGCTAACACAAAAAAACGCTGCAAAAAATGCTCTCTTCTTCCAAAAATGAAAAAAAAAATACCATTGCTGTTCGACATCTCATTTTACTCACACTAAAACTAAAATTTTCTCTAACAGTTTATTTTATGATTGGTTGTCTGTTGCTAACAATTGCAGTATTTTGACAAATCAATTACAAATTACAAATCATCTTTTTTCAGAGACAGCAATGAACTATTGAGAAAGTTACACTCCTGAACAAGATCTTAAGACCATGGGAAACATTACAAGTATTCGGATTTCTCGCTGGTGGATCATAACCAAGTTGTAAGTCATGCTTCAAAATCCCAAAACAGACAAAAAAACAGAGTCAGCAATTTATTAAAAACTTCATTTAACTCAAACAGGCTGTTCATCAGCTGATCAAAAGTTTAAGACCATAGCCTTAAAAAGTTAAAATCTGCACAAAAATATGGCTTTCATGTTATTGTTGTTCAGGTTGTGACACACGGTAATGATCTCCTGATGGCAATGGCAAAAAGGCTTTCTGTCTTTGAACGTGGCAGGATTGTTGAGCAAGGGCTCTCACAAAGTGCCATCGCTGCCGAGGTTGGACACAGAAAGACAGTCATTGCAAATTTCTTTAAAGATCCTGAAAGTTATGGGACAAAAAAGTCAAGTGGAAGACCTATCCTGCATGTTCCCCTGATCTTAAATCCCATTAAGAACATTTGGGGGTTAATGGCAAGGGATATTTACAAAAACCGACGTTAGTTCCAGATTGTGATGCTATTCGTGAAGCCCTCTACACCACATGGAGCAACGTTCCCAACAACCTCCTGGAAACAATCGCAACAAGCATGCCGAAACGAGTGTTTGATGTGATCAACAAGAACGGTGGGGCTACTCAATACTGAGTCCATTTTCTACACTTTTAGTTCTGTTGTCGGGGTTTTTAGGGCTATGGTCTTAAACTTTTGAGTTTAAATGAAGTTTTCAATAAATTGCCTACTCTATGTTTTTTGTCTCTTGCTCATGTTTCTTGTTTTGGCATTTTGAAGCAGTACTTACAAACCTGGTTACGATCCACCAGCGAGAAATGTGAAAAATGTTTCCCCCGATCTTAAGGTCTTGTTCAAGAGTGCAATAGTGACTTCAAGTCTTCTTTTTCTCAGATTTTAATCCTCTATAAAGTTTCAGGAGGAAAATCTCAACAATGGCTTAAACTACATGCTTAGATTTGCTCATGCAGCGTCTCAAAATTCTCACTTTTCATGGTTGCATTTTATTTTACAATCCTGTTTCCCATGGACATACTGTTTACTTATTACAGTAAATATAATAACTGGGTAATAACTTGGTACTAATGCTGAACCTACCCCTAAACCTAAATTTATACCATGTAGTTACGTTATACTACCCAGTTCTTTCTTAGGTAAGTACTGTAAGTACACTTTGGGTACACGTACTGTAAAATGCAACCGACATTTTTGTAATCATTTTTTTATTAAAAATTAATCCACTGAACCAAGCCATGCTATCTACATTGTTATATAAACATCTGGAGTTGATACTCAAATGAAAAATATTTGAGCACTTTATGAACCATGAATGAGCCAACTCTCAGCAATAAACCTTCATTCAGAGAAAGAATTCACACTTTTGCCATTGACGCTCAGCGTTGGGTGCAAAAAAAAGTGGTCATAAGATGAGATCATAACCCAGGGTTAAGAACTGTGTGAAAAATCTTATTCTGTCCATCTGACCTGCAGAAGATTATATCACATCCGTTCTAACATTTTCATTTCATGCACGTCACAGTGAAGAGTCACAGAATCTATCACCTCTGCTCTCTTTTCCTTTATAGCCTTCTCTCTCAGGACCTTCCGTATGGGCACTCTCTCTGCCTTTCTTTCTTCAATCTGTGCAATTTTCCATCTAATTCCTAAGTTGCTGTTCTTCACATTTTTTTGCTTTCTCCGATAGCCAGCGAGAGCTGAAAGGATGTTTTCTTGAATAGATGGAGAGGGAAAGACAATATCAGGCAGAGAAGTAGTGCACTGCAGACACAAAGGCTGTGTTCTTGCTTTAATGTCACTTGCTGATACCGGGTGACTGGCTCTCTGAGAAGTTTGTGTGAGACAGGGAGCGCTGTTCATTTTTCATTGTCTCCTAATGAAGCCTCCCTCTCTCCAGACCTCACACTCTTTCTTTGTTTGAAGTGTTTAATTGTTGTGTTAAAGGAAAACTATTAGAAATATAAACTCACCTAAAGGATTATTAGGAACACCTGTTCAATTTCTCATTAATGCAATTATGGTGGTTATGTAATGGTGTGGGGGATGTTTTCTTGGCACACTTTAGTGCCAATTTGGCATCGTTTAGATGCCACGGCCTACCTGAGCATTGTTTCTGACCATGTACATGCCTTTATGACCACCATGTACCCATCCTCTGATGGCTATTTCCAGCAGGATAATGCACCATGTCACAAAGCTCGAATCATTTCAAATTGGTTTCTTGAACATGACAATGAGTTCACTGTACTAAAATGGCCCCCACAGTCACCAGATCTCAACCCAATAGAGCATCTTTGGGATGTGGTGGAACGGGAGCTTCATGCATCCCACAAATCTCCATTTACTGCAAGATACTATCCTATCAATATGGGCCAACATTTCTAAAGAATGCTTTCAGCACCTTGTTGAATCAATGCCACGTAGAATTAAGGCAGTTCTGAAGGCAAAAGAGGGTCAAAGACAGTATTAGTATGGTGTTCCTAATAATCCTTTAGGTGAGTGTATGTGGTTGCTTTTTCAGAAACTTGTGGAACCATTTCTTGTCACTATTTTGCTGCAAACAATTATTTTCTGGTTCCTCCTTTGTCTTTATGTCCTTTTTCATGACATCAGTCTTTTATGTCTGTCTTCCATTCATTCTGTATCCTTGTCTTGTTCTCTACCCGCTGCTGTGTGTGTGCAAACAGGTTGTTAAATATTGAAGTGTGTTGTCCAGGCTTATATGATGACGGTTCTGAGTCAGCCTCTGTTTGCATTTCGCTGTTTCCTATCTGTCAAAAATGTGACTGAAAATTAAATACTTAACAAAACACACACACACTTCTTCTTCCACCCATCAATCATCTGCAATCTTTCCCTATTATTCACTATGTTCAGATAATGAAGCGTTATGTTAAATGCATTTTCCATTATGTTTTCCCATGTTCTGGCTGTCATTATAATTCAAATGCTAAAGTTCTGTTCTTTATTTTTGTGACTCAGACCCCGGGGCAGTTGTGGAGACCCACAGTGCAGTTCCGTATGCAGTCATAGGGGGCATCCTGGCTCTGCTGGTCTTTACTATCATCTGCGTGCTCATCGTCACCATCTGGTGCTCCGTCCGACAGAAAGGTGACCTCCTCTGTCCACATGCACTTAACCGGCCGTGACACACTGACACGCTACACCTTGCTCTCAGAGGACAGAAAAGCACAAATAAATATATAATGATAGCCTACAAAGAGAGAGTGGGTGAATATTGAAGGAAATTAAAAAAGCACAGGGCTGTATGGGAATGTAAGATAAAACTTAAATTTACAAAAATGACCAATTTCTTGGTTACTAATTTTAGACATTGTAATCTGTCTTACCTCTTTTGTACAAAAGGTCAGATTTCTGCTTCTATACAAGCACAGTAGGTGCTGATTCGAACATTCTCCCATCATGCTGAGATAATTTCCATATTGTTATGTTAATGTTCATTTTGCAATTCAACGTTTCATTCTTAACTGTTCATGCTCCAAACAAATCTAAAATGGATCAACGGGTTTAAACTTTACAAAGTAATATCATATTTATTTCAGAATGTTGATTTTGAAGGTGTGCGTACATCAGCTGTTTTACATGCATATAGCCTAAAATGTTTGTATTCCAGTAAGAATTCAAAGTCTGAACTGTGTTGAGTCCTTCATTTATAAACGTTGAATGTTGCATAATGTGCAGTTGTTTTTGCATGGATCCAAGACTTCATTCCTCTGTAATGAATAATCGTATCAATGGGTTTGTAAACAATATATATATATATTAGTCTCAGCCTCATGGGTCAGGCCCACGGACCATTGGCTAATGCATAAGGCACACTTTTCTGGAAACACTTCAGCATGTTCTAAGTCGTTATCTGATTGGTTGAATTTCACAGGATTGTTCGGGAGACGTGCGTTTCGCGTTCTTTACTGGCCTGCCAGGAAACCACACGAAGCCGTCTGGTCTAAAGCTGTGTCTGAATTCTCCCCCTATCTCCTATTTAGTGCACTATATCAGTTGTCTGCCATTTTGCGGTGTTGTCTGAATTCTGAGTGAACAACTCATTCCTAACATTCGTTCACTACTTTTTACACACCATTCATTCTGACTTTGTGTGTACATCCAATGTTCACTCGTTCACTCATTATTCCCATGATACACCGCAAATCAACGGTCTCAGATTAGAATCAGCTGGTGGAGTGTGACCATTAATGCCATAGATATCAGGTTAATGCCACAAATGCAAATTTATACTTTATAATACGTCTGTACTTTGTTCTTGTTGACAGTTATTTTCTACTTTTTGAGAATAAACAGATTAAATGTTTAGTGGTGCAAAATTTTAAATATAATAAATAACTTTATTAAACGTAATAAATGTAATAAAATAAACATGGCAAACAGTTTTATTAAAAACTATGACAAAAACGTGTCAAATAAAGTAAACTGTTACTTTTTTAACCATTTTATTAAACAACGAATGTCCAAGAAAGCACTGTGAGACGCAGGTTATATTACGTCAGTGTACTTAATCTTTCACTCATTTTCATTCACTTCTTCACAGCGGCGACGTGAGACTATAAATATATATACTTATAAATATATTGGGGCTATTTCAACCCTGCGGTGGGACATGTACACACCTGTTGAGTTCAATTACCCCAGATTTTTTTTCTATTTTACTCAAAAATATAGATAGCATTTTGGCTTAAAACAACCCAGCATTGGTTAATATATAACCCAGAAGTTGGGTTTGTCCCTTTTTGACCCTTGTGCTGGATTTGAAAATACCCAAAATTTTTTAGAGTTTCTATTTCAAATGATTTACACCGTGATGTAACATTTTTGATCCTATTTGGTCATACATCCCACTTCTACCCCAAGAGAGTGATGGGTGAGTGAACACCCAGCAGGGTAGAATAGTTGGTGTAGAGACATCTTGTATTCCTGAGGGCAAAGCACACATAAAAAGAGCGTATGTGTTACGATGAGAGGAGAGAGGCTGTGACAGAACTGTTATATAGAGATCTCGCCCAGGGAAACGTAGGCATAGCCCTTATGTTTAATTGCCTTCATTCGCCAACCGTATCACGCTGCATCTCTAATGAAAACTTAATTACCTTGTTCCTGTGCTGCTTTAAGAACTTCTGGTCGTCTCAGTATGTCACCATTTCCAATAAAGATCACAGCACCCGCAAATTGGGGGTGGAGGCCGGGGGAGGGAGTGACCAGAGCCCACCTGCCAATCAAAGTCAGAAACGGTTAGTTCACCCATCAGCGCAGAGACGGAGAGCATTAGGGTTGATCCTGTCCAACCTTGAGCCGGCTGGGAAGGCAGAATGGAAGTGATTAATCAGAAGCTTCGTATAGGTGATGAGGAACATTAAAGCCCTTGATGCATTGTCCTGGACGCACACGGCCTGTGACACCATGGGTTTTGTAATGACCCTATCAGCCCCTGCTTTACACTTAGAAATAAAACCTCACATACATAAGATCGATTTTTTAATTAAACGCTGTTGTGCCGGTACCACGGTTATTAGAGTTATTTGTCCCAGTGCCACAAAGACAAAACTGTTGGCTCATATAATGATGGGAATAAAAAGGTTACATTGTACAGGGTTGCTGACTTTGCGATTACATTTTAGGGAAGATTATACCTTCAATGAATTTCGTAATTAATTAACTAAAAGTTGGGTGCGTAAGGTTCCAAGTTACAGTAAATGACTTTTGCTGGTCCCTCAGAAAAGCCCACACTGTTTTTCTGCTTGGCAGAAATCTGCTACACAGGTAATGAAGATTTAGATTTGTATGCAAGGTATTCAACACGGCAATCAATCCCCAGAGGCCAATTAGTTTTCAGCAGACAGACTAAAGGAAAGAAAGATGCGTACTCTTCGGTATAGCTGAAGATGCAAGACAAACCATAAATATGACTTTTTTACATAAAACAGATATATGTTCAATAAAAAAACTGTTGGATATAATGTAGTATAGAATGAACAATAAAAATGTCCCCAAAAAATGAAAATTCTGTCATCATTTACTGTCGTCATTTAAACCTGTATGACTTTCTTTCTTCTGCAGAACACAAAACAAGATATTTTAAAGAATGTTGTTAACCAAACAATGGCAGTACCTATTGCCTTGCATTGGTTTTGTGTCCGATGGGTACTGCCCAGACTCTTTAAGACAGAAAATATAAAAGTTAAAATATCTGTCTCTATCTTCTAGGTTCATATTTGACTCATGAGGCCAGTGGGTTGGATGAACATGGCGAGGTGCAGGAAGCCTTCCTCAACGGCAACGATGCCAGCCAGGGCAAGAAGGAGTACCTACTGTAGTGCCGCCCTAGTGGATCCCTTCAGAAACACTGGACCGCAGCAGACTGCACACCACAACCACACACAACATTCCCAACAGACACACAACCACCATGACAACCGGAGGGAAGCATCACAATCGTGCCATATGAAGATGGAGTGGGATGGAGAGGACGGAGACTTTAATGGGCGGAAAAAGAGAATAAGTGAAAGTAAAAGAGAGAGAGAGGGAGTAGGAGCCAAGACAGGAGGATAATTATTATAATAGAAAGAGATGGGAGGAACCACAAAGACCATCTCATCTCTCACACATAGTTGTAGTTGTGTGTAAGATTGAGACAACTAGCTGTAATTATAGGGCCATGAGAGTAAAGTGTCTTTTCAAAATTACTGATCCATAACTGGCCGGGACAGCATCACTGCGGGAAGCCGCAAGGGCTTATGAGCTATTGAATGTCCCAACAAGAGCATACTGAAATACCGTGAATTGCTGAAGCGTCTGGGCTTCTGATACTGAACTAGTAGAAAATACATCCTCTAGTAAAAGCGCTGAGAGCTCAGAGCCGCCCTCATAAACTATTCATACCGGGCTATCACCGTGTTTCATCCGGCGACTCCATTATCTGCTCATGTTGGCCAAAACTCACCTCACATAATCGCTTCCGAAGATTTAGTGGTCCTGCCGAAAGACCTTCCCTCTCATTTTCATCCCCTCTCTCTGCGATTCTCCGTTTCCTCCTCTTGGATTTTCCCTCCTCTCCGTCCTCCATCTCTCCACTTCTGTTTGTTAATAATTAAGGCGTTAGACGTGTTGTCTTTTATGAGTGAAAACTGTAAAAAGGGGCTAAATTATAGCAAAGCGTCAATGTGAATGACGAAGCTTGACTCATGTTAGAAAAACAAGAGGGTTGGGAGAGATTGTTCCAGAAATAAAACAATTTTTGATCGCTACCACACAAACCACTTACACGATGAAACAATTCTCAGAAGTGATTATTTGTATGAAACAAAAAGTCTACAAAGTTACATTTCTCTTTTAAGAAATCAGTACAAAAAAGACTTTCTTTTGCGCGCATTACAGAGCGATGCTATCGTACTAACACAGAATATTAGCTTAGAGGTGCAAAACTGAACAAACTACTGTTAAGTCATCTTTAAAAAAACTGAGAAAATGACAAAAAATATATATTTCGTTTGTCTTAAAGAGATATCTGAGGTCTTAATTGTTTTTATTAATTATTTTTTGGACTATTATAATCGTTGTTATTGTTATTATAATTCTTACTGTTATTATAATTGTAAATGTTATAATTGTATACTTTCCATGCTTCAGTTGACCTGTAGAAACAGCTGTGTGCCCACTTTTCTCTCCTCTCTTTCATCTTTCTAGACCTTTCTACCCTCTTCGTGTCTTTCTCAGAATTTGTCCGACCCTCTTTGTCTTTCACTTCCTGTTTATTTTATAGTCTTGGCGTCGCTGTTGATATAGCTAACTGTACATCTTTATAGGGGAAAGATACTGAGCACGACAAAATAAAAAAACACTTAAAGAATCTCATGTGAATGACTGATTTTTCTCCACCTTACTGACTTCCTGTAACGTTTTAATCAAAAGAGAAAAAGACACATTGATAGAGTTTTACCAAGTGGCAATTAAAAGCAGGGAGGATACTTTAATTAGCTAAAGCAGCAACAGAATAATAAAATGAACAAAGATAGAAAAATGAGTGACTGGGATGATGGATGATGTGGATGCAGTAGAAGACAGACAGTGAGAGACAAACTAGGTGCATAAAAATATGAAGCCTCCATTATTCCAGAGCAATCAATATACGATTGTGTCAGAAGTCACATGCTGAGCGTTGAGGGGGGGCGGGTGCATTTAGATTTAAAAGCAGAAGAGAGGATGAGAGATCGATGTGTTTGTCCTTTATTGATGGAGAGGCACTGCAGAAGCCAGTCGTAAACAGTAAGTGTCACATGACAATCCAAGCGCACACTGCGTTCCCTGCTGTTCTCTTCGCTTTGAGCTATTGCATGGCCTTCTTGGATATAGAAGGACATTCGCGTGTAATATTTTTATAACTGCTTTGCCAAACCCAATCAGATAAATCTAAGACAGGTAGAAGATGTTCTCAAGCAAACAAATGGAGAATTGAAATGAAAAGTGACAGCATAGACATCTGAAGTTATCTTCAGTCTCGTATTAATTTAGTTTATAGGACACGGCCAAATTCGGCTGACATAAGTCACGGGCAGATCCACGGTTTATTGGTCAAATACCACATCAAGGTTTCCTTCAGCTTTATCCAGGCAAGGACAATGAACATTGCATTCTCTGCATGACGGATTTGAAGCTTCCGTGCTTCTGGTAATGACCCCATTCAAGGAGATCTGGATTAGAGCAGGTGTGATGAATTGACTGAAGGTGCTCCGGTGATGGAAAATTGTCATATTGGCAGGAAGCTAAAGGCTCTCGAGCGAAAAGAACAATTGAATGTGCTTTCAGTCACGGAAAGGTTTTACTTGTTTTTTCCTTTTGACAGCATGTCTTCACTCAATACTTCACCCCAGCGTTTGAGGTTAGCGCACACTGCAATGAGAAAGAGAACAAGCTCACGTTTTCACCAAGAGAAAGATGGTAGGCAAGAAATTAAGAAAAAGCACGAGACAAATTACAGTCTCAGAGTTCGGCCTGTGGAGTGTTAAAAAGATAAACTGGGGCGTTACATTGAGGATTTCATGCTTGAAACAGATTGATAATGGGTGGTTTGGGACAGAGAGAGGGAGACGGTGCAAAGGGAGAAGAAGAAAGGGGGAGATCAACACAAATATACAGATACAAAAGGAGCCGTTTCTCACACCGGCACTGACACAAATGAGCGAAAAAAGTAATCCAATTAGTGTGAAACAGGGCTTTCATTCAGGCTCCACGTAAGAAGTGTGCATTTAATCAAAACGGCTATGGAATCCTGTTTTCCCTGGGAGTTATTGAGAGGTTCATTATCGCAATGCATTCATACAGTCTTTCCCATTTGATTTGCTATTATAGTGGTTTTAATTAAACATTTAGATCAAAACCCAAAAGCTTACAGTACACTAGGTTAAAACACTGATGTGATACATTTTAGTGTAGTATATTTTATTAGTGACTCATTGATGCCCTTCGTATAACGTCATCTGGGACTGGTGGGTACATGGTCCTAAGGATCCCATTTCTGTATTGTTTAATTGAACCATTAATACTGGGGGATCACTGATATTAGACATGGCACCAATGCGAGGGTTTCACAACATGACAGGAATTACAACAAGTTTAACATTGTTTATAATGCAAATAGACTGCAGAAAGCCTGGCATCTAAGATGAGCTATGGATTTGTTTTACTCGACTACTGAATAAATTTACATACTGAATAACTCAAATCCCCGGAGGAAATGTTTTCTTGCTTAACGTCTGCTGTTTATGTTTCATTTAGGAAATCAAAAAAAGATAAAGATGACAATCATAGATGTGCTGTAATATTTGTATTGTATATATTATTAAAACACCTTTAACCCAAGTTCCCCTATATCATAAAGAAGAGATTGATGAATTTGGGAGTCTCTTGAACAAGTCTGAAGCATTGTTAGGAACAGTTCACCCAAAAAGGAAAATGTTGTCTTCATTTACTCACCCTCAAGTTATTCCAAACCTGTATGCATTTCTTTGTTCTGTTGAACAAAGAGAAAGATATTTGGGAGGATGCTTGTAACCAAACAGTTATAGTAGGAAAATTAGCTTTATAAATTTCTTACGATATTTAGTAGATTGAAGGTAAGTAAACAGTTCTGACTTTTGACTACCACGTCATTTTTCCAACTATGGTAGGCAATGGTGGCCAAGAACTGTTTGGTTGCAAACATTCTTCCAAATATATTTCTCTGTGGTCATCGGATTCGGTACAAAGAAATTTACTCGCCCTCAACTTGTTCAAAATCTGCATAAATGATGACAGATTTTTTTGTGAACTGTTCCTTTAAGACATTTTCTACACCTAGAGGAGATACATGAGATTACTGGAATCTGTTTCTGAGGAGAAAAATTGGACGAGTACGCAAAAGTCTCCACTTAATCTTATTACTGAAAATGAAAAAATTGAGATATTAAAGAAATCTCATTTGCAGTGTTTTGTTCGATGAGTGTACTCTAAAGATAATAGCTGTGTAAGTGCCCTCTTCAAATCTCATGACATTACACTCCTGGGGATACTTTGCCTTGAGAAGTTGGACCAGAAGAACAAAACTCTACAACTGAACAGAAAGCACCTCACAGACTTCACATGAGAGGAGGGTGTCAGGTGGGCACAGATAACAAGCAGAACTCGCTGCCTGCCTCCTGCGAAGTGCTGGTGAAGAGGAGGCGCAATGCCATAGATATGCCAGAGTATGGAAACCATAATAGAAGATCATTTGAATCTAGTGGCATTTGGAGCGAAGAGGTGCAAAGCGTTGGTGATGTGGAGGGGCGAGCAAAGCATTAGGGAAATTGAAAAAATCCAAAGAGTGAGCCTTAGATTTTTTTTGAGTATGTAGCACTTATGTGAACTTGCAACAGACACAGGGGAAAAGATCTTGACCAGTAGAAGTGTTAAAACCTGGTGATGCTTAAAAATAGACCATAAAGAACATTGAGCACAATGTCTGGGGCACAGACATCCCAGTGGTTTTTGTAGATCTCAGCATGAGTGAAGTGTTCTCCACCAGGAACTTCCCTGTAAAGCAAGAACTCCCTGATTTCAGAGCAATCCTGTGGGAAGGCCGTTTGACAGGTGTGCCATCACATCCTTTGATTCAGACCGTTTGTTCAGCTTAGGTCCTGCTGTACCTTCTTTCTGAGCAGCTCTCCAGGTGTCAGGAGAGCTTGAAAGGATGAACTGGCCAAAGGCAGCAATCACAGAGATAAGCCAGCACAAAACCTGTATGAGTCACTAAGCCTTCATATCGTAGAAACTCCAGCACTATCTGAATTTTACTGTTAGGCGGAGTCAGCAAAATGTAATACTCTGATTTTGTAGTCAGCACAAATATGTCTTAAGGTTATTTCATTTTTCTATATCCCAAAATAAAAATAGCTAAGTTAATTCACGGCAACTGTGTTGCATATGCTAAACAAAGTCACTTCAGTTTAATCAATTGAATTGGTTCCAAGGACTTACTGAACCGCCTGTTCTTCAGTCTGTATTGCCAGTGTACGATGAGGGTCAGCAGGAGCACCAGACACATGGTGAACTATCCCAATCAGCAGGGGGCAGGACATTGAGCCTTACCTACCCTAATTTCCATGTCACATATATGGGCCATCCTACAGAATTGGTGCAAAATCAGAGTTGGAAAGATCTAGAAAAAACGTTTGATTGCCCTAGAATTCTTTTATATTTGCAAGTTGTATAATATCAAAGGTACACATTTCTAGTAACTCTGCAGTTCATTTTCATATTGCAATTTCAGAAAGTTTTGGAAAATTCTTCTTCTCCCCAAATTTTGTCACTACAGACACAATGATATATAATTTAATAATAAGGATTATATTTATGTATTAAGCTTTTGTTTAAATCTTTTCAAATATATATTTTTGCTATTTAAAAAAAGAATTCCACATGTAAATTTTAACAATATTTCAAATGTAATTTATGAGATTTGTTGAATTTTTAATCCAATCTTTCTTTGTAAAAGGGATAAAATGTATTATACCGATTTCAAAGTTAAAGATTCATTAGTTTATATATACATTGAACCAAACACTATCATAACATCTTAGTTGATAATTTAAAATACTTTTTTTTTTCAAAACATCCCATGTTTCGTCGTGACACGCACATTTTCACTATTGAGGGTAATGTCTGGTTCGCATAATAATTTTTTTACAGCTGAATCGGACTTTCAACATTTTATGTTAATACAAAAACTATGTTGCACATACGCAGCCAGCACATATTGCAGACACACATCTGACAGTTAATATGTAATAGATACTTTATCACTACTAAAACAGTAATGAATTGCATAACTGTAAGGAGTTGTTTATTTCCCAAATAAAGTTAAGTGTTTCTTTTTCTCACTAAGGAATTTTATTTGGCATTACCGAAAGAATGATACCCAGTGATAAGTTTTGGTTGTGACTGTTTTGTTGGCGACAATTTTTTAATACTTTTGAGCCTAGCACAAAGATGCTTATCAACACATGGTTTACAAACACAGTTCTGAACAAATGTACACACATACATTTCATTGGTTACACCCCAAAAAGTTTGCTTAATTGCAGAAAAAGATGTTTGGTAGTGACGTTCCTTAAATTTGAGATTTTTTAACACATTTACTTCAAAATGAGAATTTCGATCTACTCACCATGTAGTTTATTAGAGAGAGGGACACAGTAATGATTCTTGATGTAAAAACAACAGTTAAATTATTTTTTTAATATCATTTTCATAAGTTAAAATTTAGAAGTTTGGGTTTGTGACACCCATCTCCCAATTGAAAGTACCCAATAAATAATGATTTTATATATATTAAGCTTACTGATATTTTAAATATTTTTATATTATGGGTTTCGAAAGATGATAGAAGGATCTTCATAAACAGACTTGATGTGGATTTTTGATGTGGGACCACATTTAGCACGAATTCTGTTGAATGGCCCATTTATCTAACAGCTCCTTCCCTGTCTCTTTCTCTCCAACAAGAAGCTCTTGGCATGAAAAAGGTTGAAGACCTTTGAATCAATAATTGAAATACTCTGAATATATTACGGCATTGTTTCTGTTGAACTACGTCTCACCTGTGATAAAATCCCCTTTACCAACGAATAAATGTAAATGAAATGGGGTTCACCGATCTCGACAGCAACCAAAGGGCCAAACCTTCACATTTGCTCCCTACTTCTTATTTTTCTGTAACTTGCAGGTCAGTCGTGTGTTCCTTGTTGTCATCACTCCAGGTGGGATTAAAAAGATAGCTGGCAACAGGAGAACAAAGACCGAGCGATTCCTCATGGCATTTGTGGTTTACACTTGGTTGAAAAGGTCAGAAGAGTCTTGCTGTGACAGGGCATCACACGGCGTATGTGAGCATAATGCGAATCCGCAGAGGGAGCAGCCAAGGAATCACACTCACCGTTACAGCCGCTGTGGCAAACTAATCACGTCCTTGCCACAGTCGCTGCTTTGACAGACAGGTTATTTCATTTTGTGCTTAGACAATAGGCAATACATATTGGGATGAAAAAAGCTGTTAAAATATCCCCGGAAACGCTTCAATATGCCACCTGTCTCCTTATCGTAATGAGTTTGACCTTTTCAACAGCCACCGACAGTAATCAGTTCCAGAATGCCCATGAGTGTTTTATAGTAATGAACAATGATTGCGCAATCTCTTAATCCTCTGCTCCTCACAAGCATGGGCTGGGCCACTGGGTCCGCTCTTCTCTTATTGTTTTTCCCACTCACACAAATTGATTAGCTGAAATAATTAATGGTGTAAAAGTTAGAAGTCTTCTCATTGTTCTGCTCCCATTGTAATTCTTTTGCACTTCACTCGCTGCACAGTTAATTTCTCCAGTTAATCAACTATGAGCCCAAATATACAACAAACACATGCAGATACACACTCCTCTTCGAACTGAAGGAACAGGAGACATGCTAATTAAAAATCAAAACATTGACAGTTGAATAAAACGGTGAGAGAAACAAGTTATTAAAATTACCGTAATTGGACAAGAAGATAAATGTGAATTCTTTAGCCTAAAGTTATCCTTTACCATTTATCTCATCGCTAATTCCATCTGCCTCTTACTGTATGCTCTGTGTCGACTCTGTGTCGCTGATGGACAGTTTGAAAACACATTCATTTTCTATTTTTACCACACCTCAACAGTAGATTTGTCAATTTAGTCACGTTTGTGAGCAATACGGCCCTTTCCATTAGATAAGTACAAAGGACAGCATTGCGTAAAACATCCATTTCATCCAGAAATACAAATGGCACCGTTACATACTATCACGATAACAGACACACAAGCACAGATTTGTGTACACTTTATCTCTAAAGTAAACAGATATGGCTTGGAGAAAAAATCACAAGGGGAAGTGCTTATCTGTTTGAGAGTTTAGGTGTCAATACCAGAGATGGGAACAAGTCACATATGGCCAAGTCCAAGCAAGTCTCAAGTCTTAACTATCAAGTCTCGAGTCAAGTCTCGAGTCACAGTTTAGACAAATCAAGCAAGTCAAGTCAAGGGTTCACCCTAAGCAAGTCAAGTCAAGTCCTGATAAGTTTCAAGTCAAGTCAAGTCGCAGTACTAAAATAAACAGAGGTTAATTTTTTAGATACATGTTTATTTTTGCACAGAAAAGATGAACTTATATACATACATTATTTATCTTATTCACA
Organism: Triplophysa dalaica; assembly: GCF_015846415.1. Classification (NCBI taxonomy): domain Eukaryota; kingdom Metazoa; phylum Chordata; class Actinopteri; order Cypriniformes; family Nemacheilidae; genus Triplophysa; species Triplophysa dalaica. Next base: position 7,499,044 of record NC_079553.1, read on the forward strand.
TTGCTATATATGAATTATATGCATATCTGTGCAACATTAATATCTGAAAATAAAAGTGTTGCTTACACAAAAGAAATCCAGTCTGAAATGTATAATAAAATCTAATTCAATTTAATTGCAACGTCTACACAGAAATGGAAATACTTGTATCTGAGAGAATGCATTTATACAGGCTATGAAGCTTATAAACTAAGAATTGTGATTGAAAACTTGACTATTGTATGTTTTAAGTATATGATGCTGTAATACTTGTGCTGTCCATTAATGTGAACAGTAGGCCTATAGGGAATTTGCATCTATTGATGGGAATCCCGGATCATTTTATTGACTTCGGTATTGAATCTTGTTTATCAAAATGAACGAATCTTTTTCATTTCGGTAGAATATAAATTAAATGTATGTTAATATAGCCCAGTGATGAAGTTATGATGCTTAATCGTCATCTCTGCGGTGGACACGCAGTATGCACGTTTCATACGTAATATATAATCTGAGAATATTTGTTTTCTATTTGAACTGGTTTCATTATTTTACAGCACAAAACGTTTTGCTGTTATTGTGAGTATAAAAAAATTTTAGACATTTAACAGATTCGAACTATGAAATTATTCTCGTCAGTATGACCGAAAAGTTTTTAAAGAGTTTTTTTAAGTTCAAGTGATCTCACCGGGCGCGTCCATGTTAGCCAGTCATGCAGTATATAAGAGAGCTGCTATTCAGTTTCCACACGCAGTCGACACAAACACTTGAACATGCGCACATTTAATATAGACATTCGCCTACATGTAATACAGAGAAGCCCTTCTTTATTTTAAGATGATTTTAATGTTTTAAGAACATAACAATTCGGGCTACGCCATTATAGCCAGATTCCCCAATTCATCACCTTATGAGATGAGATGTAGGCCTACCAGTGATGATCGATTATCACTTTTCTAATGATAAAAAACAACCAAAGCAAAATTATGACAAACAGAAACGATTAATTCATTATATTAGTAATCGTTTTATTACACTGACTATAAAGAAATTACTTTGTAACCTTTCCTTGTGGTTCTTATAATGTCGGATGAAATTCGACGTTGTGGTTGTCGCGTCAGAAATCCTCGTGTTGCATGCTCTGCATCTGGCAAATATTTTTTTATTTTCACGGTCCAGTACAAAGTCCTTATAGCCAAACGTGACTGTGGAGCTCGACTGTTGTCCGCCATTGTAACGGCCACAACTGTTTCAAGCCGCCAGGCGCATGCGCAGTTTCCTCTCTATCGTAACTGCTCTACAGTAATTGGCTGTTTCACCTTGTTTGGCGCGGTTTGAGTTGAGCAGCGTTAAAGGCACAGGCGCTGTAGTGCTGCCGAGTCACAATAATTATTTTAGGTAATTTCATTACTTTACAAAGTTCAAGTCATTGTCGAGTCTTCCATTTAAAGTCAAGTCAAGTCTCAAGTCACCTGCTCTCAAGTCAAAGTCAAGTCAAGTCATTTTCTTACTTCAATCAAGCAAGTCGCATGTCCTGAAAATTGTGACTCGAGTCAGACTCGAGTCAAGTCAAGTGACTCGAGTCCCCCACCTCTGGTCAATACACATGAATTAATTCCCTTCTCAGCAGGATCTGAAATGATGGAATTGCACAGTGGTTCAATAATGCTTCTTCAGTGCTTTTCTTAAAATTTCTAGCAAAACAACAATCTTAAAGGTCAGAAAAGTATTCTTAGTCTGTCTGTCTAACACGGGATGGATGAATGGATTCTTTAATATTTTGTTCTTAAAAACACACACACACGCAGGCACTCATGCACACACTCTTCAAAATTTCTTCTTTTGTGTTGTGCAAAATTAAAAAGTCATATAAGTTTGAAATGACAAGAGGGTGAGTATTCATTTTTGGGTGAGGTCTCAATCACAATCTCAAATGCATTAGTTGCATCAGATGATTTCACCATAATTCCACCACTTTGTGCTCTATTGACCACAATCATAAAGCCATTTACTCACTTCTTTCTGTTATATCTGTAATAGATATTGCATGTGCTCTGATACAAAACACGTCCTTTAATACAAGAGATCAAACCGTATTTTGTTAACCGTAAAATAAGTGACCGGTTACTAGCAACAATACGGTATTTTAGAATCTCGCGATAACAAGCGTGACTCGCCCCTGTTATCACGCATAGGAAACCCTGCGTATCCCTCTTCTTTTTGCTGTCCACAAGCAAGGTAACGCAATCTCCGTATGTTTCTGTGGTATAAAGCGGATTTTAAGCGTTATTTGCCACTAGTACGCTCCCAGAAGCGGTTTAATATTTAGCAGAACTCGTATTTATGCCGGCATGTACATAAAATGCAACACAATACATTGTATTTATAAAAAAATAAAGATTGAATCGCATGCAAGGGAGCCCCGATGTTCAATGGCGGCGCCCATGCATACGCTGCGGCCTGGTCGACTCGTCAGCGTTTTACTTCTAACGCATTTTTGGTTCAATAATTAATGATTACAATTAGACATAATGCTCTTTGACTTAATGACTGTGTAATTTCTTTAAACTATATGTTTGGTTGGTACACTTCTAAGGGTTGTTTTCCGCGTTGGTATAAACGTGGTCGGTAATGTAGCTAACCGCTATCACGCCGGGAATATGCGCGGGGACCGTTTTAAAATATTTAATTTTTAAGGTAATACAGTGATCTTAATTTTTATTTTTTATAATTGAAGATGGTTTCTTTTACGTTTGAACTGGTTAGTAAAATGTCTTGCGCTTTGATATCAAGGAAATCGTTAAAATAAGGTAACGTTACCATGTTTGATTTTGGCTTTCAGATGCCAGGCGGTGGTGTTACAATGAAAGATGTCAACCAGCAGGAGTTTGTCCGTGCGCTGGCAGCCTTCCTCAAGAAGTCAGTTCAACTCTGTTTGATGAAATTGCCAGTGTCGATAGCGTGCAACTTTGTAGTAAAAACGTTCGTAGGCTTATATTGAACATTGATGTCTTCGCAGGTCAGGGAAGCTGAAGGTGCCGGATTGGGTTGATATCGTTAAATTGGCCAAGCATAAAGAGCTGGCTCCCAGTGATGACAACTGGTTCTACATCAGAGCTGGTGAGTGTTAATCTTTTTGGGAAAATATATGCCAGAGAAACGTTCATCCACATATTGAAGTGGTGTGATCGTTTCAGCAGAGATCTAATCTTCTGACTGCAGGTAAAGAATGCTGGCTTCTTTTGATCAATGTATCACACAAGCTTTGTGCCAAAAATTCATAGGTTTTTCATGTCAAAGAGCAATTATTCTTTGTTTTTCAAATTTAAACGAAGCCAATGTATGCATTGTAGAACATTGGGTGTTATATCATTACATGTAATGTGACAATTTTAATGTTATTTTCTATAAAAAAAAAATCATGATTTGCTCGTAAGCAGTCAAACTATTTTGTGTGAGTGCTGTCCCATGGGAAATGATGATTTTTTTTTTTTTTACTTACAACGAATTACAATACGACTTTCCTCACACAAACTCTAGCCAAAGGTTACTTGTTGCAGAAAATGAGCTTAGTGGTCTGAAAATGTTTCACTACAATAGGGTTATCAATAATGGATGTTGAATGCAAGTAGTTGTGGCAGGCTTGGGCCTGATTATTGATGTGTCTGTCCTGTTAATGTGTGTCAGCATTTGCTGTAGTATGCTGGAAAACTGCTTCTGTTTCAGATAGATATTCATCAAACAGCTCACTGACACACTGTAGAAATTTAAGAGCCAATTTTGAGACTCTAGAAACAGATTTTGTGTCAGTGAGAGCTGCAATAAAGTGGGTCAGGCTTGCATCAGAGTCTTGGATGGAAAGTGTTGTTTTCTTCAGCTGGCCTAAATGTCCACTTTTCTCACCTCTCCCATTCAGCCTCCACAGTCCGTCACCTGTACCTTCGCGGAGGTGTTGGTGTGGGCGCTATGATCAAGATCTATGGCGGGCGTAAGAGGAACGGCGTGTGCCCTGCTCACTTCAGCGTGGGCTCCAAGAACGTTGCCCGCAAAGTGCTCCAGGCCCTGGAAGGCCTTAAGATGGTGGAGAAGGACCCCAATGGGTAAGTGCCCTCCAGTAACTAAGTGTGCTATCACTATACAGTCTTTCTCAGGCTAACTTGGTCCTGAGATGATTTGTGGGCTGCCATTTGAGTATTTACCTTTGGCTACATCTATACCCATGATCGCTTATTGTGTCATAATGCATGGTTGTTTTGTTTTCCAGCGGGCGCAGACTGACCTCGCAGGGGACCAGAGACCTGGACCGTATTGCTGGGCAGGTAAGGACTCTTCTCTCACTTTACAAGTCCTCAGCCCTTATTAATGCTTATCAGCATCTCAGAATTCCGAAAAATGCAGCTTACTGTTGATTTCTATGTAAATTAAGTAATTAAGATGAATCTGTCTCTGCATGAATATTCTGGTCCATGTTCAAATTCAATGGACCTTTTCTCACTTAAATTTAAAGAAGCTTTAAAACCTTGAGGATTGACCACAATAGCTTTGATGTAGGGGTGTGATGAGATTGAGTTCATGAGACCGAGACGAGATTTTACGATTTTTTTAAAAGAAATCCTCAATGACGAAATGTATAGGGGGAATAGTATTTTATTATTTCCCTCGTATCGATACCAGCTGCGCTTTCCTGTGCTTTTTTTTTAATGACAGCGAGTTGACACATTGCACATGAACGCAGTGACAACAGAGCCCTGCCTCCTCTCACAGACTTGACTCGTTCCCGGCAGTTAAAAAGTGTCATTGTTAGAAAAGATGGCCATTGCAGAGTCCAAGTAACACATCTGGCGCACGAGTGCATGCTCGTTTACGCTTTCCATGTTTACCATAGTGCTCTATGTATGTGCACTGATCAATAATTTCATCCACTCGTTTCATTCGCCCTGGTTAAATGATGTTTATGTTAGAAAGATGGCCAGTACAGAGTCTCCGCAGCAGTTCTCATGTTTAATGCACGCGTTTCTGTCTTTGGGCGCTCATCAATTATTTCATCCACTCGTCCCATTCGCTCTTGTTAAGATGATGTGTGAAATGATGCTGATGCGGGTAAAGTCTCCAACTGTTCTTGCGTGTGATGCACGTTTTCACTTCCGTGTTTACGATAATGCTCCGTGTTTGTGCTGATGAATGAATTCATCTCGTCTCATTCACTCTAGTTAAAGTTAAAAAGATGTCCAGTGCGAGTCTCTTCAACAGTTCTTTGTGTTTCTGTCTATATGTATGCTGATCAATGATTATTTGTGAATAAAATTCAAAGTTATATATTTTATCATATAAATGTAGGCTATTAACATTAATAAGCAATGAATAACCAATACATTTAAGTATTTATTAATCTCGCAACTATTTATGTAAACTCTGGTCCATTAATATTGACAAATGCAACTTTGATTTTTAATAGTAAATGTATTTGTAAAATTTACATTAGATTTACAATTAATGTAAATATATAATTCATTGTCTAGTCTTGTTCAATTTAACTTTAAATAAAAGTAAAACAATTCCCTATGGTATCGGTAGATTTTTTTTAGGTATTGAATCGAAGTTAGAAATTCCAGTGTCGTGACAACACCATGAATGAGACATATGATCAGTTTTTAAGAGGTTTGCCGGTGTTGAAAATACATTAATGTGTACTTTCAATTGCTGTACTCTACTTGTGGTACGGACTGCCGCTGCGGTCCACCTGCGCGAACTGCCATAAGTGATACGATTGCCGTGAGGCTTGAGACCCAGCCATCTAGCGTGTTTAAATGGAGAAACGGTGCGAAAGTAGTGCAGCGGAATGGAAAACCACGTGTCTTTATTAATGGCCTGGCCGGTCACTGCATCTCACAGTACCCAGGTTAAATTAGGGAGCATATGCGACAAAAATGGTCACAATTTTGAGCCCAGCACTCGATAATGCCAAATACGTGAGGATATTGTTTTCTCGTGAGACCAATCAGATATCGAGGAACGAGATCTCACCCCTACTTTGATGTTTAATATGATTATGGTAAAGTCTTGAAAAAGGCACGTGTATCCTACATATCCTCCTCCGTAAAGCCTTTGCTTGGTTTTTGGCCCTCCGCTTGTCCTTCACTCTCCCGCGACATACCGCTGTGAGCCAATCCAATGCTGAAGGAAGTAAACAAGCCAATTGAATTTCATGCTCGCTGGGTAGCCGTATGGCAGCATTTTATTCTGCCTGATCCCCTTAATGAGCTGAATTCAGATGAGTTAACGTGATTTTCTTGTTGCGCTTGCTTTGGCTGCATCTTTCGCTCTCTGACTTCTTCCAGAGCACTGTTGCTATTCTTGGCTTTGCACTGACTGCGTGAAGAAAACCAATGTTAGTGTATGGCAGCATGTTGATCTTAATCTCGTGGCTAAAATCAGGTCCAGAACTTGATTGGCCTACTAAATATTTTCAGCAGATGGGTAATTTCTCAAGGTTTTCAGGGGTAATGTTGAAAATTGCTTGACTGATTATTAATGGACTCTTGTTGTCATGTGTTAATTTTGTACCCTTTCTGATTTTTATTTTACAGGTCGCCGCTGCAAGCAAGAAATCTTAAAATGTAAAATAAACTTTTGTGGAAAAACTCAACCTAGTGTCTTGTCTTAGTGTTTGGGTTCCTATTCAGTTATAAAATCTGTGATTTCATTATCTTTTGCTTGAAAAATGCTTGATGCTCTTGGAGTCGTTGAACAATATTGTGCATCAAGTCTGTCTCTGTGTATTTGGCAAAAATAAGAGTATGATGAGCAATACGTCTGTATTCCTAACATCACATCTTGGTACTGGTGGTGACTGATTTACTCAAATAAGACAAATGTATATTTTTCCCTGCTGCTAGATTTGGCAGAGGAGTTGGGATCTTTGATATCTGCTATGTAACTACTTTATGGTTACTCTAACAGTGCCATCATGTGGACCTTTAGATTATGGCCAGTACAGCTGGTCATCCATTTATTTTTGCCCAAAACATCCAACAGTATAGTGTGGTGCTCGAAAAGTTTAATTCTCTGCGATGGGAATTTATTTACAACTGCAAGTTACGCTAGAGGCGATCTGAAGTGTAACAATGCTAAGCATGTTTGAGTTTATATATTAAGCACATTTTTTTAAAGAATGTATTCAAACTCATGACATTCATGCTTGAATAACCATCCTTCAGTAAATGTTTAAGTGTATTTTCAAGTATAGGTAAACTAAATCATTGATTTGGAAAGATTTTCTACAAATAAAGCCAACAAATGTATCTCTGGGCGTTCTGAATCATTTGCCATCCATTTATCTGCAAATATGCACAAAAATGAAAACCGTTGTGAATTACTCGAGTTGTACTAAACCTGCATACTTTTATTTATTCTGTTAAACTCAGTTAAGTTATCAACCTTGGTAGACACAATTAAAATATTCAAAAGGTGCTCAGAACAGTTTTTTTTTTCAAAATTCTTTAAAATATATCATTTGTTCAACACAACAAATGGTACTATAAAGATCTAATGTGGTAGTCGATGATCAGTTGAGCTAAGATTCTTACAAATATCGTTGTGTTCAAACTTGAGGGCGAGTGATTCATGACACATTATTTTTGGGCGAACTTTCCCTTTAAAGTCACAAAGAAAATTTGCCATTTACATCTTTTCCGCATCGTGACGTATATCCGAGTGAAACTGCTTCTGAAATTAGAAATGATGCATTATTTTGCCCTTTTTGACTGGTTTGTTGTAAGTTGTGCCTGGAGGGGAGGGCAAAACATACCTGACCATTGGTCAGTGAGTATAGTCCTACCTCTTTTTGGTTACTGACATCATGAGGTGAACCGTTGTTTGGTGAGGGAGTGGAGCTAAATGTTTAAATGATTTAAGATTACAAGTGCAAATTAATTGTGAAAATAATGGTGTGCACGGAAAAATCATAATAATCACTGCAACACTGTAAAAACTCACAATTTTCCTTTTTATTCTTGTTATTATTTTAGTGGTCGTACATATTTGGGTTTGCTGTTTGTTTTTAGAGAATGTTTTTGGACGGCTTTACCATTTTTATTGTGATAACAGTACTGACAATGTTATACTATTGGGCTACTACCTATATTGTGGCTAGGAAGAGTAGCTCTGAAAATATCTTCACTACATTTGCATGTACATTTATTTATTTAGGTTCTCCACTTTTTTTTTTACTTCGAGGGCCCCCATTTTGAGCTCAATATGACTAACATCAATTGGTCATATGCAAGAAAAAGATATGCATGAAATGTTTATTTTTCATTTAAAAATAATTAAAACACTGAGAAATAGCTGGACCTATGGAGGGGATTCCTGGACTATGCTTAAGCCCAGTGTCCCAGACTAAAGTGCTAGGTGTCTTAAATGAAAACCTCTTTCACTGACATTTGTTCATTCATTATTTATTTTGTAATGTTTACTGTATAAATTAATTCACTAACGCTTTACTTATTGAAGCTATTTACTATTATTTAGTGGGAGCACCACTAAATTCTCGCGGTGGGTTACATCAGCCATTTCATCAGCCAAATGATGAAACGTTGCCTTTAGGACACCATGAACGAGTTAACACAAGAGGTAAATGTAATAGAGGAAAGTTTATTTGTTGCCTCTGCGCGTTCATCAACCCCTGTTTATATCCTGCTTGTAGTACTGATATTCAACACCAGAGGGAAGCAAAGACAGCGACTTATGCGAATCAGTGCTCCGAAGGTGACCTTCATCAAAATGAAATGCCTCAACCAACTTTGTCTAAGCATTTAAAAATGTAAATGTTCTAAACAAACAAATTTATTAAAAATAAATCCCCCGGTGTTTAGACACAGTGGATGTTTTGTTCTGTGTGTCGCTGTATGACGAATGAAGTTTATCTGTGACTGTAAGTACACAAACCGCCTGAACTACGATCAGTCAGGACAGCTCGTGCATCTTTTCATTAAATCTATTCTTTTGTAACATTTAATTCTCAATAACTCTATTTCTCTCCATCTTGTTTTTCAGAGCAGCAGCTGTTGCTGAACACCTGAGCCTCTCCCCCTTCTCACCTGCCCCCTTCTCTCTTTCTCTCCCCTGTAATTTGGAAGCACGGGAGAAAGATAAACATGTCTGTGAATGATAGAGGAGAATGTAAAGAATGCTGGCTGTGGAGGTGTTGCTGTTTGTTCACTTGCTACTGTTGAGGTGGGGAGATTTAGTCTTGGCTCCAGTGTCACTGACGACTCCCGCAGCCTTGATGTTTCGTCTGGTAACCTTTCCAAGGTGTTATTTCCATAATGGCACATGTGGGTGTATAGAGTAGATTAAAACTAGAATTGCTGTAATTTAATTATTGAGATTGGAATCTGGGAACATACATGAAACATTTAATGGCGGTAAAAATTTGAGTTCATGACCGAAAAGCTGTCAGTGTGCACTCAATCTACCAGGTGTCTGTTATATTTCACTGCAGATGTGTCGATTTGAGGATTTCTGTCCTTTTTAAAATAGCAGCGGTTATCGGTGACTACCACTTAACACCATTCTTCTCTCCGACAGTCTGTTTTTCCAGTAGGATAAGAGAGAGAGGTAGAAATGAATGTGTGTGAAGTAGAAATCTAGTGTTCCTGATAAACAAATCTTTTGTGTAGCCTTTTCTATCTCCGAACACAAAACACTGTTGTGTGTGAGATTCACCCTTTTTTTCCAGAATCTATTCCTACAGAGGTCTTCCTCTTTACACAACTGTTAGTGTGTGCAAATATTTATTCCTCTTTTCTCACCATGTTTAATCTAATCTCACTGTCCACTGAATTGAGCACAGAGTTGTCGTTGTTGATTTTGCTGTTTGGCTGTGTCGAGAAAAGTAAACACATTGAGTAGAAGTACTCACAAAATTCTTTCCCCAAACAAACAGTTTCATCATCTGCTGGCCACCTCCAGCTCTCTGTCTCTCTAGGTGTCTGCTGTCTCTTTTTCTCTGTCAGACCGTCACTGACACTTACAGCTTCGGCATGGCGTCATTGGTAATCTACACATCATGGTCTGTTTTTATTTAGGACAGGTGGTGTGCAAGTCCTGATGTTTTGGTAGATTAATCTTGTCTTTGTGTGCAAACGTGGCTGTGATGCTTCCTGGTGTGTGTGTGGCATGGCTTAGGGGCAGACAAGCCTGTGTTGTCTTTACTCAACAGGCGCATGGCACAGTCTGCTCTCTAGAACATAACACCTGTTTTGAGGGCAAAAGGCGAACAGAGAACAGATGCAGGTTAGAACGACTGTGTTTGTCTGGCACATGATCTGGGATCATACAATTGAATAGGAAAGTCAAGCAACTGTCAAAGAAAAATACTTTTCTTAACCAAGTCAATGTTTCATTTAAAGTAAAATAATTTACAGTCTCCTTTAAATAGCATCATTTTAATAGAACAAAGATAGTATTGTTATCAGAACGTGCCTTAAATTAGATAAGGTTTTCTCACACCCTTGTCAAATTTTTTCTTTCAGATTTTGTAAAAAAATCTTGTGGGGCTAGAATTTTTATTCTATCTTAAATACTACAATTTACCTCATAGTCTTGCCTGTAAGTAGATTTGTTTAATGGGACAAAAATATTAAATAACAATATTTGGATATATATATGGATACATATACATGTGATTTGAATATGTTTGTAAACCTTACAGCACTTTAAAGTAAGGTTGTATTTGTTACCATTAGTAAATGCATTAACTAACATAAACTTACAATGAGCAGTATGTTTTTTTGCATTTAATAATTTTGTTAATGTATGTTAATGAATATACATTTTTTCATGACAGTTCACTGTGCATTATCTGTGCATAACGATACAAGTTACAACTTTTGATTTTAATGTTTAAATGTAAAAAGTAAATGCTGAAATGAACATAAACTAAGATGAATAAATGTTTAAGAAGTATTGCTGTTCGGTAGTTAATATTAGCCAATGCATTAACAAAAACAATCTTATTGTAAAGTGCTATCCATCTGTTAAATCCAGAAAGGAAGACCAATGCAAAGAAAAAAATAATACGGTGAGACCCCTATATTTTGTAACCCAGCTTATCAGAAACATCTATGAGGGATATAATGTGATCATGCCTACCTCCGGTTCCATAAATAACAATCACACAAAATTCTGTTTGGGCTTATTAAAGGGGCTGTCTCTGTCTTTCCTCTAAAACAAGTCCTCCTGATCTAATCACATAAACTGATAACCAGACAGTCCTTTCATTTCTGCAGTATTTATCTCACCTTCGTCCCAGCGCCAGTTCAGCTTCATTCGGTGGGAGTGAGTTCTTTATGTGGTTACTTCACCTCTCTCTCAACTCAAACCACTGTTCACTATAAGCTCTCAGATGTGTTGTCTTATCTCAACAGTTTCCCTCTCTGGTTTATTCCTATCAACCTCCTTCTGTCTGTTCTCTGCAGACAATGCACATCCACATTTCCATTCCGTCGAGCAGATATATAAATTTTGCAACATCCTGGTATTAAATATTTACTAGAACAGTGTCCAGAAGAATGTGAACACAAGCCATGCACATACCTGTGGTTATTTATTAAGTCTCATGTGACAGGCCATATCCCTTCAGTTAGTAAAGACTAGCAGAGCAGCACGTGCGAGTAGGATTTATCAGGATGAGTATATTCTCAGGAAGACAGGAATGATGGATTATTAATGAGCGCTGTAATGGTTAGTACTAATGCTATGATAGTCATGCGGGTCCTCTAGCTTTCATGTTGAATGTAGCTTTCTGTTTTTTACTTGTGCCAAAGTTTTAACACTTTTCTCCCCTTGTGTCCATCAAAGTTCAGACTTGCAGTTTGTTGTGTAGGAATGCTCGTGGGCTGTGTAGTTCGATTTGAGGTGTACTGTATACGTGTTTGGAATGGATGGTTTTTGTATTTTTCTACATTCAATAACTTCTCCCATACTTTATATTTTTCAAGTGTAATAATAGACTATACTATCCGTTATCATAGCACTGAGATAATTTGCCACCAAGTGATAAGGGTATGTTTACTAAAAAAAGCAACGTTAAAATTTCAGCGAACTACAGCTGAGCAAGCCTCGAGTAAGTGCAAAAGTTTTTCTGTGTTTGTAGCTTGAAACGTATAGCTCGAAGGCTTTCCCCTTTTTGGTTGTCAATGTATGACGTGGATGTAGTGTTTTGAGAATATGACAGACGTCGTTGACCGCAATCCTACAGTGTATTTAAAAAATAAATCTGTTATATTTTTTCTATGTATAATGGAAACAAAAAATGTAAAATACAAAAAAAATTAAATGAAAGAAAAGGCAATTTACTAGACAAATGTAATTTTAAAGGAAAAAGTGTTATTTTAACGTTTATTTTTGGCGCCCCAGCTACCAAGATTTCAGTTTTTATACGTTTTTTACAGTGAAAGTGCTTCTTGAAGTGACCAAGTGAAAAACATCATTGTTCCTTATGGACGCTATATGCATGGGATGTAACAGCTGGCTTAGAGACATGCGGAGGCAATCGTGCACAGAGTCTACTAAATTAAATTATTACTTCTGAAAAAAATACATTTTATTATCTGTTGCACTGAAGGCTGATTCACTTAACTAATTCAATGATACACACTTAAAAATACTGTGTAAAGAAATAACCCAGTGCAAGACCTAAATGGCACAACTGAGTCAAAAGCTGATGTTTATCAGTGTACACTATCAGAAAAAGTGTAGAAACGTTGTCACAGGGGTGATACATATGACCCTGCCTATGAAAACCCAGCTAAAGTCATTTTTGTGATACTTGATGTAAAAAACATTTAGTAAAAATACAATCTTGATGTCTTAAATACTGAATAAGACTGCGACAAAGATTGAACTGATAGTAAAATTAAAGGTTGAAATCCAATTTTGATATCTTTAGCCTGGCTTTCACATATACATGGTCACATATTTACACCTAAAGAGTGCATATTTGTTCTTTAAAAGGTATTGATACCTATGGTACACCCAGAACTGTCAGTTGCTATTATTCATTCAAATTGTATTCAGCTGAACAAAGAATTTCATTTAGGTTTGAAACGACTTAATGGTGAGTAATTCATGACAGAATTTTAATTTTTATTTAACAATTCCATCTCATGAAGATCAATCTCATGCTTCTTATAGTCTTTCTGTTTATGTGGCGTTGCTGTTTTGGAGGTAGTCTAGCATGGTCCAGCATAACTGTTGACTGCTGGTCAGCATGGTCTGGTGAAGCTGGATGCCCTGTACTGGGATCCAAGCATTCTCTATATGATTTTTTAACAGGGTTCTATCCTTTTATCATTTCCCCATCTCATGTTCTTATACCATCATTAGATTTCATGGCACGTCTGAACAGACATGGACAGAGGGGGACTGGGTCTAAGATCTTTCATGTTCAAGATTCTGTCTTGAAGCTTGTCTGCCAGGTAGTGCAGAGCTCAAGAGCCACACTGGGACATTGAGACTGCTGTCTGGATACCAAACAGTGACTGTCCCCTGCTTTTAAAGAACACTCAGGACTCGCACGGAATGCCAATTCTACAGTCAAAGTCAGGACAGTGAAATTTGGGATGCTGTTCCAGAAAGGAGACATTGTGTCATTGCTCTGATGTCTGTTAGCACGCCAAGTTGCCTTGCTAAAATCTATTACTACTTTGAAATGGAAGTAAGGTCTCTATTGCAGGTAAATTAGGAATTGTTATGTCTGGATTTAATGTACTAGGAATCACTTTCTGAGCTCTTTAAAACAATCTGTTTTGGAGAACGTAAATGAGTGTCTCATTTAAAAAGCTATCTGCATACTCTTGTCATCAGACACAGATGAAAGGTTTAAAGCACTGCTCAAGTGTAACAGACAGATATTTAGACTAACATTATGCGTTTGCCTGAGGCACTACAGTAATGGGGAGTCGTGCTTTCCTGCCTTTTGATATATGAATGACCCTCTTTTTCATTTTTCATCACAGCCATTGCGCTTCTTTCACAGCCGTCTCATGTCCGACCGTGTTTCAAATCTGTAGCTCTACACACACACAGCATTTCATGAATAACAATGCCCCAATACTATTCATTGCCCTATGGGAGTAATGGTTGGGTGGGTACAAAGAACCCGGCCCATTAAATTGTCCTGCCACCTGCAAGCATAACTGCCACTCAGCTTTTGCTGCATGCACACTCTTTCTGTCCTCATTTTTTCTTTGCAGTGGCATGTTTAATTCCTTTTGTTGTCATTTCAGTTCCAGGCCCATGTGCAGGTTGGATTTATAGATTCATTTTCTGTCGAATAAATTAAAGCTATAGTGGTGTATATCAAAATACTTTCTCCTCTCCAAGTTTAATGGTTTTATCTACCCCGAATATATAAACATTGTGGGTATGTGATGCTTTAATCTTGAGTGTGTAGTTCCATCTGAATGATGCAGGACCTTAAGAATGAAATGCATTATTTGGCCATCAACTGAAATGATGGTCTTAATAGAATGAATTGTACTTAATCAGTCTATAAAATGACAAAACTGCTATTTGTCTTGTATTACTGCTGTTTTATTCATGGAGGCATTTAGAATACGTTAGACCATCGAATAATTGTGGTGTAGCCTATTGTGAGTGACAGGCCAAGAGCAGCTATAGATTAGTAAGCTTGCCCAAGGCCACAAAATAATATTTATGCTTGCTCTATACCTCTAATAGCTTTTATACTCCAAGACATTTCCTTTGGTTGACCTTTAAACAATCATTTTGAAAGTTCAAGTGCAGTTCCATTCTTTAAAACTTGTGGCCTTGTTAGTGCCCTTTTCATGTCTCAAATACTAGGCCTAAACGCTAAAAAAAAATGTGGTTCTTCAAAGGTTCTTTATTAATGCTAAAGGTTCTATTTAGAACAATGTCTTCTGAAGAACACACAGGTAAGCTTCAGACTGTTGTTAATTATATATTTTATGGTTATTCAAGTATCAATTTTTTTATGTTTAGACAATCTAATTTAACAATCATTTAGAATAATAATGTGTTAAAATGTTGAGCGTATACATTTACAGTATATAGTATCAATCACAGTTAGCAATCATTATTTACTATAAACCATTTTTCTAAAATATTACTTTCTAAAATATTAATTAAATCTTCATGTTTCCTAAGTAGACTGTACTAAAACATGCATTTATGTTTATTTATTAATAGTTCAGAGTTGTGGGCTTGTGTTGTTTGTAAACTTGAAAGTAATTCTCACTGTGCTAACCAAACCTTCATTCAGCTTAGAAGTTTGATGTGTCTTGGTGTTTCAAGGTTTTTTTTATGGCGCGAACATGCATTTTTCTGTGTCTTTTGTGTGTTTTAGACACGTAAAATTGTAAAAATTAAAGAGTTTGAACAAAATATGCATTCTATCTAAAAGCGAATCCTTACCGAGACCTGCCTGAAATGCCTCATGTAATCACACCCCACATGTCTTTGTAATTTCGTGGTATGATTTGACTAAGACCGACCAAATGTATACGCTAGTAAGGTACTTGTCAGTGCAAATGCTTTGAAACCTGATATTCCAAATATGGTAAGAAGCATTTCATTTCCGTCACATGTTTGCAGTATTCTACCAATTACTACGCACTTGTTAATTGGCCAATCATAGCACACCTCGCCTTTCAGAGCGATGAGCTTTTGTAAAATCTGCGCATTTCAGAGAGGCGGGGCAAAGAGGAGATACAAACATGCACTGGATGTGAAAAATACAGCGGTTTTTAACCTTAAATCGTGTATACACATTGCATCACATCTAAAACAAAAGATAATATTCGTTTTAGCCGTGTCATATGACTCCTTTTAATGTTGATATCCTTCCTACACAAAAGTTATAGTAATTTACTGTTAAATCATTTTGGAAATGGAAGTTGTGTGTTCTTATAGCACATGTACTTGTCTCTGTTTTAGGTGAATCATAAGCCAAACTCACAACTGCACAGCTGCAGGTCTGACTTTGGCTGAACGGTTGAGGCAAATTCTGTGATATTCACAAGTCAGTCAAAAGAATTTATGAATGAATCTTTAGCCAAACATTATCTTTATTACCTATATAAACGTGTTTAAACATGTCGGGTCATAACCTTTACATATGGGAGTGGCATCTACAATAAAATCACCTTGTTAAGCTTCTGTCTCGTCTTCAGGCTCCTGAAAACACCTGACTGACAGACACAGCTCTGGTTTGGCCTAATGCTTAATGAGGATGACCACGGCCATGGTGGGAATCTGTTAAGGGCCTGCAGATTTGAGCCCCATGATACAACACGCTGCCAGATCCTGCTTCTATTTAGCCAGATACTCAACATCATAATCACACACAAGAAGAGTTTGGTTCCAAAATGAAATTACTCCGTAAAATGTCATTATTTTTATTATGTTTTCATGTTTTTGTTGTATTTTATTGTTAGTTTGCTGTATTTTTTTGTTATGGCTGAAATCAAAACAAACCAACTGAAGTTTGATTGATATTATTTGTATTTGTATTGATATTATGCGGTTGCATTACGCAACCTCACCACTAAATGTCTCTAAATTTTATTTTATACAACGGACCTTTAAATAGACTTTTTTGTCTTGCAGTGAGTCCAAAAGTTCTGGTAAAGTGTATTTTATTTCCATTTGAGTACCTTGTTTAAAGCTGAATTCCAGCTATTATTCACGCTGACAAAGAAAGGATCAAACCACTGTAAAAATGCACAAATAGGAGGAGCATCATAAGAGAACAAGGCATTATGGGTAGATGTAAAATAGAGGAGAGGTAGAAAGAGTGCGATTGTATGCTTTTAAAAACCACTCAGAAAAAATCTATTACTTCTACTTGTAAACAGATCGATTGTTCTTGCATTTTCCCCTTTCTCTGATATTCCTGCCAACAGTCGAGATCATTCTGTCGACGCAGTGTGAAGTCATCTCAGTCCAGCACGAGGCAGAGATGCTGAGTCAGATTACTCATAACCACAGGGCATCAGACCACATCATTCTACCAGGAAGCGCTGAACAACGTCACCATGACAGAATAACTCATCGATTGGTGGGTCACTATTAGAGAATAACAGAACTATTGTTGACAATGTCAGAGGATGCCTGTGGTTATGACTGAGGCAAGTGCCCACAATTCAGAAGTATTTCAGAAAAGTTTTTCATGCGTTCTATTTTTCTTGATTTTCAAATATGGCAGTTTTAAAGTGACAGTACACCCCTTAGCGGCGTAATGAACCCTTACAAGGTTTCTGCCTAAAAGTGATGATACGTTGCATATATAGTATGTTCAAGAGTTTTTTTAATATATATATCAGATTTCTGTTTGGTATTATGTTTATTGACATGACGAAGGCACCGTTACATCTTTGAAACGGTTAATCTTTATATAATGTTGCTTGATCTGATTTTCATTTTAAATTGAGTAAAAGCATTGATATTTTGTGTGAGATGGAGAAACTCTGCGTGGGTGTTATGTCTTGCAGGGGGGCTCACACAGAAGCTTGGATTGTCCTTGGGACCGCTTGCTTGATCAAAGGGACAGAAACAAAGCTCAAACCAACCAAGCCAGATGATGACGCCCACAATCTCTCTCTCTCTCTCACACACACACACACTCCTGCGGGACACTGCGCCTCACCATATGCTGAATATTGATTATGATTCTCATTGATTTATGCTTCCATGCCTTCGCACTAAATTAAGTCTAAACCCTTTTCAAGAAATTACTGCAGTGAATTTACATCACGCTATCCTTTGCTTTTGAAAAGAGCAAAGAGTTTTGCGTTTTACTCGAACAACATAATGTTCTTGCTGATCTGTGCAAAACAGACGATCTCTTTCTGCTGGAAGCTTGGGTGAATCAGCTGGTAAGTTGATTAAAAGAACACGTGGGCATTCCTCTGCACTGCTACACTCATGCTGATGAGCGGGCATGCTGGGAGCTCAGAAGCCCATGATCACAGCGCTAAATCATAGCTGCAGTAAGGGTGCTCTGTTGTACCCTCTCAAATGGCTACAATGGGTTGGGATTACCGATGTTGAGTTCTTTTGTCCGTTCTTTCTTCAAAAGCAAACTCCCATTTACACTAGCAATTTGTCATTGTGCTTGAGCATCTGTCATATTTTATTTTCCCTGAATGCACCGTCATTGGGGGCTAATACGATAATGACCATCATCATGAGTAATAGAGGGTGAGAGAAACGGGAAAGCATGGGTTGATAAAGAAGATGGCTTAAGGCGTGATGTAAAGAAGTTAGGTTTGAAAATTAAACACTTTAAAGTGATAGTTCACCCAAAAATGAAAATCCTGTCATCATTTACTCACCTTCCTGTTTATTGGAATCTGTATGACTGTTTCTTCCAAAGAACACAAAAGAAGATATTTTGAAGAATGTTGTTAAATGGAACCCATTCACTTGCATTGGTTTTGTCACCATACAAACTTTCTTAAATATCCAATATCCAAAGTCATACAGGTTTGATATGACAAGAGGGACATTAAATGATGACAGAATTTTTATTTTGGGTGATTTATCCCGTAATCAAAAGGTAGATTGGGTCATGATGGCTCAAGTAACTGGTCAGAATTGATCCTGTTGGTACATTAGCACAGAGCAAATACAAGAAAAGGGCTGGATTTGTTCTCTCGCACCACACTATTTTTAATTCTATCTTAATTAATTCAGTAAAAAATATGTTAGTGCCTGCCTGTAATACTTGAATCCCTTTTTAGATTGAAGCATTTCATCTCAACCTTTCCTTTCTTACACTGTGTGCTAGGCTAAGGAGTCTAATGAGTAAAGTGGCTTTAGTCCAGTCTCTGAAAGGGCCGTGGATTATCCCGCTGGTTGAATCGATAAAGAGCAGAAGCTGTGTGACAACTAAATGTGTGCATGGTGGTTTGGGGGTGAGTCTAGTGCCCCTGAAGAGATGAGGCCCCTCGGGGGGAGGTGACATCAGCTGAGTTTGGCACTGAAACGGGCCTCAACGCAAACAGATGGGGCCCCATTATGAACCAACTAACTTGCACAGAGAGCAGCACTGCCTAATGGACACACAGGTGGACAAACACTGGCATGATCTGGCTCTAGAGAGATGGAATAGAAATTTGAGCCCAGAGATCTCTCTGCCGAAAATACACTCTTATTTCTGCTGTATGCTGCAATCATTATTTGGTATTGCGGGAACAATAGCGGTAGGATGAGAAGGTGTTCAAATATGATTTTCTGCCTGGTTTGATGTGTCAACAGATCAGACCACAGTCTTACTTGTTTTCTTTGTGTAAGGATTATGAGATCCATTGTGGCCAGATCGGACATGTTGATGCACATATTGGTTACCTCATTTACATGCTTTCTAGATAAACAGTCACGCTTTGATTCATCCATAATTACCTCTTTATTCATTCCGTGGAACTGCGTTGTTTCTCTTTAAAGTGAGTTATAATTCAGGTTTATATAACTCTGAATATATTTCGAGTAATATATTTCAGAATTTGCCTTAAAGCTCTAACACCCCCATCTAACTTTGCACACATATTTCTTGACTCCATGTTGAATTGTACCTCTGGCGTGTTGCAGGCGTATGTGTATGAAAGAAAAAGCGTTAAAACATGATAAGGGTTTAAAGGTTCTCTTTAAAGGTTTCACATTTTTCAATATTGTTTTCTGGGAAGAATGTTTATGAAATAGGATGTGTTATACCTCAATGTTTACTGTGCGGTTTTCAAAGTCTACAGTATTTTGTAAGCTCAAACCAGATTTAAGTAGCCTAATATGCATGAATGTTACATAGCTCAAATAAAACCTGATCTCACGGGATTTCGTAATTTTACAAGGTGGCCAATTTGAATGGATTTGTTCAAATATTAGAAAAAAGCAATACAGAAAAACATATTTTAACCCAACCACTAAACCTAACATTGTGTGACAGCAGATCATACTTAAATGTATGAATAAAATCATACAAATCATATGAATTAGCCACCTCGTAAAATCGTTACAAATTCCCATGAGATTGTGTTGAATGATCCTAAATTCAATTACATATGGTTTTGTTTGCAAGACCCCTTGTTTAATAGGGAAGGGTATGGTCAACTTAGAAACGAACATGGCTGTCGGCATCGGTGGTCCGGTGGACTGTACCCCTCTCTTATTCTGTCATTTTCTGTTTCTCTCTACTACCTAGCAAAAAATGTCCCTATTAAACAATAGGTTCTGACATTCTATGTTATTATTGCCATTGAATTGAACCTGCAGAGAATAGCTGTTCATCCACCAGGTCAGCTGAGCAAGTTCTCAGAGAGGATGGATTTGCTGCTATCCTCCTTCCCTGGTACATCAGTCCACTTGTGAGCCTCAGAGGTTTCACCCACTCTGACCAAAGTGATAAGGTAATGTAAATCTTTTATATAGCAAACACATTTGCACTTTAAGTTATGGCTACAAAAATACCTTTAAAAGGTATTTACAGTGAACACTGTCCACTAAATGATAATGCATTATATAGCACGCTCCAATTTATACAGACTATAGATTGATTGATGGAACGATAGTTTGCCAAGCGTTTCACTTTAAGTAGACCGTACTATAAACAGTGGTAACTGATCTGAAAATCATTATCTTATTTTTCCACTTCCATTAGTTGAAAGATGCTGCTGAATACACAATAGAAAAACTCTGTTGTTCCAAACAAAGTACTTTGAACTGTCTCACAGGCCAGGGCTATGACACCAGCAGTGTGAATCATTCTATTTGGGTTTACAATAAAATTGTGCATTATATGAAGCGTGCAATATATCCTGTTGTGTTCTCACTGACTGCTAATGAGGCTTCTCCTAAGTGCCAATGATGAATGTGCCATGTTTACTGATAGTTAGATAGTTATTCTATGTTCTGTGACCCACACATTAAGGACTGATCAGTGTGGTCTGTGGTTTATAATAAACAGCTCTGTGTGCTGAGGAAGATGGTAAGTTAGGTTGTGGGCAGAAGGAACGATAGCCTCCATTGTTTCTCTAAAAGCCCCCATGAGGAAGAACCCCGGAGCTGAAATGTCAGCACGCACACCCACGTGCCAGCCACCCAACTTTCTGGGTAAAATCCAGACGCTATGCCGCCATGATTAGAGACTGTTATGGCTAGATCTGAAAGCTGGATATGTGCAGCTTGTGGGCTTAGTGTGGTACTTCCTGGAAGGAGTACAGAATATGGATCTGTCCCATCTGTACTGGGGTTCTCCTCCCAGAAACGGGCACCTTTTGCTGCATATCCATGCACCATGCAGAGGGTGATTCTTGTTTAAGAGATTTAAAGTAGTTTACTTAAAATCAAAACATTTTCATAATTTAAGCACCACGTTGTCAGCCAGTATTGTTTTTTTTGGTGAATTATATACAGTCAATATTTTCGTACAATGAAAGCAGATAGTGATTGCTAAAGGCACCATTCCATTCCATTCCATTCCATTTTCTACCGCTTATCCGAACTACCTCGGGTCACGGGGAGCCTGTGCCTATCTCAGGAGTCATCGGGCATCAAGGCAGGATACACCCTGGATGGAGTGCCAACCCATCGCAGGGCACACACACTCACTCATTCACTCACGCACTCACACCCTACGGACAATTTTTTCCAGAGATGCCAATCAACCTACCATGCATGTCTTTGGACCAGGGGAGGATACCGGAGTACCCGGAGGGCTAAAGGCACCATACAAATATAATTCGAGTTTTTTAGGTTTATGTGACTGGTGTGCTGTTTCAAGTCTTCTGGTTTTATTTGAAAGCTTCTTGAGAGAAAGAGACTTCTGAAGTTATTCTCACCGATTATCCTCCACTGTGCTTTGTCACTCATTGTGACACTTTTCTCATGTTTGAGTACATTTTTTCATAATATTTGTGGATATTTAACATGTCATCATTTGCAATATCTTTCTGTCCAATACTTTAAATCCCATGCAACTGTCATTGACCAGAAATAACTTTTCGCAGGACTTCTTGCAATGCTCTCTCTGAGCCAAATATTACCACTCCCTATATCATTTTGGCTTTTACTGAAAATACTATATTTTCCTGTTTCCATGCCAAGTGTTATAAAAAGGCATCTCTCGAAAAGCACATTTTCCATCCTCTGTGTTCAGTCACCAAAAATGACCAAAAAAACATGTATGAAAAATCGTTGGGGAAGATAACAACCTGACTGAAATTTGCAAAGAAATAACCTAAAAGCAAGATGATAAACAAAGAAATTCATATTGCGAAAGTGTGTGTGCATGGGGTGTTGGTTTGTGTAAGTGCACTTATTTATGCGCATTGCGCAACAACCTATAACCTGCGAAAAATGTACAAAGCACATGAATGCACTATAACTGTGCTGTGTATTGTCTGATTCACTGCAGATCTGTCCTGCTTTTTTCTCTTAAGCCCCAATTTATCATTCTGTTTCTCTCTTCTCCGCTGCTCTGTTCTTATATCTCTGTTGTTCCCCGAGGCTTCATGCTCGTCACACCCTAACACAAGAATCAAAGAGCTGTTCTGACCTCTTCTCTCCCCTTTTCATCATTTTATCATTACACGCCTTTATCATCCTGCCATCTGCTTGTATTTCTGATGGTCCTGAAAATGACACTGAGCACAACACTTTTGAGGGATATCACACAGTTTAGAGGTCCTCTGCACTGCTGGGTCAAGCGAAGGCTATGATGTGTTCAAAGAGCAAAATCTAGACCACGTAAAAGGTCACGAAGTGGGTATCGATTACTAGAATGTTATTCGTTCTGGCTCTGTGACCAGTAGTTAAACTGGACCTTGTAACTCAACACCAAAACAAAGCATAATTTCATAGTATGATAAGTTATGGCTTATCTCTAAAATTATCAGGAAATATACTATGTTGGGAAGAAATGTCATATTCCCATTCAGCCCCCCTATATAACAACACTACTGATTACTGTAAACAGATCATAACTGAATGTAGAGAGAGAAATGCTTGTGCATACCTCAGCAGACACACCTCTGGTGTTATGTGATGAGCATTTTAATGCTCTGATGTGCTGTTATTGCCCGGGAATAGCACAAAGTTACAGTAATGACACAGCTGAACATCATTCTGTATGTCCTGCTGTTTGCTATACTCTCTCTATTTAAGCCCAACCCCCTTTGCTCTCTCTCTTTTTCTTTCATCACTTTTTTGACCCACTTCATTTCCCATAGACTCCCTTCTTATAAGGTTTGATAACATACTCTCTCTCTCTCTCTCTCTCTCTCTCTCTCTCTCTCTCTCTCGTGCACCCCAGTCTTGCCCTGAGAAAAGTGAAGCAGCTGGTTTGCTCGAGCTATCATGGAGTGCCTTTTTGCAACCCTGTGTGCACTGAGACACTATTATTACCAATGGAACACCGAGATCTAAGCTTGTGGAATGGCTGAGATTATACTTACTGTCACATCTCTCACTAAGAAACTAAGTTACATGAAAAAACATAGCACAGTCCAAATCTTGTGTGGGGAATTTACAGAATGTTTTCTATACTACCATCTATACCATTATAAGTTCTGCGGTCATTTGTGATCGTTCATTACGCATTCAGAACTCATACAAACGCAACTGCGTTCATTTATATAATTTAAACATGATTCAAAAGTATATTATTAGGTTAAATTCCATCCATTTAACTCTAAATCAGCGTTTGCGTTTTCCCCGTTGCCCATTTTTGATTCACTCCAGCAGCAGGTTTTGGAGAGGGAGGGGTAGACGGGTCACCTTTTGTGCAAATATATCAGCCAAGTCACCACCATGCGCATCAGATTTCTTGCTGTGAGGACGGGCTGTGTTCGAGTGAGTGCGTGAGGCACAGTTTGAAAGCAGAGGGTGAAGGAGTTGTGCGGACATACGCCGGACTGACGATACATCGCAAAGAAATCAAAGCGACGCTGCGCGAAAGAAAGCCGCTAAGTTTAGAAGCAACTATGGAAAGAACGATGCTGGGACGCTTCGGGGTTTGCACCGTGTTTGCCTTAACGCTACAAGGTAAGTTCAATATATACATTTTTACTAAAACGTCAAGGCGCATAACGCCAATTTCTGCCAAAAGTTTTAAATATAGGCTACATTTAATCACTATGTTATGAATTTAAACCTAAACCTAAAGTGCATGTTTAGATGTAGAGAACATTGCTGCGTTGAACAAGTGCGTGTTATGACGGATGATGAGTGCAAGTGCGTCAAAAACATCTTTACATTTTATTTTAAAACAACTTTGGGGGTACTACACGTCTCCTTTACACACTCTTCCACAAAGATTCGAGACTGATTTTTTGGGTGTCGGTGGTCTTTAAATGTTTGTGGGTTATGTTTAAATCTGGAAATAGTTCAAAGGTTAATAACCCGGACAAGTCTTGGGGTTGAGGAGTGACACTCCGGCGCACTTGAGAGCCATCCCGAGAGCGGCTGTATGTCGCCTGTATGTTTGAATGCGCGATAAACCTGCGGCAGGACTCCGACTGACCTCGTTTAATATTTACCACCTCTCCCGTTAAGGTGAATGTTTTACTAGCAATTTGTTGACGCAAAACGGAAGCCGAATTCCGTCGCGTTAATGTAAAGTTAATTAACTGTTTAACATAAGTTTAATTGCATACGTTTTTACATTTTTTACCACTCCTAAAAATGTATTCTTTGACTGATTGTTTAAATTTGTTCAATATAAAAATGATGCATGTGCATCGCTCCCCTGTTACAACTGCACCATTCCCACTCCAAAATCTAGAAAACCCTTCCAGGCAGGCATTCCTCTCCATTCCAGAGGTACCTGCTTTTAATCTTATCTGCTCTTGAGGCTCTCTCACTCCCTTTTCCTATCAAGTGTATCTGTCTTTTTTGGCATTCTCACCTGCCTTTAGTATAGTGCAGCAACTGTCTTATAAAACCACGGATTTTATCCCTCTGCGTCCTATTGTTTAAGAGAAAATGTGTAAAGGCTTTACTCCTATCCGAAGTGTAAAAATGCTGTGTGGCGCAACAGAGATTAAGTATTTCTTCTGCTGCCCAGGGTCCTGTCATTATGATATCTCTCTTGTGAGTCTACAAAGCAGTTCTCTCAAGCTAATCCTTTAAATGTTTTATTAATTTATTTAAGATTTAAAATGAACTAATTTAGCTGAGCTTTATATATGCTGAGACAGTTGTATGATATTGGATCTACTTACTTCCTGACGGCCAGACTGTATTGCTGTACTGAAAGCTGTGTGTACATGTTAAAGGTATTGAGTACATGACGGTGAGAACATGCACTTTGTTGTTTCTATTATGCGAGTCAAACAACTGACCCATGATCTTTTAACCCTAATGGGATTAAAAGTCATTTCGGTTCCCCCTTGTTTTTGATCAGAATATGAAGACAGAAAACATGCTTTGAAGGGACACTTCACCCAAAAATGAAAATTCTGTCGTCATTTACTCTCCTTGAGTTGTTCCAAATCTGCATAGGTTTCTTTGCTTTGATGAACACAGAGATATTTGAAAGAATGCTTCTAACCAGACATATTTTGACTCCCATTGTAGGAAAAATTATTTTAAATATTTTTTGTTCCGTTGAACACAAAATGAGACATTTTGAAGAATGCAGAAAAAACATTTCTAGGGCACTTTTGACTAGCATTGTATTTTTTTTCTACTATGGTAGTCAATGTGGGGGGCAGAATCTGTCTGGTTATAAGCCTTCTTCCAAATGTCTTTCTCTGTATTCATCAGAACAAAGACATTTATACATATTTGGAACCACACAAAGGGAGTAAACAATGACAGAATTTTCATTTTTGGGCGAAGAATAACTTCATCATCTTTCCGGGCAATTGGTTTGAATTCTGTAGCATTTCACTGCCAAGTGGAAGCCGTTGGACCTCTGCCCGTTTATTTTTTTGCCACCCTCTACCATTCCATAGGGACACCACCAGCACCTGCTATTTTATAATAATTTGTCGTATCTGTTCCACGATGGAAAGCTCAATGATTTGCATATAAAATGGTTCATGGCCAACCTCATATTTAGATCACATGACCTTGTTACTTTAACCACTCTCACATCAGTCACAAAGCAATACCCTTTTTACGTGGCATTTAGACATTTTATTTGCTTTCTCGGGCTCCAAGTGCGCATCCTTAGGTGGTATCATGACTCTACCTGGGTGAGGTGTGTGGCTGCATGCGTTTGATCACAGTAGGATTTTAGTAAGTGGATGGAAAGAATCGCAGAGACAGCTTGTCAACCGAGTTTAAGGAGCTTCATAGAAACAATGCGCTTCCCTCCTTTTTCTATCATGGGCTTATTCCCCCGCTCATTTCCTTGGTTAAATTTTTCCCCAACCACAGCGGCTTCAAACGCCAGCACGCACACACATCACCTCCTGCTGCCAGCAGTAATTATTATGGTATTAGGAGGCTTCGAATTAAAACCCGCTCTTTGTGCTGGGCCAACAGATAAAAGCAAAACTTGTGTCTCTGAGGTGGCTTCTCCAAGCTCAAAGCTCATGTTGATATCCATGTGCATACGTACGCATTTCTTAATGGCAGTGTGAGCACCTGCACATAAACACACACACATTTAAAGCAGCATGCACACACCTGTGTGCACGCACAGCCCACCCCGGTGCGAGCCCAATGGCTAACTCACTTTACAAATTGTGCAACTGTACAGACCCAAGGTGCTTATTTGGTTGGTGATGATGGTGGTGGGTAGGGCCGGTAGTGTGTGATTCAGCTTACTGTTGTGGGCCCCAGACTGCTTAAACCTTGTGATTCATGCCTGTGGGGGGAGTCACTGCTTGGAATGAGAGGCATTCAGCCGGGGACAGGTTACATCTCGCCCCCTCCAGGTTTTCTCTCTATCTCGTTCTGCACAGATGGCCCCCTGACTCTGTATCCCCCCCCCATCTCCAGGTTTTCTCTCTATCTCGTTCTGCACAGATGGACACACGGGTTGCCAGTAAAAACTGGTCACGCAACCATAACATTCTGGTTTTAATCCAAGACCACAATATGACACTTTGGTAGACCATACACTTATTTTTATGCATAGGTCACGATATAGTGGTTTAACAATTTGTTTGCAGTTATAGCTGTAGCATGTTGCACTTTCTCTTGGAGTTTAATCCATCATAATATTGCAGTTATTTCTATCAATTAATAATATGACATAAATGTTACATTGTACAGAAAAGCCATTGCCAGATAAAAATACAGGTAATGATTCTTTACAGCAGAGCTTCTCAAACCAGGGGCTGTGGGCTGCTGAGGGGACCAAAGATGGATTCGGAGGGCCACAGATTTTGTGGCATTTTATGAAATGTAGAAATCTGTCATAGATTTTATGCAATCAAACATCAGAAAAATAAGACCACGGAACAAAATAATTGATGTTCCAGCATTGCATAACCAAATGTTTTTTTTTTTTATTCGACATTTAAATTTAAGATTATAAGTCTTTATTTGGGGGACACCAATGGACTCTACACAAAGGGGGCCTTACAATGAAAGAGTTTGAGAACAGCTGCTTTGAAATGATAGTTCACACAAAAATGAAAAATCTGTTATTATTTTTTCTTCTGCGGAACACCTATGAAGATATTTTGAAGAATGTTGGTATATGAACAACAGATGTACCAATTCTATTGGATTGACGCAAACCAATGCAAGTCAATGGGAACCGCCATTGTTCAGTTACCAACAAGTCATACAGGTTTGAAATGACAAGCTAGTGAGTAAATGATGACAAAATTGTGATCTCTTTAAACACTTTGAATGATAAATAAAAGTGTTTGTGCTCGTTTTAATTGTTTTATAAGCCCATCACACAGGCTTGTTTTTGGAAGCTTAGGCCCAATGGCGGCTGTCCTTTTGGCAGGCAGTTGGAAGAGAGCTCACTGGCAACAAAACAGCGACAACCACATGCTGCACTTCAGCTTGATGTGAGCTCAGAAAGAGAGATACAAAGCTGTCTGCTGTTTCATCTTAATATCATCTAAACCGGTGTTTTCCAACCTTTTTCATCTTATAAACCCTCACAGCACCATCAGTAAAGCACAAGGTCTCCTGTTTTAAAGGAACTTTTCTCTCAAAAATGAAAATTCTGTCATCATTTACTCACCCTAAAATTCTTCCAAATCTAGAGAAAGATACTTGGATGAATGCTTCTAACGGTTCTTGGCCACCATTGACTATGATGGTAGGAAATATTGGTTCTGTTTTGACACAAAAGAACATATTTTGAAGAATGTACGAAAGCAAACTTGACGTGAGCAATTTTGACAACCATTGTCATTTTCTTACTATGGTAGTCAATCTATGCCATAATTGTTTGGTTACACACATTTTTACCCAATATCTTTCTCTTTGTTGAACAGAACACAAACAAAAATATTAAAAGATTTAGAACAACTTGAGGGTGAGCAAATGATAACAGAATATTTATTTCTGGGTGAACTGTCCCTTTAACCTTAAGAAAAACCTTTTATTTCTTCAACTTACTGGATATCATTCAGGTAGCAATTTTGACTACCATTGTCATTTTCTTACTATGGTAGTCAATGTTGACCATAATTGTTTGGTTTAAAAAAAAATAGTCTTCTGAGGTAGCTTTGTTTCCAATGAACAAGACTGATAAACGTGTTTATATTTCACTTTTTATCAGTTCTGGCAATCCAAGGTAAACCTTCATAAGAAGGACTGTAGAGATGTTTAGAAATAGAATCCAGGTATAACATTATCTTTTTTTATAGGTTGAGCAAAATCGAAATCTTTTCAAGTCCCTTCCAGAGCTTGCTCAAGTATCTCCTGTGACCAATGAACCCTTGGATGGAAATTACAGATCTGAACTCCAACTGTTCAGACGGTGCTGCAGATGTTACAAACCCATACACAGCACACACGCCTAGCTGTTATGCAGTAGATTAGCTCTGTCTGAGATTTTTCAATGACTCTGAGGTTATTAGCATTTCTCATTGTTTTCAGTAATGATGGCGCTGTGTGTAGATCAGTGGGAGACCATTGATGTTTTCTTTGATTTACGATAGTCTCCATTATGTTTAACACAGCTATTATGCATGTCCTAACATAGATATTGAGCTTTCATACACACAGAGAAGTTGACAATGAGGGCAGACATGTGTATATGGACTTGAGGGTGGAGGTAAATTCATGCCCTACTGCTGATAGTCGTGACTTTAGAAAAGAAAATAATACCCCTCAGTCTCTCCTCCTCCTCCACTTTTCTGCTCAGTCTGCACCTAACCCCCCCACCAACTCCCCAGTCTTTCATGAAATCTGGACCCTGCCCAGTCCTTCGGTCTTCAAACACTCTACCCACACTACAAAGCATCCAGGCAGTGCAGAAAAAAGGATAGGGGAAGCAGGTAGCCCTGCTGCCCTTTGATTTCTCCACGGCTGTAACTTCAAGGCTGTTATTTGCGACATCCAGAAAACACAGACAAACAAGAGTGTGCGAGGAAGTTGTGTGTGCTTTGGCTGTTTTCTGTAAAGGATGTTGAAGTGGTTTGAAACTATAGCGGAGTGCAGAAGGATACGAGGGACATTGAAAAGCTCCATTTGTGTGTGCTGGGGTGTAGTGCTTTTGAAGCACAGCCTTGAATGTGGGGCCGATGGTAGTGAGAATGGAAGCTTCACATGGGCTCTTTGGGGAGACAGGGTTAAGTGCGGCTGATCCATTTAGCTGCAGAGATCGGCAGTGCGATTGGCCAACGCAAATCATGAAGCCTCTCTCAGGCATTCCTAATGGATACTGATGGGTTATCTTTTGGGAAAAAATATCCCTTTTTAGTAGCGAACTTAGGTCATGCTTTACTTTCGGCCATCTTGTCGTACATTGGAGCATCTATTAGACTCCTATCGATCCTGAAATGGACATTAGTAGTACTGAATTGATTTGTTTATCCTAACAGTGTTCGGGGATTTGGCTTACAAGAAATGCTTTGTAGTTTTACATCTTGCTTTCTGTTATACACTTGGTGGTCTGTTTTGTTGTCTGGTTACGGTATATCTAGCATTGAGTGAATATATTTTCAGCGTTTTGAGGATATAAAATATATATCTCAAGATTCATTGTTAAAAGGATCGTTCACCCAAAAATAAAAATCCTGTCATCGTTTTCTCACCGTCATTTCACACCCGTATGACACATTTTTAACCAACCAATGGCTGTACCCGTTCACTTCTATTGTATGGTCACAAACCAACGAATTTTCCTTTTTTGGTGAATTTACCCTTATGCTGTGAATATTGAATATCATTCCTTATTATATCATGATATATCTTATATTTTGTTTTCTGCATGAATTTCCATTCTACTTTAAGCTTATTTACTGCTAGTTTTGAGGTCATCAATGGTCTCGCTCATTTGCATCATCTCACAGTTAGACTCCACAGAATCTGGTTTAAACTGTGCCAGATTTACCTGTAAAACAGAGTGGTGTTGAAACACTGCTTGTTTAAGAACTCCTCAAACATCCTCTTCCTCACACAGACTTTCTCCATTGTCCTCATGCTATCAGCTGGCAAACATTCCCCAGAGAACAGTCTACTGACGCAGGGGAGAGAAAAGCTTTTATGGCCCTCAGCTTACGGCTGTTTGGTTAGTGGTACACACCCCCAGGCTCAGGTATTCACTGCGCTGCCCTCCAGAGACCCTTCAAGATGGACCTGAACCCTGAACATTTGATCTACTTGCACCACCTGAAAATGATATGAAAGCTTCGGTGTGCACACAAAACCACCAACAAATATTTTAGTTTTTTAAATGGACAAATATTTATTTTGCTTGTACACAGAACACTTTTTGTCATGTGTCAACAATTTAAATATTTTGATTTGCACATCTGGTTTTGGCGGGTGAATCATAGTTCAGTAGATGAAGATGGCTGTGTAGTGTGTCTGCATGTATACATTTCTGGATGTGATTTATCATCAGAATTCTCCTTTTCAATCATTCACGGTCTGTTTACACAACAAGTGGGATGAAGGACATTTTTTCTCTGTGGGTTATGTTGCCATTTTTTAATATGGTTAATGGTTAGTGGAGCATTGAACCTCTTCAACGAAAACGGTCACTGTTTGACAAACCGCATTGTTGCTCTAACAGAGCTTGACCCACGGAGCACTGCAGGGCCCACTGTTGATTTAAAATGTCCTCGTAGGGAGAAATCTGCTGAGCAGGCTAAAGTAAATTAAAAGAGTCCATTAGTGAGTGCGTGCGGCTCTGGAGCGTATTACATCAATCCATGGCAACGAATTATACTGCTAAAGAACGTGTCAGTTTCTGTTTAAATAAATCTGTTTACAAAAGACGGTACATTACATCACCAGAGGGCTCGTGTGTAAGTGTCAGATGGACGTTTTGGGACGTCTTTGAGCCGCTGAGATTGGGGGTTCCCCGTTCTCAGGCTGGGATTGGATAACAGATCACATTTCACTCAGGCTCCACGTGTTTACCTGCGGGAGAAGCGCACCTTTCATTTTTTTTCTAACGCCACCCCCCACAACTCGTGTCTGTAACATACGCGGTGCTTTCCTGTGTAAGCCTGTACTTCAAATTGACCAGGTCTAAATCAAAGAGCATATTTCTGTCTCGCTCTCTTTTCCTTCCCTTTCCCACATCTGAAACCCTTCATTCCTGTGACTTATATTAGCTGGCGTGGTGTTTGTAGTTAATGAATGTCCCAGGCTGAGTTAATCAGGAAGGTGGTCTGACGGACCCCAAGGACCTCCGTGCCAACTCTAATTCTGTTGGTCTCCTGATTGACACCCAGCTTGATAATCATATTCAGGCCTTCGGGGCTTAAACTCACATTGGTTTATCTCCGGTATAATCTCAACCAATCAGTGATTTCCCTGTACAGTACACCAGCATGTGATTGACAGCTGTGGCTAGATGTCCTATTTCAGGTTTCGTACCGTGTCATTTCTTATAGGTTGTAACCGTATATTTGTGCTGAAATGTCTTTGATGTCCAGAAATCGGTTTTCTATGTAATTTGTTTTCAGTACAAGAGAATCTAGATGAAGTTTGTAAGATTCACATTGCAACCAACGGGAAAGATGTTTTCCAGAGCTAGGATCGGATCGTAATGTGCGTTCTAATTCACTCAAATTAAGCACAAATGAAAATCCAGATCCGTTATGAATTATCATAGGAAATGGGATATGTGCAATTAAATTAAGCTTTAATGAGGACCCGTAATTTCTTGTTTTCTTCTTCCTAGCAGAATCTCTCTTAAAAGACAATTACACACTTACGCATTTGGCTTACTGTGGATTAGTTTAGTTCGTTCAAAAGACAAAAGCTTAAGAAATGGTTCTGCGCTGAAACACACAAGGCTTTACCTCTTTAAAACCGGCTTAATTAGACATTCATTTTGGGAAGAAACAGATAAGCACTGGTGGATTGAATCTGTCTTTGCATATGTTTGTTGCCATTGTTGATGTCTTTGAGCCTCCTGGCCGGCCTTATGGGGTGTGGGACGCCCGTTGGGCGAGGGCAGTGACGGCTGTCGCTCCCTGCCTCGGATGAACATTTTTGAGATGGAGGTCAGACTAACCCCCGTTCTCTTCCAAGTAACCATGGTGACAGGCACGTGGAATTCCCTAGTCAATTAACAGTCAGAGTGGGAGTAGGAGAGGGCGTGTGGGCGCATATTGACTGGTGCGGTAGGGAGGGCTGGTGTAGAGAGAACAGAGGACACATGTTCATTAAAATGATCCACTCTGGATCAGATGGGAGATCTCCCCCCTCAGTGTCTTTGAAACAGCAATTGCGTGAGTGTTATACTGTACCTTACTACGCTAAAGGCAACTTTCTCACACTGGTCTCTTTCCCCTTTGGCCTTCGTTTATTCTTATTCGCTTTGTTAATGTCCATTTTTCTTGTGGGGAAACCCCTTTCCTACCATCTTTCACATCTCTTTCCTCTCTTTATTTTTGTGCAGTGACATCATGCAATAAAGTATTTAATGTTACACAGCTTTCAGAATTCTGATTTGTATATGGACCATTAAAAGTCCAGTGTATGAAATTTAGGGGTATCTTGCAATGACTCCCACTTCTCCATTTCAAAGCTTTACGGAGGCTGACACAGGACTAAGTGTCATCATGCTTTGCCGAAGTAGAGAACATATTTATGAAAAGTGCTCTGTAAAGCAGTTTAGGGCTGCATGGAGAATTCCATCAAAGGGGACTCACAGTGTATGTAGATAAAAATAGCTCATTCTAAGGTAATAAAAACATAACACTTCATCATGTAAGGTGTTTATACACCTATGGACACATAGTTATGTATATTATATTGCATTTATGTCAATAGATCCTGAAAAAAGTACACGTTGGACCTTTAAATTGCTTAATTGTATTTTGAAGCACTCCACTGTTACACAGAAGTATCTCATTACTCCACAGTCTTTAAAATATATCTGTCAAATTTTTTCAGTTCACTCTATGACTTTTTATGTTTCATCAAAAACGTTTTTTCTCACTTTCTAGCACACGCAGACCCGAAAACGTGAAGTCGAACACGTCCACACACACACACGCTCTTGTACCTGTACATCAGTTAAAGGACAGGGCTACATTGTTAAGACATTCCTCCGGCTGCTGGAATGCAGGTATTAATGCGGAGTGATTAGACACAGCAAGAGGGACAAGGTGGAGAAAGACAAAGAAAAGAGAGAGACTAGATTTGGGGAAAATGAGGGAAGAAATGAGTGAGACATATTGCAAGAGAAGAAGGAGGCATTATGAAGCAACATACATACAGAGAGCTGTAGAGGTTTGATTTCCGATTTAAAGTGTATGTGTCAGTTATGTGTTTATTAGCTATCCTTACACTGTGTTTATGTGTGTTTTGGAGATTTTCGAGTGTGTTTGTTTGTGGGCATAACTCTCCAACAGGAGCATGTGAAAATACTCTTTTCATTCCAGAAGAGAATTTTGATTTAAACGTATTTAAAAATAGGAAGCAGAATGCCTGGGAGGTCCTACCATAGCGGTAACATTACCAGCTGGTGATAGGATCTGCCGTTGATCAGAGTGTGTGAATAACTGAGAACCGGAGAGGGAGGGGGTTGCATGTTGGTGCTTCCATGGTGAGCGCCACATTGCCAACCAATGTCAACCGTGCCATCTCTGCTATATGGCCAGGTGGCACCAGCATCGTGTCCTGGCACTTCCAACATCAATGCTTCCAACATAGGGTGGTGTAATCAATGTCAAAGTCGACCTCCTCTACCCCGAGATCTGCTCTAACCCTCCCTAGAATTCCCGGCCCTCTGTCCATCTG
The DNA here is from genome assembly GCF_015846415.1 of Triplophysa dalaica. Lineage (NCBI taxonomy): Eukaryota > Metazoa > Chordata > Actinopteri > Cypriniformes > Nemacheilidae > Triplophysa > Triplophysa dalaica. The sequence goes on from NC_079553.1 coordinate 7,533,412, forward strand.
CTTCCGGCAAGTGCTGAGCAACTGACTGTAGTTGCACATTTGTCATGGAACTGGGTTTGCTATACTGAAATGTGAATATTTACATGACAAAAACTGTTAAGAAGCACGACGAGTACAGATCTCGGTTATAGGGATATTTCACCTAAAATGAAAATTTGTGCATTATTTACTCATCCCCATGACACTCCAAACCTGTATGACTTTCGTTCACTGTCACTCTGGTTTTCTGTCCATACAATAAAGGTCAAAGGGGTTGTTCAGAGTTTTTTAGTTACAAACAATCATTATATTATCTTCTTTGTGTTCTGCAGAAATAAAAGTGTGACACGAGAGTGAGTAAATGATGACAGGATTTTCATTTTTTGGTGAATTGCCCCTTTAAGTGCAGTGAATGAACGTTTGCAATGTAGCTCCTTAATGAACATTGAATTAACAACCTCAAATTTTTTGTTTTCATTTAAACTCTCTCTATTTCTTGATCTCTCTGGGAATGATAGTTTACAGTGTTGCTCCAGATGAAGTGACATAGAGACAGCTGGACCCGCTGCCCCACAGATCAGCTTACATATGCTCACTGGCATGTCTGGCTGCAGAGTTCCTCTCTTTCTATCTCTAATGCTCTTTCGTTCCACTTCTCTTATTCTGTAAGTTGCTCTCTTTCTGTTAGCTCCTTAGTGTACACAAACAAGCACAGACGCACACATAGGGCAATGTGTTGGTGTCTTGTGTTCATTTCTGTGGAGTAGCACACAAATAACAATAAAGGCATGCAAACACTGAGTGAAACCGCTCTTGGGCAGTAGCTATGAGCCCCTCACCACACACACATGCATTCAGATGGAAACATGCTTTAAAGGCATGACTCTTCGTACCCCTGCGGTGCCATTCATTTGTGAAGCAAGGAACGTTTCACTCACGGATAACTTTAAAAAGTGCAGAGTGACAGACAGGAAGATACTGCCCCCAGCACACTACCCCCTCCGCTCTCCCCGTACCCCCATTTTAGATGACAGATGGCTGTTTTCTACCCTTTTGTCACTGGCCTTCATACCTGCCTGGACACGGAGCATATCCCCCAGCCAAGCTTTACAGAACCCTTAACAAACACAGTAAAATCCACTCATTACCCAAGATTTAGGACACAGCCCGAGGCCTTGCATACTTCTCCAGGTGTGTTTTCGTACCGAAGCTCTTTAAAGTTGTAAAGGTCTGTAAGAGCAGGGAAGAACTGACACTTTTCTTTCATTCTAACACGAACTGTGGGTTGCTGCTAGACAACTTGGCATGTGTGTGTTTGCAAGGTTGTTGAGCTGATACGCCGTGTCGTGTATTTTCATGTCAGTCGTGCGTGTGTGTGTTTGCATATTTCAGCGGTCAGACAATGAGTCACAAAAAAGAAGAAAAGGCCAAGATCACATCACAGTTCTTTTATGTTTGTTTGGATAATGTTTGACAAATTGTTCACATATTTGAGCATTGTATCACGTTTGAAATGCTATCACTACATGTATGAATCATACTGAAGATTAGGTGGCAGAAAATCATGTTTTTTAGTGAACAATTAATAGGAAATATTTTATATATATATATATATATATATATATTTATAAAGAAAATATGCTTAAAACAAGTTAAATTAAAAAATATTTTTTCAAAGGAAAAGCTTGGAGAGAAATCTTCTCCAACACTACTTTTTAATAATGCAGTTTTGTTTCTCATGTAGGTGTTTCTTGTTTAGATTTATTTTAGGCTATTGGAAGATACTTTTGAGTTAGACTCCACAGCTAATTTCAGTTTTCTCTCTCTTGCTGTCTTTGTTTCAGAATTAAATTATAATGGTAGACAGTAGCATCTGTTCTTATTGCTCTTTCCCCCAAGGTTTCAGCTCGCTGCCCTCCTCAAAGGCTCTCTTTCTCTCCTCTTATCTCCACATGCACAAACTTCTATCTATCCTGCCAGAACAGTTGAAGAGGATGATGTTGTGCCAGGGGCATCAGAGCAGCCTGTGTTTAATTTCATCATTTTTTTCCATTTTTCTCCCTTTGCCTCCCTTATACAACCAGATCTGTCCTGCTGGAATTCTGATTAAAATGATAATTTGTCACCTGCCTGTCCTAATATTGATAAAAATTCTTTTGATCACTTTTCCGGGCTCCACCTCTTTCATGTTTTTGTTCAGGCTGGGCACTTTGTCTAAATACTTATCCGCTTCTCAGCAGATTATCTGCTTCTCAGCAGACCATGAACTCTCTGGCTGGTTTCTGCCCACTTCACGTTCATGTTGGCTCGTGCTTGCTAATCTTATATCTGAAGTTCATAGGTGTGCTGGTGGTATACAGTATCTGTTTGTTTGCTTTTTCATTGACGCAGTCGTGAATTAGCTTTCCAGCAGGGTGCTAAACTGCTTGACCTTGATGGCGGAACCAAGTCCTTGTTTACAAGTGACTCTGATATGAGCAGACAGAATAAAAAAAAAATAATAATAAACTAACCCTTTCTCTCAACAGGTATTGGTCTAGCTTTAGTTGAAACCAGTAACTTTGTATTGGCACCTAATGTATTATGGCTCCTGTATGACATATCGATTGTTGCTACCTAGCTCTTTGTAAGTCGCTTTGGATAAAAGCGTCTGCTAAATGACTAAATGTAAATGTCTGCGATATATTACTCGCTTTCAGAATTGCATGTGCTGGGAATCTCACTAATGATTGTTTGAATGTTATTGTTAATATCAGCGCTGTTTCAAAACATTGGAGTTAGAAAGTAATGCGCCCAATGCCAAGGCTGTTCCAAAAAGTTGGCAACAAAATAATGAAAATGATAAATAAAGCTGCATTTGTATGCGGTAGACAGCTAGTCAGCTCAGTTGTGGAACAGCGCTATTGTATTATGTTTAAAGGTGGAGCTTTTGAATGTCCGGGTCAGGTCTGAGGGTAATGCTCGGACACAGATATGGGGATGTGTTTACTAATAACAGAATTCCTGGAAAGCAGGATTTAACTTTTTCTTCACTATTACGGAACCAAATACGATAGGTCGATTTCAAACAATTGTGAGCGTGTCTGTGTGTCTCAGTCTTTCGATTCCTTGTGTGGTCCTGTCTCTTTCTTCAGCAGGATGTTATATTCCTCCCCTCCCTTAATATATGATGTACTCCATATTCAGCTTCTTTTTGTGTTTATAGACTTTTCTCTCTCTACTCATTAATTTTACAGCTTTATATCCCTGACGTTGTACCTTCCCCCGGTATCTCATCTCTCTGCTTCCTGGCTCCTCTACAGGTTGAGACGTGTTATGTCTGTAATGCAGATAAGGGCTATTCTTTAGTTCGCACTGCAGATGCTAATCTCTAGCTCACTCAGGCCAGACTCTGCTCCATTGTTCAACTTTAGCAATGCATTTCCTGCTTTCTACTAACACTTGGATCTTTCAATTTTTACTAGATATTTATAGACCCTTTAAATGATTCACTCAATCGATTCACTACATAAGAGCTTTATCCCACGTACATTTTTTTAAAAAATATTCTGACTTTTTGTAATGTATAGTGACATCATGGATGACGAGTGGAAAATATTTTCTGCAGTGACATAATGAACAAAAACAGGAGTGTGATTTGTCTCTTCTTTGATGTCTTGACTATGATCTCTGTTGTGTAACCTCCAGCCGAGTTAGCTTGAATCAGTGCATCCATCAATAAGGATGTGATTCTTTAGACCACAGACCTAACCCTGACCTGACCTCGCCCGAGACGCCGCCACCCCTCTCATTCCTTTATAACATCTCCGTTCATCTAAGGGGATGCGTCCTCTGTTATCCCTGTCTCCTTAGTGGCTGTCCTGGAAAGACAATTCCCCCCCTGGCCGGTAACCTTGTTGACACTTCATTCTTGTCCTCTCCGCCCTTCAAATTTACAGCTTTTCCCTGTGGGTTTTAAGCAGAGCCCTTTGTCTATGTTAGCTTTAAATAGCCGACTCTTTTTGGAAAGCAAGAGGGATATAAAGGCGGTGTTGCAGTGTGTGTGTTTGTGTTAACAGAGGGCAGGTTTCTCATAATTAGATGGATTAGGATTGTCCCACACAGACACAATGGAAGAGTCCGAGGGGTCACTTGTTGTGGCGGTTCTCCTGGTTGTGTTATGAAATCCCTCCAAAATAAAATGATATAGGCCAGAAAACCTAGTTAGTAAATTATAGAACCATGGATGTGAATTTGGATAGAATAGCTCAGATAGTTTGGAATTTGAAGAATTCACTGAGAAATGTGGAAGTTCAAATCAAAACATATGAAATATGGTTAAGGTTAAGTGAAATGTCCTTTTTCTTTTCTCTTTTCTCTATATGGTTACAGACACTATCTTTCTGCACTTGCACATCTTTTTGTCTGTCTGTGTCTCCCTGATGTCCTGTCTGTTAATACAAATTTGAATGGAATTTAAAGAAACACGCATGTATGTGTGTGTGTATGTTTTTATTGCTTGATCTCACATACTCAGACGTGTGTCATATGCTGCTCACAGTCACACACTGCAGAGATAATGCAAAACTATTCAGTACCGTAATGTGATTACGTGTGTCTTCATGTGAGTTTGTTATCTTTTAACTCGTTCGCATTTCAGATGAGAAGATAAAGTAATGCTAACGTGCCAAGGCTTTCCAGCAGTCAACAAATAAACAAAGTATTGCAGTTGTTGTTTTGTTTTATCACTGTACTGTTTTAAAAATAAACGCAGCCAAAATTAATTAATGCCATTTCAAACCTGGCTTGGCTTTATTTCTTTGGTGTAGAAAAAGAAAACAAATTCACTTTCTGAAGCTTGAAGACTCGAATTAAAATTGAATGAATACTATTGTCTGTTCCACCAAAGTCAAACAGATTTGGAACCAAGTCAAGCATGACTCAATTTTATTTCGTTTTAAGGTGAACGATCCCTTTAAGCTTTTTGCGGTTATTTTAGAGCAAGGAAGAGAAAGTAAAGCTCCCTGTCTCGACCAAATGTAATTTCCTCCTGAGGCGAATGAATGTCTGCTTGTAGGAAGTGTGTGTAGTTTAATGATCGCATGTTGGAGCGTCCTCTGCGCTAGGTGACCCTCTGTTTTAATCAATCAAAGTGAATCACAAGACGACAAGAGTTCGACAAGAGGAATACAGTTACGGAGAAAGAGAGTACAGTAGAAAACACAAGAGAGTAGGATAAATATCAGACAGTGGGATGAAAAAGAGGAATCATTCAAGGTAGAGTGCATTGAGCTAACTGCGATAAAATGGATTAGCCGGCCGTGAGCTGCATCGATCCTCCGTCAAACTCTCTGACTTGTTTACACGCTGGCTGCTCTGAGCTACAGAGCCGAAGACAGAAACGCCTGTGAGACTGTGACTACCTTCACACTTACCCACAGCCATTCAAGCGTTATAAAGTTAATCCGTCCTAATAGGCAAAAGAGAGAGAGGGAAATAGAGGGCTTGGTGTCGCAGTGGAGGAGTAAAATGGAGGGATAAAATGAAACAGTGGTTTCATTTTAGAAGCTTAGTGCTGTGGTTTTGGTTCGAGAAACTGATAACTTGTACAGACAGTCACGGATGATGAGGTCATGCTTTGTGCAGCTAGTCTAAACCCAGTCATAATCATACTTCATAAATTGCTTGGGGAAAGAGAAGAATATTTCCAAACAGTGCCAGGGTTTTGGGATATAGTGGCATGATAGCTATTGTTTGAAGTACTTTTGGGAGTACATAAAACAAATGACAAAAATAAAGGGTGAATAAAACAATTTTCATTGCAAAAAAAACAAGAAATATGGAGATGCAAGGTTTCAGAAGGACTACAACAATGTTCTTTTTTGTACCGAATTTGATTACAGACAACGCATGTTATATTTTGTTTTTTACCAAAGTTGTTTTTCTTTCCCCAATTGTTTAGTCTTTTTACTTAAAATGATATAATGCACCATAGACAAAAAGGATAATTACTTTTGATATGTTTGGAACCCTGCATCAAATGCATGTATATATATATAAATATTCTTATATTTTCCCGATTGACATATCACAAAATTTTGGAATAGCTAATATTACAAATACTGATGGGGTCACCAAAATTTCATGCATTCCTATTAAAGTTCCATCTGATAGCATCACTCTATCATGATACCGCCACAGTGCTTTCTGGGACAAGGAAAATGAAAGAAAAAACTCCTCAGATAAGCGTCAGAGTGAATGAAACCGTGGAGGATGAAAGACTGTGTTGAAAAAGCAAGGAATGTTTGTGTGTGACCTTTAGCCTTCAGTCTACTGTTAGCAATGCTAACGTTGTAAACAATCTCACTTTACGCTGGAGGCAGGATTAAAAATAAATAAGACAGAGACAGAATCAGCAGGAGACAGAAGAAAATCTAGAAAGAGAGACATTGGGAAGAAAGATTTGATAAGAATGAGGGGTTGACGGGGGGTGAGGGAGGCAGGTGCAGGACTGACTATAATAGCATTGTGGTGAAAACAGCAGGATGTTTATATTGATGTATTTATCCGAAGCACTTTTCAGTGCACTCAAGTTATATGTTTTATTTGTGCTTGCATTCCCTGGGAATCAAACCCATGACCTAGCGTTGCAAGTATCATGCTGTTCTAAAACAAACACTGACTTTTAGCTCTGATTTTTCACATCGAATGCCTCTTTATCATCCTCTCGCCCTCCCTTACACTTAAAAATCTCTTTAACTTTAGCTTTACGACTATCGGGGCTGAGATTTAAACAGGCCGATGGTTCTTGCTATCTTTTCCCGACACGCACCCGCACAGACTGCGGGCACAATAGAGGGGCCTCATGTAAGCGGACCTCATAAGATCGCCAGCGGTGTGCGTTTCCCCCTGTTTTCACGGGACCGGTTCGACAAGACTCCTCTTATTGTATTTCACCATGGAGACGTGAAACGCTACGATAACGTCCTCCTTTAATCCTATCGGATTAACAGCATATCATTTGATTAAATTTTTGCCACAACTCACTCATGGGTGAAGCTGTTAATATACGCATTGCAGTTGTAATTATGCACGGTCATTTAACGTTTATCACTCCACCCACAATAACCTCATTTCCATGCTAATTTTCAAATCATTTCCAGCTTTTCCCGTTCTCACTAACCTAGGAACGGGAAAAGAAAACCATACCGGTTGAACTCTACAGCGGCTGACAGGAAAGCAGACCCGAGGATGTGCAGTCAAACATCAGTAGCCTCTGGGATTGCAGACACTTTCTCTGTATTCTCTGTATCCTCCCTCTCTGTATTTCTCTCTCTCTCTGTCATTCCTGCCAAACCGAAGCTCATTAGAGGAAAAGAGATTCTTGACTAAATAGAACGGGGCTGCTGCCAGACGGAGTGAAAGATGAGGGTGAGAAAAAGAGAGAGAGGAAAAGTATGTTGCAGTGAGGAATAATACTTAGTTTAGCTATGGTTTGGATATAAACCACTTGAAGAGGTCCGGGAGTCACTTGAGCATTTATACACTTGAAATTTTTAACCTCTGATAATTTTTAATCCTGGATTGACATAGTCCTGGCTCTGCTTTTGACAATGTTTGAATTCAATTTTTAGGTATAAACATGTATGGTTTATTGTTCATATTTGCACGTTGAGTAACAGTAATTGGACCAAAACAAAATGAATCAAGCATTGAAATACCTTCTTCTCTATCTGCATACATAACTTTTTAACTCTTCCCCCACACGCTTATTGAAAACTAACCAAAGCACGTGCAAATTTTTGTGACTTTACAAAGCTCATGAATATTCAATGAGGCAAGCAACATTACTCCATTGACATTTAGGAGTGCTACACGACTCTTTGTTAAATACTGTTGCTAACCTTTAAATTACAAATGAGAAATGATGCTTAACCCAATGTTACCAATTGCCTTGACAAAAGTTTTAACAAAGATCAATAAAATCAATAAAATTAATTTGTGGGGCAATGACATTTTGATTGTTTTACACATAAGCCATAATGTAAAGAGCTTAATTGTAAGTTAAAACAAAAGTCCTCACCCAATACTGAATATATAATTTACACAGATTAGGTTTTAATTTATTCTACTCCATTTTAAAATGTTTAAAGCCTTTTCCTTTTTTAACTCTTGACTATGTTTACTTAGTCTGATGTTTATAAGGCTTGTGTGTCGGCGGCCGCCCTCCAAAAGTCAAACGCAGTATTGTCCAGCTAATAAAGCACCTGAGTGTGAGAAATGTGGAGCTTAAGAAGGGAAGGAAAGAGAGGGAACAAGCAGACAAAAGAAGTGTTGATACTATGAACTGAAGTCAGAAGACTTGTATTAAGACTAACCAGGGGACAGAGGGACTGAACAAGTTATGTGTGTGGCCTGGTTGGAAGCATAACTTCATCTGAACTTGAATTAAAGCTTATAATGATCAGTACACGGGGTCACAAAGCCAAAGAAAAAGTGAAAAAACCTAAATCAGCTGGTAAAAAATAATAATTCTTTAGATACAATCTCTTTAGTATCCCTAACGTTTCTCTTCGACAACAGAGATAAAAAAGAAACCATTAAAAGTAAATTATGATGTTTCTCTTTTGGAATTCCAAAAGAATTTACAACAATGTCTCAAACAAGTTGCCCGATAGCCCACTGATGATTTCTGTATGTCAACAGCTATGTGCTAGTAGTTTCTATTGAAAAACAATTATTTAGACAAAAGTATGAAGTGAGTGAGCAACTGGTACTCTAGCTGACAAATGTGCAGTGTAGTGAGTTTTATTTACATCCTTCAAAAACGCACAGTATTTCCAGAAACAAAGCTCTGTTGACTTTGTGTCATTTCAGCCTGAATAACTCATTTTTCGTGTGGTTATCTACACCCAGAACCCACTTTGTCTGCTTAATATTTATAAATATGTTATATACTGTAATCATCCCTCAGAGCAAACTATGCGGCACGGAGAGAAGGTTGAGAGAGATATTGGATGACTGAATTGTAGGGAGAGGGAGAGAGGGCAGCGCTCCCCGTCCTAACCCTTTTAGCGAGATTAATTCGAGCCGTAATGTCTCTCTCTCACACGGCCCTACTATTTATCTTCTGACTCAGCTCTCTCTCCCTATTTCCTTATGCTTCTGTCTCAGTAATGAGCTTGAGTGGTACGGCAGAGGTGCCCGTGTGTCATCTGACCGTCCTCTGCATTGTGTGTGGAGCAGCTGCGGTGTTAAAACACACAAACGGCATGTGAGCTCTTCTACAGAAACTGTCAGCGCTAATACACATACCTACCCACCCAACCCCTTCATCCTCTCCCTCCCCACTCCTGTCACTCACTTATTTGTTGTATTGCTGCCTGCTTCCATTTTTATTCCATCTCTTTTTCTTTCTCTTTCTCTCTCTTACTCTCGGAGTTCTATTTAATTCACTTCGTTTTCAGATGTCCATTACTGGCTGTTGCATCATTAACTGTCATCTACAGAGGCTGATTGCTCTGCCAAACAATGCATATATCTAGCTCCAGTTACAGGTGCTCATTTTTGCTTAAGTAAATGAGGGGAAATGCAGAGGGGCACTAAATTGCAGCATTTAGACTCTCTCCTTCCATTTAGTCATCTCCGTCTCTTTTTATATTTGCCCGTTTTTGTAGCCATCCATCTTTCGGTTTCCGAACGTCTCTGATTTAACCGCCCAACCCCCAGCGTACCTCATTTCCCCCCCAAAATTCATTTTCACATTCAGCTGGAGTTAGGAACGAGGGGCTGGTAATTGCTCTGCCTGGAGGGCTGGTGAGGTGAGAGGGAGACAGAGTTGTCTCTCAGCATTAAATATTAACTCAGTTTTTCATCTCTGCCTCTTTGCTGACATCCCCTAATAAAAATCCAATCTCTTCATTTTTGTCAATGCCATATGAGTTTCATTCCGGTCCCTTAGAGGCAATTTCAAATTGGGTTTCCAGGAACTCGCAATTTGAAACTTTTGAGATGGACCCTAAGATTGTCTTCGGTCGCTCTTGCGGGCTACTTAATGAACTGTGATTCAATTTGGTGATATATTTTATATATATTGATACAATTTGTGTCATTTAGGCAAACAAATATGCTTGTACATTTAGTCTTGTAATGCAAGCTCATGTGTCAAAGACAGGAGCAAAAAGAGCATTTTCCTCTTTGAGGAATTCAGAGTAGCTTAAAAATAACTAAAAAAGAATAAAACATCAACCGTTGGTGCTGCAGAGGATATATTTTGTCTGAATAATTTATTTAAAATTTGCTGCCCTCTTAGACAAAATGCACCAGCTAACTAACTAGACTATAAATTATACATGCAAACCAGGACATCAGATAGCTTCTAAAATGTCTGCAACATTGATGTAATGTAGGTATATAAAGTGCATGCTTAATAAACAAATCATTTATTCATTCTTAAATCTTATAGATCATCGTAAAGCAATGTAAAGTTTTCCGCTTAAACAAAGTTGCCAACTTCTTGTTCATGTATTTCTCATGCTGTGTGTGGTAGTTACTTTGGCCCTCAGACAGAATTGTTTTGACTCATGACCTGTTGTCAGGAGAACTACAATATCAAAGGGGAATGTTGGCAGTACAAACGACGTAGAGTGAACTGACCTTGTTGTCCACTTCACATAATTTAAAGTCTGATATTATTACGAGAACTAGAATTTACTCATCATAGTACTGTATATCATTAGGAAAAAAGATATAGAGCATTAAGCTAGTTGACTTAAACCAAAAATGAGGAAAATAGAGTCTGATGTGAGTGATTATATAAGAGTGGTGTAACCTGAGGCAGCTGTGGTCCAGATGTGACGGCTTACACATGTATGATAGTAATGGGTTACACTCAAACCAAACAAGATGTAACAAAAGTTTTAAGGAAATTATAACTTATATTATAAAGGGATTTGCAACAACAACAAAAAAATGCATTTTGTCTTGTAAAAATCAAATTACATTTACATAAGGAGAAAATTATGAAATTTAATATTATTTTAAGCTTTTTTTAAACCTTGTAAGATTTATGCTTAAAACGGCACAATAATATTTGCCAGTGGTAAAGATATTAAAGATATAGTTCATATCATATAGTTCAAGTTCATCTTTTACAATTTTGCATTCAAGCAAATTATCTGGTTTGGATGTTTTTAAAAGTTAAAACATAAAAAATACTGATTTAGAAAATTACAAAAAATGCAGTTTGTGTGTGCGCATGTGAGTGCGTGTGAGTGTGTGACTGGCTAACACAAACCTGTTTGATACGGTTCAAAAGCGTACAGAGATAAAAATAGAAAAAGAAATGGCATCTCGTCATGATCACTCGGGTGAGTAAAGGTGAAACGTCTGCCTTTATTGTGTTGTATCAATGTGTTGCTAAGTTGCAACTTACTCTTGGACACATTTCACTTTCCAGTTTTCCATTTCGTCTTTTTTTATCTTTTGGCAGTATTCTGTATGTCATGTTGTTACCCAACCCCAGTTTCAGTTCTTTCTCAGTTCCCTCCAAATCTGTCTGTCTGTCTTTTTCTGGTCACCCCTGATCTTGTGACTAACTGGGGGTGTGCCAGTGTGTGTGTGTGTGTGTGTGTGAGAGAGAGAGAGAGCCAGCAGCTGCTGTTGGTGATCTTGCACCTGTTCTTGTTTCATCACAGCAGTGATGACTGATGCAGGCCTTACATGGATTCATCATGCCCCTGTCTGCCCCCACACACACAGCGGCAGCTTATATCTACCGATTGGTCGTTTTGTGTTTGGCAGTTTATTTGAAGATGTCAGGAAGTGAAGTTTAACATGTTCTTAGTTTATAAGTGTTATGTGACTGTTCTCATTCCCTTTTATAGCTGGTAAATTTGTATGACCATATCTGTATACTATTGATGGGTTTGTTGCTGTCTGTTCTGGTTTTAGTTGTGAGTTGTCATCTGTTAACATTGAAGCAGCGTAGATACTGTTCCCTCCCACTCACTGCTATTACCCCCCACGGCAGTCCTGGTACCCTGTTGCCATAGCAATAATATTCAGCCCACATCATCACTGAAAATTAAAGGCCTCCATAAACATCAGCAAGGTTAACTCTTGCTGTGTGTTTACCTTAGTGTGGGTGGATGTTGTTGAATGAATATTCATATTGTTACAGTTTTGTATTATTTTATTTTAATAAGCATCTGTCTGTTTGTTTGTTTTTGTTTGCATAAAAATATGCAAATGCCATATTTGAGTTAGTTACTGGATAAATTATAATATCTAGGCCTAAAAGATTTTACATGCCTCCAATTATATATGCAGGTAGATCAGATCTTGTTAAATTATTTGGTTTCAATGGATTTTATTTTTTATAGGTGCTATATGGACGATTAAGGAGTATCTGTTGACAGAACTGCAAAATGAAATATACACAACATATGTCTTCAGAGGTGTATAGAGACCTAACATATTGAATCGTTATGTTTTTATAACCTTAGAATGAGCTATTTCTATATACATACAACGGGTCCCCTTACATGGAATTCTCCATGTTGTTTCTACAGTATCCCTAAACGGACAAACTGCTCTACACGTTTTGTCCACGTTATCTCCTGTGACAAAAAAGTGAAAATGAGACGTCATCTTAGTTTTGTGTCAGCCACCATAGTGCTTCGTAAGGATGTGTCGAGCGGTGAACTGAGCAATTGGTTGCAATTGATTTCGTACACTGGACCTTTAAGGAGGAAGGTGCATCATTACATTTCATCATGGTTTTGGTGATGCAGTAGATGCAGTTCTCTTAGAGAAAAGATGCAGGTTTTAATAAAAATTCTCAGAGATGCTGACCCACTGTCACTGTGAGTTAGAGAGAAAGTTCATCTGTTTTCAGCATCCTCTTCAGGATGTGCAGATAATAAATGTGCTCAGAGGAACACGAATAGCATGAAAGGTCATATTTTATTTTAAAAAATAAAGGAAAGTGGAAAGTTCAAGTGGATATGGAAAGCAGAGCAGAAAAACTTACTTCACCGGTTACCACAGAATCTGTCCATCTTTATTTTACAGCTCAGTCTGTGAGCTGGTATGTGTTTTTTATAATTCCATATTTTTACTATGATTAAGATCACCCAGGGCTCTTATAAAAGTCTGTTTAATCCTGATCGCAACCACAAACACACAATTAAATACTCCCCATAATTCATGAGCTTTGTGGAGCATCAAAACACACCCCATTTAACTTGAGCATTTTTACCTCAACATTAAACCTCAAATATATCATTTTTATGATAGCGTAATATGCAGATATGTAAGTCTATAGGTATCACCCAATAGCTTAATGTGTTAACACGTGCATCTACTGCTATGCCACTGTCTTAATAAGAGTCAAGTACCCTGTTAATGAACAAAAAAGCTTTTACAATTAATATCTTGTTTTTTACACTTTTTATATGCTCGGAGGACTCATAGGACGGGCAGCATATGTACCCTTGGCCGGGTGTTAACGGAAAATTGAGTTTACACTAAAGCTGTTGGCCATGAGGGAGCGATCATCCCCCTCTCCTGTCAGACCTTGTGTGTGTGTCTGAGTAAGCGAGTGTACAGTATGTCCTCTCAGTGGAAAGATACTGTATACACACCATTCATCTGTATAAAACATCAAGCATGTGTGTGCAGGTGATGCCAACACCAGCCAGCAAATTAATGAAAGGAGGTTAGAAAATGCGGTGGGGGAGGGAAATCATAATGTACGTTTAAAGATGATGTAAAAAGATCTCAAAGAGGCACCGCCCCCAAATAATCTTAAGATTAAGAGGTTTTTTAAAGGTGTAAGCAAAAAAGAGGATTGAGCACGGAATAGAGTGAAACAGTGAGAGACATTGAAAGTGGAAGTAGAAAAGGCAGCCGACTCTTTTTTCAACAGCCGTTTGCTGTGTGAGAGTGTGAAGGATAGCACTCAGCTTACTCTTAAGTCGGAACTTCAATGGGAGTGTATGACAGCAGGCTTTGACTGTGGCAGCTCTCCATCTCTCTGAAATCGACTGGCCCGATTTTGCCTTTCTCTCCAGCATCCAGCCGGGTGAGAACTGCCTTACGCTGTTTTGAGTTGTCAGAATTCAAGTCAGTATGGCAGTGGTTCATGAATACTAAATGTAAGAGTGTGTGTGTACAGTGTTCTCTCAGTGTGAGTGTCTGTCGATGTGTCTGCTGCTCACAGTCAGAACGTCTCCTGTCCATCTGCTTCTCTCGTTCGCTCTCTCTCTCTTTAAACCCGATTATCTTTCCCTTTGCGACAAGCACTCGCTATTGCTCCCACACGCGTGCCCTTGACCGTGCCCCACCCGGCCCCTGCTGAGGTGGAGATTGAACAGAGGAGCCACTAATTGCACCTTAATTGCCCCTCTGTCTGTCCAGCTGCTCCCCTAGGCAGAAAAAAGCAGAAAAGTAGTATTGATCAGACAAATCGAGTGTCTTGAGTTAGAATTGGGATGGGAGCTTGAGTTGAAACAGATGCATTAAAGGTTTACTCTCATGCAAAGTCAGGCAGATCGCAGCTCCAGACTTTCATGGGCTGTAGGTGAATGATAGAAGGTAGGAAGAATTCTAGATGTGCAAAATGCAGTCATCGAATACAGAATTGCTACAGTAGATACGATGGTCACGTTGCAACCATTTGATGTGTTGTGATATTTTGTTTCTCATTAAATGGTATTTAAAGATCTGACCTACGACACATTTCTTTTGGTGTACTGTATGTTTTTGTGTCCTCTGATGGATTCACAATGCCTGTCTTATACACCTCTTATAATTATATAAGATAAACAGCTGTGGAAAAAAATGAAGACCGTTTCAAATTTTCATGTATTCAGTATTTATAGATGGATTGTGGGCATTCCAGTCTAGTGTCTGTTACAACAAAATCAAACATTAGAAGTGACAAAGTCATCCAACAGCAATGTGAAAGACTGACAGCATGACAAGACACATAAAAACTGTGACAAAAATTGAGGTCATCACAAAAAAATGATGTTCAAACCTTTCCTAAATACATTTAGGCCTACAAATATTACAGTTGTATTGAATAAAAGTCAATATGAACTTGTTTTCTTGGCCGTATTTAATCTCTGAAAAAATACCAAGCATCTTTCCTGTTATTATGACCTGTTTTCTCCTCTTTGCATTTTCTACAAGTAAATGCAAACAGAAACTTTATTTTTATTTGAAATTTGGGAGAAATATTGTTAGTAGTTCACCGAATGAAACAGAAACAGACGTTTTACCTAAACACATCAGAAAACTGATTTTGACATGGTCTCTTCATTTTTTCCATGACTATATAGAGTATATATAGACTTATATACTGTATACGATATACCATATGATTTGGCAAAAAATAATAACGATTGGTAATGATTCTTAAAACAGGTTGTCTCCTCCCAGACTGACACTATTGATTGAGTCATGAATTTACACATCACTGCTTAAACATGCACACAGGAGAACTATGTCCAGGAGAAAGAGATATATGCTCTGTGCATGTCTACACATATTAACCTTTGATCCCAAGTTGAGGTCTTTAATGCATTCACTGTCAATCACCAGGGGAATGTCACAACCCCACTGACATCCACACTTTCACACAGACTTTTCAATTAGTCTTTTACAATGAACACACAATATATTTTTGTTGAAATACAGATACATCATTTCCATAACACATAGAACATAGAACGTTTTAAATTTTGCATACAATCTTGAGTTTGGCCAACAGTGTTGTGCTAGACGGCTGTCGCCACACTTGTTTGTTATTCCACCTCCACTGGGATGTGAATCCAGACCGACAGAGATCTGTCTGTGCGTGAGTGGGCGAGTCAGAGGGGAAATTAAAAACCTGAAAGCAGGAATCACCTGAAACTTTATTAGCCTGACTGAAGCACTGTTGATGTGTGCGCTGTGTGATAAGAACAGACACTTAACTGCCTGTAAATGTCCAGAGTGAAAAATTATACTGCTAAACATCCGCTCTAGATCTGCTTCCTTCTCTCTACATTTTTTTGTGCTGTTTGTGCTCCATTCAATATTGCAAAAATAAATTTTCTTGAGTGAACTTGGCAGGTTTTAGCTCCTCTCATCCAGTCTGTGGGACACACACAGCAATATGGCTCTCATGAGCTGTTTGTTTGGGTTCTGCGCTTCAGTGGGAGTCATGAGAATCTGCTGGAGCGAGTGTTTATGTTTGGACGTGTGTGTTGTCAAATTGAGGAATCTTAGGAAGAGGGCGGATCCTGAAAGAGATTATTGTCTGTTTGGGTGCCACAAGGCTCCTGTGATCTGTGACTCAAGGAGGACCCAAGGGTACTTTGGACACAAAGCCATAACTCATGTTACACTTCTACAAACAAAAAGGAAGAGGATTTATTTTCTGGGTATGGTGTAGCTTGGGAGCATACACTTGCTTCTTAATAACAAACATATTGGAACTTATTATTTTTGCTGCAAATGCATATTTTGCTTTAAAATGCCTAACCCAGTTTTAATTCTGCTAAAGAGCAGTGTGTTATTATCAAGACATAATTATTTTTCATAGTTCTCCTGGTTACCACACTGTTCCTCCTAACACAGTCCTGCTGTCCTTATTTTATAGAACCACAGGGTTATCTATAATCTCTCTCCTCCTTGCACCTGGATCTGTGCAGCTGGCCTTCATGTTTTGAGGCGGCAGGAACACAATGGTTGTTTGAGAGTCACAGCATGTGTATCATTTCTCGCCGCGTGTGGCTGAGGCTGGTGCGGGGAGTCGTCAGGCAAATTGTTAATGTTGTTCACTGATGCCCAATTTCTTCTTAAAGAACGTGCCATTTTTAGAAAACATTTAGCATTGCTATCAAATATTTAATGGTTTCTTTTGCTCTTTTGCGCTTTTTACAGTGTGTTTGGCTGCAGTCACGGTCAATGTGATCCCAAAGGTGGAAGTTATAAAAGGAGACACGGTCCAGCTGACCTGCACATACATCACTACTGAAACTGCCTCCTCTTTTGTGGTCCAGTGGTTCATTGTGAGTACTTATTTTTTACCATAGTGACGAAAATCAAAAATTGTATTTACTTATGTATAATGTACGTGCCACTTTTCAGGAGATTGCAGGTGCAAGGGAGCGAATAGCTTACTGGCAATCGAAAGGTGATGCTGGCGTTGATGCCAACACATTGTTGACAGAACGGTTGACCCTGGGAAGTGACAAGTCCATCACCATCTCCCCCGTCAATGTGGAAGATGAGATGACTTATTACTGCCAAGTAACTGGAGGGCCCGTGGGAACCTCTGAGGGTGAAACCGTGGTGAAAGTTTTCAGTAAGTACGGAGAAAATGAATTCAGAACTCACTCAGATAGAAACATGGCATTAAAAGGAGCAGTTCACCCCTCAAAAATTAAAATTCTGTCTTCATTTACTCACCCTCAAGTTGTGCCAAATCTGTATAAATCTCTTAGTTCTGATGAAAACAGAAAAAGATATTTGGAAGATTGCTTTTAACCAAACAGTTGGCCACCGTTCAGTAGGAAAAATTGTTTGATAAATGTCTTTGTTATGTTGAACACCAAAGAAGATATTTTGAAGACGGTAGGAACGCAAACAGTTCTGGGGCACTTTGACTATCATTATAGTCAATGCTGGCCAAGAACTGTTTGGTTACAAGCATTCTTCCAAATATCTTTCTCTCTGTTTTCGGAACAAAGACGTTTATGCAGGTTTGGAACAACTCGAGAGTAAATGATGACAGAATTTTCATTTTCGGGTGACTTATCCCTTTAAACCTTCAGCGTTTTCATTGTTTCATCAAAACTGGCTCCAATTATCCATAATCCTGTTCATTTCAGGTTAATATGGATTCCTGTTTATATCCAATCCTAATCAACCACAGATTCCTTATGTCTTCTTTAATAAATATTTATATACATTCAAACTGTACTTTTAGACAGCAAGCAGAGCTGCAAATCCTTGTTTCTCAAAGTCCTATTCAGTTTATTATATTTAATTTCTGTATGTATCTGTGCCACTGACAATTTTGCATATAGTTAATAGGACATTTTGCCAGTCACTTTAACCCCTTTTCATTAACCCTGGTTTGTGTTCATAAATTGCCCTAGGTCAATTATGGCCGTAGAGATTGCATTTGACACTATAGATTAATAGAGTCACTGCACTTGTCACGTTTGATGGATGTCATTTAAAGGACTTAGAGAACTAAATAGCTTTATACGCATTAAACACAGTGCTAATGATTACTGACCTCACAGCAGAGCACCATGGCCTTGCACATTACTGATTCCAGACCAGCTGCAATTAGACATATGCTAAAAATCCAGTTAAAGTTAACATATCAGGTATGGCCAAACTAACTAACAAACCTTATTTTTATAAATGAACATTTATTTATTTAAAAATATTTTAGTATACCTTCAATTGCCTGTAATTGGTCTGCATTAAGTGATAGAGTTTTCAGCCCCCTGCTGTCATGAAACTCGAACGGGAACCCAATTGCAAGGCAGAGAGATAGGCAGGACGAGATGATACGGGGTTGACAGGTTTATTTAACAGAAAACAAGAACACTACAAAATGGTCAAAACAAAAACCCACGAGGGGGAAAACAGGACAAGAATAATATATAAACTATAACAACGTACAAGGACACTGACTCACTAAACTAATAAAACAAGCACTTGAAACAAAACACTAACACTGACACTGACTGAACTACACTTACTTTGACGGAGAACAGGAACAAGAACAACTCAGACGAGGACCAGGTATCACACACAGTATACAGGTACACCTTACAAGGGACATCATACAATGAACGCGCACAGGACAATGAAACATGAGGACTCTTTATAGGGGAAACAAACAGAGGATGGTAACGAGCAACAGGTGCTGGGGATTAGCACTCAGGGAAAGCTGACGAGGAACAAGATGTAGGGAACAATGACGAGACACGAGAAAGATCACTCAATCTCACACAAAACCATAGGTTATGCCATGACTCCACTCAAACAACAAGAATAAACATGACATGATAGTGGAATCATGACATAAGCCCCCCCTTTAATGAGCACCTCCAGGTGTTCATCAAGGGGTAACTAACGAGACAAGACTGACTGGGAAACAGACAAAAACCAGACAGACAAGGTGAACATGACAAGGGGCATACAAGATATGATAACAAAAGGGTTGGGGTGAGATAACAAAAATAATAGACATGGGAGGGGGGGCGGGGGCAAACAAGAAAACACAGGAAGTCCAGAAGGGGCAGGGCCGGGCGGGGAAGTCCCAGCCCTGGGGGACGCGCCAGGGCGCGGAGCCCCAGGAGGCTTGACAGGGGTATTCCTGGGGGGAACTGTCCTAGTCCCCTGCAGGACTGCAGGGCTAGTCCTCGGCTGGAATGCCGGGCTGGACCAGGGCTGGAATGCCGACTGGATCGTCGGCTGGACAGGGCTTGGTGCTGACGGCGGCTGGGCAGCCGGACTTGACGGCGGCTGGGCAGCCGGACTTGACGGCGGCTGGGCAGCCGGACTTGACGGCGGCTGGGCAGCCGGACTTGACGGCGGCTGGGCAGCCGGACTTGACGGCGGCTGGGCAGCCGGACTTGACGGCGGCTGGGCAGCCGGACTTGACGGCGGCTGGGCAGCCGGACTTGACGGCGGCTGGGCAGCCGGACTTGACGGCGGCTGGGCAGCCGGACTTGACGGCGGCTGGGCAGCCGGACTTGACGGCGGCTGGGCAGCCGGACTTGACGGCGGCTGGGCAGCCGGACTTGACGGCGGCTGGGCAGCCGGACTTGACGGCGGCTGGGCAGCCGGACTTGACGGCGGCTGGGCAGCCGGACTTGACGGCGGCTGGGCAGCCGGACTTGACGGCGGCTGGGCAGCCGGACTTGACGGCGGCTGGGCAGCCGGACTTGACGGCGGCTGGGCAGCCGGACTTGACGGCGGCTGGGCAGCCGGACTTGACGGCGGCTGGGCAGCCGGACTTGACGGCGGCTGGGCAGCCGGACTTGACGGCGGCTTGGCAGCGACCTCTGGCGGCTTCTGGCCCGGGCTCGGTGCCGGACGGACCGTCACCTTCCCACAGCGCCCCCCCAAAAAATATTTGGGGTTAGGCACCACCGGACTCGGGACCACCGGACTCGGGACCACCGGACTCGGGACCACCGGACTCGGGACCACCGGACTCGGGACCACCGGACTCGGGACCACCGGACTCGGGACCACCGGACTCGGGACCACCGGACTCGGGACCACCGGACTCGGGACCACCGGACTCGGGACCACCGGACTCGGGACCACCGGACTCGGGACCACCGGACTCGGGACCACCGGACTCGGGACCACCGGACTCGGGACCACCGGACTCGGGACCACCGGACTCGGGACCACCGGACTCCCAGCTGCCCTCCGCTGCCTCTTCTTTTTCAGCCGACCCACCCGTCTGGTGGTCGGCTGAAGGAAGGAGGTGAAGGGCTCTGCTGGTTCGGGGTTGGAGGCCTCAGAGGAAGACCCCGAAGAATCTCTTCTCCCCCGTTTGCCACGGAGACCAGATGGTGGTGGTGAAGAGACTGCAGAGGATGGGGAGAGGCCCATGACCCCGATTTCTAGGGAATGACCCTCGGGGATGGCGGCCAGCGGAGAAGGAGAGCAGGACTCGACAAAGACCCTGGGCTCCGGCCGATTCATGGCGTACCTGATCAGTTCGGTGAAGCCCAGCGGTCTCAGCATCTGCATCTCCTCCCGCGTCAGAGGATGGTTGAGGCCACCATTGAACAGGACCATCTGTTCCTGCTCATCATGGACCATCTCCCCTGCAGTCTCAAAGAAGCGATCCGCGAAGCCAAGCACGTCGCCGTATCCCTGACGAACAGTACACAGGCGACGTGCCTGACTTGCGCGTCTCGCCTCCATGCCTGCTGGGTTCAATCTTGGCGCGTTCATTCTGTCATGAAACTCGAACGGGAACCCAATTGCAAGGCAGAGAGATAGGCAGGACGAGATGATACGGGGTTGACAGGTTTATTTAACAGAAAACAAGAACACTACAAAATGGTCAAAACAAAAACCCACGAGGGGGAAAACAGGACAAGAATAATATATAAACTATAACAACGTACAAGGACACTGACTCACTAAACTAATAAAACAAGCACTTGAAACAAAACACTAACACTGACACTGACTGAACTACACTTACTTTGACGGAGAACAGGAACAAGAACAACTCAGACGAGGACCAGGTATCACACACAGTATACAGGTACACCTTACAAGGGACATCATACAATGAACGCGCACAGGACAATGAAACATGAGGACTCTTTATAGGGGAAACAAACAGAGGATGGTAACGAGCAACAGGTGCTGGGGATTAGCACTCAGGGAAAGCTGACGAGGAACAAGATGTAGGGAACAATGACGAGACACGAGAAAGATCACTCAATCTCACACAAAACCATAGGTTATGCCATGACTCCACTCAAACAACAAGAA
The DNA here is from genome assembly GCF_015846415.1 of Triplophysa dalaica. NCBI lineage: Eukaryota > Metazoa > Chordata > Actinopteri > Cypriniformes > Nemacheilidae > Triplophysa > Triplophysa dalaica. Next base: position 7,554,916 of record NC_079553.1, read on the forward strand.
TAAACATGACATGATAGTGGAATCATGACACCTGCTCAGTTAAGTGCGAACTTCATGAAAAACTGTGGCAACTGTGCATAGGGGGTCGTAAGCTGCGTGTACACTTGTGCATGTGTGTATGTGCACGTATAGAGAGAGTAACAGAACAGGCTCTTTGTTCATTTTCCATGCCAGGCTGTATAGAGAGAGAGAGAGCGAGAGCTGTAATGGCTGTAATAATTGTGAATGAGTGCACTGGGACCGGAAAACAATAGCATCTCCTCCCAGGAGACAATACTACTGCCTGCCTCATAGCTAATGGCTTCACAAGAGCGAAATGTCCTCGTTTTGAGCGAGAGAAACATCTATCTTCATACAATTCACTTGTATTCTGCTTGTGTTTTAAGAGAGATTTGGGGATTTAGAGAGATAAATTTGTCTCTGAAGGGAATATTTGATAAAGTGAAGAAATCTGAAAATCTTTTTCATATCTCAGTTGTTTTACTAGAGACCTAGAGAGAGACTGAATTGAGACTTTTGCTTAAAAAAAGGTTGAAACATTTCCAATATAGTTCTTTGAAATTTGAAAAAAATATGAAGAGAAAATTAGAGAAGATGACACACAAATGATACACAACTGAGAATTAGGTCTCTTGGACTATGGAAAGCAATATTATTAGTTATAAAATAGTGAAAATGACAAAAAAGGGAGAGTAAGTTGGAGTTTTTGGAAGAAAGGGTGTTAATGTCATTAAAATGCTGTTTATTTTTGTAGCAGATATCAACTGGGAGCAGTGTTATGACGATCTTGTGTGTGTATATAAAAATGTTTCAGAGATAAATCAGAGAAAGTCATAGTGTAAAAATTTCCAGATATTTATCTTTACTAAATTCCCATTTTCCTTTTTAATCATGAAGACTTGCCAGTGTCAGTGGGTGCATAACTGTTTCTGTGACAGTCTTTAATTTATTTAGGAAATCATATCTAGACCTTAACTTGATTTGAGCTATTAATAAAAATGAACTGGTAAGTAATGACGCGTTCCCTCTCTTTGCCTCTCACAGATGCACCAGAGAAGCCGATGATATCTGGCAATAATCAGGCCATCACTGTCAGTCATGGCTCAGCCCCCTCATCCCAGGTGAGTCTCATTGATCAACCTCCAAATGGTAGTATGTGTCCGTTTCATGTATAGTTTATAGAAGGCGTTTGTGTTTTTGTCTCTTTAGGTTGGTAAATGTACCAGCAGGAACGGTCACCCTGAACCTCGTATAGTCTGGTTCAAGGATGGCAAACCTCTGCCTGTAGTGAAGGACCAAAAGGAAAGTAAGTGTTAAATCTCAAAGGATCAGTTATTATTGAAGTAACTAACTATTTTTAATTTTCAAAAATCATGTTTTTTCATTGTTCTTTTCCAAGTTATATCAATCAAGCAACAGTTGGGATGTTTTGATTAAATAGTAACGACTTAAAAAAAACAGCTTACTAACACTATAAAATATGAGAACATAATCAAAAACATGATTTTTGAAAATGTTTAAAAACGGAGAAAAATGTATATTCTTATTAATCACTGTCTGCACATTTAAAAAAAAAACACTGAGGTCTATTCCTGTCCCACCAACTGTTACATATATTTTTTTAAGTTAAAAAGCAAGGAATCTATGGACAGACAAATAACCAGAAAAAAATCTGTAAATCTGTAAAAGTTGAAAACTGTTTCTAATCTCTCTCACTCTCTCTCAGAAACATTCATGATACCAAGTGTAGTGAAGGAAGCCTCAGGTCTGACCACTGTGACCAGCATACTGTTTATGCAGCCAGAAAAAGCTGATGCTAAATCAGTCTTCCACTGCACCGTTGAGTACAGCATGCCAAGAGACCAGACCAAACAGGACAGCTCGGAAACATTCAGTCTCTCGTTGCTCTGTGAGTCACACACGCACACACTCAAGATGAATAAAAGCGCATGAAGCCCCCCTTCCCCTGAAAATCATCATCCTGTTCTCTCCTCCAATCAGATCCATCAGAAAACGTGTTCTTTAAACTGATGAATCAAGGGCCAATCAAAGAGGGGGATGATGTGGATATGATCTGTGAGACTGATGGTAACCCTCAGCCAGAGATTTCTTTTTATCAAGTGGTGAGACCATCTATGCTACATCACAACCAAATTGATTTGCGATTGCCACAGTGGATCATGTTGACCATTAACACTCACTCACTTACTCATCAGACTACTCCTGAGGACAAAAAACTACCAGCGTCAGCAGGGAAGTTGGTCCTGAAGAACGTGACTCGTAACGATGCTGGAAACTATAAATGTGAAGCGGAGGACTTTGATGCTGTGGTTGATCTTGTCAAGACTTTGAGCTTTTCTGTGCATTGTGAGTATCAATTCCACACACTTTGCCAGTGATGTTGTGAGAACTAGTTGTTGACCACCAATATCCATGACAGCTACATTTGTCAGGTTCCATTTTGAATATTCAAGCACTCCTGAGACACGTTCACTTACCAGACTTTTTCATTCTCTTAGATCTTGAACTTGTGGAAGTGGATCCAAAAGGTCCTTTGTTTCCATCTCAGGGAGATGCTGTGGAGCTTCAATGTAAGACCCAATCCTCAGACGAATACACCCTGAAGTGGAAGAAGGTAAGTCAAAAAACTTCCATCCTTTTCAGTGTACCTGCTTTGTTTTATCTTGGTCGCTTTCTGTAAATCTTTCCAACAGGTTTTCTTTAATTTCACTGTGTATGTATGTATTTTAGGACTCAAAGGTATTGTCGCAGAATGGTGTGTTAAGTTTTCAGTCGGTATCTCTCTCTGACGCTGGTGTGTATATATGTGTGGGAGCTGTACCCTCTGTGCCAGGCCTCCAAAAACAAGCCAATGTCACCCTTACCGTAAAAGGTACCACTTGCACTCACAGATACAGTCATACACAATATTAAGTGTACACGTGGTAACATAATACATTTCTGAACCCAAAGTGCAGCTACAAACTGTCATTAATATCAACAGCCGGCATTCAGAAGATACAAATTATGCTATCAGGATGTGAAGAGACTTTTGAACTTTTGAACAAAAATGTTTCTGGAAAGAGTCACCTGCACTGCCTTTAAACTATGAGACACTTAAAAACACTTACATTCAAATAAAACAAGTTTAATTCACATAAAAGCACAACCTACTCACAACCCTAAACTAATCAAGTTTCTGTCTCCTCTGGAAATAGGAGCAAAGATTTCAAGTCAAAATGTGATTGGTTTGGTTCAAAACTCAATTATTTGTTAAATATAATCTACCAGTCATGGTTCTATTGAGAGTAAACTAATATAAACACTTTGTTATAGCAGATTGTAACATACACTGTAATAACACTGGGCAGGGTCCATAGCTGTTTCACCAGGAAAACGTTCTTTCCGTTTTTGTTTTCCTGTGGTTGTTCTATAGTGTTAATGGCCTTTACGGGTGGAGTTCAACTTCATTTTCCTGGTTGTCCGAATTTACGAGCATGAGAGGATGGTATCCACTATATCATATAGACATCATTCTTTAAGTTCTCCCGTAGTGCCAGGCACACGTAATGATGTCATGGCTACAGCAGATGTAAAATTGAAGAACTGGTGTTCTAGGCTGACCAAATGTGGCCAATGATCAGAATGTTTTGCTTTTCCTTTGCTCTCTCTCTCTCTCTCTCTCTCTTTCACTTACTATTCTCGAAGGTAAACCTGAGATTGATACTCCAGTGGATGTTTTCATTGCCAAGGAGGGAGGATTAATCACTCTCAACTGCTCTGCTCTTGGTTTTCCCGCTCCACAGTTCACCTGGACACCCTCTGGCAAAGAGGTGTGTGATTGTGTGTTGACATGTCTAAATTGGACCAAAACTATATTCATTGTGCAATAAAAATGATTTTACATTTGTTTTTAGTCAGTAACAGTAATGGGAAATAAGGTGATCAGCAGAATCATGCTTGAAGCCACATCTGCAGTCCTGAAGGATGGTGTCAAGTGCGAAGCATCCAACGAATTTGGAATGGACAGCAAGAAGTTCAAGGTTTCCATCAAAACAGGTTAGCACCTATTATTAGTACATGCGTAACTTCATACTGCATACTTCCTGCATATTGCACATTTTGGCAAACGTAGTTGGTCACAAAGATATTTGAAGCATATGGAGTATGTAGGAATCATGCATACTACATGTACTCCAAATCCACTCATACCCTAATTTAAAGTAAATGATTATTTAATTCAACCTACATACAACATAGTCTAAATCCCTCTTCTTTCATTACATCTTTGCAGAGCCAGTGACACACGAAGATGCCAATGCAGCTAACCGAGGTAGACACCTGTCTCAGCTCTCTCTGCTCCTCCTCTCCGTCTCAGGACTTTTTCTTGAATATATGCAATGATCTAGTTCTCCAGCTTTGCACATTGTATATTATACCTCTACCAAACACTGTTTATATTGTATATTGTATTATGTACGTGACCTTTGTATGATGTCCGTCCTATATTTTGTGGATGCTGCACCTTTAACTTCCCCTCATGTGGGACAATAAAGGAGTCTGTTCTATTTTACTTTCCTCTCTTTCCTTTCTCTATGTCTGAGGTGTCTGTGTCTGTGTCTTAAAACTCCCCTCCTTTCCTTCCATCCTCGAGCGTGTGGTGAGGTGTTTAGCTCGTCGCATCACTCTGTGTGCATGTGTGTGTGCGCGCGTGTGCGTGTGTCTACATCGAACACTTGCAATAAAACAATTTTTCTAATCGGTAATAAGATTTAAACATCCCATGGCCTTAAACAAGATAAATGTACTTAAGAATTAAATTAAACTTAAGAAGCATTGGATACATACTAAAACTTGCCCAGCTCACAGAGATATCTCATATTTTATACATCTTATAATATTCTGTGGGGGTTGTGCTTAAAATAAGAAAGGAATAATTCTGTGGCAGAGACAAATACACTTAACTCAAGATTTATTCTCAAGTATATTTATCTTGATTTAAAAAGGGTTTATATGTTTTTACTGGAAAACAATAAATGTAAATGGGTTAATGGTGAAGGTTTGTGTCTATGTACTGTTCAATGGGACTCAACTGTCTTTTTTTCATAATGCTGCTTGAAGGGAACCCCATGTTTAAAACAGGTCTGTATGACCACTCCTGCTATTTCTCTTTTCCAGTTTGTGTGCGTGTGGATGAGAGATCTGTGTGATGTTTCCTTTGCTTACAGTTGTGAGGAAGGGTGTGAGGCTGTGTATATTGATTCTTGATCATGACCTTATTTATCACAGTGTGGCTTTTTGCATTTACTTTCGACTGAAGAACAATTGCTGGAACAACTTATTGTTCTGGTTTGCTTCCTCCCCACCCTCCTGACTACGCCTACCGTTCCACTCTTTCTTGTCCTCTTCCACCCGAGCCGATCTCCTCTTTCCAACCATCAACCATCATCCTTGTTTTTCAACATCTCACCTGTGTTCTTCTCATTGTCTCCCTCTCTCCATGCACCCTCCCTCCTGTTCTCCCTCACGATCTTGCTCTCCTCAGCAGATAGACAGCAGGCGGGTTCGAGCTCGGTCGTGATCGCTGTGGTGGTGTGTGTTCTGCTGCTCCTTCTGCTGGTGGCTGGACTCTTCTTCCTCAATAAGAAAGGCAAGCTGAGCTGCGGAAAAAAGAACAAGAAGGATGTGTAAGTAGGAAGCTAACAGTTACATGTCATGTTTTACAGCACAGTCATGTATTGACCTGACCCTATGTCTTTTTAGGGCCTCTGGGGACATGAAAGGTGGCATCGTTGTGGAGATGAAATCTGGTGAAAAGGGCAATGAGGAGTCCGGTCTGCTAAACAAACCCAATGCAGATCAGGTGAGGCGTCACAGACACAGCAGAGTATACAGTTGTCTGACATGTATATTTTATTATCTTATATAGCAATATTAAAAATAAACAAATAAATTATAAATTGAATGAAGCATTTAGCAAAATGTCAAATTTAAATTAGTTAAATTTAAATAAAGTTAAATAATAAAAGAAAAATGAATAAAACTAAAAAAACTTTAATAACTCATGTGTCTGAATGACCAGACAGTCCTGTGTTTAACAGTTAGTTGACAGCTAAACATGTTAGAACTTTCAATAATAAAAAAAGACCAACAAATATTTAGGCCCTTCCAATGTTATGCATATTACATTTTTGTTCAAAACGTAGAATATGAATTCTGAGACAATATGATTATTGCCAATGAATTTAATCATCTGTTTATATTTTACTAAACCCCTGTTGATAGAGTCCAGACATCAGAAAAATATCAGTCTAAGCACGAGTTTTCTATTTTAAAATATAGAAAACATTTACGTTTTACGATTGTGACAAACAAGGATGCACGTTTTCGAGAGACAACATAGACAACTTTCAAGGATTTCTGTGCAATAATACGAAACAATTTTAATTTTAACGGCTCTTAATAAATGTATAATATTTATTCTAATGTAATTTTCATGTGTAATTTTTCATTTATTATGTTCACTTAACTTACCTGATGTAACAGTTCGCTAAGGGAACACTCGAGACGCAGATAATCCAATACCTTTTAATAATGTCCAAGATGAAGCCGACACAGAGAAAAGCACAACACTATGTACATACATATACAATTCCAGACAAGAACTGAATTGAATAGAATAGAACTTTATTATCATTGTTTAGGGAACAGTGAAATACAGTTTAGCAGCTCTTCACCATTGTAAAGTTTGTAAAGCACAGTTTAATGTGTAGGAGAGAACTAAAGAGAGAACTTGAATAGGACAGATAACGAGGGTTAGACAGGTGATGGGATGTCCGGATGATGGGGATCAGGTGTGACGGGTGAAAATGATTATGGATACTGTAGTCCAGGGGTGAATAAGAGGAGGCAGTGGACCGTGAGACCTGACTATGGAAAACTTTGCCTTAAAAACAACAACAAATAAAGCTTTAACATTTTTTGGACGGACCTCATATGGGTATTTAAACCACCTAATATTGACATCTGACCTATTGTGAAAACCTTTTGTTGAAAACCTTTTTTTTTACTTAAAAATATGATGGTCTGAAAAGCAACTTCATTAATCACTTTTACCCAATCACAGTGTTAAAGAAAGAAGACAACAGGAGGAATGCAAGAGGAGATGAAGCGATGGAATTGGAGCGCTGTTTTTTCTTCATGAACATCAGGCTACATTGAGAAGAGAGAAGATAATTTCATTTTAGCTGTACAGTTTTCTTTTTTGCAGGTTGGGGTGGGGGGTTGGGGGTACGGTAGGAGGGGCAATGATGTTACACTGAGGGTGGGTTTCAATTTGGAGGAGGAAGGGGCATAAATGTAAATCTGGCATAATTTTGATAAGGGCACCTAGTGTGTCATGATTTTGTAATCAGGTCAGTCGTGAAGGTCTGGGCAGTAGATATCTGTGGAACAGAGCACCAAATAAACACCAGGTCAGTGCTAAGCAAGCAGTGTCAATTAACTTATATACCCCAAAACAAAGACAAGAAAATCACTAGACACGGAATGCTATTCTTGTTCATACTGTGCTGCACCCTGGTCTATTAGAACATGACGTAGGCCAGTTTAGCTACCCCCTACATTAACCAAGAAACTGCACTTACCTATATTTGTATTTTGAGTCCTTCACATACCTGTATACATTACATGGCATTATTCTGACATTAGCTGCTTTGGTCATGATCTGCATGGAACACATTGAAACGCTATAAACATAATACACTGTCGAACTGTTTGCATAAGCTCTTCCATTCGTATTCGCTCCATATTCACATTTTTGCCCTTAAATGTTTTAAGTCATGCCTTAACTAGCATGCTCATTGCTGTTCTAATGTACTACATCTTTAAGAATCGAGCTTAAATTAAAAGGCAGGAAGTGAAGTGAAGAGAAGTGAAATTCAGAATTCGAACAGAAAGCATATGAAACCATTTATCAGAATTCGCAGTCATTCAGCTCGAGTCCGAGATGATTGTTGTTTTTGAAATACTTCAGAGTTACAGAACTGAATCAGCTCATTTCCTCTGTACTGCCCTGGATTCCATTCTACAGCCCAAACATGTTCAAAGACTTCAGTAATGATTAAGCATGAGCTACTAGGAGGGCAGGTCAGGGTTATCCTGTAAGTTAAAAATGACAGACACACATCAGAAACGATAGGGCTTAGATAGGGCGATAGAGTTGATTGTTTATATTCCTACTTGTGCTTTCCTTTTTGTATTATCAAATATTCGAAAATGATAAAAAAAATGATCTGCATATTGAGCAAAAAAGCAAGTTGGTTTCCGGCATACTTTTCTATTCGTCTTTTTCCCCAGCACATTTATCTACATAAGGTCATTGTATTCAGATTATGTATAAACAACTTAAGCCTTTCTTAAAGTTGACCCAGGTTGATACTTTACCCCAAGAGTTTCATAAGCAAACAATGACTGTAAGAGGAAGGAGGTAAAGAAGAGCAGCTTGTAACATTTGAGGGATGGGGCCGCAGTTTCGTTTTACTGTTGTTTCTGTGTGATCAGCTTTTGTTATTTATCATTTTTTATAATAACCACTTTCATTTAGCCTTTGTTTCTTTTTTAAACCAAATATATATGATTGAAGATGACACGCTGTAAAAATGATTTCTGTTAACTATGATTTTAGATTTATTTGTTTTTCATCTGTATGTATCTTTTTCCTCCGTGAAAGCACACTGTTGTTCACGTGACACAGCTGGACGACTCTAGAATCACTATGTTGTTGAAAGACCCTGTCATTTTTACCCACTTCCCTCAACAAGTTGCGAGCCTTGTTATTTTCCTCAAATAACAAGTTCTTTGAGATGGATCAACTGCATGTCGGAACAGCAAACTGGAATTATGATATTTAACAGTTTACTCGATGGCTACAAAAACATTCACCGTTCTTCTCTGAAACAACCAGTGATTCTAGACTCTCTAATTGGCATCATGGATGCAGATTAACTACATTTGGATAAGAGCATAGAAAGGACTATGCAGACATGGGCTAGAAGTTGGGATGGGGTTTGTTTTGGTTATAACACTGTTATTGTTTTACCTACTGAGTCTTTTGTGTAGTGGAGAGTGTTCTAATTAATTGGTATGAATTCATTGTCCTATAGAAACATCTCTGGGAATCATCATGTGGGAAAGGGAAACTCCCATTTTAAACACTGGAAAAATAAATAGTATATAATAGCAATTTGTAAAGCCCTTTGTTTCCGACTTGTATGCTTAATTTTAATCTGAATGTTTTTGAGATCATTTACTGATGTACATTTTGCAAAACGTAGCAATGGGTGTGCTTTAGCTTTATGGGAAATACATTCATACCAATGAATCTGGGCACTCAACATGCTGTAGGTAAAAAAGTGTGTGTTTTTTCTAAGCGGTATATGTATGTCTTAACTACTGAACAGTTTCTTATATTCCTGTACCAATTGAACCGGTCTTACAAGAAAGAACATATGATGTCATAGCTTGTCGTTCAGATTGCTCAAATTGTTTATGCCCTCCAGGTATACTGTATATTTTGTGGTACGCATTTGTGAACTTTGTAGCTTGTCTTCTGATTGGAACTGTGTAGAATTTATACTGCCAAAAAAACAAATTCCAAAATATGTGCCTCCTGTTTTATGTTATCTCAAATAATTGATTTTAAATGTTCATTCTATTGAGTTTCCTTTAAGGCTTTCTTGTTTATTCTTTTTTTGCTAATAATGCGGATGTATGTGGCTGAAAAATACACCTGTTTAAATGGTCAGGTAAGTGTATGGTGCATGATTTTGTTAATCATTAAACTATGCGAAACCCCCTTAAGGTATTTCCACATGTAAAGACAGTATTACCTTTGAGGACAGGTTTTACACACTTCCGTAATTTAAAGACATTTTACCATGATCACTACAATATGTAATCTGATAGGCGTGGGGTTTGGATATTCCATCTTTGTGGGAATGAACCGACACATTCAGGGATATACTTTAGGCTATGGGAAGTTTGCTCATCATTTTACTGCTAAAAGTTACCCAGACCCCATCTGCACTGCAAACAAGTCCCTACTCAAACATTCAAATCGTGTTTTTAGCTAATTTTAGGGGAATTTACTGTTTTATGGTTTTGATGGTTGGGTGTAAAATAACACAATAAACATATCATTTTACTTTAGAAAAAAAAAATTACATTTGTTTTTGTAGCACAGCTGCCAGAATGTAACACTTTTACAGGATTTATTGTACAGTGTATGATAGAAAGCATTCTGGCTTTTTTTATAAGAAAACCTTTTGAGATATCTCCCACCACGTGTCAACACAAGCAGGCTGGCCACCAGGATTCAGGGAGCGCAATGCAAGTTATAAGGTTGAATCCAGGCATGTAAACACATTTTGTGGGACTCAGGACAATGTTTCATCCATACAATGAAGGTTACCAACTTTCTTCAAAATATCTTCTTTGTCATAAATGATGACAAAATATTAATCTTTGGGTGAACTTTGCCTTTAACTCACTGCAATAAATTCAAGATGTACAACAGGATTCTTTTTAAAGAGCACGTATTTGACATCTGTATACTGCCTCGGGTCTGACTATCACTCCATGGTGTCCACATGAGTTTGAGGAATGAGACAGATGTACAAATGAGAAAAAAAGGGTCATCTGCAGATCCCTCTTCATTCATTGATTTTGTCAGTTCAATCAGTCTTCAGTCAGACCTAAGCTTTTCCAGCACATGCACTGTAAAAAATGCCTGTGAAATTAACGGTAAAATCCTGTTGTTTTCACACAAAAACCCTGTTATCAGAAAGTGTCTGTAAAAAATACGGAGAAACACTGTAAAATTGTCTGTAAAATTAACAGCAAAAATTCCATAGTTTTTACGGAAAAACCCTGTAAAAAAATGCTGTGAAATTAACAGTGAAATTCTGTAGTTTTCACAGAGAAAACTGTTGTCAAAAAACGTCCATAAAAATACGGATAACACTGTCAAATTCTCTACAAACACTTTTATCACCTTCACTTACAGACACCACTGTCACTTTATTTCTGTTGCACATCTACAAAAGTTCTAATTGAAAATGAACACAAGTTTACATGTTGATGGTTTTGTTGAGTCACCATTATGGTGATGAGTGTTTGCTTTAGTTGTGGTCTTGACCCTTTGCTTTCCATGTGAAGAAGTCTTTCCCCAGTATTGTCATCTATGAGTTGAAACACACTGACTCAGGTGGGTGGAAAGCTCAGATAAAGCTAACGCATTAAATTACTTGTGTTGGTGGTTAAGTACATGTTCAAGGGTTTAGGTAGTGTTTCTAAGTTACGTGTTGTCCTCATTGATGATACTGAATGAAATTAATTAATATACTGAATGTCTTTAACAGCACATCTAACACATGATAAATGTTCTAGCAGATATCTAGAATATAACAGTTTGTCTCAACAATGGTGACAACAGAAAAAACCTCTAAAGATAAACGCAATGCATTCTGGGTATCATCAAAGCACAAAACTCATCAATGACTCCCAGCATGCATTGCGGCTGTAAGCTTTTCATTTGTTAGTCACCACTGTTGAGATTCATACACTGATTCTTGATGTCTGAGTCAAAGAACAAATGAAAGCTTTTTAACGGTCAAATACTTTTTATATTGTTTGTTGCATGAAATGTGAATTTTAAAAGTAGATTCATTGAGGTGTTTGTAACAAAAAATACAATAAGTAATTAAACAACATCCCAGATAAAGAGTAAGTACCAAATCACACTTTCATTTGATGTGATTTGCTACAAGACTATGTTTCATATAAAACAATGTCATAGGAGCACAAAGAAAACTGTAAACTTATTTATGACGGCTGAAAGTGGCCAACTAAAGCAAACCCTGATCACAAAAACGGTGACTTTAAATAAACCAATAAAGCATCAAGTCATGGCTGTTATGCTGCAGTCCCTGTGAAGCAGAAGTGATGATCGTCTTCAGTATTCTGTCGTGTTTCCAAAATGAATAGTGGGTGTGGCTCATGTTTTCTACTGTGAATTGATTGGATCAATAAAAACAGGATGTTCCCGTAATTTTACGGTAGTTTGCTGGCAACCACAGCTGCCTGTATTTTTCCGTAAAAACTACGGAATTTGTATTTTTTCTTTTCTGACATTAAATATTTTGTGGGTCACCACTAAGCTGAAGAGTTGAGTCTGTGTTTAAGTCACGGTCAGGCAAAGATATTCTGATGTCATGTGCATGTTGCTTTGTTTAAAAGTGACTTTAATAATGAATTACAAAGAAATAAATTAAGTAAATGTAATGTTATCACTTTTATGCATTTGGACCAAGTTTTCATTTTCTATAAAGAAATGTTGTTGATATAAAATACTAAAATGTATTAAGTTCATTCACAGTTTGAAGTTCGTGCCCTGAAGTTTTAAACTGCAAAGCTGTTTACATTCTTTTCCTGTATTTTTTACGGAATTTTACTGGCAACCACAGCTGGCGGTATTTTTCCGTAAAAATTACGGAACATTTTTTACAGTGTGGGGCATAACATTTTAATACTGTTTTATATAGTTTGAACAGAAGGGAATGGAAAAATTATCGAAGATGGAAAATGTGTAATAGAATAAGAAGTGGAACCCTTAACAGATAATTCCAGATACGTGGACGTACTTGTAGAGAAAATTACTCGAGAGATTCAGTGAATAAGAGAATGTGGGTGACTATGCTGTATCAGATACTCTCAGTCACGTTGTTATGCATTTAATTTACTTAATGGAGACACTGATCCATTCCATTGATTTAATGATGATTCTTCCACATCAAAGCGAGTGGCTTTACATCTTTCTCCCAATGCTGCTCCACGCTGTAGTTCTTATTACTGTGTGAGTGATTGAATGAAGACAGAGATGCTGCACTTTTACACCATTTGAAATGTGTGAGTTTAATTTGAAAAATGTAATGTTATAAAAAATGTTCTCCATTTAGCAAGAACATAACTGAAGACAGCCTCTGCGAAAGAGAAAGAGACAACTGTGCAATCATTGCTGGAGGTCTCATAGCCTTGCCGTTTTATGCTGTGAACTGAAGTAGAGAGACCTCTTTTTCAGACAAATGTATACTTGTTGAGACTGAGGAATAAACAAGTGCATTTTAGACAGAGGTCACATTCTTGTAAATGTTTGGCCTTGAGGTGAAATCTCTCATGTAAACATGCTTTGTCTTATGACTTTTAGGAAAAACATGACCATCAAGATTGCAAATATCCAGATATGTCTAAATTATTAGGAGCCATAACCTCAGGAATGCTTTTACAGTCCTGCTGCCCACACACACTGTCTTAAAAGTGAGGATGCATCCTCAGTCATCAGCCTGTTTGATTCCCCCTCCATAGACTCACCCTTCTTACCCATAATGCCTTTCTGTCATAGTAGGGGGGTTTAAGGCATAATTTGTGAGGTATTTCTAATTGCAAATGTGCCTGCACTATGTTGTATGTACACTCAATTTGCTCTTTAATGATGCATTGAGCATAAGAACTCTTCGTTTGCTTGTTATCCTCAACCTTGTGTTACAGCCCCCGCTGTGTCAGGGGTTAAAGCAGAATGTTATCAAACCAGATTAGCTAAATGATCTCGCTTTGCTACTTCAAGTGAGACATTTTTTTAATTAGCTTCCTTTGTGATGAGTTCATTCTGTTTTAATTAGATTTTGTGACTGATGAGAAGAGTATTGTGAATAAATGTGATTTTTTTTTTTCGGGTAGAACAGGGAGGGAGTTTCTCATGCAGCAAAGACGAGATAGCAGAAAGGCCTTGACATTACTCACATAGCTTAACCCTTTTTTTTTTTATCACCACTTTTTTCTTGATTTAGTCAACAGCAGTCAACTCATGGTGGTTATCTCTACCTAGGTCATCATATATTTATAGAATACATTTGTGTTTGGGATTAATTTCTAAAACAGCACTGCGTGTATGAGTTTGTATGTGAATTTCTATAGACCACTTCGGATGATGTAAACAACGCTGGTCCAGAATAACTTCTTGTTTCAGTTTTTTTACCCATTCACTCACCCAGGATAACGCCCACCAAGTTACGCCGCTATTAGAGGAACCAAGTGAGTTCCCCATAGAGTTCAGAAGACCCTGCCACACACCAGCTAATCAAATAAAAAAATACAGCTACCGAACAGCCAATCAGAAAATAGCATTTCTGGATCCATGTAAGATTTAGATATTCCCGCAACAACAACATTTACTTTCTGATTCCAACGACACATTCTGTGATTCACGGGCTCGCGGATGCGACAATGTAGCGGCACCATTCTTTTCAAAACTGGGAGTGCTGTATTTGTGACGCATCAAATAAAAGGACATCATCAATGTTAAAGTGGAATGTTTTCCAGTACTATGTTTAATACTTCACAAACAAGTTGAAAGAATATTATAGATCGTATTTGCTGATCAACAAAGAGTACACTTACTCCCCATTCACCCCCTCCTGCCCACAACAGGTGAGTAGGTGGCTAATAATAACTAGTTTCCACATGACCACTCCCAAATCATGTGACAGATAGATAGAGAGATAATGGTTAGTGTTGTTTATTGTAGGTCTTTGTACCAGGTTTTGAGGCCTTCAGCACAGGGGTTGTTGGCTCCTCTGATTTTGTTCTTTTTCGTCAAAAGAGAATTTGTTCGTCATGTGAAAGTTAAAACCAAAAGCAGCTACCTGGACACACCAATAACCAAAATCTTTCTTTTATTGGAAGCAGAAAATGAATAATCACGGATTGAAGTTTGATGGACATTTGACAAAAACTTTGATCTGTGGATTTGACAAAAAATAACTTTTATGAGCATGGAATTCGTAATTTTGGACTTTTATCTCTTGGACTAATAAGATGAGACTTCTTCTCCTTTATGTTGGAAAATTAATGTAATGAATTTCATGTCTTCGTGTAAGTGTATGTGTATATGTAATTATTGATTTTTTTGATAATAATTAGGGGCTGGTAAATGTAGTCAACATGAAATGGTTAATCCATCACATGGTTTGGGAATGGTCATGTGGGAATTGGTTATTATTAGCAGGGCTGCACATAAGTTTTTCTATCTGGTTCTCAAGAGAGTACAAGAGGATTTGTTTTGTTGCTCACATTGCACATAGTGTGACAAATTATATTTACCTATTAAAAATACAAGTAACAAAATTGTTACTTTTTAATGAACAATAAACAAAATAATAAAGTGGGATAATACTATATTTATATTATTTTAAAGTACACTTAAAGCACAATGATAATGTATGTCTTCTTGTTTAAATACTAATTTTCAACACCAATTTTGAAACCTGCCTTTTTGGTTTTTGGCAGGTTGCTGGGAAGTGCACTTGCGAGCACACATGGAGACTTGCGGTGCAGAGCTAGGATCGAGTATAGCATAGAGAAACACAAGCTGCGTGCAAGTGTCAAGTTTAAACAGCTTGTCCTTTTAGAAAGTTTAAGAGAAGCGGTGCTTTGGTAGACGTGCAGCGCAGTGCAGATCCAGACATTCACAGGCTGCAAGTGCCGCGTGCTTCTCTAGTAACGGAAGCAGAACCAACAAAGCACTGGTTTGGAAGTAACTTGAAGGGTAGTCTGGTTTTGAAACCTTTTGGCCTTGTTTACATCTATGAACATGCGTCTCAGATCTCCGGTGGCCATTAATTATGATCATATTTCCAAGAATGGGAGTCTGGCTTTGTTATGATACTTTGTATCCCTCGCTGTATCCGTGTTTTGCGTTATCCCATTGTGAATCACCCCGAGACAGATGTTAAATTGTTCACATTTAAATTGAGCAGTGTTTAAACAGACCTGCACTAGTGGAAAAAGGTCAGCAGTGTTTATAATATTTATGTTAAATGAGCAGCCACTCCTATGTCGTATTTATTTACTCCTTAAACGAAATATGTCAAAATAGTCTTGTTCATTATTGTTTGCCTCAGAGGTTTCCTTGCCATGACATAATGCCATGACAAAAAAAGTGCATTTTAAAATCTGAATTCCTGTAAGTGCCATTATACACAGCTGATGACAGATACTGTCATTGCTTTCATGTACAGTGTGCACAAAGGTTTGTGTGTAAGTGTCCTGTAAAGTATATCTAATCACTGTAACCTTTTTGTTCAAAACCTCTTTGGTTGTCAAGCCGCCAGAAAAACATTCAGGATGTTGTTGTAAAATGTGAGTTACTTATATTTAAATATATCCTAGGGTTACAAGTTTCCTTTAGCATTCCTTTGTGCTTTACACCACACAAACTCACACAATGTCTGTCTTCATGAGCTGTTCTGATGCATTCATGCCTTTCGGCGTTGTTTTCCCAGTTTTACACACACACGCACACATACAAAGACTCAAGAGAGGACTTGTTGAACACCACTTTGTTTCTTCATTGAAGGCTGTTTCATGCCCCGTAAATCAAAGTAGCAAAAATAAACTGATCGATACATCCCGATTCCCCATATCCGCTGGCAATACATGCTGGTTTAAATGCATTGCAATAGACTATGGTGATAAAAAGGGTTCTTTTGTGTTCTCCAGGTGAAGAGTTTTCAGTGATTATGCTGCGGTTGGCATGAGTTGGAAATTTAAATTTAAATAGATGAAAGATAATATATCCTTGCCAGCGGGACACAGAGTCATGCCATCACAGAGGCTGATTGAGATGTGGGGCAGTCATCGCAGATACAGGTTCTCTCCAGTTAGATTTATGCTAAATCGAGACCAGCGTTTGATCTCTCTGGGTCCTTAACATGCAAAAAAGCCAACTGCATGCAAAAGCAGAATGAGTGAGTATAGACTTGAAAATTCCAGAGGTGAGCTCAGACTTTCCATTAGCTCATGCCTTTTCAGTATTGTGGTAGGATGATAGAGCCTGTCTATTTTATAGCAAAACAGAAAAAAAAGAGCTTCCCAATCCATTATCCACTTATCAGACATATTATCATGTTGGTAAACCTAGAGCCTAAATGCATGCTGTTATTATGAAACGCTTGTGTCCTTTTATATAAATACACTTGAGATCAATATGGTGGGCTGACACTATAGATCACTCGGGCAGTATTAAAAGCATCTCAATGAAACCATTAGAACAGAGAACTCACTTATCGGCCGGCAAAAACAGTGATGGGGACAGTATGGGTGACGTGGTATGGATAAGAGTTTATACCACCAAGCAAGCAAAAAAATAGGGGCAGGTGGTCTTTATACCATTCAAAATCAAGAGTTACTTATACAACAGTTTAACTACCGTAACAGGTCTAAATGGAGGCATAACTGAAGAGAGAGAAAAACACAATTCTGTTCTGTAGCTGGTTTAGGGGAAATAAGAGAGGGGAGAGCAGATGGAGAGATGGTTAATTGAGACCGGGGTTTGTTGTCACAAAGTCTAGCTCTATAATAACTGTAAGGTTTTGAGTCAAAACATTAACTACACAAATGTGTAAAGTTGATTTTTACATTACTTTAGTTCGGGATGACAAAGACGGATGGGCAGGAAAAATTTGTACCATAAACGGAACGTAATCACCCCTCTCTGTGGCTCTCTCAGCTGTAGTTGAGCTAAAATGTGTTTATGATGTGCTTCAGTTTATAGATAGTTGTATAGACACAGATATATATGGATGGAGATTGATGAATGAAAATAAAAAGTTAGTTAGGTGTATTATGTGAGGTCTGTTAATGGTGTCCATCACTGAAGTTCTGTCTGGTTTTTGTAACTGTCTGTGAACAGTACTGGAGCAATATTATGGAATGCTTTTCATCTCAATGTATTTGTAACCTGACATGTAGATAAACAGAAAGGAATTTGAGTTAATGTGTGAGATCTACTGGAGTTATGCAGGTGGAATATAAAATAACAGATGATGGAAGACATACAGAATGATATATAATGAAAATAATGGAGAATGGAGAGAGGTTGGAACAGGGCAGGGTATTTCACAGCTGAAACAGATGCACTTATCAAAAGACAGATGAGGGACCGGGATGGAAAGGCGGAGATGGTTCTGTTGGAATGGGTGATGGGTGGAGGAAGAGATAGAAAGGGAGAAGAAAAAAGAGAGATGGATGACAGTAAAGAAAAGACAGATGGTGAAGCGACTCCAGTTTGGTCTAAGTATTAATGGACACAGCTGTCGTGTGTGTGTGTGTGTGTAGGTGTGTGTGCGCGTGTGGCATTCCTAAAATGAAATTTTAAAATACTTACTATTGACAAAGTATTTTTCTTGTACTGGAGATGTTGAACTCATGGTGTCAGGGTTTTGATTGCTGGCGTTTAAGGATTGCCACCAGCCAATAGCGTTGATCTGGTTTTAGATTGACTCGAGATTAGAATTACCTGGACTGAGAGTCCATGAGCAAGAATGGCAGGTTTTAAATCATGTTATTCCAGGATCTTGTGTCAGCTAAGCATCTTCATGGGAACAATGGGAATGCTGTGGGATAGCTATATGAATTAAAGACCACCTCTTTGGAAATCTGCTTCCATCTGGTGGTGAAGGAAACAGAAACACTTCAAACACAAAAGATCATGTTATTAACACTGGCTAAAATCTTTAAATGAGCTCATTAAACCTGAAATGATTACTGTACACAACATCACAGCTTCATAAACAGGTGTGTGTGTGTGTGTGTTTGTGTGATTGTATGTGTGTGTGTCTGTGTGTGTGTGTGTGTTCGTTTTATGTGTGTTTCATGAAGCATTAATGGCTTTATCAAAGTGAATTAAGCATGAAGGGAAGAAAAGCTGAGGTATCCCAGCGGATTTCACATCAACAGAAAAACTGAGTAACACTCACTCAACACCTGAGAGCAGAACATTAGCCTGGAGGCTCTCCTCCAGATAGAAAACCCATTACAGAAAGGACACATTAGCATAGTTGTATTGTTTTCATATTCCTTTGCTTATTATTGATATATTTTGCTGGCACTGCCTGCAGGAAAAAGGCTTATACGACCACACATAAGAACAGTTATGTTTTGGAACAAGGGATGCGCTTTTGTTTTTGTTCCAATTGGAACCTTAATTTTAGGAATTATATGTTTTGTGTGAACCTATAAGAATGCGGACTTAGTTTAATTAATCTATGAAAGGGTTAGAACTCAACATGATGATGTTTATGTTGACATTTAGATCAAAACACAGCAGTTTTCATTGAAGCACTACTTGGGTAAGTACGGGCACACATAAGCAAACCAATTAATAGAATGAAAGAAATGTGTTTGTTGTACATAATTGACTTTTTAATTTAGTGACTTCATCATAAGGGGAGAACAAACATGATTTACAAATTGGTTTTTAAATGATAAACTGTTTAAAAGTAGAAAATATTTTATCTGAACATTTCTTGCCCTGGCTTATATCATGATATCTCTGTGTGTTGTGATGTTTACTTTAAACAAGGTTATAAAAGGCTGGAGGTGCTTTTATCAATAAAATGTCTTGTAACATCAGTTAATAATTAAATGTCACTATTGCATAATTTACAAGTAAATGTTACAAACACATGTTTGTGTTTCTTATCTGGCTAACACTAAAAAGTGCATTGTATAGAATACGTCATTCAGAATGGGGTATATGCACACGGAGCGAAGACGTCGTTCCTCTAAAATCTCTGCCAGCTCTGATACATCCGGCACCACAGGAACAGTGGCGTTTCGCTTCAGGATGCTATGATCACGATAAACAACGTGAGGGTAATTATTCAAACACTTCGCCATACGTCAACAACCCCAAAGGAGAAGCACTTTAGGTTATCCGTTTCAAGATGCATCTACGAATATATAAAAAAGCAATTCGCAACCTTGCCGCTAGATGTCACTGACTGGACATTTAACAATGCTCACCCGTAGTGCTGTAGGTTCGCCGAAATGTGAACGTTTTCTTAATAAACACATCGTTATCACTTGGTGAAAAATCCCCTTAGTGCTATGAGAGCGGAAGTGACCTAGATGGCAGCGATTTTAGCGGAATAACGTCATCGTCCTGTGTGCATATACCCTATTTGTTTGACTGTTTTTTTTTTACTGTCATAAGGATAAGCAATTATACATGTTCTTAAAGTGATAGCACACCTACAAATGAACATGCTGATCTTAAACCCAAAATCGCTCCAAACCCAAAGTCATTTTCTGGTGTGAAACATTATTAAAACATTTAGCACATAAGTAATTTTTTGCATGCAATGGAAGTGTGTGGAGAACAGGGACAGCTGTGATCATCATGTACTTTCTGGCATAATAAAGATAAAGATAATGTGTGAACTATCACTTTAAGGATAATCCAAACCAACCAACTGTGTTAAGAAATAAACAAAAAATAATAAAAATTGTGTTGATCAATTCTGAGTAACAAGATTGTTATCATTTGAAGATTGCAGGTGTCCAAATAAAAAAATACTCTTAATTGGAACCTTGCTGGTGCAAATCTTTATCAGAAACCTGTTTTCATGAATTCAGCTGTCGTCTTCGAGCAGGTAACACTACTGGACGGGCTGTGTCTGTGCCTGTAGAATTGTCTCTTTGTTTGCAATGTTAGAATGTTAGTAAAGCAATCCTACCTGTGAAAACTGCAAAGACCTGGTAAAAATGTTTTATACAAGGACAGTGAAAGTATGACTGTAATTTTGCAGAATTTGGACATTTCATAAGAAATTTCTTATGTTCTACGATAGCATTGTTTTGTGAGAGCAAGAAAATAAAGCTACATAAAAATGTACAAATGTGGAGTTTTATTTTAATGTGTTATTAACTATGGGTGCAGAACCTGTTAAAGTAGATATAATACATATATTTCTTTAATTTACACAGATAAACTACAGTGAAACAGTCAATGATTCTGTGTTAACCTTGATGCCCAATAGAGGGCACCAGATAGACAACAGTAAGCAGCAGTAGGGTTTACAATCTCCATCCAAAAAGAGCTTGAACGGTAATGTGCCTTTGCAATATATTGCTTTTTAGTTGACAGATAACCTTTGGGTTATAACAGTTATATCTTCACCGTAGACTGCGTGGTCTTCGTGGAGGATTAATGTAATCTTGGTTCCAACGTATAGTCACTCTGGACCAGAAAGAGATTGAAAAGTTCTAGTGAGGTATTCTGCTACATGTTACAACATAAGAGTGCATTTAAGCGGTGTCGTGGGAGTAGAGCATGTGGTACAGTTGGTCACCGAAGATGCCAGAGTAGGTGGTGACAGCACGAACCGTCTCATCGTATGCGTTCCTTTATGCAGAGAGAAATACATATTGTCAAATGTAATCAGATCTTTATGATAGCTTCAAAGTCAGAGTTCTATATCATTGAGCATGTGTCATAATAAAATGCTACAAATGTCTACGTCTAAAACCCTGAGAAGAAGTCACTACGAGAAATAGTTTATACATATGGACTTACTTGGCTTTCTGTTCTATCTTATAACCCTTGACGGTCTCAACATAACTGTTGGCAGTGTCAACACTCTTGTCATAGTAACTCTTTAGGGTGTCGATCACATTGGCAAAGGTTCCCTTTTCCTCGGCATCTCTGGGCACCCGAAAGCTGTCCGCACCTGCAGGGGGCAGTTATAAGTTCAGTGCTCCGGTCATTTAGGCATTGTGATATCAGTTAAGTGATTCTGGGCATTTTCCAAACGGAAGTGAGCATCCCTATGTCCAACTCCCAACGAAGGGCTGAGCACTTGAAGTGAACTCTTTGTAGGGTGTAATGCTTTATTGTCTCTCGTGAATGCATTTGGAACTCCCTTCCCAATGGGAATGACTGGCCAAATGTTACCTTGAAATTGCCGCACGTGCATTCTGAATCCAGTGCTCTTTTCTTGAAAATTAACAACATTTTAAATACTTCTGGTTGAATTTTGTGTAATTATGTTTTATTCCCTTCTTTTTCCACTATTCTTCACTTAATAATATAAGTGAAAAAGGAAATATATGATAAAAGAAACCTATAAACAAGTACCTATTTTGAAACATATTAAACATTCTTTCCTATAAACTAAATGATCTTATGCTATATTTTAACTGACATATTTATCACTGACAATAAGAGTGTAAAACAAATACGAACTGAATCATTCTACTTACATTTAGATAACATCAAAATCCCGCTCCTTATTTGCCTCAAAATGCATCCCAAGACCTCGTAATCCAAGATCATGGAACTCACTTCCTTGAAGTGACCATGGCATGTACCCTTCACCAACGGACTTCTGAAAGGGCCCTTCGTGAAGGGATTCAGGTGTTCACTTTTCTTTGGAATGGCCCATCAAATGGCATCCCCTTCGCGAAGGGCCCTTCAAGGTTGCATAAATGCCGTTTGGAAAATGCCCTCTGTGTGAATGCTTGCGTGCATGTGTGTGTACTTACTGAGAGCCAGCAAAGCAGTGAGTACTGTGATAGCCAGTAGCTTGTTCATAATGTCTGTCAGATCTGAGGAATTTGGTACAACACTATTTAGAACATGGCAACACAACAAGTGTGAGAATATAATGGTGACCACCAAGGGGAACATTTGCCACATTACGAACACCAGTATAGCAGTAATTTATAGTCATCCATATAGTGCAAACACTTTATATTGTTTATGCTGTTACATTAGATCTTAACGTTTTGACTGATTTTACTCAACATTGCAAGTGATTTCTTTTGCTAATTAAAAAAATGTTGTTTTACTTTGGGTTTGGCAAGAAATTACATCATTGTAATTCAAGGCATGAATTGAAGACTTAATTATATTCCTTGCATAATTGCACAGTTCTATTATATCTCATTAAACAAATTGACACATCTATATTGTTATTACTTTGGTGATATTACAACTTTTTAAAACAAACACTCAATTCGCCAATGTCCTCAGTATTTCATCAATACATTTGATAGTCATGTGTATTGTAGAAATACTACAGTTTTATTCGACAGGTGCTGAGTAATTATTCATCCTAAAATATGTTGAATTATGTAAACATTTACTTTAATACAATTAAAAAATACTTACAGTTTCTCCTCAGAAGTAGATGTGTCAGACTGAGAGCAGCAAAAACTCTTTGGCATATCTTATATATGGGCGCTGATGTATTGACCTGTGAACTCATGTGCCAAAGTGCAAGTCTTTCAGAGAAATGTGTGAGCGTGTTTATTTCTTTGTGCAGCTGTGTTTTCTTTAACTGGAGGTTGTAAGATAAAACTAAACCGTTGAACAAGGAGTCTCAAGAAGGGGGTTCACAAAAATGTAGAACTCTGAAAAATAATCTTTGAAACAATGAGAACTTTAAGGACAATTCAAGTTTCCAATTAAGCGGAAGCATATTCATTTAGACATTATAAAATGTCTCGCTTTAAGGCATTTAATATATGATCGTTTGAACAGTTCATTTAGCAACAAAAACAGAGAGATTAGGTTTATTACAAAATATTAAAAGTGGATTTTATTTTTCCTTAAAGTGTAAAAAACAATTTAATTATGTCATTTGGGTCCACAAACAGAGATTATAAAAGGGATCCTTGTTTAAAATTGAAGCCGGTTTGTTTTGCGCAATTGAATTTCTACACGTTTACAATTGAAGTCCCAAGTCTGTTGACACGTCATCCTGATTACTTAAATGTTACTTTGTCCACGATATGCATATTTAGCAGTTCAAATCATGCCATGGAATTGTTTTGGGCATGCAGTGAAATCTTTTGTCTGTTTCAGTTTCAATGGAAGGATTCAGATGTTGTAATGAATCATGAATGAGCTAACAGACAGTGAATTGATGGTGAGATAAGACTTGAGTGAAGTTAAAGAAATCTCAGTTTCTGTGAACTGTAATAATTATCTTATCAGTCTTGTTCAATTTATGAATATAAACTTGATGTTTAGTTAGCTGAGTGCATAGAATATTCAAAATCTTTGATTGTCTAATCGCCTTAAGAACTTTTTAAGCTAAGTTTTCTACTTTTTAGTGTCAATAATGTCATAATTAGGTCATTTAAATCTTTTAAAACAAGATGCTTTCTCAGTATAAAATAATCAATGAGTAAATAAATTAAAACTACAAGCTTTAATACATTGAATTATAAAAAGCTAAAACATAGAATAGGAGCAACTTCTTTGTTTTGTCTTTTTTTATTTACATCTAATGAGTTCTAAAAAAGAAACAAATTGTTAAATGATTATTGTTGTGTTTCTTTGGTGTACACTGTAAAAAAAATCCTGTAAAATTTACAGTAAACTACTGGCAGCAGGGTTGCCAGCCAGTTACTGTAAATTGTACAGCCACAGTACTGTAATTTAATTTACAGCCATTTACTGTAATTGCAGAATACAGGAAAAACTGTAATTTTGAATAGCAACAGTATAATGCTGTATTTTTTACAGCAAATTGCTTGATTTTAATTTACTTTATTTAGAAGAAATACATAAATCACTGTATATCCAGTATGTTTTGCATACTGGATATACAGTGTTTATTTTTTTTTAATTGATACAAAAATACATTACAGACAAATTGTGTACGTTGTTGTACATGAAATAATTTTATTCAGTAAGAACTTCATAGTATCCAACATGGCTCTTTAAACACTCATGTTTAAACAACACGTTAACCAACATTACCATCATGAAACAACATTGCAAAACAAGGCCCAAGTGAGTCTGTAAAACGGTCCACATCTTGATCCATCAGAGCACAACAAGTAGCTGGAACTATGGAAACGAAACAAGAGAATAATGTTAGATATTCAATTTATAGTCAGAGAAAAACAGAGGACAACATCTACAGTCAGAGAATAATAAAATGATGTAATTCAATGATGAGATCTGTGTGTGTGTGTGTGTGTGTGTGTGTGTGTGTGTGTGTGTGTGTGTGTGTGTGTGTGTGTCTCTGTGTGTGTGTGTGTGTGTGTGTGTGTGCTTCTTACTTTTCATCGATTACACTGAATATTCATCATTGTGTTTAGAAGAGCGGCGACATGTGGGTTCACTGCAACCTGTTTCTTCTGTATCCTGGCATTTTAGATGACGCTGCTTGTTCCACTCTCTGGATTAATATCTACAAAGAGTCAGGAAAAACTAAATGTTATATATTAAATGTACAAAATATATTATATTAAAACACATGAATTAAATCATCAGCTTGCTAGTGTTAAATAGGGGAGACTTCTAAATAATTTGCCCAAAAAAATTGCATCTCTCGTTGAGAAATATTGTTTTAAAGGTCTTAACAGGTATATAACATTAACATATCTATAAAATGCAGGTAAGGAAGTTGTTCAATTAATACCTTTCATTGGACTCCAAGTACATGCTGCCCCATCCTGGTACTCAAGCCTGAATATGTAACATGCTATGAACAGAGTGGGAAGGCCAGACATGAAGCTGTGCTGAGCACCGTCACACACAACCTAACCTTCAGTAGTCAGCATCCAGTGGCCTGCAAGTGTGTTCTAAAACAAACAATACCACATGTGACAATAGTAATAGTTAATAGTGACTATACAATTATCTTTAAGCATTTTACATTTAAACTACATTTTAGTATAAGTGACTCTACAAACAAACTCTAAGCAAATTAAACAGAGTAACTTACACTTAAAACCGTACTTATACAGAAATGTAATCCAACTAACGTTAGGGATGTCACGGTCAAGAAATTGTCACACTAGTATTTTGTAACGGGTCTCACTCCCACCCTCCAACGGTCCTATTTGGGAGACAGGCCTGCTATACAATGAGGGTGTCGCTAACGTCTTTTGCTCAAGCTCTCAGCTGGCCTCCGATACATAAACTGTATATCTAGATGGTTACGTACATTAATCACTTTACCGGGCTATCCTCCGTGAACATCGACTTACCTCAAGCTATGGTGACTCATTTTAATTTGGGCGCTCGATTTAACGGATGACTGCATTTGCAAATTTGAATTACAACACAAAATAATCACGAGCGAGTGTGGTATCCCAACTGTCGAAGCATGTAACTTTTACCGAGTCTACGGCGGGCGCGATGTTCAACATTAAAAAAACAACCGTCAACTTACTAATACAATGAACTGTAGCTCGTCACATACCGCCTTCACTCCTGGTGTGAACAAAAACTCTAAATAACATGAACAACTTCTGTCCTCAGGTGCTATAGCGACGGAGAATGTTTGAAATCTTACCGCGACGGCGCTGCTGAAACCCCGCAAGACTCCTTCGGTCCCCGCGGATGGTGTAGTATATGTAACAGTACACTCAATAAATACATTTATAGCTACATCATTTGCCACAAAATGAATATTAACTAGATTTTCTTATGAAAATAGGGATGCACAATATATTATCGGTCAAATCAGGATCGATAATAAAATCATGCCGACATATTACAGCCACTAAATCTTTTAATCATTACTTCGTTAACATACTGTATATATACTTCTCCTGCTCTCCATGCTGCCGCATGGGCGTGCCACATTTTTTTCCAGGCTAATTGTCCAATAAGGGACTAAGGAAAATTGTTACAAAACAGTTTTATTTGTTTGACAAAAACTTTCCGAAACGTTTACGATCGCTGGGGGAGTGTATTGAGCACAGAAATACTACTTAATACGCCCAACTCGTTTCTGACAAGTTGATCATGTTAAGCTTGAGAAGACAGCGCGTTTAACATTGTAAACAAGTCAGAATGCGTGACACATTGTTGCAGCACCCCTTTAAAGAATGTTGAACTAGTGTAAAGTAGGATTTTTTAGAGAACTAAATACTTTGTTTTCTGCAGTCAGTGTTTTTAAATTAAAGTAATTGTCCACTTTTTGCCTTTTGTTTCAGGCTCAGAAAAAAAGATAATATAAAAAACTGTATATCGGTCAGCATATTAGTTATCAACTTGGAATGTTGAAGAATTAGTTATCGTTATTGGCCCATATTTACATATCCGTGCATCCCTAGAAAATAAGACAGCTGATTGCCACAATGGCAATTCAATTATTAAATATTAAATACACTGTCATTCAAAAATTAAGGGTAACTTTTCTGAAATGTTTTCATTATCTTAAAAACCTTGATCTGAAGGTATATATCTGAATGTTTGAAAATGTTAAAAGGAGTGATGAATTAAAATCACAATTTTAACTAGAGCTTTTGTTATATAAACAGAAGGCTCCAACTACACAAACTGCTATCCAAATCAAAGCAGTGGGCATTTACTTATAAAGTCTTCAATGCGGCAAGCCAATTAAAACCAAGCGTTTGCAGAGCTGGCCTCAAAACCCTTGTAGAAAATAGCCTAATACTTATTGATTTCAATGTTTTTGAATGTGAAAAACCATGCAAACGTCATAAGTATACCCCATATAACAGTATAAAGCAATAAACAAGCACAGTTCATGAGACCTTTAAAATGTGAAGAGACCTTTTTATCTGAAGGTGTGTAAAATGCATGTGTTTGTATTCAAATTTTGTTGATTTGTCAATAATATATAATTCTTAAAAGACACAGTAGGGGCTTTGGTCAACACTGTGCAATAGACTAAACTATTAAATAATGCTTCTGTATTAGGGTACTATATTAAGACACACTTTACATACTTAAACAAACATTCACCGTTACAAAGTTTGCATTATCCAGAGATCTTTATTTAGAGTCTTTTTGTTTACTTTTGAGTCTCACAAAATCACACAATACTCATAACTCTATTAATGCTGGACTGGATGCTATTCTTTCTTGCAATGAACAGAACAGTATCAAATGCACAGATACAGTATATACACGCAAAAAATGCATTGACATAATAGCTGGGCTGGACACGCAGCTACCTGCCTTGCAGTTTCATTTAGAATTGGATCCAATTATTTTAGCTGTGGAAATGCATGATGTAATGCATGTTTAATACATATTATCTGCATATATAAAATAAGTCTAAATTGAACATGGCTCGGATGATCTTTCCTATCTGACAGAGTCAGGTGTTAACTTATAATAAGAATAACTAATCCTCAGCAGGCATGATGGTATTCAGGACTGGCTTGATGTTGTTGATGGCGTTGTCCAGGGTTTCACCAATGTAGGGTCTCAGATAGTAGCCATAAGCACCAAGAAGACTCAACCGAGCGTTATCCACAACAGGCTGCAGCTCTGAGCCCAAACCGCTGGAAGAACAAAACAAGACCACCATTTTACAAACGTGAAATATCTGAATGTAAAAGAAATGAAAATGACAGTGGGGGTGTATTTAGTTTATAGTGATTACGTGAGGATCTTGATGGCGCTTTCCACTCTTGGGCGTTTCTTGATTTCATCCATGGTCTCTTTGGCTAATTTTCCTGTTGGTGAGCTCTCCATCAATGGTTCGACAGCAGCTACGAACTTAGTGTAGGCGTTGACAAGCCTTTTGAAGAATACGGCCTTCAGCCCCTCATATTTCTCCACTAACTCCTTGTCTGGCGCTGGTATGGGTTCTGCCCACACACACACCGACACTAAAAGACAAAAGACAATGCTTTTTGAGAATGCCTAAACTAGCCAAATATGCAAAGGTGCTGATCAGTTTCAGTTCAGACGAAGGGGATACTGAGGTTCTGGAGTCTTGCATTAGCTTGCAACGAAACGTTTGGAGCAGATAGATATATTTATACCAATGTTACTTTATCATGATAAGGAAGTTATTTGAAGAGTAATGTGTAAATATCTTAAATAGACTGCCCGGTTCTTTTTTTACTTTTTTATGATTGGCATAAGTACTATTTGCCATTAAACAGTGTCAGTCAGAGACAAAGAGGCCTCAGGCCCTCTGTTTAAATGTATAGTAACTTTGTTTTTCAGGGGTCTCTTTCTTTATGCACCGATTATTGAAGAGGTCTAGTGAGAAACTCTAAAGAGCCCAAGAACTAGTATCTTACCTTGGAGTGCAAGAATGAGAGCTAATGTCAGCTTCATCTACAAGGGGAGAAACAAATTGGATGTCATATACTTGCTGAACATCTTCAGAATATCACCAATTTTGCAAAATTCAAATGCTGTAGATCTGCACACAGTCATGTACAACGTCCTCCATAACTGTATCTTGTAAATAAGCAAAATGTTGTCACACTAAAAAGAGGCATTTGAATAGTTTTCGTGCAGTGATTTATGCATGCATAAATGACAGGAGCAGTTACTTTACCTTTTGTTAGTAAGATTCCTGTAGAGAGAAATGAAGGACTGGAGTCAACTGGACCAGTTGTCTGCAGTTATACTGTCTTGCATCCACCCCTATATCTATCTGACCACTTGACCAAACAGACGTCATCACAAACACACACATATGCATACACAATCTTTCCTAATCGCACACATCTGCTCAAACTGCATGCATGCACACCCACCCACGCAGATGGACCTACTGTCCCTAAAGGACAAACACACAGACATACTCAAAGTCCACTGTTCCCTGTCTGTGGATTGATGAGATGGTAGAGAATGCTCATGAAATCTTTGATCAAAGATTTGTGTGCATGTGTTCCGTTTAAATCGTGTTGATCAATATTATGTTAGAGATTCACAAGATGCCTTGCTTACAAATGTCAGAATGCGTTTTTGAAAACGCTTAGCCATGGATCACTTTTGACTTTATTCACTTATTACTTGCATTTAATGTTTTAGCACTAAAATCATGGATTGACCTTATGTTAGAAAGCTGTTTCGTTTCTCTTGCAACCCTGCCAGAATCAATATTTTTGGACTTGATGTACATTCCAATAAGGGTTAAGCAAAGGCTGTCCAAAGGTTGTGAACAGCTTTCCACATACTCAATAGACAGAGCTAGACGCAGTGAACTTTCAACTTTGGAACATAACGTGTCCAATCTATAATATGTGGCCTTATTTATTTATGTATGAGTTTTTTCTGTTATATTATTGGTATGTAATATTTAGTTACTGTATATCATATTGTTTTGGCATATAATATATTTTCTAGTTTTATCCCTCTTATTTAGTTCTGTGATATTATTCAGTATATTATTTGTTTCATGTGCGGATGAAATGTGCAGAAAATGATTTCACCAACAACGTTTTTAAAGAAGTGTTTTAATGTATGAATGTATGCATTGCACTGTTTGACAGTTTTATTAAGTTTAACTGCAATGGAATGACTCAAATCGACAATTGGTTTGTGTAATAATTGTCAAAGACCTAAATCCTGAACAACATAAAATGAGTTTTGAATGAAGTTTATCAGGTTGATCTAAAGGTGGGCACTCTATTTTTTAGTTTCTCCCACAAAGAGCTTGTACTGCCTTTAGCCCATTCTACATAAGAGTCAGCAGTCTGTTTGAAATGTTCCTCATAGTACATCCCAGCAAAGTCAGCCACTGTGCTGCCAACATTAAGGACTTTAGCCTTTGTTTCCCTATCACAAAAAACAAACATAAGTGAACAAACAGATAAGTGAAAAATGTAGAACTCTTAAATTTCTCTTCAAGATTATTTTCAATTTGACTTATTTGTGAAATGAAAGACAGAAATGACATCTAGCAGTTCTACCTGTATGCTTGCTTTGCTCTTTCTAAAATTCCAGCAGTTTCCTCCGGACTTTGAGATGGCAACGGGTCTGATGCTATCATACATGCTTTAAAGGACCACATATTTAAAAAATTAAAAAATTATGTTGAAGAACAAAAACATTTTTTTTATGTATTTTGTCATAAGTGTGTCATAACCACAGTAAAACATAAATGTATAAATAAAATACAAATGCTAAACATAAGCAGACCTTGCAACGTCATGATCAGAACAAAGAGCATCAATCTTGACATCTATAATAAAACAATCAATAATATTATAATTTAACTAGTATATAGTTTAATTGTAATTTTTGATGTCTTGTTCATTAGTGCAGTTTGATACTGACAAAAAACTATTTAGACATATATGTAGTAAATGTACCTTCACAGATCTTTTTCTCTTCAATTAAACCGCCTGCTTGCTTTGTCACTGTTGTTTTTGTGATGAGGTTGTCTAGGGTTCAGTCAGATTTCTTTGAGCGATATCTTGGTGCAGTAGTGCTGTATTTGAATCAATTCACATTCCGAGAAACAGATGACAGATCATTTCTGAGCTGGCACTGATGATGTTTGTTTGGCAATGGCCATGTTGCAAGCAAATGTGAAATAAAGCATTTGTTGAGAGTGTCCACAAATGTTTTTGCTATTAATGATAAATGTTTTAATTGACTAAAATGGCATATAATGTCCTGTTTATGGGTTGTGTGTTTGAGGAAATCTAAGGTGAACCATTTGGGATCAAAGTGGGGTGGGCACAAAGCCATTTGTCTATTTTAAAAATAAATATTAAAAACCGTTACAGCACATTTTAAGTTTTGTGTGTGTGTGGGGGGGGGGCTAATATTGGAATAATCTATAAAATAGATATGATCAGAAGATATTATTGATAAATGCCATGTTCAAATTGTAATGTGTTGTTGTTAAGAAAGTAACTGAAAATCTGTTTGTTAATTCCTGAGTAATATTTTTGTGTTTACTTTTATTTTTATAAAAGCTAATATGATCATCCACATTAAACAGCTTACATTGTTTTAACCTTAAACCCGCATAACCTACATAAATGCGGTTTATTTAAATGCTGTTTATTTTTCACTTTCATAGAGACATTTGGTAACGGGATGTTATTCTAGGAAAAGATCACTGAACCTGAGAGGTTAAAAATATTCATGAATGTATTGATCATTAACAGAGGACAAACAGCGACTTTAGCCTGATGTGGCCTGATGGTGGAAGGTTGTTGACTTCTAGTTGTTTGTACATACAGGTATGTTTACATTTACACATTTGGCAGACACTTCTGTGCTTAGAAACTTTCTGGCTATATACCGTTTCTTTACGAATGAATTGATGGTTGAATGAATTTGGCATTTATACAGCGCTTTATTGTGCATTGCTGAACACCCGAAGCGCTTTACAATCATATGAGTGGGGTCTCTCCTCACCCACCACCGGTGCCATCCATATCAGTGTGTACATCCATTAGAAATCAAAACTGTGATCTTGGTTTTCCTAGCACCATGCTCTAGCAACACTCTATACTCTAGCAAGTATTTGAATGTGTATACATATTCTAGGTTGGCCTATGGGTAAACTTGAACACTGTAAATAATCTGACTTCAAAATGTCCTCCAACAAAGGTAATAAAGTATCTAGAGGAAATGCTTTTTTTAGGGGGAGTTTATTATTTTGTTAATAGGCTACTGAATAAGATCAGTCTAAACATGATGCTAAAAAATATTGTTTTTTTGACTGAATTGAAAAAAATCCCAGTATGAAATGTGGTTAAAAACAGGATTACTATTTCACTGACTTTATGCTGTTATTGTTCTCATTCATAGTTGCTTGTTGTAAGTAATTTTCTTTAATGAATTATTGTTGACTATGATTTACATTTTTGTTATGAGTTTAAAGTGCATTCAAAACAAATGTACCAACAGTTATTTAATTTATGACTTACTCTCTCTTCAGCAGAGTTGTGTAGAGTATATAATATAATATAATAATAATAATAAATAAAATGTAACAAAGTTGAATACAGCATGCTAATTTTTTAATAAATTTGATGTATTTTTTAACCTTTGTTAAATAAACTTGTAAAGTTATGTTGCATAATTATTTTAAGTTGGATTTAAGTTAAGTAAACGTTTTTCTTGAAGCCTTAAACTGTCATAATGCAAAAATAGGGATATAAATAACTGAATATACACTCACCTAAAGGATTATTAGGAACACCTGTTCAATTTCTTATTATTGCAATTATGGTGGTGGTGTAATGGTGTTGGGGATGTTTCCTTAGGCCCCTTAGTGCCAATTGAGCATCGTTTAAATGCCACGGCCTACCTGAGCATTGTTTCTGACCATGTACATGCTTTTATGACTACCATGTACCCATCCTCTGATGGCTACTTCCAGCAGGATAATGCACCATGTCACAAAGCTCGAATCATTCCAAATTGGTTTCTTGAACATGACAATGAGTTCACTGTACTAAAATGGCCCCCACAGTCACCAGATCTCAACCCAATAGAGCATCTCTGGGATGTGGTGGAACGGGAGCTTCATGCATCCCACAAATCTCCATCAACTGCAAGATGCTATCCTATCAATATGGGCCAACATTTCTAAAGAATGCTTTCAGCACCTTGTTGACTCAATGCCACGTAGAATTAAGGCAGTTCTGAAGGCGAAAGGGGGTCAAAGACAGTATTAGTGTGGTGTTCCTAATAATCCTTTAGGTGAGTGTATAACTGTTTTTATCAACTTAATGTATTTTTACATATCTTTGCTATTTTTGGTTATTAATTTGTTATTTACTTATTATTTTTTTTGGCAGGCTTGGGATTCCATATTTGTGCAGGTTGCATGTAACATGAAAAATAATTTATTTCGGTATTTCGTTGTCAGGTGTAATAAACTTTAGCCTGCTTTATGTGAACACAATGTAAAATATGAATCTTGCAAATGACACAAAAACAATAAGTCAATTACTGTTTATTCATTTGGGGAAAAAACCTGAATTTATTATTAGATTTCTTCAGAATATCTAACAGCATTCCACAAAACAAACTATTGTACAGATTACACAAATGACACGCAGATGACGACAGCTCATTGTAACCTTTTGGCCAATTGTTAAAAAGAATGGAAGTTATATTACATTCCTGATTTAAAGTTTTATGAAGAGTGGGTCACTGTTTTTTATTAATTGAAGCTTTCGGACATCTTCTGCTTCAACTTCTCAAACTGCTCAGTAAACCAGTTCCTGTCAAGAAAAAAATAATTAGAATTAGAAATATGTGCGTTTATGACACATTAATGTCTTAAAATATAAGCACATATGTCATAAAAAAAGATTTAATGGGTGTAAATATGACAATCTTACTTGGTTTTGACAGCAAATTCACTTTTTTCAATTTGATCAAATGTGTTTTTAGTCTTCTGTGTCAGGTCATCAGCAATTTCCTTAATCTGGCTATGGAAGCCGGCGAAACGCTGCTCCAGTGTTGGCTCCTCCTGGGCCTCTGTTTACATTTTAATTGTAAGTTATTGCATTTTTATTGACTGCGATAAATGACTGTTTTAAACTGAAATCTGATGTATTCAGTATGGTCAGAGCAAGTTACCTGTGTGTGCGGCCAGCACAAGCATCAGCACGGCTGCAGCGAGGTATAGTTTCATCTTTTCAATTCGTCCTGTAACACAGAGTTGATTTAACGACATAAAAAAGACAAAGATCGTGCTCAATGAACATGTCATCTTTGAAATGATTCGATAAAAATGTATCAGCCTACGTAACTTAATGCAAACAATTATTTTTTTTCTACACTTCGCTGTTCAGAATGTGGCAGTTTCAGAAACAATGAAATTGAATAGAATTATATTTAATGAGAAAGGCAATTTGATTCTATTTTTGTTAAGTTTTTCTTTTTTTAGGGAATATCTAAAAAAGCTGAACATTCTTACAACGATGCCAAATCATAACGTCTAGATGTCGCCAAAATACTGATTATTGTTCTGTTCTTGCAGAGCGCAACAAACAAAAAATTGTTTTCACTCTTGCGCTGTTAGCTACATGGTCTGTAAAAAAAGTGGTGATAAAAAGAAATCTTTTTTCAAATGTTAGTGCCCATACCTTGCAGTCCTCAAGAGAATCGAGTTGAGATTGTAGTGCCTCACAGATGAACGCGGGCTCTTTATAGGTCTACAGAGCTGACGTCGAATGAAAACACCAACTCTGACCTATTAAGACCTACTGCGCTTTGCTTAGGGTCCACGCAGGTGCGATGTTTTGATTTCTGTTGTTGTTATACTGCAAACATTAGAGTTGCTTAATGGTAAACATGTTGTAGAACTGCATAAAGTGTACCAGATGTTGAATAATATAATAAGATATATACATTATATAAATTCATTGTGTAGCCAAAGTGGAGCCTGGTATCACTAACCTTTGATACAATAACAACTATCAAAGCAATGATAAAGGCGCAGAAGTTAATAGTTGGATTGTGCAATGTCCACATATCATAAGGGATTTAAAAACAAAGATCCATAATCTTAATAATCCTTATTTTTTAATATTTTTTAATCCTATTTTAAAAAGACCTATCAATCTTAAAGAAGCCCTGCTGTTAAGGTTGTAGGCTTCACAGATCTCTGTCATGTGGAAGTTGGTCTTTGACCTGATAAGCCACGTCATTAGGTTAGATAGAGAGACTTGAAGTATTTAAGATTGTTTATCTAAATAGTTACAGTTAGTTCTGACACTACAAGCACAACAGAGATGCAGGAATGTGTTAACCTATGATGCAACAATTGTATTAAAACCCTCTCTGGATTTTTTCTGATCTAGGTCAGCAAGATGATCAGATCTGATAACCTTAATTACCCTTTATTGATCTAAAGCGTGTGTGTATTCTTAAATGTCTTCATGCTTTTGTGTTGTATAACCTATACGGAGTAATATTTATGTTTCTCCAATAAATTTTGTATA
Source organism: Triplophysa dalaica (assembly GCF_015846415.1). Lineage (NCBI taxonomy): Eukaryota > Metazoa > Chordata > Actinopteri > Cypriniformes > Nemacheilidae > Triplophysa > Triplophysa dalaica. Next base: position 7,590,478 of record NC_079553.1, read on the forward strand.
GGCCTATTGTGTATGAAAAATAGACACCTTTAGATTGCCCTATACACTTCATTCTCATGCAGCAGGACTGGAGACGTAACATTTGGTAGATTAATTCAACAGTAAAATAAAGTATTGCTGTAAACCTAATGTAATACTGTTTAATGTTTTAAAATAAAATCACAATAACCAAGGCTTTGAACTTTGACTAAAGTCCAACACAGTTTGGGCAGCTTTCCCTGCAATTCTTTTTAAATGTCAGCTGTTTTTTATTCTTATCTCAGGGCCCCTTTTTCTTAGTAATGCACCACATCTATAAAAAGACATGATCTCGATAAGAAATGTTTAGCTTAAAAACTGACTATGGCAAATGTTGCAAGTGTCTAGACTTAAAAGAAGGGAAGTGAGACTCCATGCAAACAAGGACATTGTGTGAAATCACAACAAGAGACAGTGAACTACAGTTACCTCACTTGTCACATTTGAAGATGAAAAGTCTGTGGTGGTGAGGGAGTGAGGGGGGTTACAGTTGAGATATTTCCTTTGTGACTGTTAACCATGATTTGTCCAGCAGACTCAAAGCTTAAACCCATTTGTCTAAAGCTATTTAAATAATCCCACATTGCTAACTGCTTGGCTATTTACTGCTCGTGCCATCTCTTTCTAGAAGCTGTGAAAGATGAACCAAAGTCGTCTAATTTGGTTGGTAATGAATGAATCTTGTGAAGTGGGTAGCATGCTGTGCCATTTAAGCTTCTTTGTTGACCTTTGAGACAAGATGTCTGAAATACAAGGCTTGGACTGCAAAGTGTATTAAAGATGCTGTGCTTTGAAGTTTAAAATACTACTTATATAAAAACTGGCACTGAATAAAGTGTGTAACTGAAGAAAAAAAGTCTGTTTTAAAACTTTTACAGAATTGTTTAGATTTTCTATTAGCAAACATTTATATATGAAATCTGGAAGATTTTTTATCAGAAAACCATTCGCTCAAAACAACACATATCACAACATGCAAATCAGCACATCCTTAGAAAATAGGGAGTAACCAAGATTACGACATAACTCTTCAGAGTTAAGATCCTTGTTATGCAATCTTCTCTTTTGTTCTTTCTTTTTCTTTAAATGGCTTTCCACTCGGCTCATGTTTTGTGAATAAGATCCTAAGATGTTTGTGAACTAATGATTTAAGTAAACCTAGATTCCCATTAAAAAAATATTCTAGGGATGCACCCATATGTAAATTTTGGCCGATAACCAATAATTATTTGCCATTGAAAGCAGATAACCGATATATTGGCCGATATACAGTATCTAGATATTAATATAACATTTCCTAAGACAAAAGGCGGACAACTGCTTTTATTTGAAAACGTTCACTGCAGAAAACAAGGTAACTGTTCTCTTTTTTTCCCCTTAAAATCATGTACCAAGCTTACTTTACACTATTTAAAGATTCTTTAACCATCAAACATTTCTGGTATATTTTCTATTTAATAAACAAATTATAAATGTTCTTACAGGTCTCAAGAAAAAATTATTTACACATTCATAAAAACTGTTTCTACATACTGTACATACATCAACAATGTTTTGCTAATAGCAGCAGGTGAATGATCACGACAGAAAGACTGTTCTGTACAGTATCTCAACTGTGAGCAGTGTGCAGCTGAAGAAGTTTAGAGGAAATGAATTTTAATCTTATTACTTAACATATTTGAAAATATCTATTAAAGACAGACAGAGGAAGGGTGGCATCTACTGGCAATATGTATGCAACAAAGCTCATACTGTGTGTTTGGTGTTCTTTTCAAATGTGTTAAGTCTTATTATGTTTGTGTAGTCTGTGTGCACAGTAATGCATCTGAATAACATAAATAATATGGCAAAGATTAAAAAGAAAAACAAACAGTGAATAATACCACGGGCACAGCACGTACCTTTAAACAGTAGACCCGCAGATAATCAAATGGAATTTGGATGCAGATCTCAACATGTCCACCTTGACATAGAATAGCAAAATGGCAAAAGAAAGACACAATTATAATGGAGTGAGAACAGTACCCTGATCCAGACACAAACAAAACTGTGCTTGTATACAATCCTGGACAAGTTTTAAATGTGGAGTTTCAAGAGGATAACCTATATTATATCCTAGGCTTGTGGTCTCTGGTAGCCCGCATGAACTCTGTAAGGTGCCCGCCAACCACAGGGATCTACAATAATGCTCAGGACTGTCGACAAATATTAGACCGTATCGTCGTGAAAATGTTATTATTAGCACGTGTTTTAAGCTTAAATATATTCAAAAATATGTGATAGAACACTCCATTTGGTCCTGTATACTGAAAATTTATGTATCAGATGTTTAAAGTTTTAAAGTATTTTATCAACAAGTAGCCCTGTAGATTATTTTATCTCTTCAGGTAGCCCTCGTTTACGAAAAGGTTGATGACCCCTGTCCTAGGAAATGTTTTTTATGTATTGCAAATGTACTAAATTCTTTGTTTATCTTACTGTAGGCTTATAAAAGTAAGTTTCCCAATGATGAAAGTTGAAGAAAGAAAGAGATGTTTTTTGTCAAAGGGTGGGTAAATATATGTATATTTTTCTTATAATTTAAACAACATGAAATAGTTGTCAATATGTAATCTTTAAATCAAAATTCAGTTAAATGTAAAGCCTTTTATTCAACAAATCAAATCTTCATCTCAAACATTCTGATTGAATGTTGTTCAATTCTAAGTTCAAACAGTTTGAACTTGCTTCTGCAATATTATTTAGTGTTATTTGCTATACGTTTCCCCATCAACACACAATAATGTGAATGTGATTCAGATAAATGATTCAATTCCTCCTTATTTATAGCTATTATTGCTCACACACAAAAAAATCGCAAAAAAAGGAACGAACATTGTTAACCTTTGCTATGCAATGCAACCTTAGCAGAGTTAAGACATCATGGAGATGGAAAGGAGTGAAACAGAGATTAGTCTTGCCCACACAAGTCTCCCTTTGAATGCAGGAGGTAGAAACATGCGTGACAGTCATCTAAAGTCAGCAATGGGAAAGTTAGGGGATGAATGTAGAAATGTTCTACTGTTATTTATTTGTGAGGAAAATGAAAGGTGGGTCAGTCTAGCCTTAATGCACTAATCCCTGAAAAAATAAGACTAAAGAGGACTCTGTCGAAACATGCATTTTGGATTGAATTATAATTCATGGTCACTACTTTTTGTGAATTAAGTTCCCGACTCATATTACAGGCCTGCACCCAGAGTGGTTGTTTTAAGTACATGTTTACACCCGAATGATTTCTTAGCCTGTTATTAAAATGATAGGAGTTGAGTGGACAAAAAAATCTTTGTCTGAGCATTTATGTACAGTTTATTATCTGTAAAATAAAGGAAACATGATTCAATTTCTGTTTCCTTTATATTTGATTGGTTTGGTTGTTTTGACATGTTTGGTTTGATGTTTTGTGTGTTTCTGTAGTCATGAAGAGAATCGTTTTGGCAAGAATCAAAAGGTAAATCACTTGTGTAGTAAGACACACATTTATTGTAAACAAATTCAAACAGCAGTGGACAAAAACATGCATAGCAAAATATTTAGAGATGTGGCTAGCAAAGCTCATCTCTGCATATATTCTCGTGATTTATTTTGAACAGTGAAGACACATTTTGATTATTCATTTCAGTAGGTGCCATAATGGCCAAATCAGCTGTGAACATTAACTTCCACAGATAAGTTGATTCATCATAAAATTTCTCTACTTTGTATGCTAATGAAAGACGTTTATTGAACATAGATAATGAGACAGTGGGTTAATACTGAAAAAGTAAACGTGGCAAGTTATTTATCCGTCCAATGATGGACACCAGTAGTTTATTAGAGTCCTGCACTCCTAAACCTACCACAACAGCACATTTCAGTAACAAAAGACAATCTTTGTTTGGTGTTTACTGTAGATGAGTGTTCAGAGTTCTTAAGCTTGGGCGGGAAGAGCTGCTGTGGCCTCCTTGATCTTGTCCATGACCATCTGCAGCTGCTCACGGATCTTCTCTGAGTAGGGCATGAGGAGGCTGGTCAGCTCGTCCACGCGTCCCTCCAGGGAAGTGCGCAGGGTCTCGGCGGTCTGTTCGAGCTTCTCTTTCAGAGCTCCGGCCTGAACCTCCAGCTGCTCGCTCACTTCCTGGGCCTGGGACTTCATCAGTTCGCTAAGGGCACCCAGTTTCTGGTTGGCATTGTCTTGGGCCTGGCTCACGTAGGGCTCGAAGCGGTCCTGCATAGCCTCTGCATTCTGGGAAGCACGAGACTGAAGCTCACCCATGTAGGTTGCCACAGTGCTGCAATTTAAAGGACGTGTGTTAAACCTAATTTGTTGTTATTTTAAATTCTTTATACTTTAAAACCTGGGACAGATGGACATACTTGCGGATCTCCTCTGTGTCTTTGTTCAGACGCTTTTTCAGTTTGCGGGTGTAGGTGCTGACGCGGTTCTTCACATCATCTGCGTTCTGCTCCATCATGGTTTTCAGCTCTTGCAGGTACTGGGTTGAGCGTTGCTTGGCGTCTGTCATGTCAGTTTGCAGTTTGGTAGTTAAGAGCTGGAGATCTTTAGTCATTTGACCGGCAGCATCAGAGGTGTATGGAGCCAGCTGGGTTTGAACATTTTCAGTGTACGAGCTAAGCTCAGCCATGGTGTCAGTGATAAGGGTGCTGCAAAACAGACAGCCAGGAATGATGTCAATTACTAAAATGTAAGATTGCGAATATGTGGTTGTTTTAACTAGGTTTTTTGTAAACTTACTCAAGCTCTCTGCTGAGCTGAGAGGTTTTGATGTTCTGCACCACACCATCAGCTTGTGTGTTGAGCTCTGCTACATACGTCCAGAAGCTCTCCACCATCTCCTCCCATTTGGGCTGAGGTGCGTCGGCCTGAAACAGAACACGAGCATTGCAGCCTGCAAAGAGGTGCCAAAACAATAACTTCATGATCATTTTATATACATATATATTTCTTGTATACACAAAGTAGAGCCTATAGTGATTGCCAATGATTTTATGCATAATAAAACATGTGGTGGTTGGTATAGATGCGCTAGAAACAGAACTGTCTATTCTGCATCAATAATTTATCAATGATGTATCCTAAACTAAATTAAAACCAGTGAATGTTTTTTTTTCATACCAGTAATGACTGCCAGAGCAAAGATCACTGCCAGAGCCCTCATTTTGATTGATATACAAATGCACCTGAAAGATCAGAATAGAAAAATAAATGCATCTTAAACCAAGAAACTTGATCAGTCCTACATAGAAACGTCGTCTAAAAATAACGATAATAATAACCCGAAAAGTTATTCAAATAAGTATATTCTTTATAATAAACATTGTATCTTAGATCTTTCATTGTAATTACTGTGATCGAAACTTTGAATGAATCCCAAAAGATTATTTAACATTTAAGACTAACCCAAGCCTCTAAATACTCGGAAGACTGTTTGGTGATCATTTATTCAATAATATAAAAAAACAATTATACTTTCTAGTCACAAGCTACCGCAATAGTTCAGATCGAGCTTACTCACCTGAGAAGAGCGTTTTCTCCGTGTAGAGGAGTCGCGGTGTCAGGTCTTATATACAGTCCCGGGACTCACAATCACTGCCACGTGATTCATCCTTTGTTCGCATCATCATCATCCCACGCATCTACTAGTGTGCGAAGTCCGCATCTTTTCGCACCAGTTGGAGATGCATTGCACAATTTTATAAAGCCCCTATAATGAAGCTTTAAAGAGCATATCAACCTTCAAATTTATTAAAGCTATTTTTAAATTCACGGGGTTAAACATGTAGAACCAAGAGGAAATAAATGGGCTAGTTTATAGTTTTAAAACCGCCACAAATACGTCTATGGTAACGAAACGACATAAAAACAACAAATTAGGAGTTTACTACAGTAATGCAAATCATTTAAAGGGGAAAAGCTATTCAAAATTTACAATTAAAACGTTTTTATCTAAAGTGTAATACATTCTGCTTCTATTATTGATAGCGTATTTATTTATTTTTTAATTTTTAACAATTTTATTTAGGTTTACCTTATCACAACCACGTCTTTAAGGATAAAACCTACGCTTTCTTTTCGGATGGAGCTTTTAAAACGTGTCTTTGTTTCTTTAGGACAAAACCTACTTGATCAAATGAACAGCAGTTTGCAGATGACCCGAACTTTAGGCTAGAGGCAGGCGCCATAGCGATGGTTATCGGCATGGATGAGCCCTATTAGCATCTTTATAAAGCCATTTGGATTAGCATTCTCGGTAATCACAATACAAAGAAAACACACGTAGGTACATTCTGTATTTACATTAGCATATGAGTCTTGTGATGGTTTGAACGTTTTTTTAATCAAACTGTTAATGTTATTATGTAAGTTATATGTACTATATTAGCCTATCACAGATTTACAACAACCACTGAATCCACCTGGTTTGATTACCAGTGCCCCTCCACGTGACACGTCTAATAGCGCCGTTTATCTTTCACACACTATGATAGGCTATTCTTTGTTCTTATCGAAATTAGTTCAAATTTATGAAATACGTCAATGTATTTCCTTCAGCAGGTCTATTCTGAACACACATCACAACCCGTTAGAACCGGATACCGTTCTTTCTTTAAATCTTTAGTCTGGGCAAAATGCCTGGGGTAATTGTGTTTTTCCTTGTAACACAAGCCTTATCACCCACATTTTGATTCCACCTATTCAGTGATCTTTAGCCTCCTGTCCCAACTTGTCCCTTTCATCTTGTTGAGCCTTGTCTGATTCACCCCTGCAGCTGCCGCAAACAAACTGGCTTTGGTAAAGCAAAGGACTCAGCAGGATCACTGTTGCACCAGGGTCACAAGTATGCATGCATACAGTATACAGTATGCAGTAGTGTCTGCTATTCTTCTTCTTAAAGATAGCCATTATTTAACTTTATTTAATCATTTATATAGGCTTTTTGGTCACACTTTATTTAAAAGTCCTGTTTCCCATGTACAGACTGTCCTTATTACAGTAAATATAATAACTGGGTAATAATTAGGTACCTTGCCTTAAACCTAAACTTATACCAAGTAGCTACCTTATACTACCCATACTTTCTTAGGTAAGTGCTGTAGGTAAACTATAGGCACACGTACTGTAAAATAAAGTACAACCGACTTTTCTCATCTGCATAACTCTGCTAGAAATACTTTTGCTACTCTCTCTTAAAAATTGCTTGTTGTTGCATTTTGTATTTATGGATTGCCTTGGATATAAAAGAAGTTAAATAGAGTATTGTAAATACAAATTATATTGCTCGGGGCAATTAATCTTATTCAGCGTTGATATGAATGATGTGAATTATGAATTTAAGTGACCGGTGGCATTGATGTCATGTCTGTCTGTCATCGACATGCTGGTGCTCTGTGTCAAGATAGTTCCTATTTTCATGGTTTTGTTTCCTGAAATTGTGAGTAAGGCAGAGTTAAAAAACCTAAAGACTGTGATGGAAATAAGACATATTAAAACTGCTGGGCGGCTTATGAACAAAAGAAAAGAGGAGTTTCATGTTTTTTTTTTTTCAAACCATTCTTTTGCTCTTGTTTCAACCTGTTCATAGATTCATATATGAAAGCTGTCCACACAGAGCACCTTCTGTAATTCCTTTGACTGTTTTTGATAACAGTGCTTTTCATAAGAAGATGATATTGTATGTGCCTACTATTGTGCAAAGCATTTTGGTGTCTTATTAGGAGTTGTTGAATGCAGTTTTTAACATTATGTAATAACCGGAGATATTGATATAACTTATCCAGATTTTAAATACAAATACTGTAAAAGTGGTTGAAAATGAATAATTCTCTTCAAAATAACCAAAATTAAATTCATCCAGATGATTTAATAATGAGCTCATGAAAGGCCTTTGTTGTTTTTGGGCCATGTGGTTTTTGCCTAAATGTGTGAAAGGTGAACGCATGTAACCTCGGCCAACTCATCAGAGTAATGAGGTTTCTTGGTCCAGTGAACTGAGTGTTTCAGTACAGTAATCAAACTGTGCGCTGCCCCCTCCCCAAGATAAAAGCTGCTCTTCACACCACAGTCATGGCTTGATAAATAGAAAGAAAACTCATCCCAGATAACAAACATGAGTGCTGCAGTGTACGTGGTGATGAACTTTAGTGAACCGAGTTCAGTTTTTTTATGTCTTGCTTTCTGTTATTTGTGAATCACTTGTGTTGTTTTGGAAGCTTGTCCACATTAGTCATTGTTTTCATCAGTCAAACATTCCAGATCACAGGGAGCTCAGCTGCTTTTTGTCAGAAAAAGCTGTCAGTGCATTTTAATCGCTGTCTTGACCAACACTTATATTTTCAAAATGTTGATTCGTGACCAGTATGACTTTTTAACCCTTGAATGCAACAGGCAACAACACACTATTTCTACTAGATTTGCTATTCAAATTAAACTCAGTAAAAATCTGTACATTTAAACAAGCCAACAATACTGTAAAACAGGCTTTATATTTGTAAGGCAATGTTTTGTTTTTGTCGTTTCCACCATGAGGGTTTTCATACAGTAAAAAATGGTAAACACATTGCTTTTTATTGGCTAATGTCCTGGTGATGATGGCATGCCTGATTGATTTATCTTGGCAGCGGCAGGATGAGCTTCTTTGTGTGCATTCAGGATATGAAGATTGTTTTTGTTCCCAATGTTTTGGGTGGGAGAGCAGAACGGGTACTTTTACAAACCTGCACAGACAGCTCCCAACATGCTATCCCAGAGATGTGTGGGATTATTATGTTTTTTAGGGGCTGTGGGTGTTTACGAATGTTCTGGTGGCACATGTCTTCATGCACTGAAGTAAGAGGTTAACCTGGCACTAGTAATGACCAGTTTCAACGGTAAACCTTGTAGTGACTTGTTGAAGAATTACGGTAAACTTCCCCTAGGTGGCAGATGTGTTACACAATAGTGTAGAAGTTTCAACGGACAGGCAGTTATCACAAAACTTGTTAACTTGTGTTCTGAATTTATAATAGGCTTCTTACTTTGAATGTTCAATGTCTCCGAGCAGAGAAGATACATTCTCTCTCTCTGAAACTCTCAACACCTGACTGACCATTTCTGACTTCTATTTCTTCTCTACTCTTTATAAAAAAATCAAATAAAAACTTAGCTCTGTATACTGTGTTAGGTTATATGAGATAAGTCTTCTTTTTGATTGCACTTATGCTTTTGTTGTCCTTATGCTGTCCCAATTGCTTCCATTGCTTACCCCACTTCGGATAAAAGCGTCTGCTAAATGACTAAATGTAAAATGTAACTGTAAACTACACGTTGCACATGTAATCGTCTGTTGGGCTATTTACAAAATACATTGTGCGGAACAGCGACCTTCTACAAATCATAACTCTATTGGTGGACATGAACAAGCTAAATGTCTGTTTAATAGTCCGATTCATTTGGATAACCAATTTTTCATATATGTGTAATCTTTAGGCAGTTTTATATGTTTGTTGGAAACGTCATACAGTGAATCACTCTGGTTGATGCTTTTTTAGAGGTGCAGAAGTCCACGTAGGCTATAGCAACACGTCAACTTGTGCTTAGTAATTACAATGACACATGATATAAACATGTTTATAATGTTTTTGGTGGGCTTGTTTTAACATATTCAATTTGTGTCTGTGAGTTTATATATATACAGTATCATTTTGGCTGGAGGCCAGTTTTTTAAAGGGTGTTCCAAATCTGTATACATTTCTTTGTTTGATGAACACAAATTTGGAAAAATGTTAGCAACTCAAATTTCTGTGTCATCATTGACTACCATAGTTGGAACAATTATCATTTTTTGGTTTTGTTGAGCACAACAATGAGATACTTTGAAGAATTTAGGAAGGCAAGAAGTTCTAGGGCACCTTTGAGGTTTACCGTTGTTAGTTCCGCACTGAGGTAGTCAATTATAACCAGCAAGGTAACCAATGTCCAAGTATTTAAAAGAAATCGAGCACTAGTTTCTTTCGACATGAGTTTTATTTTATTTTTGTTTGACGTTTTGTTTCATTGCTGTTAATAAATACTTCCACCACATATTGCGAAAAGGTGCAGTTGTTAATCACAGACAGTGAAGATGCATACTTTAACACTGAAATGAATCAAAGATTCAATTATATCAGCAGCAAATGGCAGCAAAGTCTTTGAAAAGACACAGTTGTGACAATATTTAATTTCTGTTGATGAAAGACTCATAGAGGGAGGATAGCTGGGTCTGCAGGTCCTGGGCGTAGGGGTCCAGCTTCTCCTTCAGGTCTTCAGCATAGGGTGTTAGACTCTCCTGAACCATCTTTGCTCTCTCAGCAATCTGGGCCTGGAGATCCTCAGCCATGGGGCTCACGGTCTTCTGAAACTCCTGCAGATGTTGGTCAACCTTCTCTTTGATATCAGCGGTGTAGGGCTCAAGCTGAACCTGGAGCTCCTTCACACTGTGCGCAACGCTCCCTCTCAGCTCCTCACTTTTCTGGAGAAGAGTGGCCTTCAGGCTCTCAGAATCCAGAGAATCTGCATATGGAGCCATGGCTGCTCTGAGATCCTCCACTCTCTGCTGAATGTCGCTCTTTAAGTTGTCGGCGTAGGGCTCCAGTTTGTCTCTCACTGTGATCAGATCCTGACCCAGACGCTCCCTCAATGCTTCAGCTTCCTTGGTGATTTTTGTCATGAACTCTTCAGTCAGAGGATCCACCTGTTTCCTGAGGGTGATGGCATATTCGCTGGCCATATAAGCACTTTGTGTCAGCCTAGCACTAAAAAAAAGTTGTTTATTTAAAGTCAGGATACATAAAATATATATTGAAATCACTCTTAAACACATTTTCTGGTCGGTGTATGTTCTTGACTTACTTGACTTCTTCCCCCAGGTTTGAAATCCTGATCATCTTGATGGTTTCCTCTGCGGTGTTTGTAGCTTTAGCAGCATAACTCCAGAAGGCATCAGTCAACTGCTCCAGCTGTGGCTTGGGCTCATCAGCATAGAAAAGGTTGGCATTGCAACCTGTATTGTTACATATACATTTAAGTCATTTACAGAATAAAATAACACATACATCTCACAATAGAACATTTTCATATTAATCCTCTTAAATTTAAATTTCTAACCTGTAAACACAGCAAGGGCGAGAACCAAGAGAACCTTCATGGTTTTAGTCTCCGTACTGTCCAGTAGAACAAGTGAGGATGTTGCTGTTTCATATCTGTACTTATACAGTATTAGGAGTTGATTGCTGGAGTGGAGACCCAAAGTCCATTGTGTAGTGCCTTGCTGTCAGGAGCGCTCCACATCATAACTTGACATCCTGACATTGTAACATAGGTCCTGATATCAATGCATATGGTGATAGCACATGGAAAATGAACTGTACAACTAATACATTGAAATAATTGTATGATACGTTTATTATTTAAAGAGCTGTTATTATCCCCCCCCCCGAAATAAACAGATAAACAAAGAAATCAATATGCAGCATTAAATTAACACATTTTTAAATCTCCTTTATATCTCTTTCTTTAGTTTGAATACTATTGTAGACACATATTTGTGTGCAGTGGGGGTTTCTTAATTGTTTCTGTGTTTAGAAACATGAATGTGATTAATTTATGGGAGCTCAAAACTAAATAACCTTCTTTAGATGAGTAATCTTAAATATCCTCATTAATGACAAGATTTATCTGAGATGCTTAATCTACATGAAACCAGACAGAGTTGGACCTTTGACCTAATATTAGCAACCAATGTTACAAGACTTTGATCGCTCTCTGATAAGATTTGACACATCACAGAAAACAAAAATATTTTTTTATTCTGTTTTCAGATGGATTTATCTTGACTACATATCGCCACAAAAGCTTTCCTGTTATTTTGCCTAATTTAATTTCCAAAACTAATCCCGTTTCTGTTATCTAAATTAATCTGCACAGAACCTAAAATCAGACTCAAAATAATTCCTACAGAATTTGCATCACAGTAAGGAGCCAGCGCTCAGCACGTCTGTTTGACCTTCAGCCAAAGAATTGCTGATTGTTTAACCTTGATAGCATTTTAGAAAATAATTGTGTGTGTGAATTTGAAATTCGATTATACTTAAATTTCTTGTGCAAATGAAAACTCAATAAGGTGATTTTCAATTTGGCATATGAAAGGAAAACAAATCTACCTACAGACCATTCTCAAAATTTAAATACTGATCCAGAAGGTCTTCCGGTTTCATTTCTTTTTTATTTTGAAATCTTACATATATAATTAAATCTTAAGGTTATTTGTTTAACATTTTGATTTGGTTATAAATGTTTTGTTGGTTGTATTTTGTTCAAATGTTCGTGTAGCATTAAAATGATTGAAACAGGAAGTTCTTTTGGACCAGTGTTGGACCAGAGTTGCTTACGTTTTCTGTCGTGACCTATAGTGGCATATACTGTTTCTTCATTGAAACAAGATGCTGATTTTACCTGTTGTGTTTAATTGCAGTTTAAAAGTATATTAACTCAGTAGAGAAAAATGTAATACTGAAGAGGGCAGAATGTAAGTTTGTACTGTGTTATTTTGTTCTGTAAATTGCTTAATATGGTGTGAGAACATGTGTTTAGTTTTCTAAATAAATGCATAATTCACACTCACTCCAATTCTTTTGATGTTTATTCATTTTGCGTATTACAGCATGAGGACAAAACACAAACGTTTTGGCAGTAAGTCTTCCTGGGTGCATTATTTTTTCTACACGCATCTATTAGGTATATTTGTTTAAGAAATTAACATATTTCATAATTTAACAAACGCTTTCCATTAATAAATGATCAATGAAGTCTCTAGTTGTAAAGGAAAAAAACTCCCACATGAAACCATTCAACCACAAATACAAAGTTGCCAGTTTTATGGATCATAAAAGTCAGTGCATTGTATATAATTCAGAATTAAATAGACGTATATGTTTAGATATGCCTCTAAATCTCTCTGTGATACACTATGAGTACGAATACTTAGATAAAGACTATGATTTAGGCCAGTTTGAGTAAATTGTGTTGACCACCTACATCACTGATTTTGGAATAAAAATGAAATTCATTTGTGACAGAGTCTTCAAAATGTTTAGCTGCCTGTGGCATAGAATTCATAAAAGGCCTTCAGCTCTCTGGTGTAGAGGTTCATCTTTTCCTTCAGCTCTTGTGTGAAAGGCTCCAGCTGAGCCTGTAGCTCCTTCAAGCGCTCCTCCATTGTTCCTCTCAGCTCCTCTCTCGTCTGGAGCATTTTGGCCTTCAACATCTCAGAATCCAGGTTCTTTATGTAATCAACGCCCTTCTCAAATGGCTCGGTAACGTATTCAATGTAGGGCTTCAGCGCACACTTCACAGTGTTCAGTTCCTCCAGTAGTTGGTCAGTCAACCTCTCCAGTTGTGACTGGGGTTCATCGGCATACAACGGGTTTGCTTGGCAGCCTGTGGATTCAACACAGCCTTGTATTTTTTACTTCTAATTCAATATTTGATGCTTTAAATACATTATTCTTGTGAACTAATTACACATAAAAATATCCTTTGGGATGCTTTATCTTGTCCATAAAGAACACAACATTTGTTCTATCATATTATTATATATATTTTAAGATATATACTATAGATGGATTAGTTTGTAATAAAGTGTAACCTGTGAATACAACTAATACAAGGACCAGAAGAGCCTTCATGTTTTTCAGTTTTAGCCTGGAAAGAAATTCAAATTAAAAAGCGTCTATTAAAATTATTCAAAGCAAATAATAAAGTGTTATTAAATAACGATAATGATATCAAAATTTAATAAATAAATACGAAATGAATTAAATAATGATAGTTTGTACCTGTACCTGTCAGTGCACTTTTAATTAAGCCTGTGTAGTATGTTGTTGTGTAGATAACTGTTTCATATCAGTTTATATATGCCTCAGCTGGTGACTTTTGCAATCAAAACCCAAAGTCCAATGGGAAGTGCCTTGCTGTCGATATTACTTCACAATAAAATTTCCTGACCTGTACTGTCTCTTACAAAAGCTTGAGTTCAAAGCAATCAATAAGAACTGTCCGGCTGTAAACTTGAAAGCACCGACTACCATAGAAGCACAATGTCTTGTGTAAGATGTCACGAAACCTGTTTATTGATTGATTGATTTTTTGTCAAGAGGGTCAATTGAGTGTTTAGATGGGATGATGACTGTAAAACACTTATCTTGTATCTTTACTCAATGGTAGATAACATTGCCACAGCCTATGATGGGACTTCTTTGTACTGAGATTGGTTGAGTAACACATCTTTTACCATTCAAACGAAACACAATTTGGTTTATAAATGCTGAATTTTTTATTTGATCAATGCAATCAAATAAAATTAACACTTGCAAGAAACTTCACACACATGTGATAAAGTTCCTAACTTTGACTTAATAAATATGCATCAGATATGCAGGACATTTTACTCATAAAACCATCAATGATCTTTCAAGGGCAACTGTTCATATTTACTAGTAGTTTTTGTTTAGGTGTAGTTGGATGAGTTATTTTGAAGTCCCATTTCTCATTCATGAGAAAATATTTGATGTAAGATGAAGTCTTAAAAGAATTTAGTTGGACTTGATGAAAGACTCATAGAGGGAGGTGAGCTGGGTCTTCAGGTCCTGGGCGTAGGGGTCAAGCTTCTCCTTCAGGTCTTCAGCATAGGGTGTTAGACTCTCCTGAACCATCTTTGCTCTCTCAGCAATCTGGGCCTGAAGATCCTCAGCCATGGGGCTCACGGTCTTCTGAAACTCCTGGAGATGTTGGTCAACCTTCTCTTTGATATCAGCGGTGTAGGGCTCAAGCTGAGCCTGCAGCTCCTTCACGCTCTGCTCAACGCTCCCTCTCAGCTCCTCACTTTTCTGGAGAAGAGTGGCCTTCAGGCTCTCAGAATCCAGAGAATCTGCATATGGAGTCATGGCTGCTCTGAGATCCTCAACTCTCTGCTGAATTTGACTCTTGATGTTGTCGGCATAGGGCTCCAGTTTGTCTCTCACTGTGATCAGATCCTGACCCAGACGCTCCCTCAAAACTTCAGTCTCCTTGGTGATTTTGGTCATGAGCTCTTCAGTCAGAGGATCCACCTGTTTCCTGAGGGTGATGGCATATTCACTGGCCATATCAGCACTCTGTGTCAGCCTAGAACTGAAAATGCAAGTTTTTTGTTTAATGTCAGGGCACAATAAATATATTTGAATAAAATGCTCTTAAAAAAAGTTTCCAGTCGATGTATGTTCTTGACTTACTTGACTTCTTGCCCCAGTTGTGAACTCCTGATCATCTGGACGGTTTCCTCTGCGGTGTGTGTAGCTTTAGCAACATAACTCCAGAAGGCATCAGTCAACTGCTCCAGCTGTGGCTTGGGCTCGTCAGCAGAGAAAAGGTTGGCATTGCAACCTGTATTGTTACATATACATTGAAGTCAGCAACATTATAAACAGAGCAGACATTTCATATTGTGAAAAATATTGATGTAATTTCTGACCTGTAAATACAGCAAGGGTGAGAACCAAGAGAACCTTCATGGTTGTAGTATCCACGCTGTCCAGTTTGAAGAACAAGTGAGGATCTAGCTTTTTCATATCTGTATTTATACAGCATGAGGAGGTGATTGCTGGAGTGGAGACCCAAAGTCCAGTGGGTAGTGCCTTGTAGTCAGGAATGCTCCACATCATAACTTCCTGACTGGACCTTTTGTCACCGTATCTTATTCAATGCAGATAATGATAAGTGTGGGATGGTGAACTCTTCTCTACACAGAAATTATATTAGAGTTGGTAGCATTGTAACTATATAGATATACAAGAAAAAAAATTTGTGAGTCTATTACTAAAAGGAAGTTAAAATAGAGGCAACATTTTAAATGTTATACCAAGGCATTTGGTATGCCATTTATTATTTACAACAGTGTTCTAACTGGAAAAGTCCATCTGATTCACATTGTTCAGTTAAACTAGACAGAGACTTGAGTTTGAATACTTGACCTATTGAACTCTTACAACCTACAGACCCAAATCATATTCTTTACTTCCTGATAAGGCCTGACACGTCATTTGAGCCTTTTGTCACTGTATCTGATGTCATACTATGTAGTGTTCTCCAGCCTCCTGCCCTTTAGCACTAGTTCACTGTGGAAAAAACAGGCAATAACATTAGAAACAGTATCCTGCTGTGTTTTTTGATGAAATTTTGATTTTGTGAATTATTTTATTTTATATCTTAAATCATATATTTTTTTAAATTCACAAAACCTGACCGAACTGGTTTAACTGTATTTGGCACAACTAGAGGGTGCTTTGAATACTTAGTGTTGCTTTATGGGCAACAATGTTTGATCTGCAGAGGTAAAGAAAGTGCAGTGTTCATAAACATAATGCAGCATTGATGCTACATGGTTTATGCTTTATTACTAAGAAGCACAAGCAGAACAATTATAAAGAGCATACAGGAAATATAATTTTCTGTTGAATAAAAAGGAGTCAAGAAGAGTGGAACTGAAGCAGTTTCAATCCAGCTTTTCAAGGTAAATGTGATCATGGAAATCGTGAGACAAGAGATTTTTGAAACTCCCTTAGATCTTATTTCACTTTCCTTTTGACATCAGCGGTGTAGGGCTCGAGCTGACCCTATAGCTCCTTCACGCTCTACTCCACGCTCCCTCTCAGCTTGTCAGTTTTCTGAAGAAGAGCACACGTCTAGGCCCTCTGTGATGACCTAAACTATCCTGAAAATTAATAAAGAAAAACGTTTTAAAGTACTATTTTCAATAAAAGTCGGCGATTTTCCCTTTTAGATATGTATATTTGACTTTCTAAGATCGATGCGGACTCTATCCACGTGAGATTTCCAAGTCTCATGAGAGAAATTCAAGATCACAGAGCATTTCTGGTATCATACGCTGTCTGCGCATGGTGCAAGAAGTCAAACGTGTGCTTACGTGGGGTTGGGGTACTGACAGTACAGTAAATCAATTGGAGAGTTTAATTTTGAGTGACACTAAAACTGACCAATCATATCATCTTTCTAAACGGGAGCGCTTTGTTTTATGCAGAGCCATTTGATAGAACGAATTCTGCCAACAGAAGTCCTAAACGTTGGAGCATCACGTGATTCATGGATCCTTCAGATAGTTCCAGGAAGTCATTTTTTCTCTTTAAATTATTTATTCATTAAATGGCTTTCATCTTTAAAGAAGATAAAGGGATGTTTTTTCTATACAAGATTTCATGTCCTTGAAAATGTATAATATCTGAGGGAATGTTTATATCTACTGATATAAAGAAACTCTGTGTGCTAAGATATAAACATCAGGATGTTATTTAGGAGTATCAGTCTCATGAATGACTGTGAGTATATCTGTGTCAACGCTGACGTAGAAATTTGGACAAAATGTATGATGTGTTGTATCATCAGTACTATGTAACTGTTAGAGGTCCATATTTTAAAGTAAGACAATCAATTCAATCTTTTAAATAGCCTAATGGTTAGTTATATAGAAGATTAGTGCTTCAAAATACTTTCATTATGTGCTCTTTATAATATTTTTATAAGCATTTCTCATATTGATGGTTTTTAAGAGAATGTCTAACTTTGCCAAAACTTGTTTTGGCAATAATACCATTCCTGTTTTGTCTAGTAATTTGATTTCTGTCCTGTGTTTACCATGACCTTTTTATGAAACATGTAAAATGTCTCATTTTAACTACATAATTTTTCAAAGGTGTAATTTCTTGGATCGGGTACATTATTCACAAACCTCTAGAAACACTGTAGTAGTAAAATGCAGATGTTTAATTGTTGGATAAATAAAAATAACTCGACATTATAAACTTGCAGCACAGACAATAGAAACCACACACAATATTCAGTCACAAATAATATTTAAATAAATACTCAACAGTTATAAAGAAAAAGGTGCAGATTGACGGTTAAGGTGTAAATAACAGGATATTGTTATTGTTCGTTTGTTAACTTTCTCTACATTGGTTTATAAATGAGCAAACAAAAGGCATAAAAGATTATTCTGTCGGCAAGTAGTTTGATTTAGGGGTGATGTTCTTACAAAAGTAAGAGTCATGAGAAAATATTTGATGTAAGATGAAGTCTTAAAATATTTTAGTTGGACTTGATGAAAGACTCATAGAGGGAGGTGAGCTGGGTCTTCAGGTCCTGGGCGTAGGGGTCCAGCTTTTCCTTCAGGTCTTCTGCATAAGGTGCTAGACTCTGTTGAACCATCTTTGCTCTCTCAGCAATCTGGGCCTGAAGATCCTCGGCCATGGGACTCACGGTCTTCTGGAACTCCTGGAGGCGCTGGTCTACTTTCTCTTTGATATCAGCGGTGTAGGGCTCAAGCTGAGCCTGCAGCTCCTTCACGCTCTTCTCAATGCTCACTCTCAGCTCCTCACTTTTCTGGAGAAGAGTGGCCTTCAGGCTCTCAGAATCCAGAGAATCTGCATATGGAGCCATGGCTGCTCTGAGATCCTCAACTCTCTGCTGAATTTGACTCTTGAAGTTGTCGGCGTAGGGCTCCAGTTTGTCTCTCACTGTGATCAGATCCTGACCCAGACGCTCCCTCAACACTTCAGCCTCCTTGGTGATTTTGGTCATGAGCTCTTCAGTCAGAGGATCCACCTGTTTCCTGAGGGTGATGGCATATTCACTGGCCATATCAGCACTCTGTGTCAGTCTAGCACTATATTATGGAAAAACATGATAGATTAAAACTTCATAAATTCTGAGATTTTAGTATTTGGAATGCAGACTACAGCTAACTTACTTGACATCCTGGCCCAGTTGAGACTCTCTGATCATTTTAAGAGTTTCCTCTGCGGTGCGAGTTGCCTTGGCAGCATAACTCCAGAATGCATCTGTCAACTGCTCCAGCTGGGGCTTGGGTTCATCAGCAGAAAATAGGTTAGCTTGGCAACCTGGTAAAGATGCAAATTAAATTGAGTTATGTTGGTTCATTCTTTTTTCCATTCAGTTTTCAAATTCTCTCAAACAGCAAACATTGCATTGTTTATTGATGTTAATGTTGTAAACAATAATAGTGAGTTTCTTGTATATCATTGAACGCATTAACACACTTTTTTAATATAGTAATGAGCATGGTTTACCTGTAAATGCAACAAAGGCGAGTACCAAGTACAATTTCATCTTCACTGTTGTTTTCTAAACAAGAAAGAAAGAGGGAATTGTTTAAATATTTGCTCATTTTATTTGAATGTTTATTGTAGCTCTGCTGTAAAGCTAAACTTACCTTGTGTGCCCCGTTCTCTGAAGTGCTTAGTCCAATGAATGAGCTTGAGTTAGTCTGGACTGTCTGTGGCTGTATATACATATAAATGTGTGTGAAGTTAAATAGACCGCAGAAAAAATCAAAGTCCAGCATTCAGTGCCATGCTGTCAATGCCACTCCCCCAGAGTCATTCCAGTTTTCTGTCACATGATGCTGTGAAGCTTTGGACCTTCTGATACCCTCTGAAACTGACTAACTGACCTCCATCAATTTCAAGTTTTTTTACTTTTTTTTTAGAAGATGGGATTTTGGAGTTTGTCATTTAACTTAAAATCTCCATACTATTGTATTTGAATGGTGAGAATAATAAACAGTAACACAGAGAACATAACGGCAAAAATGTGACGCCTCAAAGGAATTTGAATTTGGATGTGCAGTTAATTGGTTTGTCTACATCTGAAGGAGGTTTCTATGATAAATAGGTCATCTTTTGTTTTTACGCTTAAAGCACTGCAAAGTAACCTTTAATCCGTCGCAGTATGTAGCCTAATGTCTTTGTCTCTGTGTCATGGGTTTGAGCCACACTGAACACACTTTTTTGTAAAAATTTTAGTATCCAACTCGTTTTTGAATAAAAGCATCTGCAAAATGCTTATGTAACTTTTAAGAAAAGATAGCAGAGCATGTCTAGGGATTTGCATTACATTCAATATAATGGCATTCGGAAGAGGCTCTTATCCTAAGTAATATTTACTGTGTGGCTACAACAGAAAGTGTAAACTCACATTGTACACTGCACTGTGTAAAAAAAGCATTTCTCACTAATTCAAATTTTAAAACATTTGCGTTAAATGTTCTCAGGGAACACGCATGCTGATAAAAATGTATACCTTGAACCTCCACCTCCCCCAGAGACACACCTCTCGCATCAACCAGCCAGCGTGGAGGGGCAGAGTTCACTTTCAACACCTCTATTAGATATCTGATTTCCTAAAAAACTACAACATGCACATAAACAGCACACAACCTTGAAAATTAAGAATACAGAGAAAAACATGATATAAATCCCTGTCACATTCTCGTACCATTTTTGTACTGTTTGATTTTTTTTATAAATGTATGTTGCTGTTCATTTTAAAAATATGTCTTTTTTATATTTACTTCTACTTTCTTTCATGTTTGTTATTCTTACTTATTCTTTCATAATTCATTATAGTACAGAATAAACTTGTGATTAAAAGGAATAGAATATTTTCTGCTCTCTATTTGTTTAAGCACTCTTGCTTCAAATATTAATTTCAAACATTAAATGATGATAAAGCACTGGCTTCCCCTTGTGGTGACATAATGAGCATGAATGATCATGGTTTGTGATATGAGGACTGCCCTGCTCTGGTTTAGATGTTCTTTTTCCCCCAGAAGTGTATGGGCATCAGAGTCTATAAAACTTACATAAGTTGTTTCTGAAAATTCTGTCATCTTTTGTTTCCTAAACTTAAATTGAGCTTAAATACCCTTTCCATGGATTCTTTTGCTATTGTACATGTGCTCATGCTGGCAAGCACCTCATCGGACTCCATGAAGAGCCCCGCTCAACCGAATTGTAAGTCTTTCTCGAATATTTGCTCTTTCTATTGAATGGGAGCAAGGGCGTAGATTTGGTTTGAACATTGGGGGGGTTGAACGTCCTAAATAGCACACGAACATCACGGAGACGTCTATTTGATGTGTGTGTTTACATCTGGAAAACGTATTTTTTGAGTGTTTGCTCATCTGCAATACGTCTATAGGACGTTTCCTGTTAGAAGAACTCTTTAAGATGTAATAATTTAGAATGTATGTTAAACTGACATCTTATAGATGTCTATCAGATGTTAGTAATCTGTTAGTAATCTTTAAAAGACATCTTGCAGACGTACGTGTGCTTTCTGGGGTTGTATGCTGCCTGTTATTTTATTTTATTTTTTTAATGTGTATTGTCATTGGATAATGTATTTCTATATCCATCCATCCATCCATCTATATGCTTTAACTGATTACAAATTCAACATAAACAAATATGAAAGAGACAACATTTCGACATTTATTTTAAGATTTTTACATTCCACCTTAATGCATTTTTTTTAAAAGGGAAACACATCGGCTCTTGAACGACTGTAAACGTGAAATTTAGATACACCACTTACTCAAAGGCACAGAACTGTGATTATAATTACACAGGTTAAATGAAAGCTCAAAATACTGTGACTTTTCTACCCTGCTGCTATATTTACCTCAAATATGTAAAAAAAAAACTTGTTAAGAGATTATACACCTCATAACGTTATGAAATTCGTGTATAATCCTCATCCATGGTCTAACATAGAAGAGATTATAAAAAGAAAGAAATTAAGTATTGAAAGCGCCAGTAGGCGGCAGCGATTCACTGTTTTAATGAGTGAGCCACTTAAATTATTCATTCATCCAATTCGTTCAAAAATCAGATTATTTTAGGAAGAAAACAAACATCAATGTGAATACTTTTGTCGTTGATAATTACAGACACTATTGAAAAATGAACTAGCAAAACAGATGGCTGCTTTGGTAACTTGTTATACTGATAGTTATAGCTAAATACATTTCAATGGATTAGCTAGCTAACATATATGGTGTGTACTTAGCTATTATTACACAATATTCTCATACCTCATTCTCAGTACATTTTTTTATTTTGCATCCCTCTCTGACCAGCAGTTAAATATAGTCCGCTGTGCAGCGCTTCTCTTCATTTTTGGCGTACGTTAAGTTACCCGTTTGCTCTCCCATTCAAACAAACACAACTCGCGTTGTTTTGGTGAAAGTGCGACTCATTGGTTGGGCGTTACCAATCGGTTCAATGGAGGGGGAGTATTTTTTGCCTAATTTATTATGACACACTCATATTTGATTAGGAACAAAATTATTGTCACAAAATAAAGTAATTCTACATATTTTTCATTTGATCTACTGTGATTTTCATGTTGAAATATTGGAGGGGTTGTAACTGATGCATTTGAATATTGGGGGGGTTACCTCCCCCCATCCCCCCCATAAACTACGCCCTGAATGGGAGGACTTTCTTTGGCTTGAGCGGCCATATTTATCATTTCAACCCCTCCCCATTGAGATGCAGTGATGCATCTTGTTAATATCTATTACCTTTTGGTGTAAGTCTCTCTTTCTGTTTTGTTCTGGTTTCGTTGAGTTGAAAGTGTGAGGATTTTGCTTTTATTGCTTTCTCTTGTCATTTTCATTGTATATTAAATAATTTAATGATTTATCGGCGTCAAGTGTTTTTGGATTGTTACCTGGAAAATTTTATTTCCTTACAATTTAAGTTTCCTTAATTAAAATAATCTTTTGAATTACATTCAAAGTTGTGATTGCACACACTGTGACAATATTTGGACATCTTTTTATAGTTGAGGAAATATCTGAACACCTGTTTTCCTATGAAGTTAATCTCTCGCTAATTTACATTACCACTTTTTTTAGCTCTTAAACAACTTAATATTAAACAATATACAACAAAAATAAATGTTTTCTGCAAAGCAAAGATAATTAATAAATTACACATATATCAAAATAAATACACCGGCTCTCAGCCCAAATACGGGGGGAGCCTCCTCGGTTCGGGCCAAAATACCGAGCTCGGAGCCCTCTACCCAGACAGCACGCCAAATACGTATACTTTTATTTCCTTTATATTTTATTAGCAAAGGTGAACTTGTGAATAAAAACAAATAGACAGTCAAAACAACAAAAATACCATGTCAAAAGCATGCAATTTAGAAATCTTTCCTATATATATTGTACATGAATGTAATATACTTTTTTTTTTTAAGTTTTATAAGATGAAGGAATTTGAAACCTACGTCAATTCAAATTTGGTTATAGGAAAAGAAGTGGGGAAAACATTTCCTCATCTAAACATAATAGGCTGTCAGTGTATATTAGGACAATAATGAGTGTTGCGTGTTTCCAAACCAGCAACTTTTAATAAAATGGAATAATGTAGGGTAATATTTACATACAATTCAAACATGTTAATTTCATTTTTCTGCTTTGTATTTTCACTGCAGTTTGAATTAAATAACTGAAAAATAATTTGTTTGATAAACAAGCAACTCATATACGTCAGCAGTATGTGATCATTATGATGCTTTCATAAGCTTCTCTTATGAGAAGTTCAATTTTGTCTATCCCATAGTGAGTTGGATTGACTCAAAATAATGGATATCTAAACATAAATTAATTGTCATATCTTGGTTTAAATGAAGAATGTGCAGTACTCTTCATCTGTTAATGTGTTAGATCTTCAAGAGAATGTGATAAGGGTAAATACGACAGATATCTCAAGTATGATTTACAGTATACTTTCAGTAAAAGAAAAATGTGTGGTCATCTATCATATATAAATTGTTTTCTGTTTTTACATATTGTAGCCATGTCCATAATACTTTCTTCTGCTAATCAGAACAGAGACAACACATGTTTATCCATTACTCATCTCATTTGCATTTTAGACAGCAACATTATTTACAGGCATCTGCTTCTTAT
This sequence comes from Triplophysa dalaica, assembly GCF_015846415.1. Lineage (NCBI taxonomy): Eukaryota > Metazoa > Chordata > Actinopteri > Cypriniformes > Nemacheilidae > Triplophysa > Triplophysa dalaica. The sequence continues at coordinate 7,614,390 of NC_079553.1, forward strand.
TGTGTAATATTTTGTCAACTGACCTATTTGTCAACAGCACCTGAGTCACACAAAGATCAATTGATTACTAGTTTTATAGCAAGACAACAGATATCACTCATGATCTTTGCAATTTTTGTGATGCAACAATTTATTAGAAACTGATGTACAATGTTTATTTTAAAAAAGAGTGCATTTTACTCAAAAAGAAAGAATGTGTTATACAGAAAGAAATGTGTATAGTACATTCAACTGAGCTGTAACCCATTTGTCTGTGATTTACTATAAAAATCCTTACCTACATAGTGTAAAGTAAAAGTTCAGATGCAAAAACCTCTAAATCCAACAGACTATTTTTCGTTTAAATTAGCATTCTAAAAAGAATGAATGTGCCTTACAAAAAGAAATGTGTCTATTACATGTAATCCAGGTGTAACCCATCTGTTTGTGATATACCATTAAAATAATCCTCCATAATGTAAAGTTACAGTTCAGATGCAAAACCCTCTAAATCCATCAGACTAATTTTCGTTCAAATGCCCATTTTCACTAGGCTCCTATACCTGTAATACATTTGTTTTTGATAAAACAACGAGTTGAAGGCCTCTACCCAGCACATCAAATATGCATACTATTATTTCCTTTATACTTCATTTGCAAAGGTGAACTCGTGAATAAAAACAAATAGACAGTCAAAACCACAAAAATACCATGTCAAAAGCATGCAACTTAGAAATCTTTCCAATATATATATTGTATATCACTGTAATATAATTGTTGTTTTGTTAAGTTTTATAAGATGAAGGAATTTGAAACCTACGTCAATTCAAATTTGGTTATAGGAAAAGAAGTGGGGAAAACATTTCCTCATCTAAACACAATAGGCTGTCAGTGTATATTATACAATAATGAGTGTTGCGTGTACAGTCGTGGCCAAAAGTTTTGAGAATTACATAAATATTGGAAATTGGAAAAGTTGCTGCTTAAGTTTTTATAATAGCAATTTGCATATACTCCAGAATGTTATGAAGAGTGATCATATGAATTGCATATTCCTTCTTTGCCATGAAAATTAACTTAATCCCAAAAAACCTTTCCACTGCATTTCATTGCTGTCATTAAAGGACCTGCACTGTAACGAATTGCTGTAAAAACTACAGCGTTATTTTACAGAAGCTGACTGTATTTTAAATAATACAGAATATTGCTGTAAAGTGCAATGCATTCTGGGGTCACGTGACGGATTAACTCAATGTACAGAATATTGCTGTAAATTTCAAATCTACAATGGCGGGATGATCTTCAACAGTCGAGATTGGGGTAGTGCGCAAAATGAATGATTCACACCTGTGGTAAGTAACTTATTACGTATTTTTTTTTCATATTTGGTAACTATCATACTGGTAACTTTATATAGAGGTATCTAAATTCGCGGTTCATATTGCTAACCCCGGATTCAACCCCCATCCGCGGGGACCGAAGGAGTCTTGCGGGGTTTCAGCAGCGCCGTCGCGGTAAGATTTCAAACATTCTCCGTCGCTATAGCACCTGAGGACAGAAGTTGTTCATGTTATTTAGAGTTTTTGTTCACACCAGGAGTGAAGGCGGTATGTGACGAGCTACAGTTCATTGTATTAGTAAGTTGACGGTTGTTTTTTTAATGTTGAACATCGCGCCCGCCGTAGACTCGGTAAAAGTTACATGCTTCGACAGTTGGGATACCACACTCGCTCGTGATTATTTTGTGTTGTAATTCAAATTTGCAAATGCAGTCATCCGTTAAATCGAGCGCCCAAATTAAAATGAGTCACCATAGCTTGAGGTAAGTCGATGTTCACGGAGGATAGCCCGGTAAAGTGATTAATGTACGTAACCATCTAGATATACAGTTTATGTATCGGAGGCCAGCTGAGAGCTTGAGCAAAAGACGTTAGCGACACCCTCATTGTATAGCAGGCCTGTCTCCCAAATAGGACCGTTGGAGGGTGGGAGTGAGACCCGTTACAAAATACTAGTGTGACAATTTCTTGACCGTGACATCCCTAACGTTAGTTGGATTACATTTCTGTATAAGTACGGTTTTAAGTGTAAGTTACTCTGTTTAATTTGCTTAGAGTTTGTTTGTAGAGTCACTTATACTAAAATGTAGTTTAAATGTAAAATGCTTAAAGATAATTGTATAGTCACTATTAACTATTACTATTGTCACATGTGGTATTGTTTGTTTTAGAACACACTTGCAGGCCACTGGATGCTGACTACTGAAGGTTAGGTTGTGTGTGACGGTGCTCAGCACAGCTTCATGTCTGGCCTTCCCACTCTGTTCATAGCATGTTACATATTCAGGCTTGAGTACCAGGATGGGGCAGCATGTACTTGGAGTCCAATGAAAGGTATTAATTGAACAACTTCCTTACCTGCATTTTATAGATATGTTAATGTTATATACCTGTTAAGACCTTTAAAACAATATTTCTCAACGAGAGATGCAATTTTTTTGGGCAAATTATTTAGAAGTCTCCCCTATTTAACACTAGCAAGCTGATGATTTAATTCATGTGTTTTAATATAATATATTTTGTACATTTAATATATAACATTTAGTTTTTCCTGACTCTTTGTAGATATTAATCCAGAGAGTGGAACAAGCAGCGTCATCTAAAATGCCAGGATACAGAAGAAACAGGTTGCAGTGAACCCACATGTCGCCGCTCTTCTAAACACAATGATGAATATTCAGTGTAATCGATGAAAAGTAAGAAGCACACACACACACACACACACACACACACACAGAGACACACACACACACACACACACACACACACACACACACACACACACACACAGATCTCATCATTGAATTACATCATTTTATTATTCTCTGACTGTAGATGTTGTCCTCTGTTTTTCTCTGACTATAAATTGAATATCTAACATTATTCTCTTGTTTCGTTTCCATAGTTCCAGCTACTTGTTGTGCTCTGATGGATCAAGATGTGGACCGTTTTACAGACTCACTTGGGCCTTGTTTTGCAATGTTGTTTCATGATGGTAATGTTGGTTAACGTGTTGTTTAAACATGAGTGTTTAAAGAGCCATGTTGGATACTATGAAGTTCTTACTGAATAAAATTATTTCATGTACAACAACGTACACAATTTGTCTGTAATGTATTTTTGTATCAATTAAAAAAAAATAAACACTGTATATCCAGTATGCAAAACATACTGGATATACAGTGATTTATGTATTTCTTCTAAATAAAGTAAATTAAAATCAAGCAATTTGCTGTAAAAAATACAGCATTATACTGTTGCTATTCAAAATTACAGTTTTTCCTGTATTCTGCAATTACAGTAAATGGCTGTAAATTAAATTACAGTACTGTGGCTGTACAATTTACAGTAACTGGCTGGCAACCCTGCTGCCAGTAGTTTACTGTAAATTTTACAGGATTTTTTTTACAGTGTGCTGAGATCATTTCAGTAATCATCTTGTTAACTCAGGTGAGAATGTTGACAAACACAAGGCTGGAGATCATTATGTCAGGCTGATTGGGTTAGAATGGCAGACTTGACATGTTAAAAGGAGGGTGATGCTTGAAATCATTGTTCTTCCATTGTTAACCATGGTGACTTGCAAAGGTCAACAACTCATATACGTCAGCAGTATGTGATCATTATGATGCTTTCATAAGCTTCTCTTCTGAGAAGTTCAATTTTGTCTATCCCATAGTGAGATGGATTGACTCAAAATAATGGATATCTAAACATAAATGAATTGTCGTAATTTGATTTAAATGAAGAATGTGCAGTACTCTTAATCTGTTAATGTGTTAGATCTTCAAGAGAATGTGATAAGGGTAAATACGACAGATATCTCAAGTATGATTTACAGTGTACTTTCAGTAAAAGAAAAATGTGTGGTATAGTCATCTATCATATATAAATTGTTTTCTGTTTTTACATATTGTAGCCATGTCCATAATACTTTCTTCTGCTAATCAGAACAGAGACAACACATGTTTATCCATTACTCATCTCATTTGCATTTTAGACAGCAACAATATTTACAGGCATCTGCTTCTTATTGTGTAATATTTTGTCAACTGACCTATTTGTCAACAGCACCTGAGTCACACAAAGATATATTGATTACTAGTTTTATAGCAAGAAAACAGATATCACTCATGATCTTTACAATTTTTGTGATGCAACAATTTATTAGCAACTGATGTACAATGTTTATTTTAAAAAAGAGTGCATTTTACTCGAAAAGAAAGAATGTGTTATACAGAAAGAAATGTGTATAGTACATTCAACTGAGCTGTAACCCATTTGTCTGTGATTTACTATAAAAATCCTTACCTACATAGTGTAAAGTAAAAGTTCAGATGCAAAAACCTCTAAATCCAACAGACTATTTTTCGTTTAAATTAGCATTTTCCTAGGGCTCCTACATTTACTTTCAGCAATTGTCAATAGAAGATATTTCAGACCGAGCAGAGTACATTTTTTGAATAACATTCACTCAACATCATGATCTCATTTTTGACGGAGGTGCTTTTAGAGGGGTTTGCATCTGCACTCTTCAAATATGATTGAAATCAAACTTTGAAACTCATTATCTCATAATTAGATTTTGAAACGTTATAGCCTGGTTTTCACAGTCACACAGTTTGAATTAAAACAGCTATTTATGTTTAATAATATTGTATTGCATAATTACATTATAAAATTAATATATAAAAGACAGTCTCATCACAAGGTGTGGTCTATAAATATAGGTAGAGATATTTGCATATGTCATAATTACTGAGATGATGAACAGGACTTCACTATAAAAATAACTTGACCAGCGGGAATTCATTGTATTGTTACCTTTTAAGCGGGATGATTGCAGGCCTCTTTTTCACATATTTAACAAGGCAAGTGACTGAATTTTAAATGTATATCAGATAGTAATAAAAATTATTAGGTTACAATTATTTGGTAAAATCATCAACAGTAAATGTGATCAATATGATTTACAGCAAAGATGAATTTGTGGGCTTTTCTTCTGCTGACAGTGGGTTTTTGCTCTGCATCACCAGTGGTAAGTCGGACAGTACTATGTGTTATATAGACATATAGGTTTTATCAGCCCACACGTGCCTGGCCCAAAGATAACTTTCGGTCTTTGTTTGGTTATAATATGTGACCCTGGATCACACTTAATTCTTAAGTAGCACCTGAATATTTTTTTTGTAAAAGACAAAAATACATTGTATGGGTCACAATTATCCATTTTTCTTTTATGCCATAAATCATTAGGATATAAAGTAAAGATCATGTTCCATGAAGATATTTTCGTAAACTTTCTAATTTATTTGTGTGAAGTAGCCTAACAAAGTGCCCCTGATAAACAACTTCAAAGGCAATTTTCTCAATATTTCGATTTTTTTGCAGTCTCAGATTAATGTCAGATTTGGATTGTGATGCAAAATACTGGTTTAAGTGTTTGCAGACACAAACATATTTTTTCAGTATTGATGTTTAAAATATTGTTTTCTCATCCTCAGCCCTCACTAAATGTAACTGGTGAGTACAACAAAGTATATAAGGTCTCATTTCAAAACAAGTTTTATTTGCTGATATAATCCCACAATTATATTTTTCAAAGAAACAAGAATTGTAAATCTTTCGGGCCTACTAAAACATCGATAAGTAGCTAGCAGCAATCTTGAAAAGGGGAAGAAACCTAATTTCACTCGTGTGATATTTGTTTGTTGTGTGTTGTGTTTGTGACTCAACCTTATTCTTCATACTTCCTAAAAGACATTGATGAGGAACAGAAGGATATTTCTGAAATAAACAAAGGTAAAATCACTATATTATGTCAATAACTCGCTCACACATTATTGAATCATTATATATTTACAAATACCTATGTAAAATGTATAGGATAAATTGTAAGTCGCTTTGGATAAAAGCGTCTGCCAAATGCCAAAAATGTAAATATATTAAAATATGAGTAAAAGTATAACCAAGAGTTTCGTTAAAAAGTAGAAAAAAAATTGAGACAGACATCTACCTGCAAAGCTGAAGTACTGTGAAAGGAAGGGATGCTATCAAAAAATCCTCATCGATCCTCAATCGATTTTATTTTTCAATTAGCTTCTGCTGAATTTGATACAGTTCTTCTGAATTTAGTTTGTCTCGTTTTTTTTCTTTCTTCATGTAATAATACTTTTTTTAAAAATAAAGATGCTTCACGATGCTATAAAACAGTGCTTCTCAAACTGTGTTACGCGTACTACGGTAGCCTACTTGAATGGACCTGGTGGTAGGCTGTGATTACTTTTACATTTTGTGTTTTAAATACAGTTTTAAATGTTTAATACATGATTGATAAATACGGAATACATCTCAGCCTATGTGAAATTTTTAAATAGTTGTATGATAAAAAAGTGTTTGTATTATTAATAATACATTAGGATTGGAGGATGAGGTGTAAAGATAAAGACTCGCGGCTATACTATTAATTTGAGTGTTTATCCATGTGATTTTCTATTGCGGTCATTAGGCGGTAGGCTACTTGGAACAACACATTTTATAAAAGGTAGTACTTGATCTGAAAAGTTTGAGAAACACTGCTATAGAAGAACCTTTTTCATCTAAATGGTTCCGTAAAGAAACTTTAACATCCAAAGAACCTTCTGTTTAAGTTCTTTGTGGCGAAAGACGGTTCTTCAGATTATAAAAAGGTAAGAAAGAGATGGTTCTTTAAAGAACCTTCGACTGAATGGTTCTTTGTGCAACTAAGAATGGTTATTCTATGGCATAGCAGTGAAAAAACTTTTAAGCACCTTTATTTTTAAGAGTAGAGTATTTAATGATGGTGAGACCAGATCTCTGCGTGGATCACACTCCTTGTGCATACAAAAGTCCCACTGGATTTTTTAGAACATTTAAAAAAGTAAATTTATATTTACTAGAGATACACTACAACACGATAGAAATAACTGACTTAAATACACTTTTTGGGGGGTAAAAATACTAATGTACATAAGACTTTTGCACAGTACTGTATTCATGTACTGTATGTGAGGTCCATATTTCCTGGTATCTTTCTGGTAAAACTATGATTTATATAATTTGCTTTGAGATCTCCCTGAATTGCATGATGTGAGTTCACTTTATAACGAAAAGCCCATACCTGTCCTAAAAACAGCTTTTGATTCAACTATCCCATTACTTTTGGTCTCTTGAAAAAGAGGGGAGCTAAATATCAAAGAACTGTAATTCCTAAAACCTTCAGCTAATGGGGTTGTATAGACACTTAAATAAAGGTGAGAGTATGCACTTTAAGCTAATATTCATTATACAACTTGAACACATTTTGTCATTAGGTTTACATCTAAAAGAAGGAGACATCATGGTGGTGAGTTGTAGTTTAAGACATCACATATACAAACTCAAGAAAATTCAGATATTAATTATCTTAAGATAGATCCCTTCCTAATACAAACCATCTGCTTCAAAGCCAAGGGAAAGAAGTTCAATTCTGGGAAATCAATACCTGTGGGAAATGCCTGTCCCCTACGTCCTGAGTGCTGATCTGAGTAAGAAAATAATGGCTTACTTTAAAGTATCTTTATGTATTTAAACATATCTGATTTGTGGCCTTAAATGATTTTGACTGATTTGTAGGTGTGAAATATAAAGGAATTATACTGAGGGCTTTTGAGCAGTTCAGACTGAAATCATGCATAGACTTTAAACCCAGGACAACAGAAACTTATTATATTTCGGTGGTGACTTCTAAAGGGTACAGTATAGATACATTTACTCATTTTTTAGTATTTGTTTATAAATCCTTAAATGGTCTATGGCCCCAATTTACCATTCTGACCTTATATAACTGCATGTCCCATCAAGGTCTCTGAGGTCTCTGGACCTCATGAATTTGGTCGTCCCTAGAGTAACACAGAAGCGCAAGAGAGATGTCTTTGCAGTAGCTGCCCATGAATTCTTAAATTCTTTACTTTCTTTCAGGATGGCCCCAACACTGAAACATGAAAGTTGAAAACTAACAGACAGATCAGAGATACTTTACGCCTATTTTACACTACACTTTACAAAATTTATGCCTACATCTATTGCTTCTGATTGATTTTGCAGATGTTCATCATATATTGGGCGGAAGGTTCCCCAGAGTCAAAATCTTTCCATTGGAGACGGCTGTGGAACTATAGCAAGTGTTGAGCATCTATTTCTCCATGCACTGGGATTTTATCATGAGCATACAAGATATGACAGAGATGATTATGTCACAATTAAACATCAAAACATCAAAGCAGGTTGCCACATACTTTTTCAGCCATTCAAATAATATAATGTATTCCTTATTGACAACCAGATTAATAACTGCACTAGTCTTTTTTCAGGGGATGAGAGCAAATTCGATAAAGTCAGTCAGAATTTGAGTAGTGTCCAGGGCACCCCATATGACTACATGTCTCTCATGCATTATGGTAAAGATTCCTACAGCAATGGTAATGGATCCACAATTATTACTAAGCGTCCTGAGTTTCAAGATATGATTGGTCAGAACCTAGACATGAGTGAATATGACGCTATTGAGCTCAACAGACTCTATAAATGCAGTGAGTATTTTTACTTTATTGTAGTTCTTCTAATGTGAAAACTTTGTAATACAATGAATCCGTGTGTTATTCTGTAAATGTCGTTTTTTTGGTATTCGTCTGATATTTAACATAACTGCCACGTGACAGTGCTGCATAAAAAAAATATGAATGTGTTCCAAAATATTGCATAAAATAAGTCAAATTTTTCTGTGTGTGTTATAGATTTGTCCACCACTTTCCTTCAGAGCTGTAGTTTTGATGATGAATCTCTGTGTCAGATGAGTTTCTGTTCTTCTACTGAACACGGATGGCAGAGAGTCAGTTCAGTGAGAGCCGTCAATGTGACTGACCACACATACTTGCACAAAAAGACAAGTGGTGAGACTGTGGTTTTTATTTTGTCAATATTTTGATATTGACAAGACAGGCAATTTTGGGCAAGATTGAAATTTAAGAGGAAACTCTTGTATTTATGAAGATATGAAGAGTTTGATTCCAAAATGAGAACTTGTTTTTCAAAAAATATGTTTTTGATTATGTTATCATGTTTTAATTGTGTTTTATGGTTTGGTTTTAGTTAGCTGTATTTTTTTGTTATTTGGGGTTAAACCAAAACAAACCAACTGCAGTTTGGTTGAAATTCATTGGAATGCACAAAATAAACAGATTTTTGTAATGTTTTAAAAACGGAGTTATCTCATTTTGGAACCAAACTCTTCATATGACCATAAAAATATTTATTTTTGCCTCACATGTCAACTCTACCGATCATTTTTGTCTTTTAATATCTGCAGGGAGCTCTTTCTTTATGCACTTCAGTGAAGAGGGCAAAAATGAGGGCGACTCCGCTAGACTCGAGACCAAAGCAATGACCCCAACAAGAGACTGCAAAGTTCAGTGTCTTCAGTTTTATTACTATCACAGCGGCAATGAGAATGACAAGCTCAACATCTGGATAAGAGAACACCAGAATGAAGCAGACAGCAGAGGACGATTCAGACTTATGGATAGCATCACAGGTTTTATAACACTTCTGTCTTTTAAAGGATCTTTTGACAAAACAAATTTCTTTGTCTTTTTGCGAATGAAGTTCATGAAATCTTGCTTAGGGTTTCATTGTTTCACATTTCTTCAGGATCACCTGGTAATTACTGGCGGTTGCACCACGTGTCACTAAATGCAGATAAAACCTTCCGACTTCTATTTGAAGCACGTAAAGGAGCTGGAAACTCCAGTGGAGGCTTCTCATTGGATGATATCAATATTTCACAGACTGAGTGCCCCCAAATATGGCAGATAAGGAACTTTAGGGAGCTTAAGAATAATACAGCAAGTCCACTGTATTATTCTAGTGAAGGTTATCGCTATCAGGTTAATATTTGGAATTATGAGACTTACTTTTCATTGTATGTTCGTTTGGTATCTGGTGAGTTTGATGACCAATTGCAGTGGCCTTGTGCATGGAGACAAGTGACCTTCCAGGTGCTTGATCAGAATCCACATATGCAGAAACGCATGTCCTTTGAGAGAAGCCTCACCACAGACCCAGCAAAGTTTACTGGTGAGAAATATTTCAGGCATATTATGAAATTCATTTTTTATACGTTTTGACTTTATGGTTAATTTTTATTACTCATCCAGATGGTAGAAATCCAGTATTATTCAGCATCTCAGTTCAATATAACGTGATCACATTTATCTAGCTTTTATAATACTTTACAAGACACATTTTATTGTAACAGGTAAAAGGTTTTTGTGGGATAATCCTCGACACAATGGAACTCAAATCAAAATTGGCAACGAGACAGTGTTTGTTACAGATGGATATGGATATCAATATTTCATGTACAAAAATGAGCTCACTAAAAGAGAGTTTATCAATGGTGAGGAGATCATATTTCTCTTCAGCATGCAAGGTAGGTTTTGTCACGTACTGTAACTTCAATGAAGACATTTATGTCAGACTTTGTATTGTTTGCTGATCCAAAATACTTTATCTTAGACACTTCAGGGCTGCTTCAGAATAATTCTGTATCTTGCCCAAATGTGAGAGTAAAGAGTAATGCTTTTCGTAATGAAAGTGCTTCCAGGTAAATATCACTTTAAACAATTTTCAATGAAAAGCAATGTTTAAACAGCACAAATTTTAACAAATGTGTTAAAAATAAGACATAATGGATGTGTTCATTTAAACACATGTGATTCTATTTAAAAAGTTTCTGTTACTTTGAACAGAACTTGTGTTAAATGTCAAGACAAAATGTGTTTTAAAAAACACATGACATGTTAAAAAAGGTTTATCTCAAACAATGTGTTAATGTTAAAACATTAATTTTTAGAGTGTAGTATTTGATAGAAATGTAGCACTAAGTCCATTATACTAAATCTGATAAATGTGTTTGTGTTTGTTTTTATCTAGAGGTCTAACTCGGTCCTTTCTGATCCTCTTGGTGGGTTTGTGGCTTTTTCTGCTGAATTAATCATAAGAAGAACCTGCTCTCACAGCCTTATGACTTCACAAGAATAAAAATTCAGCGCAAGTTTGTCCTCTCATATATTTATACATTTTCTCTTCCACTATTTACCTCTGTGTGGGGTTGTAGTATCTGGAAGATCCTTCTTAACACATTGTTTATTTCATCCTATCTAATACATTATGAGATTTGGTCACACTTTAGAATAGGGACCAATTATCAATATTAATCAACTATTAACTACTATATTTTTGTCTCAATAAACTCCTAATTTATATCAGGTCTTTGTAGGTTTAGGTTTTGGGTAGAATTAAGGGATGTAGAATAAGGTAATGCAGAATAAGGCTTTAATATCTTTATACTTGTATACAACCAATTTGCATGTTGATAAATAAGTAGTTAGTGAATGCATGTTAATAAAGTCAATTTGTGTACCTTAATATAAAGTGTAACCTATGATTTTTAACACAAAACGTGTTGTCCTAGAAATAACACAGAGATGTGTTCAATTAAGGACAACACATTAAAAATATGTTATAAAACTATTATTACTACTATTATAACTATTACTATTATAAACTCTTTAAAGGTTTTATAGCTTAATTTTTAACATGTTCAATTATGCATGCTTCAATATCTATAAACAATATTCAATATCAAGACTTTTTAGCATGTAAAATCATTGCAGTAATCCGTCCATTTTAAAATGTGTCATGTCAATGCAAAACAACCAGGATGCAAAGAGATGATATGATGATCATATATTTTCCTCACATTTTACACTGTACTATATGTAACAAAAAGTTTATTAAAAAATTAATGTTGACTTGCTGCACAGCTTTTTGCTTTTAACATTTTTCACTGGTAGCATATGTGATCACATTTTACATTACATTTTAGTGACATTTAGTGGTAACTTGTGGTATTGCTACATAATCATGGGGTTTAAAACACTGTAGACATTGACTTTCTGAACAACATTTTCTTGTTTATAATTTATATACATATATAAACAAACGTATTTATGCATGTCTGTATATATACAGCCGCTGAACAAAATTAAGAGACCATTCCCACTTTTCATTTCAAATCAGTATTTAGATGTTTTGTGGTAATCCCAGTCCAGTGTGTGTTGTATTTCAATAAAATCAAACCTCAGGAGCAATGTGAAAGATTGACACTGTCAGTCTGACAGAATGATAAAACACATGAAATCTGTGATACCAAATCTCGATTATAACAAGGAAACTTTTACTTAAAACAAATATTGCTTTAAAGTGAATACGGACTTGTTTTCTTTGCAGTATTTGAGGTCTGAAAAAATATATTATATATATAATATAAATATATAATTATAAATATAAAAATATTTAAGCATGTTTTCTGTTATTTTGGCCTGTTCATCCAGATTTCATTTTCTGTAAATAAAAGCAAATAGAAAAAAAAAATTATTTGAAATTTGGGAGAAATATTGTTAGTAGTTTATCGAATTTAATCTTAACACATGTAAATACAGTACAATTTAAAATCAGAATAACGGCCTCCTAATTTTTGGACGTGAATATAAAATAACATAAATATTGAAAATATCAATATACTGTAGATGTGTGTGTGTAATACACTGTCAATAATCAGTCGCAGATAATCTCAACCACAGAGATGCTGAGAGCTTTATTATAAAATAATATTGTTTCTGTTGAGCAACAAGATATGCATCATTCAGATATTTTAAAGGAAACTAGCTTTATTCCTTTCTGCTGAATTGATGTTATTTCTATTAGCTGTGGGATTCATACCCGCACACTGTAACTGCACATTTAATATACAAATGTTCATAGCAGTACTTCTAAAGATTCTATATTCAAGTTTAAACTCCTATATGTTGGATCTCAGACCAAATGAGGGTTTCCCCAGCTGGGTAAAGATGGAGAAGAAATCTGCCTTCTCAACTTGAGTAATCTCTCACTGCGTTGGCTCTCAGTTTGTATGACATCCTGTTCCTCAAGTGATTGGCGGATGAAGGATTTAAGCACTGACAGTCCAAAGCCAGTTGAAGCAGATACTGGGACAATGTTTGTAAAATGCACTGGGCTTCTTGGTTTCACGTCATCAGGAAGGTGACGTCCTGATTCTAAGAAGAGCAAAAGGTAACTTAAAATGAGCCATGAAGACTGTCACATCAGTCACACAGTCATCAAGAATTCTTTAAAGTTAAATGCAATTTCATAAAACAAGTTATTGCTTATTGCAAAAAATGGATACCACCAAATACAAATGACTATATGTTAATGTTGTTTGAAAAATATGACTAACCGGCTTGACAATACACGTAAGAAGCCAAAAGCACATGTTTGAATAATGACTACCTTGCTGGTTTTCCAGCTGTTCTTGCAGTTCTCTGAGCTTGTCTTCAGCCTCAGGGAGGTCCATCTTATTTATTACCAATATGGATGGCTTGGATAATAATTCTTCCTTATACAACTCCAGCTCCTGTGTATAAGAGAAAACTTTATGTATCACAATCTAAATGCAAGAGCATTGTATTGAGAAGAGTGGTGTTGATTATAAAGCGTCCACTTTTTGAGTTGAAATGAAATGCTTTTATTTTAGTTATAAATTGAAATATCAAAAACTGCAATTCCATGCAGTCTGAATCATTCTGTATATAGAGCAGATGAATGATGAAGGTTTTACCTTCGTGAGAAGTAACACGGTTTCAAAAGCAGACCTGACGGGAGTGGTACTAGCTAGCTGAAACCCACAGATATCGACCTAAAACATAAAACAGAACTGGGTCAGTTTGCACCATTACAACAGACCACTTACGCTGAATATTTATGTTCACCAAATAATAGAATGACCACAGTCGTACCACAAACATGATCTGCTTGGTTCTCTCCACATGTTTGAGAAACTTGTGTCCCATGCCTTTGTTTACATGGGCACCTTCAATGAGTCCTGGTAAGTCTGCAACTGAAACCTCAAGAGAAACATGTTGACACTTACTCGCATGTAATCGCATTCTCATAGAAAATCTGTTTGCGGGCAGCTTACAACGAAACCGCACACCTGTCCTATGGTGTGACAGCAAAAATAAAAAAACTGTTCATAACAGATGATTTTATTTTATTAATATTTATATTTACAATATTAAACGGCATAAAAGATTTATCTTCATTGTAAGTAAAAAAATTTTTTAAATGTTTACTATGTCACATCATAGGACACATGTAAGTTTATTTGTCAACCCTTGCACGTTCAAATTTTTATTCCATTCATAGACTTTCCTAGTGTGTAAGGAAGCACACCAGAATATTAATAATGGTGAAGGAGCACTTTCTCCCAAAGCGCGTTACATTGCATTGTGTTATACATTTTGTTACTGACTATGTGCAATCCCCTGGGATCGAACCCATGTTCTACTATTCTGCACATAGACCTCCACTGAAGAGGTTGTCACCTTACCTGCCTGTGGTCGTCATACGTGATTTTTCCAATTTCAGGTCGTAAGGTTGTAACTGCAGACCAAAATGAGAAAGGCATAACTTTGAAAGCGTTCAGATTTCTTTAACAAACAGTCATCCTCAACTATGTTCGTTGTGTTTTGTTGTTTTGTAACTGATGTACTCACAGGGGTAGCTGGCAATCTTGGGTTTGGCATGAGATAAGGCAGTCAGTAAGGAGGATTTACCCGCATTAGGAAACCTTACAAAATAATACAAATCTTTCATATTAAATCTATAATACAGAAGTAGTAGTTTGATCACATCTTCATACGTTTCTCTCACCCTACAAGTCCAACATCTGCAATGAGTTTGAGGTCCAGTCGAATCTGCCTGGTCTGACCTTTACTGGGCAAGAACCCAGAGTGAAGAGAGCCACCATGACCACCTCTAGCCACCAAAAGCCTGTCTCCTTCATTATTCAGCTCTCCTGAAGATAAAACAGTCCTTAAATGACACCATTTTCACAGAGAAAAAGGCGTCAAATCGTCAAGTGTAAAAAAATTGATAATGCAACTTTTCGGATAAACTAGACAGTACTGTTTATGGAATTACCAATAATCCTTCCGTCATCTGTTGTTACACAGATTCCCGTTTGTGAAAAGATCAGAGCATCTTCTCCTTTAGACCCTCTCAAAGCATGAATACTGACAAAAAAACACAAATTCTATTAACAAAATCTCACCACAGAACACTCGCCACAAAATCATGTTAGACCAATCATATTAAAGCTACTAAACAATTTTTTTTTAAAGATAGTCACAGGAATATACAATCATACCTAAATATAAATAAATAAAAAAGTCTGAAGTGTAACAAAGGTGAGAAATTGAGGATTTTTCACATCTAAATTAACATGATATATGTAGATTTATTTCATAAGCTATTTGATGACAACTATTGAAAAGGTTAGTTCTTCTAGTGCATCACATCGTTTGCATGGATGCTTTTGTCAGAAAGACAGTAAAACACATTGCTTCAGATTTCATACATAAAACCCATCAATAGAAGAAAAGAAAAAAGAGAGAGCTCTGTGAGGTGTATCAGAGCCACCCACATACAAAAGGAAAATGATCAATAACAAAACTCAAGTTGGTGTCCTCAGACAAATCTAAACGTAAGGCTTAAATAAGATACAAGTTAAATACGTTTAAAAATATTGTATAGATGTTTTATCTCTATTTACAAGGACTGTTATCTTGTCACTGCATGTAACCACCAGGTCCCTGCTCCTGTCAGGCATAAGAACACTGTTCCCACGGTTTGCAAAGATACTAGCTGGAAATATATTATAATGTATTACAAAAATAAAGGAATATGATCATTTCCAATTCCACAAATTGCGGAACTCAGCAAAAGGAAGATTAAAAAATATTTGTGTGTAAACAAGAGAGGCCCACCTGCTGTTAGAACCAACAGCTGCAGTAAAACGTTTGTCAGGGTGCTTGTCCTTGATTTGCTTCAGGGTGACTCCATTTTTGGCCATCACCCACACATCTCCACCGTTTCCACCTTGTCCACCTAACCGGGGCAATCCCATTCCCCCACATCCCCCCCTCACATACAACCGTATGTTGTCCAC
Source organism: Triplophysa dalaica (assembly GCF_015846415.1). Taxonomy (NCBI): domain Eukaryota; kingdom Metazoa; phylum Chordata; class Actinopteri; order Cypriniformes; family Nemacheilidae; genus Triplophysa; species Triplophysa dalaica. The sequence continues at coordinate 7,630,560 of NC_079553.1, forward strand.
AAAGTTGCCATACTGAAAGAAAGCCGACAGGAAATAGCATTGCCATGACCGTTCATTGATACATAGGTACTCAAGCTGCAATGTTTAGTTCTAGCAACTGCAAACTGTTGACACTACAACGAGTGTACTGATAAATGAATATACGGACCGTTTAAAATAATAATTTCGAATTAATTTTCGGAAATAAGATTTACCCTCTAAACCGACCTAAAATAAAAAAACAGGTCAATACTTTAGCATTGAGTTGGGGGTCTGCGAATTTCTAAAGTTCTCCTGAATCTGCATTTAAATATGCTAAGCATTCGAAGTGTAGACATATACTTTGTAACATTAATACATACACCAGGGAGTTTATAGTGTTTACATGCTGTAAAGCTAGAAAATGTCATGGCGAATAGCATTCGATAAATTCGCCACTGTAACTAACCTTCCGAAAACAAATTCTGCTTGTCCAAACCATGCCGAAACAACTGCTCGATTCTATAACGCTTAATAGTGGCAACAAGTATACCTTTATGTAAGTTACAACGTTACCGATTCTGCATCGCTAAGTGAAGGACGAGCCACGTGTCTGTGCTTCCGGAAACATGACAATGTGTGTTGTGATTGGTTTAAAAGCCTGTTCGTTACAACGGAGTGTGAGAAAACGCTTACATTTCTTTTGTTAGAATATCTCTAATTTTCCAACATTCCCAAGTCTTTTTCAAGTGTTTTTTCATGAGAAAAAAATCCAAACGTGAAATTTTAACGTATATTATATTATAACAAGGCTTGTTGGAATGCCTGATTCTGATTGGCCAGTCGGGACATTTGCAGGTTCTTTATACCTAGATAACAACCGCTCAAAACTAATAATAACACACGGTAAACCCAGATTCAGCAAATCATTTTGACAGGTTTTTTTGACAAATTAAATAAAATATGTCTTTTAATAACATATATAACATTATATTTACAGATTATTAAACCAAATTGCCTGTTCGTGACATTTGAACGTCGTTTTTTACCTTAAAACTGAAAGTAAAGGTATTTTCCTCGCGGAAGGTCTGCATTAGTTAAAAATAAGCCAATCAAATATTTCAAATTCACATTTCATGTCCTGTTTTTTTTCTCGTTTGGCAAGTAGCCGTGTAATAAACGTGATAATATGTTGTCACCGGTAATTTGACAAAATCCTTCTGTATTATATCTAAATAATCTTATTTTATCTGTGGTTTTCATTAGTCACGTAACAACGGTATATACGAAATATCAATATAATAACCAACAAAGTCTTTTCCAGCATATGACACATAACTAAACGTTACATGTTAGGAGAAACAGGCCTTCACTATAAAACAAAGCATCATGTAATAATATCTTTACTTTGTGAAAGTCCAGCCGGCAAAATATGAGTAATAGTATAGTAATCATGAGCTGTAGGTACTTGTTCCTCAAATCGTTATTTAATCGTGTGCTTCATCTCAGGTGGTTGTAGTGTGAGTGAGCGCTAAAGCCAATTGAATGACGCTTGAAACGTGGGCGCGTAACACTTAAAAGTCCCCTGAAGTCGTAAAAGATTTGCTGGAAGCCAATAATACGCTTTAGCGATATGAAAAGTAACAGAGGTCTTAAGGACAGCTACATGATAGAAATCTCAAACACAGTATTGTAAGTACATTATTTGGACTGATGACACTTTCTGATTCATTCTCAAAATGTTAATGTTTTTTGCATGACATATTGAAAACATATGCAAACCTAAACGAGAACTGTTGAATGGTTTAATTTGCAACTGTTCCCAACTCTTAGAAGATTGACTATTGATTCCTGGACTTCGATGGGACGACTAATTGGATTCTTTGATGGCCAGTGGTGGCACCTTTTGACACTGTGTCTTCTAATGCTTTCCATCCCATCAACGCACGCTTTACCTCCAGATCTTGAAACGTTGAATGCAGAGATTGGTGGCAAGGCTCCAGGTACTCTGGGCGAGATAAATCGTGAATGCTGGGACGCATCGTCACTAGCGGTAATACAAGCGCGTAGATTACGCGTTGCAGATACCGTTAGTGGGTTCTGGAACTTCATGACATACCTGCGCGAGTCTCATCAACCTAAGCATCAAGAGATGTTTATGGAGCTGGCACAGGTCTTTTGGGAGCGGTATGTGGACTGTGTGCTCTCCCGCGCGCATGGACTAGGCAGAAGGGCCAGTGCGTCATGGCAAGACATCATCAAACTGTTAACTTATCAGTCAGAAGCGGTGAGGATCTAGTTAACTTCATTGTCTTACAAAATGTAGAGAATGTATTTTTTGTATGTGCCTCTCGTCTATCAAACTGCAGCTATAGAAGTTATTAAATGTCAGGTGTGGTGCATTTATCAGACGCATCACATGTCTATTCTTGTCAATTTGCAATATGTCTACCACTTTAGAAACGTAAATAAGTTAAATTCACTATAAATTCTTGCTTTTCCTTGCTGGAAAATCAAAAGACTAAAATCCTGTGGAATCCAAATGGCCACAGTTATCTTTTTACATCATGCCTTTGGTCATTTTTCAATCTGTTTTAACTGTTATATTAAACGGGTGGTGTTACAATTATTATTTTAAATGGCATAAAAAACAGTATTTTCGTGAAATGTCGGGGGGGAAGTGCGTACTAAAACTCAGCTATACGGCATAGGGAAAATTATACCTGTACATAAAAGGACACTTGAGTTTAGCGAGTCACGTATAAAAACTCACTCTTGCAGAACCCTGGAGAGCAACAGACCCAATCACAGCAAATCAACAACCAATTAAACCAATCATTCCATGTCAAACATCTCAAGCAATCCACAGTATTAAAGTACACATCAGAGGCCTAATTCATCACAAAACACTTGACAGTAAAGAATATAAAATTAAGGTATGTTATTTTGATTTTGCTCAGAATCTTCTATGGTATATGAATGTGAGGTTTTCTAGCACTTTCTCTACTTACTGTAATTCGATTTCTGTGACAAGATTGATATTTTACCTATTCAATATTCATATTTACCTAATTCAATTATTTAATATATTCAATCTGATGGTCTAGGGACTGTGAATAATGTGCATTCTAATTAAAATGACATTTATTGTCACGTCATCACCATCAGTGAAGTGAACGTCTGGAGTGTATGCTCCAGACTGTGTAGAATTACTGACAGACTTAACAAATAACGAACGTAATATATACACAAAATATATCAACGTACACAAAAATATGCACAATAAACATATGTACACCGAGTTCAGATGCAAATAATACAGTTTGGAGATAACCATCTATAATACACCATGCAGGTAACATAGAGTCTAAAATGTTTAAGTGTAATGATTTAAGATCTGATTTGAGTTGAAACGCACTGCGTGAACGAAGCATGGTTGTGTGTTTATCAGCAACAGTTGTGTTGAGCAGACCCATCATTATATGCGACCGCGCACACTCACTGCTTACACCATCTAGTGGTGACGAGAAGAACTCCTGCATGTAGGTCCCATACGGTACCACCGAAATGTCCATAGATAGCGAAATATAAATGGTGTCTGGCTATCTTAAAATGGAACAGAAAGTGCTCCATATTTTTACTTCGTGCTTAAAGCCACGTGTCCTATCAAATAGCAGCGTTTGCGCTAATTCTTAAAGTAGCCAAGTTACATGTTCCCGAATTATGTCCTTCTATGAATTATTCACAATGAAATAAAGCCAGGATGGGGACTAGTATTGCTCAATCGCGATAAGAACTTATCGACTTCTTATCACACAATGTATTGAACGAGGTGATTTTGCAACGTCTAGGATTGCATATCGAGAAGCTGAAGCTCGAATCGAGTAGATCGATTGAGTTTCCTATATCGTTTAAAGGGAAAAGGGCAAATTGCTTTATTCCACTGAATGCCATGTGCGTATAGCAGACTCCACGATTCTGGGCTCGCTGGACATGCCTGTCGGTGCGACACGAGGCACAGATGATGCTGAACTGACACCTCAGAGCTTCTTCATTGCCTATTACAACGTCGTGTTACGTCGGTTTAACACCGTTCTCTATCGCACATCGTTACTTCGCTGTTAAACAAACGTGTACGCACAAAACATGTCAGTCAGTTATTTGAAGCGGAATCTTTAGAGATCATTTATCCATGCCATCCTTTGACACGGCTTGGATCCTCCCACGAGGGACACGGACTATTTATACCACGCGCAGCATCATCACGAGTCTTCCAGAGATAAGCGAATCTGAAAATCAGCGAACTTGAAGGATTTTTGGTAAGAAGGTAAGAAAATCTGGTGTCAATATATGTCTTTCTTACTAAATAGCACACATGCGTAGATGTTGCCTATGTTATGCAAGGAATAATGTGTATGATTAGCTTTTCTAACGTTATCGGTTTTTATTCCACTAAAGATTCACGTTTTGATAGTTTACCATACTAAACTAAGTGTTGTATTAATTGGCCACTTTACACGGTTTTATATAAATGCACTTTTGCGCATTATTTTATGATTCACACAGACATTAAAGAAGATCATATCAGGAAAGAGATACATGTTGTAAAAGCACTTTATATTAAGGCAACGTTATCTAGTACTTTCTGTGCTTGTTAAGGTGTAACAACATATTCAATGCAATCTTTGTCATGTCGTTACTGTATGATAATTTCTGAAAATGTTACACCAGTCTTTTAGTCAAAGCGCTGTTTTAAATGTTTTCTTAATTGCCAAAAATCAACCTTGCGTCTGCTGGGGGCATATTGACCTCCTCACAACATGTGGACACACGTGATCACATAGACGTGTATGTGTGTAGACATACTCAACTGATAGCCCTGTCTGTGTACATTCTAAAGCACAAACCTGCTCAATAGTCACATCTTTACATCTTTACACAATTCTTTGTTTATTTAATTATTTTGAAGTCTTCAAAATGACTATTTGCAGGGGCAATTAGCTTTCATATTGTAATATTGTTATTGAGTAGAGATCTACAAAAAATCGGAGACAAATGAGTATGTCAGACAGGCACTTGGTAAGCCCATGTGAGTGCCCATAGTTAATGTGGTCAGGAGACTGTTAAATGGGGCAATGGGGTGGAAATGCCAGTTTCAAACACTGCCAGTACGGCCCCATACACACCCGTCGCACCATCCTGCCCCCGGTTATGCTCGGAATCCTGCACGCTCTGAAAAGTGTAAACAAGCAGGGTGAAATGAAAAGGGGGTGTGTTAGGTGACTGTCCGAATGCCAAGCCCTCTTTTTTGAAAAACATAAACACGGGCACCACGGATTAACAAGCCAAACTGATGTGTAATCAGGGGTGATTTGCACCCGCCAGGACAAGACAATGAGTGTATCAGGATAACAGTTATATTACTATAAAACTTTTTATAAGTTGGTTTTGTCAGAAGGCAGTAAATGCAGTGATCATGTATGCATACAACAGAAATGGCATACAAAATGAACACAATTACTATTTATATTTTGTGTAAAAAGGGTATGGATAGGTATATAAAAATAGGTATATTAAAGATTTTGTCCCCCATTGACTCCCATCGTAGGAAAAACTACTTTATCAAAGTTACTTTACTTTACTTCCAAATATCTTTCTCTGTGTTCATCAGAACAAAGACATTTAAACAGATTTGGAACAACTCGAAGGTGAGTAAATTATGACAGAATTTTCATTTTTGGGTGAAGTATCCCTTTAACAAAGCCTATTCACAATAAAAAAAGCACAGACCACATTCATTCTGCGTTGATTGACAGAGTTGTTTTTTTAAGCAGTGCCAGCTTTGATTCTGGGTTCCACTATGCCTCTTCTGGCAGAAAGTTCCCTGCTGAGGGACTGTGCTCGAACTGTGCCAGTAGTCATCATTGGTAAGTCACAAACGAGAAAAAGTGAATGCATTGACCATTGTTGTGTAGTAACACAAAACCTACTCCTTACTCTTTTACAGGGAACGGCCCTTCAGGTATCTGCTTGTCATACCTACTGAGCGGGTATACTCCGTATTTAGATCCTGTGGCTGCGCACCCAAACACCATCCTGTTTCGTAAACTACAGGAATCCAAACAGGTTCCTATAACTGACCAGGTAATAGGATAGTAACAAAACAGGTCACAGAAATGTTAACAATCACAATTTAGCAAGTAACCAGTTGTGTTCTCATTCAGGATTTGGAGTATCTCTGCGAGGGATTAGAAGGGCGTTCGGGGAACCCTGTGGCGGTGCTCTTTGACACCCTCCTTCATCCGAATGCAGATTTAGGCTTTGAGTTTCCATCTTTACTGCAGTGGAGGCTGGAAAAGAAACGCCACATTCCTCATTTGGTCTTGGGCAAGGCCACACCTGGTGGTGCCTGGCATGTGAGTCTTTTCGTGAGATGCTAGGGCTTATTCCTTATAAGGCTTAGCTTGTTGGTGTTTAGTTGGTGTTTTAAGTTTCTTTATATCCATTAATTCACCATCAGTTTGCTGAGTCAATGGAAGGGATCTGAATGTTTGTTTCATTGTCATCATTTGAATGACTGGGACAGTCGTGGCCTAATGGTTACAGACTCAGACTTGTAACCCAAATGTTGCCAGTTCGAGCCTCAGTACCAGCAGGGATTGTAGGTGGGAGGGAGTGAATGATCAGCACTCTACTCCACCTTCAATACCATGGCTGAGGCGAGACCCTTGAGCAAGGCACCGTTCCCCTCCAACTGCTCCCTGGGAGCCCCAGCAGTGGCTGCTCAATGGTCTGGGTGTGTGTTCACGTTGTTTGTGTTACTCACTGCTGAATGTGTGCACTTGGATGGGTTAAACGCTGAGCACAAATTCAGAGTATGGAACACCACACTTGGCCTCACATCACTCACGTCATTTCTCTTTAATCTCCAAGGCAATGGAGGGTTCAATGCTGACAATTAGTCTTGGTATATGGATGGAGTTACCAGGAGTCAACTACAGGGATTTGACCCTAGGCAAGAGAAGGTATGTACTATTGGTAACAATTGCACACATTATGAAGACAGAAATATCACAAGATTGATGTAATTTTTTGTGTCTGTGTGGGATTTTCTCACAGGGGGGCATCCAATGACAGAGCCACTCCAGAGGAGATCTCTTCCTACTACAAAAATTACGTCACGCTAATGAGCCTCCAGAAGAACTTTGTTGAGAACACTTACGTCACCTCTGTTCAGAAACTCCACCGCAGTCATGAAAACAGTCTTGGAAATGAAAAAGGCACCATAAGTGATCAAGTGTATAGTGGGAAAAAGGGCTTTGATCACTGCAAGAAGAACGGGACTGAGAATGGTCAAACTGGAATTAGAAATGGGTCTATGAATGAGATCCGAAACGGAATGGAAAATACCAGTATGGGTGAGATTGAGCAGGAAAAGGTTGAAAATAGGGGAGGGAAAGAGGTAAGAGAGAGTTTTGGGGTTTCCCAGGGGCTTTCACAGGGACTCTGGGAGGTTAGGGGCTACCAGCAGTTCCAAGGGGACACGAATGTCCCGTTTAGTTTATTCGCAGAGAATGTCGTGCTAGCTACAGGGGCATCTGACTCACCAGCTCGATTGGTAGTGGAAGGCGAGGATCTCCCTTACGTGTTTCACAACGTGCGCGACCTTGGAGTGGCCGTCAGCTGCAATCTGGGACCCTCCTCTGACCCCGTGCTGGTAGTGGGGGCGGGGCTTAGCGCTGCAGACGCAGTGCTGTGTGCTCTGAACCACGGGGTTCCCGTGTTGCATGCCTTCCGTAAGCGTGCTGATGACCCAGGTCTCATATTCAAGCAGTTGCCAAAGACACTTTACCCAGAATATCACAGGGTCTACAACATGATGTGCTCCCAAGCTTACCAGTCATCCCCTGTTACCAACACCACAACCCCCAGCCCATCACTCCTCGCAGACTACACCAGCTTCCCTGAGCACTGTGTGCTCTCCTTCCAGCCTGATATGCACTGTGTGATGAAGGGATCCAGCGGCGTTCTCATAGCTCTAAAAGTCTCGATGGTGCTAGTTCTCATTGGGTCCTGTCCCAACCTGTTTTTCCTGAAGGAGCAAGGGCAGTACCTTGGCTCGGATCCCAGCAGGCCCATTTCCTGCAAACAAAATCCCATTGACATAAATCCATACACCTTTGAATGCAACGCCGAGCCTGGGCTCTTCGCCATGGGTCCCCTTATTGGTGACAATTTTGTGCGCTTCTTGAAGGGTGGTGCTCTTGGTATTGCTAGCTGTCTGCTTAGGAGACTTAAACAGATGAATAAGAAGAATAGGACGTTGATCGGGGAGGAAGGAGGGCGTGGAAGAGAAGGCAGCAGAGGAGGAGGAGGATTTGTTTAGGCCACAGGGCAGCGTTTTTATGACGGAAGAAGCCTGGAGTAACACCCCGTTTTTATGTATGCTGTGAATATGGTGTAACTAAGACTTACGTCTTTCCATTTGCAAGAGAAGTAAGCTTGTAAAAATGAAGCGAAGCTTGGAGGACTGTCTTTGGCTGACCGTCTTGCCAAACGTTTTTTACAGGTCAGGAATAATGTGCCAATATATGTGAAGTACGCTTTACCTCGGTTGGAAATGCTATCCCTTGCCTTGTTGGTGTTGTTCTGCTCTTCCAGATGTTAAAGACAATATAGAGAGCAAATCCCCCAATCATGATTATAGTGCCTAAGGCGAGGAGACTGGCAAGGTGCTGTAAAAACAATACATGAGAAGGGCAGGGATTCTTGCATATGAAGTCTTTACCAGTGAAATACGAATAAACACACAATGCGTGCATGTTAAGACGCACCCAACTTCACAAGTGCATTTTAGGCAATGCATTTCTTAGAATGGGAATCAAAGATAATTATTGCATGAAACATTGATGTATCCCAGATTTCTTTAGTGTCCTCTGTATATTCCATTCAATTGGCTATATTTTATAATACAAAAGATAAAATAGTAATTTAAACAAACAGAATTAATATCATCCTCTTTTATCCATTGCTTCCCAAGCACCCAGGTCAAAGTTGGTTTCTTTCTACAGGGTGTTTAGAAGAGTGATGACAATGTAGAGGAGCCAGAGTAATCCATCAATATAGTCAAAAGTTCAAGAGAAAAGAACTTTGGAATACACATTGTAAGAATTTTATTGAAAAACAACCTTGTTCTTGTGCCAAAGCCTAGAAATGCATTCAGTCACTTAGTGACTGAACTGTTTTTCAGAACATATAGCATTTGTAAGTAAAATAGATTAAGTTGAACTGAATACAAGATGTTTCCTTGATAAGACGTTCTGCAAAGATTCCCACTTACAGCACTGAATAAGGAGGCTTTATACTTTATATTTCTCTGTTGTGCCAAAAAAATCATTTTAAAAGGCATTTAAACCTCAAAAACCTCTGCCATTCAGATAACAAATGTAGAAGAGGACATCGTAGATGGAAGATATAAACAAAGTACTCAATTATTGTATTATGATCACACAAACCGCAATTCATAAAACAACAAGATGTAATGAAGTCAACAGTCATTTAATTTATTGCAGGACGATGTGAAGCAGGCTGCTTAAAACAAGTTGAATGCAATGTTGGTGTGATGATATGCGATTGCTCAGATTTGTAAAACCTTTAATATACATATGTTTTGTACACAGTATTTTTATTATAGACAAATAAACCTCTTATAAAAATCAAACAGTTTTTTTCTTTGCGAATCATTTCGTGTGGGGTTTAGGACATTAAAAGCTCGGCCATTATTACTGTGGAACTGCCAAAGTAGGGCTATATGACAATGCAGAACTTGTCTTCGAAGAGAAAAGCAGCTTTATGAACCATTATCTCCTGGTGGTTCTAGGGTTGTACCTGAAAAAACACAAGTTACAAAAGCCAGTCATTTATACAGTGCTGAGTCTTTTAAAATTCCTGTCTTACGGTGACAATTAGTTCCCAATGTGGAAATGATAGAACAACTTAGCGAACAAACACACCCTAGCCTGTAAAAATCAGACATTGTTTAAAAACCATCAAACCAGACATCCCCTTAATAAAACAAGTCTGGTACACTTCAATAGAATGAGGGAGGAAGCTGTAGAAGTTGTATGTAGTAATAGAGGTGCTGTTCTGTTTTTTTTATTTTCGGTGTGGTTACCACTCCATGCATGACTGAGTGAGCACCATGGTTCAGAGATCAAACAATCATGTTGGATAAACCACACGGCTGTGGCGCTGTGTACATTTGTGAGTGAGAGTGTTTTTCTGCTGGAGAGATGGCACCACAAGAAAGTCCCTTGTTAGCCAGGTTAAGTCTCCAAGCAACAATATCGTGTCTCCTATGAGACCCGAGCAGAACATCTCAGGAGGCGAACAATGGATACAGTTTGGTTGTATAACCATGCTTGCACTAAATTTAATAAGCATGAGGTGACAATATTTGGAAAGTTACTATTGATAAGGTGTCCAAATGTATTTTTTTTACTTTTTGTAATAATAGAAGTGATCTAATTTCACTATCACTGTATTTTCTAAAATAATCAATTGGTTTAAACAGCAGCAGCTCATTAAAAATATCAATGGGGTCTTCGCAGCCAAGCTTGACTTCAACTGCGAACTACGATTTAAAAAGTAAATCATTGACGTCATGTTTCCACGTATGTTCTAAAACTGTTCAAACGAGAATGCCTCCCGTCAACGTCTCCCACATGACGGCTCAGAGATATCAAATAATTGTACAGAAATCAATGCATGCGAATGAGTCGTTTTTCAAACTTTTACAGTTGGCTGAACATCTGCACTGCTTTGCATAACCAAGCTAAGTGTGCATGATGGCAATAACAGACTCAAAATAGAACAACATTGGGAATCAGAAGTCCATTGGTCCTGCCCAGCCTGTGCGTCAGAGTATCCAGTCTAAGCCTGTCTACTGCAGCCATCACAAAAGTTATTGTCTGTTTGTGGGCTTTGATTCTCTAGGGTCAGAGGTCAGTGTTGGGATGAATGCAGTGTTGGTTTACGCAGGTGCCGAGTCTGTGTTTGCATAAGTGTTGGGATCAAACAGAGATCAGACAAGTTAAGTCTGGGTTCAAATAAGACTGAGACCGTCTGAAAGTGTACTGGATGTTTCACTTTTTTATCTAGCCGCCCATATTTTTCACGCGTTATTAACCACAGAAATACACAGACTGCATACCTGAACAAATCATCACCCAAAGTCTCTTCTCGTTCATTCTGTTTTTCTTCCTGAAAGAGATGAAAGAAATGAAACAGACCTTGTTGACAACGCTAAATTTTTGTCTGTGAGTTAAGGGCATTTTACATTGTACAGAATGTGGTAAACAACGAAGTTTGCAAGTGCTTCTGACATTTTTGCAACAGTCACAAATTGATCATTGTAATTCCTTATTTTATGGACTCCCTTATTGATCTTTGTACAAACTTCAGCTCGTACAGAAAGCGCCAGCATGAGCTATATCCAGAGCTCCTATGTCTAAGCACATTTCTCCTCTGCTACAAAATCTACACTGGCTCATTGTTAAATACTGAGTACATTTTAAAGTATTGCTTTTAATTTACAAGTCGCACAATAATCTGGCACGCTCATACTTATTTGATATCATTTGTTTAAATAAATCTCTCGGTTTTTAAATCTAGATTTAAAGTAACCATGAAATGGAAGGTGCGATTGAATAATTTTCCGTATCGTGACGTATCGGAGTGAAACAGCTTCTGAAATTAGAAAATTAGGGCTTTTTTTATTGGTTTGTTGTAATTTGGGCCTGATGGGGAGGGCTAAAAATGCCCTGCCATTGGACAGTCAGTATAGTCCTACCTCTTTCCTGTTGCTGACGTCATGTGGTGAAGAGTTGTTGTTGAGAGGGGGAGAGGAGCTTAATGTTTATGATTAAAGATAACAAGTGCAAAATAATTTTGAAAATACTAATGGTGTGCACGGATAAATAATTTATAATAATCACTGCAACACTGTATAAAACACTTGGAATTTTCCTGTTTGATTTCATGGTGAATTTAAAACATATTTATTTAGGCAGGCTTTTTTGTAATGTTCAGATGTAGATGGGCTGTGCTAGCCTAATGTGTTATGACAGGTTGTTTTATCGGTACGGTGTCCTTGAATGTCATGAATAGCGCCTTTAAATAAAATGTATAATAATGATAATAATCCCTACTGCTTGAGCTCGGTGCTGCCTTATGAAAACATGCTGAATCTTACGGTGGTACTTCAAACTTGATAAAATGCAAGTGATAAATAATAATAATAATAAAAACAAACAAATTGCAAAAAAAGCTCTCTTTTCCTTGTTACTGCTGCCTCTCACCTCGGCGGCATGCCTGAGCCACTCCTCCAATTCAGAGTTCTTGCTGCGATTGTGAGCAACCAAATCAGAACCTCCGATAATATTGGGCAGCCCTTTTAAACCAGGGACGGATGTCTAGACATGCACACACAGACAGAGATACACGTCCACCAAAAGTCATTTAAAGACACATAAAACAATCTATTACATTCAGTGTTTTTTATGCTATTTGCATTACCTTGCAGAACCTTTTGACATTCTTGCCATTGGGGTTGTGGGTCTGTAGTGGGATGGGTCTTGATCTTGAGGAGTTACTCACAGTCAGGGACATAAATTCAATCTGTACAAGCCTCTGGGGTAACTCAGGGTCATTCTCGGTTCCAGACAGAGACACTGAGGTCTTCGGAGAAACAGTGGTTTTGTCAGAAAACTATAACAGCATATTACAGATAGAAACATTATGCTTGTGGCCTTTTCCCTGAAAAAATATTTTTACCAATGTAGGTCAAAGTGGCTCACAGTCAGCATCTGTTTAAAACCTCACCTTCACTTCCTGTTTGGCTACATCTTTACAGTCCTGAGAAACCCCATTTTGGGTCCTTGAAGTCTAAAGGAAAGTAAAACATGGGACAAGCTGTTCTGTAGATAATAGAATAGTAAAGAAACAAGCAGTGCGTTCAAGGCACACACGTTTTTCTTACCACAAAGGACACCTCCTCCTCCTTGACATCTGTTTCCGGCCTTTTCACCCCAATGGCTAAACTATGCGTTTCCAGCTCCGAATTTGGTGCTTGATTGGATGATCTCTTTGACTGACTCTCAGAGACCTGATTTGTTACAGTCGGGCCTTTTCTATCCAACTGCAAGTTGCTGGCACTAATTTGCTGATTCGACTTGCTTTTTTGCTGATTGGGTAGTTGAGGGTTGTTGGCTGCGCTGCTCCTTCCTGACTCGAGACATTGTTTTTTATTGGCTGTAATCTGCAGAGGCTCATCCATCTCCTCAGACATGATGGACTCGAGCTCTTCAAGTGACAGGTCTAAATCAGCATCTTTGTCTGGGCCTGATGGGACATCCTGCTCTGGTTCTTTTCTCTTTTTGCTGCCAGAACTTTGAGTGGACCCACAACCCTTTCCTGGTTGGGCCACACTGTGATCTGAGCTCATACCCAGACTGGCACTTAAATTACGCTGGTTTTGGGCCGTACTTGAGGTTTTGTGAGATCTACTGTCGGAGGAACTTTGCTGGGCATATAAAGGAGCGGAATTCTTCTTCAACTCATCCTCTTTGACCTCATCGTCTTTTCTGGAGATTTTGGCCTCTGACTGGACCGAACTGGCACTATCTTCACGCGATCTGCAAACAAAACAGCAATGATGATCATTTTCCCAGTAATCTTTACAAAACTGTTAAATAAATCTCACCTTTAACATTTAATACAGAATATTTCAACACTGTTTACCCTGGATGCACCAAACGACTTGAGTTTAACAACATGTATGTAGCGCTGGTGGTCAGATCACACAGGACAAGTGTAAATGTGGCCTATGCAACATCCGGTGGTATGGGACTTGCCTTTTCTTGCTTACAGGCTGGAAATAGTTTGTGAAAGCTGACTGTTTCTGTGAAGACGGTTTTAGAGGAGTTGTCAATTTCAAAGAGCCATCTAGACCCCTGCCTGAAGAAGCAAAACCGGTCTTCGACCTCTGCTCAGGTTCAGCCCCACTGGAGCTCTCTGGTGACATCATGGTCTCAGTGATAATGCGAGAAGTTGAAGGTTCTGGGCCGAGAGATGGTTTTGTTTTTGACAATGTGGGAAGCTGTAAAGCCCTTTGTGCAGGGTGTGTCTTCTCTGGAGTCTCACCAACAGCACTAATTCCACTTGTTTCTATCCTGCAAATGTGAATATGATATAAAAATCTAACAAAAATCCAATATACACAAACATTAACAGCAACAGCAAAAATAAGAGACCTACATTCCATTTGTTGAATTCCAACAGAAACAAAGACATTGGGAATGTGAAAGACTGAGAGAATCCCACATGAACAAGAGAGCTGTGATTAAACATCTTTTTTTTTTCAATCAAGTATACATTTTTGAAGTGCCTCTAAAATACATGAAAAGACATTATTGTGTTGCCTAAAAATGTTCCTTTGGTTTCTTTGCAATTTTTGCATATCTTGAATACTGCATTTATTTTTTTGACCAATTTGTACTATTTACAAGTTCTGCAAATAACACAATATATTTATGGAATTTGGGGAAAATATTGTCAGTAGTTCACAGAATGAAACAAAAGTGATCGATCAATGTTGATACGATTTGTCAATTATAAATCCATTTGTTCAATTCTATTTTTTATCGGACAATCAGGTCACATTAGATGGCATTCATCGAACAAAACCTGCTCTCAGTTACCTGCTTTGGTCATGTGAGACCTCAGTGTTTACCACATAGGCTGTGATGTTCTGAGAAGGTGCTGGGAGAGCCGTCTCATCCACAGCAGTGTTCTGAGAGAGTGTCTCTGAAGCCATGACTGCCTTCTTTTTGACCGATTCTGTTGGGGAAAGTTGAAAAATTGTTCTCGATGTGTTGAGTCACAGTGTTTGCTGTTTTGCTGCATTGATGTGTCATTGTGTTGAGAGTATACCTACCAGAATGTATAGATGAGCAAGGATTGCAGTATGTTTGATTACTTAAATGAATGGCAGCCAATCCAATCTCAGATTCTGTGATAAAGCGCAAGC